>NC_141687.1:1309748237-1310348237 GCF_964263255.1 Lissotriton vulgaris
TGAGCCTGCGCTCCGTTCTCAGTATATAGCAAGAAAAATATTAGCAGGATAGCAATAGATGAATCTGGCCTGAGGAATGGCAATTGGCCCAAGAGGCTGTCCTGCAGATTACATAAATTAAAACTATGTCCACCTGTAACGTCGTTTTGAAGGTCCTAACAAAAATACTTCCTTACTTCCATGCCTCCTTCTATAGGACCATCAAATAGGGAACCATTACTTGACAGCTAGACTATTGGAATGACCTCTCTATGGGAATCTCTCAGTATGTCTTCTAGACTTCGATAGGCCCAGACCACTGCAACTCACTTTATTCATCTTAGTAGATCCACTCACTTCACTTCTCAACTTAAATGGCTATCTATACCCTAATGATACCTCGGCATTTGCCATTGTTCTAATAACCACAATGGAACGGTCTTCATCTGCGACTCGCAGATCAGGCATCGGCTTCACAGGTTCACCTGCCTTCCAACGGCAACCTACTCATAGTAACTTATGTATGACATATCCACTTTGGGGTGAGTGGTTTTCTTTTGGCATAGACTGTCAAAGCTTGGAAATTTTCTTGATATTCCTTAAGCTTGATGGACACTCTTTTCTGCAAGGTCTCAAAACCTGCCTCGTTTCATCTCCTCTCTCCATACCTTTTTATTTACCTCTGCACGCTTTCCCTTCTCCTCCTAGGAGAAAACGTCAGGACATTCTGTTCCAGGGTAGCAGCTATGATTCATAAATAACTATTGTTCATTCTTTCATATGAAAAGATGTGTATAAGACACCTCATATTAACTAAAGCCCCTGTTTTCAGGCAACTTTGACTTATCACAGTGAACTCAGGCAAGGGCAGGATCTTGAGAACCAGTCAGTGCAAAAGTTCATCAGATTATGGATATACATGGCCACCCCGACACCTCTAATTACATTCAAGGCAACTACAGTGTTGCTAAAGTCTTTAGGAAAGACCCTGCAACATGGCGCTGCAACATGATCAACAGAAAAAACACTTTTCGTGAGCCAGCAACCTATCTTAATAAAAGAGATACCCAGGGTAGCAATCTTTAAATATTTGGGTGCCATATTTCTCTGTGTTGATGATGCAATCATTTGTTTTGAAGTTAGGGAGGAAGTACTTCTGTATTGGCAACCTTGATCCTAACAAAGATCCTGAATGACTAAACACGAAGTGGAGGCTTGTGCCCTTAGTGTGAGCAAAGGGTTTCAATTCTATAGAAGCAAGGAGGCAGAGAAACATTTAGGATGTTAAAAGTAGTTACTATTTATTTAGCTGGAGAGTTATTAGTTAATTTGTCTTTTGCTGGTAGATAAACCATTTTCGTATCTCAGCAGAATTCCTGTCCATAATGGTGTGGTGCTACTGGTAGGTTTGTTCTGACAATTAACGTCACCCGGACATTTCCAAATAAGACAAACCATTCATTTGGAAAAGTGGATTGCTAGTAATGACAGACCGGAACTTAGGGCTTTATTCAGAGTTTGGCGGGTGTGGGATATCTGCTCAAAATGCAGGGATGTTCTGTTCGCCTTATTAAGAGAGTAAATTACCACATTTCTAAACTCTAAACAAGGTCCTTAGTCATAACATCTGAGCTTCGGACAGAATTTACGTTTTGTTTTCTGACTGTCAAAACAGGTTTTTGCCTGTCAAGGGGAGATGAATGGTCCTATTTTGGGTGTCCACTGTGAACAATGAAGATATAAAAACCAACCTGGTTGACATGGATACAACTATATGTTGGTGGATGTCAATAGGAGAACATGTTGCATTCAGTATTTTGGAGATTCTTTGGGGGTTTTTTGTTCCACAATTCTTTATTGGAAGAGCAGAACAAAATAACATATAAGAGGTATGGGGAACATAAGGCACGATATGTGGAACAGTAATAATGTACAAAAAACAGAGCACAATGGATCACAGCACTAGATACATAGCATGTGGAGGTCCCATGAGGCTGGGGCTCTTGAGTGGGGGTCAAGAAGAAGCAATATCAAGGAGTGCACGTGGGTCCATATCTGTGCACAGGATGAACAGCAGGGGGGTTAGAGAGGGGAAAGGGTGGGAGAGAAGAAAGAGGAGAGAGGCAAATAAGAAGCAAAATGTGGAAAAGATGGGAGTGGAAGAGGGAAGTGGGAGTTGGGAGGGGTTGGGAGTAGGCACACACCCTCGAGGATCATGACCAGGCAGGGCCCCATGAGCAGCGTCAGCTTGATATAATATCTGGTCATGCCATTAGGTAATCAGGGGTGCGCTCAACTAAGAGCTAACAAACTTTGTCCTGTAGAAAAGGGGCCCAGGTGAAGGGCTCTGTCTTATCCTGCAGGTTAGAGATGACACGCTCATAAGAAGCTGTCAGGTACATTGTAGAGAGCCATTCATCACTGGGGGGAGGGGGCAAGGGAGGAGAGCACCAGTGAAGGAATATGCAGATCTTTGCAGTGGCAAGTGTTGTATGCAGTAGACGGCCCTGAATGCAGGAAAGGTCTGGGGAGGTAGTGATGTTATGTAGAAGGATCAAGGGGCAAGGCAGGGGTGTCGTGACTAGTAGGGTCTCACTCAGGGTGGTGCCACCCGTCTCCCAAAAAGGTCATACCAAGGGGCAATCACAGAGGACGTGTACGAGGTCAGAGCAGTTGTGGCCACAGCGCAAATAATTGCAGGAGGTAAGAGCCCGCTGCCCGCAGTTTTACGGGAGTCCAGTGCCAGTCATGCATTGACTTAAAGAGACAGAACTTCAACCATGCCTCACAGGCCCTACAATCCAATGCCTCCAGAAGGTCTGCCTTTAGTTTCATATTCTGTTTGAAGTCTGGTTTGCCATGTGATACAGAAGCTATTTAGAAGAGGCAGGGAGAAAAGATGACGGCTCAAGAGAATATAGAAGCCAGACATCACCCCGGGGAAGCCGCCCTACACTTTAAGGAAGGAGACTACATGAGAGGGCTGGAGAACCCAGGGTTGTGCACCAAGGCAACGATTGAGGCAATGTCGGTGCTGTAAATATCGCCAGGGCTGATGGGATGGGAGACTGAAATCTTCACAGACCGCTGCAAAGTATTTAAGGACTCCCTGTTTGAGGACTTGATGGAGGCCAGTTCACCATCTTGCCACCTATAGGAATGCTAGAGTTGCCCAATAACGGAGCATAGTTGTGAAGAAGAGGATCCACCCTGAAAAGGCGGTGGGCCCGCTGCCAAGAATTTGACCATGGCTTGTAGCCTTGTGTCGGTGGGATTCAGCATAGGTGCACCACTCTTGCAGAGTGAGTGCAGTCCCTGCGGGCAACTCAGAAGGGTGCACCCTGCCAACACCCACTGCCGCGGATCCAGGTCACAGGAAGCATGCAATCAAGCTGTGCCAACTGCAAGGCAAGAGCATAGTGCTCAACCAAGGGGAGGCCCAGGCTCCCACAACATCGGTGACCCAGGAGTTTGCCACTGGCTAACTGGGACCTGGAGGTATCTCAGACAAAAGACTGTATGCTCCACAGAATGAAGCAATGAAAGAGTGACCAACAGGGCCAACATGCAGAGGACGTAGGTGTATTGTGGCAGTGTCACCATCTAAACCGGCTGTACCAATGCCCCATAACAAGAGGCTGAGGTTGGCATACTTCTTGAAGTCCAATTTCATATGTGCCTGCAGGGGATCGAGGTTATCCGTAACTATGAGGTCCAGTCCTCGGTTTATGTAGCCCCAAGACACTTAAGACGCGAGGACTTCCATTGGAAGGGATAAGCAGATACTGCTGCACTGATGGTCACCTGTGACAAGGATAGTGCCTCACTTTTACCCCTGTTAACCTGGTACTACGAGAGAACCGCAAAGCAAGAGAGGATGTTCGGGAGGGCCTGGTGGGAACAAGGGAGGTCTGAGAGGGCAAGCAAGATGTAAAGATAAAACGGGAATCTTTGTTTTATCGAGAAGCACTCTAATAAGTTGCTCAGTTATTTCTAGAAACAAGCGTTGAATCCTCATATCGTGCCATCAGAGAAGCATTCACAGGGGTTAATGAGGAAATGTACACGTCACTCCCTCTTTGCAAGGAGCAAGTTCAGAAAAACTAATTGCAATACAAAAATAACAAAAAGCTGGTATTTAGGTTATGTGCTTAAAGGTAGTGCCTAGAAACAGGCATTTTGTTTAGTGGTTAGTGTGTAATTGAAGTGATGACTAGCATCATGGCCGATGAAATCCTAAATTCACCTTTAAGGAAGATTGTAAAGAGAATAATCTTGTTTGGCAGCCACTGTAAGAAGCTGGATGGACTCACTGGGAGAATATTTGAATTCAAGGAATGAGCTGAGTTAGATAAAGTGCACCTCTTCAGAGTTGGCCTCCACAAAAGAAACACTTGTAAGGGAAATGAGGGAAGGCCATTATGTTCTCCCTTCTTAACAAAATATGTCGATCCTGCAGAAGCAACTGTTGAACTGATCTTTTGTTTTTTTACTAATAACGAAGCAGTGGGCAATCACTTAGTACCTCTGTGGTAACTCATATTGTACTTCTGAGGTCCCCCTGGATTAAAATTCGTATTTTATTTTATATAGCAAGAACAGAAAGGAAATGTCAAGTCCTCGGTTTATTAATAGGTAGAGTTGACCCAAGAACCTGGTGGGGCTTGCCAACATTTCAATTAGTAAATCTTATACATTTACACTTTTGTACTGATGAAGAAATTACAACTACCCATAGTTGGCAGCAAACAACTGCCACATCTTTGGGAAGTAACACAGAGACCCCTTTTGGGGTCAAGACACCTTAGAACAAGATAGGAACTCAATAATATGTGTAAACATAGGAAAGGAACTCTTCGCTCTGCACTAAAACGAGCCTAAAAGAGACAAAGCATTTTTCATGTAATGGGGACTAAAAATAAAGCAGTGATTAGATAACAGAGATTTTGTCAAGAGATTCATTATGGCCTGCGATAAAATGGCAATTATTTTAAAAGCAAAAACAACATTTAAAACAGGGGGCATGAATTCAAAGTAGACAATAGGAGGGTGGTGGGGATCAAACAAAGATCTGACCCGTGCAATGCCCCCACTCCTTGTATTTCAGCCTCTATTGCGTAAACAGGCTAGCAGAAGAACAGGTTTCTATTGGGAGAAGAAGGTGGCACGATACCTGATCATCTACATACCGGAAAGAAAGAACAATGACTCTCAACTACACAGTCCCAAAGAAGAACAAGGCATGGCTGGCTGTGTTGGCAGAGTAACTGGAGTGCTAAGTGTGGCATAAGTGGCATCCATGAAGGGTAAGGCTACGAGTCTGTATATACGACAACAAAAGACTTTAACATAGTAATACTGTTCACTAGGTGCCAGTGCTTCCAATCCCTGGGAATGGAGAGGCAGTAGATGGGATTACAACCTGATCTATCACAAAGTGAAAAGATCCAGTTATGTGGAAGTTTGCCATTCCCTTTTGTTTGCAGACACTAGTTAGCACTGCACTTGTGCAACAACAACAAAAGAAAACATACATAATGTACTCTGTACGATTATACCATAGTCCTGTGGAGTCCAAAATAATATCAATAACTTTTAATATGTAACTGTGCAAGTAAAACTGTGTCATGTGCAGCATTTGATAAGGGTCAACATTCTAAGATGAGTAAACATAGAGGTTAAAAGATCTCTAGTCATTCATTAAAAACAATCAATAAGGATACAGTCATACAGATACTAAATGTTAGTTTCCAGTTAAATGGCCATATATTGGGCATTCATTTAATAATACAACATTTAATAAACGGTTTACTACCTGCTCTTCCTGAAAAGCAGCTAATATTATTCAGGATGGATAAAATCGTATTTATGTGCTTTGACCTCTTCAGAACGAAACGAGTTGCAGACATTAATTCTCTCCAAGGGTACAAACCGATCTTCTGGGACAGCACCCTGATATGCACTATTTATGCACGTTTCACAAAGAAAATATGTCCTCAAACAAAACCATTTTTTGCCTTGTTAATACATCTAGATCCATCAGCTGGGATGAATTTACATGAAGCTTATATTAAATACTAAAACATGAGAGGAGAACATCCGTGAAATTATTAATCAATAAATGCAGTTTGCATTCAAGTAGAAGTAGTTTTTCCTTGGAAAGCTTTACAATACTTATCACAGGGTTTAATCGAGATCTGGTAAATTGCAGTACAGTGGAAGCTGAAATCCATTTGTAGTATGGTGGCTAACATAAATTACAATTTGTGTGCTCATTTTAAAAATTCTTCACGTTAGATTGCTAGATTGAAATAAAAAAACTTTGCAGTCTTTTTCCCCACGGATACTCAATACCAATCACAACTGTTCCTGGTATCTTGCAACCCAGATACTCACTCAAACTGTTTAAAGTGCATTCATAAATTACACTTGATTGTACACCCCACGGCCAACCACCCAGTGAAACGCTGTAATAGGATTTGTATTTTTAAAATACTTTTTCAAATCTCCTTCTTAAAAAAAAATACTACTTTTTGTCACACCATAAAGGGCTGAAGGAAGAGGGAACGAGAACCATCATCATGAGCACTATCAACAGTTAGTTGGTTATCAATTTGTCTCTTCACAAATATTACACAGCCACAAATCGTATATAAAGTTCAGTCGGTGGAACTGGCATGTATTGTACATTCCTTCCAGATACATCCTTTTCGGGTAGGAAAGAAGTATTGTGACCTCGTCCTACATATAGCGTTGGCATCTAATGTTCTCTGCAGTTCAGTCCAGTGTCCATTTTATTATCTTAGAAGCGTACACTATGAAATGACATCTGAAAACCACATATACAAATAATGTCACAGGCGACCAAATGCCTAGGCGGTGCTTGTGGATTCTTCTCCCTTTTTTTCAGCTGTGCAAATCCAAGCAAATGTGCAGTGTACAGAATTACAGTCTCATTAAAATTCCATCACTTCAGTCTTACACCGAAACAAAGACGTCAAGATAGAGTCGATCATAAGATTCCCGGAAGCATAAAATAAAAAGGAGGCTGAGCAAACAGGATCCAGTGAGGCACCAGTTCAGCCAGGACAGTTCTGCAAATGAGAAAACAACACTCAGTGTCTTAAACAATGTCATAAGGCATATTTCCCATGGTGGAGCTTATCGCTGGACTCCTTGAAGCACAGAATACACAGCAGACCAAGCAAACACGATCCAGCGAGGAACCCATTCAACCACGACACGTCTGTATAAACACAAGAAAACAACATACTCTAGTTCAAAAACACTTGTCAAGTAGGCCAGCCCAGCTGAGTCCTTCTTTAGATGTGCTGAATTAAACTCTAGTTGGTAAAGGTCGTTTAATAGCCTGCTATTATCTAGGGATACAATTATTTAGATATACTTTTTTAATATTACTTATGTGACCTCCAATATAATGATAAGAACTTCTCATTTTCATAAATTGTGTCATTTATTGGTGACTATATCCAAAACCAACGTTAACGTGATATTCATGTGAAAAGCATTACAATTTTATTTGATACTTTTATAAACAATCAGATTGAGGACTTCAGTGTGCAATAGAAATGCTGAGACTGTAGAATTCAGGGTGTACATTCCCTAGGTTTTACTTTAATCTGCCGCTTTATAACATATTAAAATGGTTGATTGTAGCTGGTTATGTATCCTTCTTTCCACACAGTGAATTAGAAGTGCATTACAAACCCCTTTGGTAAATGTCATATTTGCGATGCAAAGGGTTGAGAGTGGAGAAAATATATGCACATAACTTTTGCATCAATACACGTATGTATTCACATATATTTGAAATATATATTTGTATTGGAAGTCGCACTGTAACTGACGATATTAATCACAGCCAGTAAATGTATTTTTACATTCTTCAAAAATGTTTCACCTTTGGTGACTTCAAAGGTGTCATGCAGTTAGCATAGTAGCAAAGACATAGTGGTGGCAAAAAAAATAGTAAAAGTTTGACTAATTAAATGAAGACCATATCATATGGTGGGTGTGCATTTGTTGCATTATTCCATGCACACTATAAATAGCATGGAGCAACAGAAAATAGGAAAAAGAACATGATCTCTTATGCATAGTAGAAAATAAACATTACATACAGTGGTCAGCAATTCCTACTATTAACTTCATGGCATCCTTAGCCCTCTCACTAACCAAAGGAGATTTAATGACAACCTGAGAAAGAGCATTGTCTAAATCCACCGAAAATTAAGACCACTTTTTTTGGTAGGGAAAAAAACGAAATTTTGAGAATCAAAGTAATTTTGCTTTAACTTAACAAAGCTGCTTTGTCTGCTGACAAATTGCTACACTGCTTACAGAACAGGCCTAATTTGTTATCTACAAATATAAAAAGAAAAGCATAAATCCAAGCTGGACCACTTGTAGCAGTAACTGATTAGAAACCTTCGCAAAACTATACAAAATTCACAATGCCAAATTCGGAAACCAATTGGCAGCTCAAAAGGTTTAATTATTTATCAAATGGTTTTAATCAGAAAGGTAGGTAATGGAGTCCTCGCAGCATCAGTATTTCGTCTCTGCCTCAGGTTTTCCAAAGGAACATCAATTTTCCTTCGAACGGCCGTTTGCTTCTCCAGGTATTTCTACTGAATTCTAAACACAGCCGCAAGCTTCAGTAATCATATTAAAGGTTTCAGCACTGGTGCCCGGGCGTAATCCATAATTCATGCAGCTGAAGGAAAAGAGCAATTTATGTTCTGGAACGCACAACATAAAAATCAGACACCGAGAAGCCAACCTCCAGAAATTGACAGAGCTAAAAAAAATAAAAAAAATCTCTCCTCATATACTACAGCGGCATTTCTTGCTGTTCAGGGGACATCTACAGCTGATACACAATGCATGCATATCATAGCCCGCCGAACACATGTGTATAACTACTATCGTGGCTTGTGTATATTAATGTATGTAACACGTCAAAGTGTAAATAAGAAAAAAAATGCGCACATCTGTACATAGAGACATCAACCAAGAAATGACTGTCAGTTTAAAAGCAGAGTAAAAAAGACAAAAAACACATAGTGCAAATCATTTCACTGTAACTAATTATGCCAGGGTGACCTTGTGTCCTTGTTGGAGGACTGCTGTCCAATTGCAGAATTGTGCATCAAGTTAGTTCACTCATCAAATTATTATTTTGTTTCTACTTTTACCACAATATAGGAGTGTTGGCATACATGCAAAACTTAAAGATAAGGTGGCCAACTTTAAATGCGCATATTTGTGGGATCGGAAGCCAATGTAGTTTTTCCATAAGGGGGAGATATGTTCCCATCTGGGTTGCTGAAAGATCAGCCCGGCTGCCTGGTGCACCAGTTGCAGTCTTTTAGTGAGTCATATAGAGATGCCAAAATATAAAGAATTAGCATAGTCTATATGTGATATAGCCATGGCTAGGATTACCTGGACCATTGCTTCCTGAGTGAGTAGTCTACCAATCTTCCTTATCTTTCTTTTGGGATTTTGGGTGGTTACATTCTTTCTTGATTGAAAAACCAAGCAGAAAGTGATCAGACCATACAAGGGGAAGAGGTAAGGCAGTTTCTATTAATACGTTAGAAAAGACCTTGCACAATATGTTCCGAAAGTCTGAAGCAATAATAAAAACATGTGCAGTACTTTTCTAAAATAATGTTGTGGCACATTTTATGCCAAGCATGATGTGTGCAAGGCAAAGCAGACTAAAATACGAGCAAATTAAGAGGGTCCTGAGGGAAACACACGAAAAGCTGGGACAATCAAAGCAATAAAAAAAAAACACAAGCATTGTGCCGTTCAAATGGAAGCAGGCTGTTATTACCCCACTCCTGAAAAAGTCCACCCTTGATCCATGTTGGAACTACCAACCAATTTCTCACAGAGACCTGGCTCTCGGAGGATATGGTCGCGGAGCAAGTGCTCGCACTCCCGGAAGGCTGTAAGATACATACCCTCAACAGGGAAACGAGAGGCGGGGTTATTGCTGTCATTCTTAAAACAGGTTATCTTTGCACCTTTATAAAACAACCCGTTGCCGGTTGCGAATGTGCACGCTTTAAAATCACCCTTAATCCCAACTACACTATGGCAGGTTTACTAATCTACTGACCTCCGGGTCCCTCAAAAGTCTTCAGGGAAGCTCTTAGCAGGACTATCAGTGCCCTGGCGGTCAAAGCCTCCAATTTAACAGTCACAGGTGATCTTAATCTGCATCTGAATAACCACCCTGACTCCGAAGTGACACATTTTTTGGCCGATCTTGCAGTTTGTCAGCTAGATCAATGGGTCTCAGGACCAACGCCTTCAGCTGGCCACCTGTTGGACCCAGTTTTTACAAATATACCTTCCCTTACTGTCCGACCCCCTGTCCCGATGGGTTGGTCGGATCATTATCTGGCCCCCATGTCCATTTAGGGCATCACGCCTGATCGTAATTTAGATAAAACATTTCGCATCATACGCCCCTGGCATAAACTGAATTGGGACCAATTCCATACCCATCTCTCCGCCAACTCGCCAGCTTTACCGGCTGACCATAACAATGCTAACTCAGTCTTCTGTAACTGGATTAGCTAGCTCCTGGATAGCCTGATTCCAGCTAAATTGTCCATGAATCGTCAATCTAAATCCAATCTAAATTAGCTGCTTTGCAAAAATCTGTAAAAAGCTGGAGAGAATCTGGAGAAGGGACTATAACCCGACCTCTAAGGATCACTACCGGGTAGCCGTAAGGAGATATCACAGGGCCATCCAAGTTGAGTGTGCAGCATTTTATGCTGAGCAAATCAGCAAGAGTACTAACCCGGCGAAGAGTATCTTCTCGATAGTCTCAGGCCTTAAAACTCAGAAAGACGCTGAAGTCCATTGATCACCTATCACCTCTGATCAGCAGTGTGAAGAGCTTGCCTCCTACTTTATCAGGAAGATAGAACACATATATAAATGCTTCACTATGCTCCAACTCGGCCCCCTGAGGCATCTTGCAATCACACCAATGTCACACTAGAGGCTTTTTCCCCTATTCCTCCGGATCTACTACTTTCCCTTTGTTCTAAAATCAAGTCAGGCTCTCCAGTCGATCCACTGACGCCCGACCAATTTCGGAAAATTCTACCCACTATCTTACTTCCTTTAGAACAGGTGATCAATGGGTCCCTCAGTACAGTGGTCGTGCCTATGGCTTGGAAACAGGCCAAGGTGATACCACTGCTCAAAAAACCTTCCTTAGCCCCAAAGAAGCCAGGAAAACTTTTGGCCAATCTCCCTGCTACCTTGGGCCGCAAAGATCACGGCGGCCAATGTTAACTCCCTCCTCACGGAACAACTAAACTCCAACAACAGGATCGACCGTTCCCAAAATGGTTTTTGCCCTGGTCACAGCACAGAGTTGGCGCTCTTGGCTGTGACAGAATATCTCTGGACAGCTTTAGACGCTGGGCAGATGTCGGCACTAATCCTTCTGGATCTCAGTGCCGTGTTTTTTAAAATGTATTTATAGAGTTTTATATAGCGCAGACTTGACCCCTGGGTATCAGAGCGCTTCACAGTTACATGAGGTACATTTGGAATACAGTTGGAATAGCAGCATTAATATATATAATATTCCGGTACATGACTTTCTTATCGATTTCAACAAAAGACAATTTTTACAAGTTGTAACAGTATTTCTATACAAATGGTTCTGATGTGCTTTCCATGAGTTCTACATCAGAAACGGTTCATGGTCGATGTTTGGGTATTAGTCACGATGCTGAAGGGAGCAGTCGAGCATAAGGAAGGAACTTGCTCATTAGGAAGATCTTCGCTTCCTTCTTGAATGTTGCTTTTTTTGGGAATTTTTCTGATGTTTGGAGGGAGTGAGTTCCAGATTCTGGGGGCTGCTCCCGAGAAAGCTCTGTCATACGTTTTCTTCTTCCGAAAGATGGGTGGTTTCAGCAGCAGCTCTCTGGCACTCCTAGCTGGTCTGCTTCCCCCTGAGAGCTCAATTTTCTGAGCTAAGTACCTTGGAGTTTTGTAGTGGAGCGCTTTGTGAGTAGAACATGCCAGTTAGTTTGAGTTGAATTCTGACTTCGTATGGGAACCAGTTTAATGCTTTCAGGAGAGGGGAGATATGGTCGTATTTTATGGATCCAGTAAGGAGTCTTGCCGTCGCATTTAGACATGCTTTTAGTGGAGCTGTGGACATTTTTGATAGACCTGCTAGAGTTGTACATCCATATTCAATCCTTGAAATAACTGAGGACTGGACTGCCAGTTTGAGGTCCGCTGTAGAAACTAGTGGTTTAATTTTTCTAATATAGTTCAGGTGACACCAGGCACTTTTGTCATTGATTTGATGTGGGCTTTCATCTCTAGAATCTTATCAAGTGTGATTCCCAGTGATTTTGCAGATTCAGGTATGGGGTGCAGTTTAGCGCTGTGATCAGTTTGGTCCATTCCTTCACTTCTGTGGGTTTCTTCGGTGGTGATATTAATAGGAATTCCGTTTTTTGTACATTTAGTTTCAGAACGATTGCTAGTTAACCAGTGGTTTCTTCGGTGGTGATATTAATAGGAATTCCGTTTTTTGTACATTTAGTTTCAGAACGATTGCTAGTTAACCAGTGTAATGACATTTTTAAGGCCTCATTCATTTTCTTTATGTCTTCCAATGACGTTATCTTGATGTAGCTCTGAGTGTCATCTGCGTACATGTGATAAGATATGCTTGCTTCTCTGAGAATTTCTGAGGGGTTAGACATAAAGGTTGAATAGTGATGGAGATAGTGTTGATCCTTCAGGGACTCCAATCGAGTTTGGGCTAAGTATGGGCTGAAAATCCGTTCCGCTCGCGAACAATTTCACGGTCCGCGAATCGCGAGAAATTGTCAAAGAATTCGCGATTTAGCTGATTTTTTCAGCTTGGTCGCGCTTCAAAAATACAACCTCGCGCTTGGCGTTGACATACCGTGATTCTGAGTTCACCAAGTTGTTTTCCTCCCGGTTTGCATGCGCTGCGCCATTTTTGATCTTACTGCGTGATCGCGCTAGACTTTTCGACCGCGAGTACGTCATTGCGTGACCGGGCGAGACTTTTCTACCGTGAGTACGTCATAGCGTCCCGCCATCTGGCACCGGGAGACTTTCAGAACGCGAATACGTCATAAGGGCCCACGATTACTTAGATGCGCCGCGCAGCTGACATCCGGCAAGAGATTTGAACAGCTCGCTTTCCCGAAATAGCAAAAATTGCAATTCTGCACAAGAAATCTATTGTTGGCAGCATACACCTTCTGAAATTGATGATTTGGATCAGAATAACTCCTCAGATTGACATTTGGCTGCATTTTTTTGTGCAAGGAGTCAATTTTTTGGGGGGGTGAGAGGGAGTAAGTGCCCCACAGTCTCCAACTTCCTGTTCCTGTCCAGCAGGCTCCTCCCAGTGCTTTGTCCATGTCCTGGTCACTTTTCATTTAGATCTGGAGCTGGAAAGATTACTCTTTGTGGCTGCTGCTGGATATTTGTATTTGAGGACTTTTTTGGGGTATCACTTTTGAATTTGAGATTTTACATGTAAGTTGGTGTTGTTTGTTTGGGGCATTGCAGTTGCTGCAACTTCAATTTATAAACCTTTTCACAACTTTAAAAAATATATATTGAGGGTACCCACAGTATCCAGTAGGCCCAGGGATAGTCATGGGTGCATGATAAACTGTTTCTGGGAGTTTTGTTGAAATTAAATATAATTTATGGCATGTTATTGAGTAACTCACTGTTATATGTGGATTTTTTTTAAATTTTGGGGTGTGTGTTAAAGCCACACTAGCCATAGTCAGTAGGCCCAGTGGTAGTCAGTGGTGCATGAGCCATGTCTTTCTGTGTGTTCTCTTGAATGTAAACATCATTTAGGGCATGGATGCCATTGGATTGGGGAGATTTTTGTGTGTATTTCGATTTTTTGGGTGTTGTTGGGGCCTGGTCCAGGGCCTGGCCATGTGGGTGGGGTCCATTTTGAAGCCTGGTCCAGGGCCTGTCCACGTGGGTGGGGGTCTAGGGGGGGCCATTTTGAAGCCAGGCAGTGTGCTTTGTTGTGCCATAGGCCTGCACCCAGTCTGCCTTGCTTTCATCCATTATGCCCAGGGGCAGCCAGTGTTGCATGTGCCAAGTCTTCTGTGAGTTCTCTTGATTTTAAACATCATTTAGGGTATGGATACTATTGGATTGGGGTGATTTTTGTGTGTATTTCGATTTTTTGGGTGTTGTTGGGGCCTTGTCCAGGGCCTGGCCATGTGGGTGGGGGCCATTTTGAGGCCTGGTCCAAGGCCTGGCCATGTGGGTGGGGGTCTAAGGGGGCCATTTTGAAGCCAGGCAGTATGCTTTGTTGTGCGATAGGCCTGCACCCAGTCTGCCTTGCTTTCATCCATTATGCCCAGGGGTACTCACTCAGTGGTGCATGAAACAACTCTCTCTGTGTGGTCTCTCTCTCTTTTATTATTTTAAACATCCATTTTGGATTAGAATTGCAATTTTTATTTTGGGTCTTTCCGTTTTTGGGTGTGTGTTGTGTTAATAATAATAAATGCCTAGTTGCAAATTCTAATTGAAGCACGACATATGCAACTTTTATTTAACTGATGTTCCTCTGGCTTTCTTTGCTTTAGGTTCACAAAGACCGACAAAATCATCCTCATCATCATCACTTGCTGTAGTGCCAGGCAGAAGTCCTGCTGCGATGTGTGCACAACGTCACGTGACGTCACGTGTGGTGGCCACAGACAACCCCGCAACTCGTGCAACAGCGTCCTGCTGTTCTGACATCTGAAGAAGATGGGCCCAAAGAAAGGTGGCCGTAGCTCCTCTACGAAGAAAGTTGCCAGTGCCACTGCCAGTAAGAAGGAGCAGAAGAAGCAAGTGGCACCACTTACCAAGGAGACTGGTGTGCCGACAGACACTTTTTTGGGGGAAAAAAAACCGACGTCTGCAGCAGCTATGTCCGCCGGGGACCAAGCGGGGAGCAGCACCTCTGCTTCATTGGTCTCAGTGCCACCACGCCAAGTAAGGCCCAAGTCCATGAGTGCCGCAGAGGCAGCCTCTTTAATTGCTGTTTCACCATCGACCAGTGATGTTGGCGTTGACTCATCGCAAAGTAGCATCCAATCAACGCAGGGTGTAACTCATCTGCCAGTGTTCAAGGAGGGCTAGTACAAGTTCTTCTTCAAGCTCCCTTCCTTCTGATGATCTAGATCTTGATTGGAACCCACCAATGCAGTCTGAGAGGGAGGCACGCCATGAGCCGACAAAGGTAGCTAAAAGGAAGGTTCCCGCAAGGTCTTCACTTATGGGTGATGACGACGAACAAGAAGTAGAAGAAGTGGTGTATTCTGCTGCTGATGAACAGTCTGACGATGACGACCCAGTCATCACAGTCGTCACTCCAGCCCCAGCGGGCATGCAGCAGACAGACATTTTTACCCTATCCAAAAATGCTGCTGTGCAGGATGTGTGTAGCGTTGCGCCACTGGTGGTACCACCACCAACACAGGTAACTACTACACCAACACGACCTACAGCTTCCATATTTTCTCGTCAGAAGGGCCGGCAGGGACCTACATCCAGCTCGACCTCCATTTCCTCAAGTAGTGGTGCTGTAAGTGCACAACAGAGTCAAATTCAGCCACGCCCATCCCACACTTCATCTGGCATTGAAAGTAGCACCTCCACCACCACCAGAAATCTCCAGTACCCAGTTTGGGATTTCTTTAGTATAAGCAAAAAGGCGGAAAACCTAGTCATTTGTTCGATTTGTAAACAAGTAGTTAGTCGGGGTAAGCTTGGTACCAACTATGGTACCGAAGGCCAGAGAGGTAATCTAAAAAAACACCACATTATCCAGTGGGAGGCGCACCTAAGTAACATCCGGAAAGCCAAAAGTACAAATCCAAATGTAGACATTGATTTTGCATCTGATGACGAGGAGGAGCTGATCATGCAGGGGGGAGGTGAACAACCGAGAGACATTTTTTCTGGTACACACAGTACCCCTGGCAGCAGCACTGCAGTGGTAGCGCCCACACCCTCCTTTAGCCCAACAACATCAAGGAGGCACAGTAGTCTGGTAGAGACACCAATGCGAAAAAGTACATCAATGAGCCTAACTGGGTTGAAGAGGTCTGGATCCTCCTCATCACATATGAAAACGGTCCAGACCACCATTAAAAGCATGTTTTGGTCGGAGGCGCCATTTGAACGCAACCATCCAACGGCACGTCTTTATAATGCAATGCTGGCTAAAATGTTAGCGCTGGACCTCCTCCCTTTTTCTTTCGTGGAAGGGGAGGATTTTTTAGAATTTGTGGCAACAGTCTGCCCTAAATGGAAGGTTCCTAGCCGGTCCCATTTTGCCAGAGTTGCGGTTCCAGCACTACATCAAGATGTGCTGGAGGTGATTGGGGCAGTTTTACAGAAGAGTGCTGTTCACACTATCCACCTGACAACAGATGTGTGGACCAGTTGCCAAGCCCTTGATTACATGTGCATCACTGCACACTGGGTCTCTTTTGCGGGGGTTCGAGACAAGATATCTGCAGGTATTGACAGTGCCACAATTTTTCAGGCTAGTCAGACACATGCAACAGTAGCCATGTTTGCCATGGAGAGATCTCATACTGCAGTAAACAATTTGGAGGAGTTTAACAGTAAGGTCTTTAAATGGCTGCATCCAAGAAAGCACATGATTGGTTATGTTTCCACGGATAATGGCAGTAATATAGTTAAGGCCATGAATGATGGTGGATATTTCAGAGTGCCCTGTTTGGCGCACAGTATTAACATTGTTGTTCAAGATTTCTTGAAAAAAGAAAAAGTCAGCAAGTTACTGACCACCTGCCGAAGAATCTGTACACATTTCAGCCCTTCTTTTAAGGCCCGGAAGCAGCTGAGGATAATTCAACGTGTCCGTAGAGTGCCAGTCAGAGGACTCATCCAGGAGGTGGCAACACGTTGGAACGCAACCTTCTACATGCTTGAGCGTCTGTTTGAGCAGTGCTTGGTAATCAATGAGTATGTCTTTGCACGGGGTTCTTCTATGAAAGACATGAGGCTAGAGGTGGAGGAATGAGACCTAGTTAAAAGCCTGACAGACATGCTTCGTCCTTTTGAGGTCTTCACGCGTGAAGTCAGCAGGGAGGACTGTACTTTGGGCAAAGCTATCCCATTGTTGCGCATGCTATAGCACCAACTGAAGGCGGTGTCTTCAACGTTCAGAGATGATACTGACAAGCAAGACGCATATCAGTTGGCGTAGAGCTTATTAACCCGCCTCCTTGACAATGCAAGGCTTAAAGGAATACATTGTGAACAACATTACATTTGTGCCACTATTCTGGATCCACGGTACAAAAAGGCAGTGGCCAGCAATGCGTTAATTCCTTTTAATGAAGCAGATGTTTCAAAGTACAAACATTGGCTAGCTCTGTCAGCCACTCGGTACGAAAAAGAGTGGAAGGAAATTGAAGGAACCGGCAGAAGTACTACTGAATCAGCAGGCCATCCGGCGTCAAGGTCCACTTCTGTGGCCGAAGGCAGTCACTTTCCCTCACAGCCGTTACCGACACCAGCAACCGTATCATCATCATCATCATGCTCACCTGCACCAGGCCCAGCCATAATATTGTCAGAAGCGGATTGGATAACTCATCAAGGGTTTGCTCATTCCAGTGTTGATGCAAAGGCCTCAGATGGTACGCAAAGTTCAGCACCTTATTTGTCTTGCCCACTCGCAAGTGTGTCTTCTGAACGTGTTTTCAGTGCTGCTGGTGCCATTGTAACTTCAAAAAGGACCCGCCTCTCACCCAAAAATGTGGAGAGGTTAATAAGGATCAAGATGAATCAGCACTTCATACCACCAGATTACAAAATACGTGAATCCACGCAGGAAGAAGAGGACACCGACTTAGGTGGACGTTCTTCTCTGTTAGCTGACCTACTCCCGTCTCAATTCACAGAGTTTGAGGACGAGCTCTACTTCCCTGACATCTAGGCCTGAAACTGACTTCCTTTTTTTAGTCCTTATTCACTTTTATTCCTGTGTGTCTTTCTTTGTTTTGCAACTTTTACCACAACAAATCTCTAATCACCTAATCACAACAAGTCCATCAGCAGCACTGTCTTCATCTTATTTCCTTATTGATGGTGCCACTGTCTGCATTCCTGAAGTTCACAACTCAGTCATGCTCCTCTATCCTCCTCCTCCAGACTCCCCCTATCCATTTCCCTCAAGGCAGATGGCTGGATTACGCAGAATCATAAAACTGTCGCTTCGTAGACGAGTCCCCTCAAAAGAAGTGGGACTGGAATTACTGACTATATGCTGATTGCTGACAGTTACTGTTCTGGCCTGTGCACCTTCACTTTAAGAACAAGATGCGGACAAAAAGTGGAACAGGTAATGAATAATGAGATGGCATGCAGTGGACAACACTGGCTGTCTGGCTATGATGAAAGCAATTGCTGTTTGTTTGTTGCTCATGAAATGAATCATATGTCTTCTGTTAATATTTAATCTTTTACACACTAAATGTAACTCAAGTCTACTCTATTTTTACCTTGTTTAATTCAAATTGTACTTCTACTGCAGGGGCCACTACGTTGCATTTTTTAATATGCAAAATGTCCTTGGACTCACAGTGTGTGTAGACTGCGACTGCATGAACAACAATGAGTTTGCCAATATACCATGATGATGATGAGTCTTGATGATCAAAGTTAAATAATATCTTTTTTCTTTACAGTCACTCACTGGGATGGATGGATCATCATCGTCGGTTTACAGAAGAACTATGGCCCTTTTGTGAGTGGCAAACAGGTAAACAAGTCAACAACAACTAAAGTAGAACTTTATGCCTGTCTAGTCGTGGTATAGAGTGGTGGAGCCAGTGTAGTGTTGTTATGCCAGAGTCCAGACAGCAGTTCATGTAAAATTGTGGCTATGTGGCTTGCTGCATACAATTAGATATGCTTTGTCTGTCTGTGTCAAAGAGGTATGCTACATCAGGTTGCTTAACTCAGTGGTGCCTGCCTTGACCATCTGCATGGCCTTGGCCTGCTGTGTGCTAATTACTATCCTTGAAAAGGAGACTCAGAGTGCAGACTTTTGAAATGATGCTTGTATGTAATATTGTCGCCTCTGAAACTTGAAGTGTTGTTTTTGCACTACACACCGTACCTTATATTTTTTTCTGCGTGGTGTTTAATATCACTTCCTGTTTTTCCTTAACAATTACAGGCCGGCTTTTATCCTGTGCGATGGGAAAAACGATTAACTCAGGCTTACCATTAGCGATCCGCAATTCAGCATCTGCCAGGAAGGCAGTGGACAGTGTGTCTGGTCACCAAGATTGATCGATGGAGCGTCAGATGGAATGGAGGAGTACCGCGAATAAGAGGAATGGTTTGATGCATGCAACTTCCCAAATTGAACAGGACAACTACAACATACAGTTACAGTATCCTCTTCACTTCTCCTTATCTTTTAAATGATGTTATTGTTGTGAACTTCTATGAGTGTGACTCTGTGCGTTTGTTTGCTCTCTGCTTCAAATTCATCCCTCCAGTTATTTGATAAGTTTCTTTGCTATTTTTAAAACTAATTTAATGTACTAATAAGTGTTTATTCTCTCTGAGGGCAGATAGGCAAGTTAAATTGCGTAATTACTGCAGCCCTGTACTGTCAAATTGTTTCTTCATAGTTAGTAAGTTGTAGTAAGTACTACTTTTCAGCAACCTAACCATCCATTTAGCAAACAACTTCATGCATGCAGTAGTGCACTTCTTTTATGTCCCCTAAAAGATTTATTGATATCTTCGTATCCAAAGATTTGTTTTTCTTCATTTGTTGTTTGTCCATGCTGTGTTTTTTTTTTCCTCTCTCCGCAAAACTTTCCCAAAAACCCCCATTCCCATCCAATTTTCTAACCCAAACCCTCTTTCCCCGGGCTGTGTGGTTTTCATTGAGGTGTGACTAAATGACAACAATAATTCCACAAACTTGATGGGGATGATAAGGTCAAAGCAACAGAAAATCAATTTTAAGGCTGGTGAAGGAATCCGAGGATATATTCTTATTCTTATTCTGCTTGACACACCCATGAGTATTCTCAAATCAAATCAGAATTTCAAGTGCGCCATCAAGTGGATTGATCATAAACATCCTCCTCCTACACGTGACGAATGCTTACGCTGCTGTGTCGTACACCTTCAGTACTATTTCTTGTAGTAGCCATACTCCACGCAACTAGTACTTATATTTTGAATACTTTAGCATTGCTTAGGCTACAATTCATGGCACTGTTCTTGTGTACTGTACTATCGATCACACTGTTCTAATGCTATGCTCAGGCCACTCTATGTTTCATTTCCTTTTTTTTCATATGCTGCTACTGCCAGTGTGTACCACTACTACTACCACCACAACAATGACATTTAATCCGTCCAGGATTCCATAGCCAACCTTAATCGCCATTTGCCAAGCAGCCAGCCCTATGCCTAGCCCTATTCTCAAACACAAATCACAGGTAAGATAAGCATTTTGGGGGAAGAAGAATAATGGAGTAGGAGGAGAGGAGAGGAGAACCTGACGGTAGTACTAGTAAAGTAGTAGGACAATTGAATTCACTAACTCTGTCAGTGGCACTTTTGTACAAATTTGGGCGATTAGACAATTTGAATCAACAAGTCAGTTAAGTTTCAGGAAAACAAACGTACAGTTAACCCACCCCTGCCTCCCCCACAAAACAGTAAAAAAAAAACGTGGATGCTATGTTGAAGTTGAAATAAATAATTATTTGAACCCTAACAAAAATAAACTATCCCACAAGAAAGACCCGACACCCCCCCTCCCTAACCCCAACCAATGTCCATGAAATCAATGTCCCCAGTCCAAAAACCCCAAAGCCCAATTCCCACCCCCCCAAAAGTCTTTAAAAAAGGGGCAAGGGACAGTCTCTCTACTTCCCCCGGCGGTGTCCTTTGGCCAGGTGGTCACGCTGCTCTCTCCGGATGTCCTTGATCAGGGCATTCAGCCTCGCCACCTCCTGCTCAAGGTTGGACACTCTCAGGGTCAAGCGGTGCACACAACCCTTGCAGGTACTGTGGGGGGCAGCTGTTTTTGCTGCTCGGCGGTGGCGGGTGGCTGCCAGACCGCGGCTCTGTACCGCTGGAGTATTGTGCTGACCGTATGACCCAGGGGCAACGGAGGAGGATGCAGCTGTTGTCGATGTCGACTGCGATTCCTCTTCCTCCTGGGCCACCAGCCGCCGATATTGGGCGACAATTGCCTCCAGCTTCCGTTGCAGGGGCCCGTCTAGCCAACTCCTTCCTTGTTAGTTTGGAAGGAGTATCTATATGAAGAAAGAAAAACATACTGTAACCAATGCTCTTTAACACCTTGAATGCTACAGCTAATTCTCCTGGATGCTGACTTTTCTGGATTCCCATTGTTCATGACGAGCTCAGCTCGTCATGAGTGTATGGAGGTGTACATCATGACGAGCTGAGCTCGTCATGAGCGTCCAAGGGGTTAAGATTAACACAAAATAATTCAGCAGAAAGTTGTTGTGTCACAGTAGCACTAGCAACTTGCAAGCACAGTACATAACATTTGTGGCACCTATCTATCTAACCTCCCACTTCATCACCCTCTGCTCTAACATTAGTGGGAGTTTCAGGAATTCTACGAGCACTATATGGACTCACTACATTAGACTCAGACAGTACACCAGTCTTCTTCTTCTCTCTTGTTTAGCGAAATTGGTACTTAAACTTGTGGAAGCCAGCATAATGGCAGCGCAGTCAACTTGCACCCGAAAAAAACAGAAGCAAGCCATGATGACACAGACTTGCTTTACTGTTACCAGTCCAGTACATGCAGGTGGTGAAGCTCTTACTTTTCTATTATGGGCGGCACTGGCCATACTCTGTTACAAGGGCTACTGCTTAATTAATTTAACTTTCACCCTGCCCTGCCCCTGACTACTACAAAAGGAAAATGAAGAAGATAAATAATATGATCTATCCCTTCACAGGATATTTGCTTACATATGGGATGACATTTAGGTGCTTTGTTTTTGATTGAGTGAACACCGATCGGCCACACCTGAAAGACAAAGTTGTAAAAAATATATTAACAGAGGTAGTGAGTGAGTGGTCACCGTAATCGCCGGATAAATGCTGTGCTTGCAAACTACTATTACTAGTCATGGTAGTATTCTGAAAAATTACAACTTCTACTTTCCTCGGCTTTGCTACTCTGGCACGGACGTGCGGTGTTACATGCTCTTCAAAGTAACACTCTTCATCCAGTGACCCTCTACTCTGTCTACATACACCTATGCTAACTATGAGGAAGATACCATCCAGGCAAGCATCCATCCATTCAAAGTAAATGTCAATCATTCTTCTTAATGTCTGACTCTCAAGTGGACAAACCTTACTTTTCTCACCAAAAAACAACCTTTTCATTTTATTTTGTAAAACGCCAGCCAAGAATCCGTGCTTAACTTGCATTTGACTTTGAACCAAAGGATATATTGTGCACACATACAGTTTCTGTTTCACCAACCCAGGCAGTCCTCTTCTCTTTCTCCTTCCACCCATCCTTGCTTCAGCCTTCAACCGGCCATGCATCAGATTCCCAGCCACCTCGGGCAGCATTCAAAAACAAGTATCATTCTTTGCCAGTCATTAATTTTCACTCGCTCGTCCTTCCTTACACCCTTCTTTCCCTTTTCTTTCATCCCATCCATCAAGTTCATCTCTGATCTGACTTGGCTTCTCGATAAAACTTTCACAGCTGAGTTGAAGTCAAATTTAGAGGAGGCCATTGGCTACTCGTCAACTCCCGCCGCTATTGCTAATGAGAAGTCAAGGGTGACTGTCTTCTACCTGGTTGACAAAAACTTAGTTCTAAATTTGTAAGTCTTCTTAACAGTAACGTGTACTTGTACTGTGCAACATATACACCCCCGCAGAGAGCCCACTCTGCAATCTCAATAAGTAAGGAATATAATAGCTTACCACTGCCCGCCACTACCTTGGCATCCCCCACAGCAGTTCCTGCTGGCTGTGGCACCGCATCTGACCCTGAAGTGCCCACCTCCGCGCTGGCCCCCGACACTGGAGGTTAGCTGTGCTGATGCTGTTACACCTAGAAAAAACATTTAATATTTTTAGATGCCATATACACCACTCCCTATTTTGTCTAGGAATGAAAAAAAGTTACTAGTACTACATAAACAAATTTAATAATTTGTGACTCTCTAGTCTAAAATAAAAATTTCCATTTCTTCAGGATAGGGTGTTTTTTATTCATGCTTAGCCATAAGATGTTATGCTACACTTTTTGACACAACTGATGAATGCTTGCTTTTTAACACACACGATTTTTCTCATTACAGACAGAAGCTTCCTTTCTACGAACAAGAGCAAGATCATCATCATATGTTAGTCGGAGTCGTCAACGATTCATCCCCACAAAGAAGACTTTAAGTCCAACTAGGTGAGGGCTCTCCCACAATTAATGTGTGAAATCAGCCACTTTTCAGTCGTTCACCGTTTATTAGGTTTCGCCTGGTGTTCACTGCGCAGCAGGGTCGCGCAGCCGAAATCTTTTGATCTACAGTATGGGGCTTTAACCCGCCTCTCTCTTCCATTGGCTAGCTCCATAAATGGAGGCTAGCCATTGGAAGAGATGGTTGTCAATCACTCTTTCCCCCGTCACGACGCGATTCGTGGGCGTTTCTGGGTCTTTTTTTAAGTCCCTCCCCTTTTTTCGTCATCTGCTGCAAGTCAATTTGATTGTGATCTCCGGCGCACGTTGTGTAGGTTTTAAAATGACATCGCATCTGCTTTGGTATATTTTCTTTTCTGTATCTGGCACTGTGCAGCTGCTCATGGAATCTGTGTCATTTGGAGTCATATTAAGACTTTCCTGCAGTCCGTGCAAAGTGTTTGGCTCCTGACGTGGTGCCTGGGATGCCGTGTGTTTTATTTCTGCGATTTAAATCCAGTTTATTCTTCTTAATTTGCTGTCCTGTAGAATCGGACTTAAATATTCAGGCGGTCAGACTGGAGGATTGAAATAGTTTTCGAAGATTTTCTATGAATGATGTAATCTTTCAAGCGCTTGTGTCTGAGCAGTAAGGCAGGCCAGCTGAACTCCGGATCCTGCAGGGAGGGATGTCAGACGTGTCTGGGGCAGCAGTGTGCCTATTGCTTGGCATGGATATGAGGGGCAGCCAGCCTATGATGTCATGCACCCTCCCAGGATGACCAGCCTGACGAGATGACGTCAGAGGGTGTTTGAGGCACGCAGCAGGTATATACTCCCCTAGAGTACCGCCAGGGCGCCTGCACTAGAAAGGACTCGCACCATCACCCCTCTCTATGTGCCATCCTAACTGAAGACAGCACCCTGAAGACCTGTCAGAGGGTGTTTGAGACACACCGCAGGTATATACTCCCCTAGAGTACCTGCCGAGTAGAGGAAACCCATAGAGAAGCGCTCATAGGAGGTACGGGAGGCTATAGTGCGCATGCGCTGGAGTCCCCTAACCAGTCACCACCACAACTTTTTATGTGCCATCACAACTGAATGCAGCACCCAGAAGACATGTCAGAGGGTGCTTGAAGTGTACTGCGGGCACCTGGTTACACGCACCTCCCTAGCTGTGTACCCGTTGAGTAGAGCACTGCTTTACAGGAGTGTACCTCGAGGTAAACCCCTTGGGAGTCCAGCGAGCTCTAGCCTTCACCAGCCTGCCCGGTGGGCACCATTCACAAGCCCTCAACTTCTATGTTCTTTATTTATTTTATTGTATTTTTGTATTCCTGTTTATGTACACTGCTCCAAAAAGGTATAGCTGCGCTGTATCAAACACACCTAAATAAAGAGGCCCCGTTTCCGTAAAAGTCTACGAAATCGCGGCAAAGAGACAGATGTGATCTCCCCATTACCATTGTGGCCCTGTGGACATGCCGTCCGAGCTGCCCTGCCCCCAGGGTGGGAATGTTGTGCGAGGCACGCCCAGAGCTCGAACCAAGCCCCCCTGGGCAGGGCGGGGCCCTGGATCGCCCCACCCCCCCGGCCCCCCTCCGGATGTCTATGGGGGTCCAGATACGATCGGCATTTATGTAAAGTGCCTGGAAATGAGGGGGGATGTTGTGAGAGTGAGACTAGTGCCTCTGATCTGTCGAGGAATGCGTGCTCTGTCCGAGGCAGGGGCATCGCTCAATGTCTCTAATCCACACAAATGCTACCTGGGCATCAACACCCAACAGGTGCCCTCCTCCCCCATGGAGTCACGTGCACCAGAATAGTCTGGTTGGGGATACTTTCTGCTGATTTAATGACCGTGAAGGCTGCCATACACTGGGAAGATGGTATTACACCTGATTTGTTCCTGTTTGTTGTACTGATGCCCATTTAATATGGGCACTGCGAACCTAGAATGCTTTTATTCTACAGCATATTAAGGTTAGCTTACTATGATAATAATCAGCAGTAATCATACCCTTCATTGAACATCCAGGAACACTGATAGGCCTTTTTTGTAACACCCACAGGTACTGAGATCTCTGCTCCAGAACTACTGGCAGTCGAAAAGTGTCTTGTTCATGCACCTGTCAACACTCACTCAGAGCTCTGATCAGTCAGAGCTCTTATACCACTGATACTTGGGGCTCTGCTCAGTGAGAGCTCTTATACCACTGATACTCCTGGGTCTGTGCTGGATAACTATCGCACATGCTGAGATCAGTGAGCATGATTAATCCGGGGCTTACTCAGGACTGACAAACTCACTCCATGAAACCCAGACTCACTCAGAGCTCTGGTCTTGGTAATACACTCCCTCAGTCAGCTGTTTATGCCAATGATACTCCGGGCTCTGCTCAGTCAGAGCTCTTTATGCCACTGATACTCCGGGATCTGTGCTGGATAACAAACACAGTTGCTAAGATCTGAGTATGATTATACAGGGGGTTACTTGGACTGAAGAGCTCACTCCATAAAGCTCAGTTAGCTCCCGTTACTATTTCACTTTTTACTACTCGCTCTTTACTACTCGCTCTCTAATACTCTCTCTACTACTCTCTACTTACTCTCTAATACTCGCTATACTCATTACTACTCACACTAGTCCTCTCTACAACTCACTACTACTCACACACTAATAATCACTCTATTACTCTCTAGTACATGCTCTACTACATACTCTCTACTCCTCTACTACGCACTCTCTACTACTAACTATTACTCACTCTAATACTAGGTTTAGCATTTGCAAGAGATTACGCTATTGGCATAGTAAATGACAATGCCATTTATTTATCTGTTTTCAAAAACCAACACATAAATACACATTTTGTCATTTACAATGCCAATAGCTCTAACTTTTGCAAAGGCGAGACCGTTGCATTGTAAATGCTTGTCTTATATGACATTGATTTCAATAAATGTTTTTATATAATGCACAATCTAAATTTTTACAGAGTACACACAGAGCTAGATGTTTTACTTTTAATAACGCTTTAAAACTTACAAAGACTGTGTGGTTTTTGGTCATGCGTGAGTGAGTGAAAGGGTTTTCAATTTGCAAGCATGAGTCCGTAACTCTGAGAGGTCGGGACTCTGAACCCGTAGTCTTATGTTCTGGGTTGTATAATCATTGGGGATCATTGCTGCATTCTGGAGCTAAATAATGACTCTGACACACTAGCTAGTCAGTAAGGAGATTGGGGGTTCAACTTCTGTTATGACTGAGGTATGTGGAAAGTCTAACTGCGCCTATTATCACCAATGCCCTATTTCTTGTCCATAGTTCTGTATATGCAGAATAGTCCCTGCAACAGTAGTAGTATGTCCTCCTATCCAATGAAAAGGTAAACTAGTAGCTTATTCTTGGTGGCATTGACATTTTATTGTTGGGAAATGTCAAAGCATAAACATTTAGAAGACTTCAATAGACATTATGGACAACCCAGAGGACTGCACTCAGTGCCTAGAGCTATTGCTGAATAGGAGTTTTGTTTACCAGTACACCTTTGCCAACTGTGCAAGCTTAGCTAGCTACACAGACAGACTAATAATAATCTAGTAGTAGCACAGAGAGTCATAGTAGAGGCAGGATAAGAATTTAGAAACAGTCTACAAGAAGATCAAAGACGATCTAGGAAAAAAAGAGTTATGAGGAACGTTTGGAATAAATATGTGCTGTAAAAGATAGGGAAGTATAATTAATAATATTAACAGGAAAACTTACTAGGGCCAGCAGAGGAGCCCTTGGCGGACCTATCCTGGCCTTCCTGTTGTTCCTGCTCCGCCGGCGCAGTGACCTCCTCCTCTGTCCTCTTGCCCCCGGAGGGAGCTGATGTACAACATAAAAGAAAGACACAAACATGGATGATTGTTTTCAACCAAATCAAACATTTAAAAAAACAATTGCACTAAATTTATTGACCTATCTGATGTGGTCTACTAGGATATTAGTATTGCTGGATTCGTGGACCGTCTACTTGGAAAGTTATGTAACTCACTAAACCAACTACAAAAAGGTTCTACTAGGACTGGCAGGCAGCACTACGCAGCACGCAAAGTGACAGACACAGTCCGTCATGATCGCAGACCACTAAAAAGTTTCCTACTAAATAACCAGTCATAATATACTCAAACTATCAATCCACCAGCACCATCTCTTCATAGTGGCAGGAGTACAAAGGAAGGACTGGACTCAAGTCTCTAGTGTCTAGCATTACGCAGTTCTGTAAAGTACACTCATACATAATCACGCAGGCCAAATGAGCACAAAATTGAAAACAAGTAAGCATAGTAGCACCGCCAGTGAGCAGGCGAGCACCTGCAATCACAGAAGCTTTTGAAACATAATTTACCTGCAATGTAATCGGCAGCATTCTTGCTCTTCGGAAAAAACAAATATTTGCAATATCATAACAGAGCAGGAGAAAACAAAGTAGGTATTAAATAGCTACTACTACTCACCAAGCCCAGGGATCTCGATGCCAAGCAGGTCGAGCAGGTCTTGTTTCCGTTCCAGGATGTCGGACCACCGGTGCGTCGCCTGGTTGTAGGTGCGCCGGACCCCAGACTCCCGATAAATGGCCCGGCACACCTTACCCCATAGCTGTCGACGCTCCCGGAGCCTGTACCCGGTACAGGGCCTGCCACGACGGTCTTGGGGCGCTGGACAAAAAAAAACAGTGCGGCCACCTCCACCGCGCTGAAGATCTCCCGGGCAGTTACTGCTTCCCCCCTTAAGCGCCCGCAAGGGAGCCGGCTACGGGGTGCGGGACCCTTCCCCCTCAGATTTGTGCCGGCTCCCTTTGCCATGGTCTTGGACAGAAAATAAAATCGGAAAGAATAGAGAAAGTAAGTAAAAGAGAAGAGAGTTTAAAAAAGTAGTTTTAAAGTAACCAAAAGTAGAAAAAAAACACAAAATATAGATGTAGAAAAATAAAGAGATAGATAATGAGTAAAAAAGATTAAAAGAAAGTTCAAACAAACAAAGGATTACAAAGATTAAAGGAGGATTGAAAAAGCATGCCCAGAACCATAGCAATGAATGAAAAACAAGATGGCCGCGCCCATTGCGACCACGTGGGCAAGTTCGAGTGATATTTCCCCCGTGAGCACGCAAAAATGGACGCGAATACGTAATTGCGCCCCGCGCACAACGCGAGCATGCAACTAGCGCCCAGAAACGGAAATACGCAACACGAATAAGATGGCTGCGCCGATGTACGACCGCATGGGTAACTCCGCGGTAGCCGCGCTGAAAAAAACCCAGCGAACACGCAAAAATAAAAAAATCCATAAATTCACACACATTCGCGGATTTTGCGGACAGTGATTTCGCTTTCACGCTAATTCACGTATCGCGAATTTGCTAATTTTGCCCATACTTAATTTGGGCATGATGGGGAAAGAGTCTGGTTGACCAGGATTCTATGAGTTCTGTTCTGAAGGAAGGATTCAAACCATTTCAGAACAATTCCAGATAATCCCATCCTGACTTGAAGCCTGGCTAGCGATTGTTCATGGTTTACTGTGTCAAAGGCAGACGACAGGTCAAGTAGGACTAGTAGTCATGTTTGATTGTGATCTAGGGCCTGCAGCGCATCATCCACTATGTGTAAGATTGCTGTTTCCGTACTGTGGCCTGGTCTGATTCCGGATTGGCAGTCGTCCAGCAGCTTGAAATTGGTGATGTGACTGCTCAGTTGATTTTGTACACATTTCTCAATTAGTTTGGCAAGTATTGGAATATTGGTTACTGGGCAAAAGTTATTTGGCTCTGTCGGGTCAGCTATAGGCTTTTTGACAATGGGAAGGACTTGGCCTATTTTTAGGCATTCTGGTAAGATCCCTTGAGATAGTGAGGCATTTATTATTTTTGTCCATACTAGGACGACAATAGGATTGATTCTTTTTAAGCATTTAGAGCGGAGGGGGTCATTGTAGTGGTTGTTAGGATTGATATCCGAGAAAGTCTTGTCAATGGTATTCTGATCATATCGCTTGAAAATTGCCCATTGTGCATTGTTTTTCAATTTATCATGATCGTTTGTCGTGGTTTCATTGTTCTGTGTTGGTTGTCGGCTAGGAAGGTTGTCAGCTGCCAACCTGAGCTCTCTTTCTAGCGTGTTAGCCTTGTCAGTGAAGAATGCTGAGAATTCTTCGCAGCTCAGTTGAGTTTTAGTAGTTTCTTGTGCAGATTTGGCCAACTTATTTGATTGTTGCTTTAACATCTCAAATAGTTTCTGCGGTCTGTTTTTGGCACTGTCTAGTTCCGATCTAAAGAATTCCTTCTTGGAATTGAGTAACTTTTTGTTGTACTCGTTTCCGATCTTTCTGAGTGTTTTAAGCTGGGGGGATGATGGGTGCTGTCTCCATTTTCTTTCTGCAAGTCTCAGTTCCCCTATCTCCATTCAGTGTTTCATTAAACCATGGATTTTTATCCTTCTCAGATATTCTTTTCAGTTTTAGTGGCATGCTGGAGTTGACTATATTCGCTATTGACTTGTGTAGTGCTCAGTGAGTTCATTAGTGATCAGCAAGTTGTTAGGCGGATTTAGATTCTTCTCGCCTCTTGCTATTAGTAGCTCAATATTAGGGTCTTTGGTATCCCAGGTCCACTTTTTCAGTTTGACCGGCTGCGCGGTCTTGCTCTTTTTTATTGTAGGTATCAGGAAGGTTATGGCACGGTGATCTGACCAATCACAAGGAACAATTGATTGGACTGTAATATCTTTACTCCGTGAAATTACCCAATCTAAGGTTGCCCCTTTCGAGTGAGTTGGCTGTGTGCAGGCTTGAGTAAGGTTTAGATCTGTTAAAAAGTCTTTAAGTGTGTTGATCTGTTTGTCATTATTGTTATCCCAGTGTAAACTGAAGTCGCCTAGGAATATGTTATTACTGTGACTGTTAGAGTTAGCCGTGATGATCTTTATGAACGGTAGCATTATTGCCTGGTGGGTGGTAAAGCGCATGCAGGTTGCAACTTTGATTGTCTGCAGTTCTTATTTTTAGGCCTAGGTATTCACAAGATTCGAGAGGGTCGGACTGTATTTGGTTGACCTCTATATCCGATCGGTGTAGACAGGCTATGCCGCCACCTGTCTTCTCTTGTCTGTCTAATCGCACTATGTTATAACGAGGGAGCACCAGTAGATCCATGAACGGGGAAGAGGATTCCGTAAGCCATGTTTCTGTTAGGATTGTTACGTCTATTTTGTGGCTAACGATGAGGGCAGAAATGTCAGAGGCATGTTTTGCTGCAGATCGACAGTTGATCAGTAGGCATAGTAGTGGTTTCCCTCTGCTACTAGACTTCATCTCTCGAGTATTGGGGTTAGCTGGACTTGTTGAAGGTTGTTAAGGTTGGGTTTCCTATTCTTAGGCCAGGATTTTCCATTAGCATCGACCCGGGACTGATTTAATTTCCTCACCTCTGCTGCTAGCTCCCGGTTCATATGACCGCATTATGGGTAAGGTTTCAGCGTCTGATAAATATTTAAGATTACTGTCTGGTCGGTTATGTCTATTTGATAATGGCATGGCTCTCTCTATACTCTTCTCTTGAGAGCTATGCACTAATTTTTGGACGTATTCGACTTTGGCGTGGGTGCTTACCGTGATTTTTAGTATTTTTTCCATAGTTTGCAACACGTTTAAAATGTCCTGTGACATATTGCCCACTTGTGTTTGAAGAGCTTCGATTTCTTTCTGAGACTGAGAAGATATTTTGGGAGTATGCGTCTGTCTATTTCGTGTTTTGTTTGTGTCCTGGTGCTTCAGAACTTTGATTTCTTCAGTTTTCCTATTTTTGTCATTGGTTCGGGAGTTAGTTCCTCCTCTGTTTGTGGAGTGGGATGTGCTCCCTAAGTCCTGAGCTCTTGATCTTACGTTACGAGGATTTGAGTTTCATAGAGTCATTGATGTACTTCGTGATGTTGTTGAGTGGGGTAAGAGAGGGGTGTTAGCTTTCAAATCCTTTATTTCTGGAAGGAGGTTCCCGCTGACTGTCCTGCATGTAGGAGAAGTCAAATCCCAAGATAAAGGCGTTGATTCTTCTCTCTGTGGTGGCGTCAGGCGGTATTGGCATATGGTGTAAAATTTTCACCTGTCTCGATATCACTTCCGTCTAATGAGCCTCCTGTTAACGTTATGCCTCCTGGCATGATTGTAGGTTATGGATCTAGAGGGTCTCTGATTGTTGCGAAGTCTGTGGTGGTGGTATTGTTGGAGGTGAGTAGGGTGGCTGCTTGTGTGGTCTGTTATTGGTTAGAGAACCTTGAGTTATCTACACACTCTTTTAGCGTTAAAGATAGTTTGTCGAACTTTTCAAGCTTGTTGTTAGCTGCTTGTATAAGTACAATGCCGTTCTCATAGATAGTTATGCATAGATCCCCTCTTAGTCTTGGTGACGGGACGATCATAAATTTTATGCCATGTGGGATGTTGTTTATATTTTTTTATGTTGAGCATCTTCGTAATGACAGTGCGCCATTTAGCCATTTTTCTAGTGAAAAATATCAAGTCATTAATAACTATGCCTTTGTTTAGGTTAAAATAGGGGTTAGAGATCAGCAAGTCTGCATGTTTTCTAATTAGGTTGTGTTTGAGATTTTTGGCTGCATTCTTAGATAGGTTAGTTAGGTACTTTATGACAAAGGAGTTTGTGCCTGCTGATCCTAAGTTGGTTCCAGCCATATTTACTTCTCACATGAGCTGGCGGTAGCCTCCTGCTTCAGTTGGCCTTCCTTGTGCTTGGCTGCCAACACGGGTGTGCCACAACCTGCTAGCTAGTTCCAACGACAGTGGAGCAGCACTGCATTGAATATTGCTAGCCCCATGTCCTGGGAGAACTAGGTAGATGCATGCTGTGTGAGTGCCCCCTTGTGGGGGGTTGACAACACTGCAGGTGTATGGTCGCTCTAGATGAGACTGCACCCATGCAGGCCTCTGCCACTCAGGAAGACCTGTTTTATACTATGCTGTTCTTCTGATAGTCACCCAGGTTCATTTCAGATTTCCTTAGCTTATTGTCTGACCAGTCATCATTAAATACTTTACGGTCCGTAGAGGATGAGATCACCTTTAATCCTTGCTACTAGTCTAAATGTCTAACCGCATCTTCACCTTTCATCTTTCACCTTTCATCTTTTCAGACTTCATGAAAAGTCTTCAAAGTCGTTCATCCTGCACTGTGTACTGTTAATTGAACAACACAGTGGGTGGCTGCTCGAGTACGAGTGTGCTCTCAGCGGCGTCCTCTGCGATCTCGGTGACGTCCTCTGTATCGGAATGCCAATTACGTGAAGCCGAGTGATGCCAGCCTTCATACATTTGACACGGTGTCCCACACCATCCTGTTGCGATGCCTGGAGGAGGCTGGAATCATTGGCTCAGCCTTGAAGTGTCTCGCCTCGTTCCTTACGGATAGGATGTTTCAGGTGATAGCTCCCCCCTTTACCTCGGGCATCCTTCCCATCAGGCAAGGGGTACCACAGGGCTACTCCCTGAGCTCTCTGCTTTTCAATCTTTACGTATAACCTCTGGCCGTAGTAGCCAAGAGCAGAGGGCTGACCATGGTCTCCGATGCCCGACGACACACAGTTGGTGGTGGCTCTCTCGAGCGACTCCAAGCAAGACGATTTTACATTTCAAGGTGACCTTGCGGCAGTCGCCGAGTGGATGACCGCCAACTGTCTCCAACTGAATGCCATATGCAAACAACAATGACCAGGTCCAAATAGGCTATATATATTTTTCTAGAAATGTACTTCTTGTTGCAATACTTTAACAAATATCTACCCTTCATTTATGAACCATGGGGTAGGGAGTACAATGTTGCCATGCCACGTTAAAAGGCCTCCATCCCTTCTAAGACAGTCAAGAAGGACAGACAATAAACACAAAAGTGTAGTGAAAAAATGTGTGAGAGAGCGAGATGACCCCTCACGGGCGAACCACCAAACGGGAACCCTGGTAGGTACTCACCAGTGTTGCCCTGTTATCATCATCGGTGGTCATCAAGCTTTTAAATATAGTGTCTAAATCAATGTGTAAATGGAATTTAAAGTATAGTGAAAAAAAGTGTAGTGAGAAAAAGTGTAAAACACAGAACAGACAGACAGTGCAATGCGACGAGATAGGATCTGCACTTATATATAACTTTTATTCTCCTTCTTAGTACAGGCTATCAATTAAAACGGAGGGAGTGGCTATTAATTATATAACCACATACCACACGCCAACATGTTTCATTGCCATATGTCTTTTAGGCAATTTCTTCAGGGAAAATGAGTTTTTACACTGCATCAATTGCTGGACACACCATTCTTCATGACCTTACAAAGCCAAGGCGACTCCTACCGGCCGTAAGGATGAGATTAAAATTAAGGAACAACCCCTGCAGTGGGTTGACCCAGGTCTCGTGTCGTTTTCTAACGATCTACAGGGACCGCACCAGAGGGATTTTCAGTGCCGTGTGCAGTGTTCCCTGTAACCTGCGCGGCTGAGCGGCCGCGCACTTCTATGACCCGGAGCGTGCAGTGTGCCGAGTGAAGCGCGCACACATCCCGGGAGAGCATTCACGAACACCGGTCATTTTGAGGCTCCAGGGTCGAGTTGTAAAGCTAATTTTCATTCTTAATGGGCCAAGGCTGTGGGCTGATTGTGAGCCATTGTGAAAATATTCCTGTTAATTGCAGCGCAGTAGGGTGCTGCAATTAACAGGAATACATTCACAAATGCCCACAATCAGCCCACAGCCGCGATCTATTAAGAAAAGGCATGCATCAGTTTCAAAAGCACGGCGTGTAAAGCGCACGTCATGCTTTTGGGCTTGCTGCATTCCTTCTCTTAATGTAGCGTGGCTGAGAGCTGATTGTGGGCAATTGTGAATGTATTCCTGTTAATTGCAGCACCCTACTGCGCTGCAATTAACAGCAATATTTTCACGATGGCTCACAATTAGTGCTCAGCCTTGCTTTATTTGGCTGTCCAGTGAGGGCCGCCACATAGGCTGCTGGACAGTCTCCGTTTGGTAATGCCTGCTGCTCGGTATAGCCTGTGATTTCTATTTGTAAAGGAAAATGTGCATACGTTTGAATAGCACAAGTTGAAAAAAATAAAAACAAAAGGTGTGCATCCCATCCCAATATTGTATCTTCATGAACTTTGACCTGTTCGGGATAGCACCCGCCCGTTAAAAAGGAAAAGTAATGAGACACAGATGTGCCTCATGCATCCACAGGGTTTGGTGAAAGATCTTGAGTTCGTCTAGAAAGTCGGTGTTAATGTTCTATTGGAAACAGACTTTAAAGTTGTGATAATTCTTACATGATAATTATTGGTTTTTGAAATGACATTGATTATTATGGTTGGATAGTGCAAATCGATCATGAATGATAATCCCGTTCTCTTCAGAAAATGTTAAGTTGCATTATGGGAAATGAAGTATTTTTTTTTTTTAATGATATTATCAATGTCCGTAAACTGGTGCAGTTAAGGGCCAAATAGGAGGAATTTTGGCGGGTGGATGGGTTTAAAGAGGGGTGAGGGAATGACACAGATGATTACTTGCTAAGAAGGAAGACGCATATGGCCGATTTTAACCTGTGATGGCAGGTAGGGGAATCATGTGGTGTTTAATCCAGTAGATGGGAGGTTTAAAAGGTGGTGATTTCATCAGCTTGTGACTCCTACCGGCCGTAAGGATGAGATTAAAATTAAGGAACAACCCCTGCAGTGGGTTGACCCAGGTCTCGTGTCGTTTTCTAACGATCTACAGGGACCGCACCAGAGGGATTTTCAGTGCTGTGTGCAGTGTTCCCTGTAACCTGCGCGGCTGAGCGGCCGCGCACCTCTGTGACCCGGAGCGTGCAGTGTGCCGAGTGAAGCGCGCACACATCCCGGGAGAGCATTCACGAACACCGGTCATTTTGAGGCTCCAGGGTCGAGTTGTAAAGCTAATTTTCATTCTTAATGGGCCAAGGCTGTGGGCTGATTGTGAGCCATTGTGAAAATATTCCTGTTAATTGCAGCGCAGTAGGGTGCTGCAATTAACAGGAATACATTCACAAATGCCCACAATCATCCCACAGCCGCAATCTATTAAGAAAAGGCATGCATCAGTTTCAAAAGCACGGCGTGTAAAGCGCAAGTCATGCTTTTGGGCTTGCTGCATTCCTTCTCTTAATGTAGCGTGGATGAGAGCTGATTGTGGGCAATTGTGAATGTATTCCTGTTAATTGCAGCACCCTACTGCGCTGCAATTAACAGCAATATTTTCACGATGGCTCACAATTAGTGCTCAGCCTTGCTTTATTTGGCTGTCCAGTGAGGGCCGCCACAGAGGCTGCTGGACAGTCTCCGTTTGGTAATGCCTGCTGCTCGGTATGGCCTGTGATTTCCATTTGTAAAGGAAAATGTGGACACGTTTAAATAGCACAAGTTAAAAAAAATAATCTTGAGTTCGTCTAGAAAGTCGGTGTTAATGTTCTATTGGAAACAGACTTTAAAGTTGTGATAATTCTTACATGATAATTATTGGTTTTTGAAATGACATTGATTATTATGGTTGGATAGTGCAACTCTATCATGAATGATAATCCCGTTCTCTTCAGAAAATGTTAAATTGCATTATGGGAAATGAAGTATTTTTTTTTTTAATGATATTATCAATGTCCGTAAACTGGTGCAGTTAAGGGCCAAATAGGAGGAATTTTGGCGGGTGGATGGGTTTAAAGAGGGGTGAGGGAATGACACAGATGAATACTTGCTAAGAAGGAAGACGCATATGGCCGATTTTAACCTGTGATGGCAGGTAGGGGAATCATGTGGTGTTTAATCCAGTAGATGGGAGGTTTAAAAGGTGGTGATTTCATCAGCTTGTGAATGTGTGAGGTTTGGAACATCACCATCTATATGATCGTTTAGATGGTGGTGAGAAAGTGGAAATGCAAGCAACATTTAAACACACACGGCACAGAGTGATTGTTATTGGAGGAGGAGAACGGAGGTAAATGTTTTGAAGGGCCGAACAATATTTTGAGACATTAAGTGCGTCACGAGAAGGGAAAAAGCTTAACGTTTGGTAGAACGTGATGGAGGGAGGGGAAAGGCTCAAGGGAAGATGAAAGTTTAAAATTCATTGGTTTGTTTTGATAACGGAGGGTGATTAGCTGCATTGATGGAAATGTTTTCCATTCTATTTTGGAGGGAACATTTGAGCAAGCAGTTTAGAATATGTGTTCATTTTAAGAAATCACATATGAATTTGTGCTGTTTTATAGAGCAAAATGCAATATTATGGTATAATTCCACATGTGGATGAGAACTTAAATGACTGTGGAAAGAAGACGAAAAGAAGAAAGTATATAAAGAATACATTGATGAGTAAAAAATAAAGGAGAGGCAGAAATGGCGCAATTAAGCTGTGCGAGTGGTTGGGGGTGTATTTACGCCCCTGTTATCATGTTGTGTTTCAGTCTTTGGTATCATAATAGGTTGGCACTTCACCATTCTGCACGCATTAAAGGAGAATGTGGACAAGTTTGAAAAGCACAAGTTAAAAAGTAAAAACAAAAGGTGTGCATCCCACCTCCATATTGTATATCCCTGTGATTTGTATGTAGCACAACGGTCTTTCATCCCCTGTTGGTTCCTCCCCCCCCCCAACATGGGTGGAATTGGATTGATGATCATAGTAGTTAACCTACTTAATACATAGATACATTTTTGGGAGTTTATTTTAAAACCAGGACATATACAAAGGACCATGTTGGGTTTTAAATACATTGGATTATTGTTTTTTTTTTGTCGGTGACAGGGACGTGTAGACACAGTACTGTGCACTGCCCGAGGCACAGAGACAGATAAGAGACAGAAACAGACAAATAGAGACAGGGACAGACTGATAGAGACAGACAAAGGCAAAGACAGAGTCAGTGACAGATAGAGACAGAGACAGATGGAGACATAAAGAGACAAAACCAGGTAGAGACAGAAAGTTAACCTACTTAATACATAGATACATTTTTGGGAGTTTATTTTAAAACCAGGACATATACAAAGGACCATGTTGGGTTTTAAATACATTGGATTATTGTTTTTTTTTTGTCGGTGACAGGGACGTGTAGACACAGTACTGTGCACTGCCCGAGGCACAGAGACAGATAGAGACAGAAACAGACAAATAGAGACAGGGACAGACTGATAGAGACAGACAAAGGCAAAGACAGAGTCAGTGACAGATAGAGACAGAGACAGATGGAGACATAAAGAGACAAAACCAGGTAGAGACAGAAAGAGGCAGGGGCTGAAGGACTGGGTTCTTTGGACCCAGCGGTGCCAGGGCACAACACCTGAAACCTTCGTGGGTAACCTGCTCCGGCGTACAAGTCACAGAGACACGGGACACTTCCTTCGGCGTCAAAGAGTCAAGGTTTATTTACTGCAGGGAACACAGAAGTCACAGGAAGTACATCGAGTGTAGTTCGGGGAGACTGCTTCAAATTGTATTTGTGGATCGCTCCTTTTATACAGTTTTTACCCATAGGATAACATGATACACAATAGTTTACAACCTGGTTCCCACAAGTCGCTCTCAGAGGGGTCGCTTAGATCACTTTGAAACACACAAGATCCGGAACATAAGTGCGGAAACATTTGGCGATTCCCAACTGTAAAAACCCATCTTCCCACCATTAGCAAATTCCAATCAGCAGTAAAGTAGATCGAAATAGGAACGAAGACAGGTGCAGAGGAAGACGGAGACAGTAGGGAGATCGGAAAGGGTGTAAAAGGGGAGTGTCGAGAAGCACGAGATACAGGCATCAAAGGGACGTGCCTAATGAGATGCACGACTGAGACAATAAGCCCGTGCGGCAAGATGAGCCTCGAGCGGCGCCATCTGCCTTACAGTAGCATCCCCCTCGTCATAAAGACACTTACAAAGAACATGCGTCTTCCGCCATATCTTGGGAGTCCCAGGGTCGCGAAGCGGACAGCGTCCGTTCGCTGGCTACTTGAGGGCAAGAGACAAAATGGATGCCGTATCTAAGATGGAACCCGTGGGTACAGATGACAAACCCACATAACAAACGAACGGTTTAAGTTAGCACAGCGAAACTGCGCACACTTACAAAACTCGTCATTTGCGGTTCATAGATACTAGACTCGACCATATTCGTGCGAGTCGAAAACACCACTTACAATCGTCACGGAACCTCAGACGCTCCTTTTGCCCTCATGTAGGCAAGCACTAGTCGGAATCATATTTGATATTCATCAGACCATCAAGATGTCGTTGTAGCATAGCTCTGTCCAACCGAGTCCCCTTGGTAACAGATGGTTGTCTCATACACGTTGTAGCACAGAGGCCACATAAGGCAGGACCACACTGCACACAAAGGCAACACGTGAACAGGAACACTACCACAACCCCGATGATCGTCAGAATCTTCCAACCCCAAGTCGACATCAGGCCCCAAAACCAACCAAGTAGCGTCCAATCCCCTACATCCACGTGTATGGATTCGGAGATCTTGTGCAACTTCGAGATGGCTTGATAGACAGTAGGAGCATTATCTGGAATGAAAATGCAACAGCTCGAATGGATCACTTTACATACCCCACCGCGATCTGCTAAGACAACATCTAAAACCATACGGTTTTGTAATGTCATAAGTCTCTCCGCCTGAAGTTCTGTGGTGATATTACCAAGGGCACTGGCAGTAATGTTAGCTGTCGATTCTACCACTCGAGTCAAATGTCTCAGGTTCCTACTATTAACCATAGGTCCCCAAAACGGGAGGAAACCCTTGAAAAAGTCTCCTGCCTCTTGACCGGCAGTATCCTCTTCGCTAATTACGCCTCGTACAACTCTAGTCTTATGATAATCGGCATCTACAGTAAACGTCGGAGGCAACAGATTTGCAACAAAACATGAGCCCATGAAGTCTGCGGGCAACCATGTGTATGCACGATCATGACAGATGAAGTACGTACCCTTGGCAGCCAGAAGCACAGGGATCGGGGACATTGACAGAACGTAACTTTCAGTGCAAGCACTTACTCCAAGTGAGGCTTGCGAACCACGACCCACGATACAAAAATTACCAGTGTGGGGTACGACCCATATCGGAGGCGAGCTTTTAAGCTGCTTTTCATTAGTGAACGTACTATATTCCCCTCTATCCGGTGCCCTATAGGCTTGTACCTCTGCCTTAGGGATGAGAAAAGCATCATAGATCTCATCTTCCAAATCCTGTATTATCATCGATACCACCCACTGCCACGAGGTAGGACCCGGTTTGGGGGAACGTTCTGGAGAGGGGTGGAAACCTAGTGCGCTTCGAAGCATTGTTTGGAATGCTCGAGCTGACCCTTGGGAACTATACGGTAACACCAGATATGGAATTCCCTTACCCGTAGTATGTGGCATCAACCCACACACCCAACAATTAGTAGTGTTAACCACTAACTGATGCTGATGGAGGAGCTGGATAAAGGAATTGTTGCGGAATTCTACACGTCTAGCCTGTTCGTGTTCTGGTAACATATGAAAGGAATGAGGAGAAGCAGTAGAAGTAATGTTAGGGTAAGGAGTAGGAGTAGGGGTAGGAAGTAAGAAGTAAGACATAGTGTAATACACCCCACCCGCCAAAAATGCAGAAGCAGTTAAAAACAAAACAAACAACTGGGATACAAAACATTTCGTACGACTAAGTTTCTGCAGCTTGACTCTATATGCCTGAGCTCCTTCCAAATCATTCAGCTTCGAAAATGCCATTTCCCTACGACCGTCCGCAACGTTTCTTGACGCACTTCGTTCTGTGCAGCAATAGTCAATCCCCAGGAGTTCCTAGGAACCGACGGTCTTTAACCTAGTGTCAAGACCTACTGTCCAGAAGGAAGTACGCGTGCGGCCCTACGGCCCTCAATACACAATATGTATATATTAGCACAATATTTCTCAGCTGTGGAAGAAAAAGATACAAGGAAGAAGCTTGATATATATATATATACAAAACAATTTTCAATGATACGAATGTTCAAAGTTGATCATGGGAAACGAAGATATTGCAGTTATCAATTTCAGCAAAGCAAGCAAATTTTTATTTGTCCTTAGTGTGAGATCGCAAAGAATATCGATGTTTCCCGGGACGTGTCTGCACGTCGAACAAAGGATCTGTCGAAGAGACAGCGTCCTGCTGATCAGTTCGTTGGTCTGGTCTTGAGTCTCTTGCTGACAAATGTTCAACAGTGGCTTTCTGCTGCGCTGAGGGTTCTCCAACAAGCTGTGCGTCGCTAAAAGGTACAAACGCCGGCAATGTTTCTGTTTCTGTTGACGCAATGCCTTTCCTTACCCACGGGTCTGCCGACAAAGGAATAGGGACTCGCTTACAATGGGTAGCATGTACCCAATTTTTCCGCCCCTCAAGACGAACGGCAGTCCTCGTGGCCAGGAGCACCTGGTAAGGTCCGGTGAAGCGAGGGTCCAGATTGTTTTTTCGTGAAAAATTTCGGGTAACCACCCAATCTCCGGGCTGGAGCTGGTGGCCTGGACCCTCCGTCTGCGTCGGCAAGGCGTCGTAAACCTGTTGATGAATTAACCTCAGTTTAGCAGTCAAGTCATGTAAGTAATCAATCAACATCGGAAACTCAAGATCAGAGAATATTCCTGGCCTAGGAACCCCCCACACATTCGCAGGACGGCCGAACACTATTTCATAGGGACTGAGCCCTATTCGGGAGTGTACAGTCGCCCTAGTTGACAGTAATGCTAGAGGCAAAGCATCAGGCCACGAAAGTCCAGTCGTAGCTTGAATCTTCGCTAATTTTAGTTTAAGGGTGCCATTGTACCCTTCAACCAATCCAGCTGACTGGGGATGATTGGCGCTATGGAATTTCTGATTTATTCCAAGGCCCTTACACACACTCTTCATCACACTTCCAACAAACTCACTTCCGTTATCTGACCACACGACTCTAGGCATTCCATACCGAGGAAAGTATTCCTTCAGTAGGATTTTTGCGAGGATCAGGCAAAGTTTGTTTCACCTGAAGCACTTCCGATCGTTTCCAAGGGAGGTGTATCCACACTCTCTGGAAATGTGCTGGTATTGGAGCATTAGCATTAGTATTATCAGCGGGTACCCAAACTGGCGGAACTTCACGCATAGGATATTGGCCAGACCCATCTCGTTGTTCAATGTCCTCAACGAACAATGCATGAGGAATAGGAGCGGGACGAAGAGATAGCAACCGCTCAATAGCACGTCGGACATTAGTGTCGACTATCAGTCCAGTTGCGAACTGAAGCCGGAGTTCAGACAGGGCGGTCAGCACCTCGTCAGGCGCATTGGCCGCTATCTGATCATGTAAGAACTTGCACATTTCATCAAACACATATCTCTGAGTAGGTATGTTGAATTGATCAAACGTTTCGAGGACAACACGAGGTGGATTTCTAACAGGGTTTATCATCCAACCCATCGCCATATTGTATAGCGCAACACGTTCTCTATTACCAGGAAGCTGGCTACGTCTCTGTGGACCATCAGAACCTGCAGACCCAAAAACAGGTCCGAGCGACTGAAAGAAGTTTGTCGCAAGGGGAGAATCACGATTACGAGTAGAGGGAGAAGAGTAAGACACAGGACTAACAAGAGAAGGAGTAGAGACGTTAGCAGCAACAGGGGTTAACAACACAGGAGCAGTAGCGTGAGCAGTAGCGGGAACAGGAGTATGTGGAAGCGGAGGAGCAGTAGGAATAGAAATAGGCAAAGGAGCAGGAACAGTCGGAAGAGCAGGTGCAGGTTGAGGAACTGGTGGAGGAATTACAGGTGGAAGAACAGGTACGGCAGGGACCACAGGAGCTGCGGTACCCTGTACGTACGGAGGTGGCGACTTCATAAGATAGGACATTAAAGAATCCTCAACTGCCTCTTCCTTCTTATCCGACTCCGTAGGCAAAACAGGATAGCATTTGTCTATGGACATACGCTGTGATCTCTCAAACACTTCCTTATCCTTATCCTCCTTATCACGCTGAAACTGCTCAGCTTTCTTCACTATAGTAGCAACAGTATCTCGCTGACTACGTTTATTTTGTCTGATCTCTTTCTGTCGGGCTTCTTTGCGCCAGAACCGAAAGGCATCAAACATGGCCGGCCTTGATTTACGTTCGAACAACTTTATTTCCAAATTATCTAAGATCGACGCTTCGAAGCTACCGTGAGGTGGCCAACGAAGATCGCCGTCTTTCTTTGTATATTTGATCCAATAATCGTTAAAAGCAATCGGGCCTAGCCCATGTTTGCTATATAAGTCATATGTAGGAGTTCCAACCGGAGGTATCGGACACGAGTCCTCCAGCAGGGAATCCGCACCACAAGGTCTAAAGCAACTGAACAAAGTACTGCGACCAGGCATCTTGCACACTAGCCGAGTTTCACAAACTTCAAGGGTTACGGGATTTCGGGATTTACCAAGTCCCAGCAAAGAACTAAACCCTCGGTCTTTGGCGGCTGCAGTCGTCAAACAAATACAACAACAACAAAGTACGCTAGCAAAGTGTCACCGACAAAAACACTCACACAGCGTGTACAACAAAGACACCCGCTAAAGTGTCTACAACAAAAACACTCGCTAAAGTGTTTACAACAAAGACACTCGCTAAAGTGTCTACAACCAAGAACTCTGGGAGCGACCCACAAATACTTAACTCAAAGATCAATGGCGTCCTCAGGAAGGCCCGTCAATCGTCTCGCTATACCAAGGTCTACGCCAGGCGCCAAAACAGGTCTACAGTCAGGGCAGCAGTCCGTCGCAGCCGTTAGGAGGCGGGAATCTTCGCGGGAAAAGTCTTCGGGCCACTTATTTCGACAACAGGATCGATGAAGCGGGGTGCACCTTCCCTCGGAGATTTCACACGAAGTTCCTCACGATCGTCGGGCTTGGACCGGTACCACTGATGCAGCCCCACGTTGGGCGCCAACTGAAGGACTGGGTTCTTTGGACCCAGCGGTGCCAGGGCACAACACCTGAAACCTTCGTGGGTAACCTGCTCCGGCGTACAAGTCACAGAGACACGGGACACTTCCTTCGGCGTCAAAGAGTCAAGGTTTATTTACTGCAGGGAACACAGAAGTCACAGGAAGTACATCGAGTGTAGTTCGGGGAGACTGCTTCAAATTGTATTTGTGGATCGCTCCTTTTATACAGTTTTTACCCATAGGATAACATGATACACAATAGTTTACAACCTGGTTCCCACAAGTCGCTCTCAGAGGGGTCGCTTAGATCACTTTGAAACACACAAGATCCGGAACATAAGTGCGGAAACATTTGGCGATTCCCAACTGTAAAAACCCATCTTCCCACCATTAGCAAATTCCAATCAGCAGTAAAGTAGATCGAAATAGGAACGAAGACAGGTGCAGAGGAAGACGGAGACAGTAGGGAGATCGGAAAGGGTGTAAAAGGGGAGTGTCGAGAAGCACGAGATACAGGCATCAAAGGGACGTGCCTAATGAGATGCACGACTGAGACAATAAGCCCGTGCGGCAAGATGAGCCTCGAGCGGCGCCATCTGCCTTACAGTAGCATCCCCCTCGTCATAAAGACACTTACAAAGAACATGCGTCTTCCGCCATATCTTGGGAGTCCCAGGGTCGCGAAGCGGACAGCGTCCGTTCGCTGGCTACTTGAGGGCAAGAGACAAAATGGATGCCGTATCTAAGATGGAACCCGTGGGTACAGATGACAAACCCACATAACAAACGAACGGTTTAAGTTAGCACAGCGAAACTGCGCACACTTACAAAACTCGTCATTTGCGGTTCATAGATACTAGACTCGACCATATTCGTGCGAGTCGAAAACACCACTTACAATCGTCACGGAACCTCAGGGCAGACAGAGCTAGATAGAGGCAGAGACAGGGACAGACTGGCGGAGACAGATAGAGGTAGAGAGCGACAGAGAGAGAGAGAGACAGAGCTAGATGCAGGGAGACAGAGAGAGGCAGAGACAGACAGAGATAGAGACAGGGACAGAGAGACGGAGAGGGAGACAGAGGGACGGAGACAGGGACAGACAGAGACAGGGACATGGACTGACACAGACAGAGACAGACACCGGCAGGGACAGACACAGGCAGAGACAGAGAGGCAGAGAGATGGAGAAGGAGAAGGAGAGGGAGACGGAGGGAGAGAGAGGGAAGGAGGGAAACAGAGCAAGGGAGACAGAGGGTGACAGAGAGAGGGAGAGGGAGGGAGACAGAGAGAGGGAGACAGAGAGGGAGGCAGAGGGAGTCAAGGGAGACAGAGGGAGGGAGAGGGAGACAGACAGAGGGAGACAGAATCACAGAGACAGACAGACAGAGGGAGACAGACAGAGGGAGACAGGGGGAGGGAGACAGGGGGAGGGAGACAGAGAGAGGGAGAGGGAGACAGAGAGAGAGGGAGACAGAGAGAGAGGGAGACAGAGGAGGGGGGGACAGAGACAGAGGGAGGGAGGGAGACAGGGAGGGAGGGAGACAGAGGGCGACAGACAGAGGGAGGGAGACAGATAGAGGGAGGGAGACAGATAGAGGGAGACAGAGGGAGGGAGACAGAAGGAGGGAGACAGAGGGAGGGAGACAGAAAGAGGGAGACAGAAAGAGGGAGACAGATAGACGAGACAGAGGGAGGGAGAAAGAGAGAGAGAGGGAGAAAGAGGCAGGGAGGGAGGGAGAGAGGAAGAGCAGGAGAGAGAGAGAGAGGGAGACAGAGAGAGAGAGAGAGAGAGAGAGAGAGAGGGAGGGAGAGATAGAGGGAGGGAGAAAGATAGAGAGAGCGAGTAAGAGAGAGAGAGACAGAGAGAGAGAGTGAGAGAGAGGTGTGTATGCCAGGTCTGGTGGCTCAGAATAATAAGAAGGCGACCGCTGCAAGGGCCTGTGTTCAACCTCATGTTCAACCTCATGGTCACAGTTTTTTTTTGCTCTAGCCCGCCCCCTTCCCCCACTGACCTTGCCCCCACCGGTGCGGCCCTCGGCCACAAACCACACTGTAAATTTGACCCCGAGAGAAAGTTTGTGAATACCCATGATCTACACTAAATAAAACCAGTTTTGTTTTCTGCCCATCCCCCTTACTTGCTTGCAGCTCCATAATACTATTCTTTGATCTAGTTTCACTTTGGGCCTGCCTTTTCACTAGACATGAGACTCATCTGATCTACCCGCCTTGGAGTCACTCACCACATCACCACCCCCCAAGACTGCAGCCCTGCTCTCGTGTTTTTGGGCACTGAAGGCAGAATGTTAAAATAGGAGAAGGTTGCCATTGCAATGAGTAACCTCCTACTCTGTAAAAAGTGAAAACAAAAACACCCACTTCTTTGCATTTGGGTGTCTGTTGTTTAACACTGCAGGAAGCCGGCATTAAATCTCCCCTCCAGCTAGCTAAATATGCATTTAAAACAGCAATTTAAAAATGAAAAAACACTCAATCTCCACATAATGATTAACAGAAAGAAATGTATCATTTTTTTTGCCCCTGTTAACTACCAATAGTTTGCAACTTACTGCTTTTGATATACGTTTGATACCACATACGTTTCATGCCATAATAAAACAGGCTAGCCACCTGACATAACCACGTGTTTTCTGGGGGCATTAACAAACCATTTGAGTGTCCCCCTTGTATTTTTGTTAATTGAACATTTCAACCAATGGAAACTCCATGTTGTCTTGTGGTGCTACAAAGCCATCGCAGGATTTAGGTGACGTGCAAACTCCTCCTCCTTGGGGTTCCATAATTTACTATCCTGTCACTACAACCCTTCACTGTCTTTAAAAGAAGGTGATAATACCCATTACATTTTACACGTTTTTCTTCGTTACATGTACCCAGTGGTTAAATTGAGCCGGTGGTCTCATCCTCACTCGTTCTTTGGGACTGGCATTTATTTGTCCTCATCCCATATTGACCACCAACAATAGAGAGAGAAACACACCAACTGGAAAGGAGAAGGAAGAGAAAGACAGGAAAACAGGCACAAAAGGAGAAAGCAGAGACAAGCAAGAGTGGAAATTGCTATTTTGCTGCATCTTTTTGTCACTGCATACAGATTTATGATACAACAAGTAACATTACACCTACAGCAGTAAAATCTTATGATGGTACCAACATTGGAGTCTTGTGCTTTTCTAAACTTGAAGTGTACTTGCCTGTGTCACCAATTCATGTCATGCATGTGTATCCAAATTGCAAACCTGCCTTGAGACCCTTAACATGGTGCTGTATTTGTGGAAATGCACCGTCGATTCACTTTTTTAAGCAAAAGTTTGGAGTGAGATTTGACGCTGAACCCACACGCGAGGTCTGGTTCCTGGCGCACATAGCCATGGCTGCAGTGCACAGAGACCCTACATTGCCGCATACAGAGGGAAAAAATGAGAGGGAACATTGGCCGTGTGTGCGGACGGCTCCCGGCCTTTCGACGCATGGATCAGGTTAAAGGCTATTCCAGACATCATGCAGAGCCAGGTGGGATTTAATGTGTTTTGTGAAGTTCATACGTGTTTTCCCAGCCCCCTCACTCTTTTTTTTTAATAAATATTTTTATTAAAACAATATTCCACTCATGGTAAAAGAATTACATCGTAATAGCTTAGCGAGTCCCAATATAATATAATGATAAATCATAAACATTCCTCATATAGTAGTTGATTTCCCTCAAGTCGCCCTCCCCATTCCCTCCCTCCAAATATCTGGATATGCTGTTTCTTGATCATGTCTAAGTCTTTCAACCGGTCTGCACAGCATCCCTCGATATTCATTCAATTTTCCCCAAATCTTGGTCCAGTTGTGCGGGCAGCCTCTACTCTCATAGACCCCCCTTTCCACAACCATACACCATTGTAAATCTGCCTTCCATTTGTTCAAAGTCGGGTTGACCTCTGCCCTATAGCCCTGTGCGATATTATGCTTTGCAACTATAAATCCCAACGTAACCCATAGACGCTCGTGAGGTCCGAGTCTCCCATATACTTAGCAAACACCATCTCAGTGATTTAACCTCCTCCACCTTATAAACTTCTCTCATGTTCAACAATATTGCTGCCCAGTACTCCTGAAGTGCTGGGCAATCCCACAGCAGGTGGAAGAAAGTACCCTCTCGTCCACACCCTCTGGGAGAGAGCGGTGAAATCAGCACTCGCATTTTCCCCTGGGTGGTACATTAGGAGACTCTATGGGGAATCTTGAGCTGCACTAACCTAAAGTGTAGGTGTATGGTCATCTCCCTGGGAGTGGACATATCTTCCAGCCAGTCTTTCTCCTCTAGGGTGCCCTCCCACAGAGACCTAAGCGTTGACGGGGCTCCGGGGAGTTGTTTATAAGTTTGCGGTACACCAGGGAATTTTTTTTTGTCTAAATAATCATCCAGTAGTCTATCCTCCAGTGGAGAAGCGCCAGGCAGCACTGTCCCCTTAGGTATTGCCGCTCTCAATGCATGGGTAATCTGGAGATATATAAATGTTTTTCACTGTGACATCTGGTACTTCTTCTGCAGGGCCCAAAAGGTTTTAATGCCGCCTCCCTCCCAGACGTCGCCAACCCTGGAGATCCCAATCATGTCCCATGTGTGAAAGCCTGTGTTTTGCACCATCAAGCCCAGCCTTCAAGAATCCCACAATGGAGCCATTAAAGCGATTCTGTTATGCCAACCTAGTTTATTTGTTCTCTCCTGCCAGATTCAAAGTGTAGTTGGTCAGCACCCCCCATTGAGCGACTTATGATGGCCATCTGGCTCCATGTTAACACGATCCAGCCTGTATGCCGGTTCAGCTAGGGTTTTATGTACCCAGTGGTTAATTACTGTGAGCTGTGCTCCCCGTAGTAACTCTGAAGGGAGGGGAGAGCTACCCCCACACCCCCCATCATACCATCCCCATGTCAACTTTGTTAGGGAGATCCGCGGCGCACCTCTAACCCATAATTACTGTTACACTGCAGCGTCTATTTGTTGCAAGTAGGGTGGGAGCACCACATAGTGTGCGTTATGGAGTAGGTATAAGAATCTATTTCTTGCCCGAATTCCTCAGTGCCGAAGTTATTTTTCGGTCTCCCTTAGCCAACTTTTTCGCAATCCACGCATCCTAGCAGATGTTTATAGGGATATCTGGAATTGATATCAGAGTTCAGTGAGTCTGTGGAACTTGTCTTGCAAATGTAGCGCTATCATCCATTATCAAAAGCCATCAAACTCCGGTGAGTGAATTTAGGAAAGCAGACCAACTCAAAGTGCCGCCAGGAAAGACAGTTACCACTGCATGTGGGATAGCACAAAATAATGCAATATTCTAGTATCAGTTATCTAAACTTGCAGAGCAAGCTCAAAGGACAATTTCTGCGAATATAGTGTAATACTATTCCTGGTGGTAATCAATTACACAGATTTCAACCTGCAAGTCAATGCAGCAGGATATGTTTTATGAAAGTATGTACCCAGGTAACGCAATTGAAAATCATTACCTTAAGTCTGCATTAAAAGTGACTTCCTCATTTTTACAATATTTCATTTTCCAGCAGACAGTTTTGATCAATATGGACGCAATTGATTAATAACTGTACATTGCTAAGCAGTGGTCTGCAAATAGTGCACTGTTAAATCAGAGGACATTACTGTAAGTCACAAAATACCACCCCTCTCTCTCTAGAACAAAAATCTTGTTTTCATTTAGTATTTTGTATTCATTTATTTGGCAAATGCCTAAAACTCTTCATATGAAATAGTTTCAGAACTTAATAAAAAAAAAACTGAAGCAGCTCAGAAAGAAGCTTGCATTTTTTTTACACTTAGGGCCAGATCCATCAAGCATTTTTCTCCTCACAAACGGGCAAATTTGCAGAATCGGCCTGTTTGCGATCGCAAAAAATGCTTTTGCGTTGCATCAAACCCAATTTGTTATCAAATCGCAAAATGGGTTTGCAATTCGCTATTAGGAAGGGGAATGTTTAGGGCGTCCCTTCCGAATAGCGAATCCTAACGGAATTCCTTAATGTTTTGTGACCATGAATGCGGTTGCAAAACATTCGCATTTTACCACCTACTTCAAGTAAGTGGTAACTCATTCGCAAATGTTCGCAAATGTGAAGGGGTCCACAAGGGACCCCTTCCAAATTAGTGAATGTAAGTTAACTTATTTTTAAGAGCCTGCAGTGGTCTCACGGACCATTACCAGCTCTTACAAAATGAAAAGAAAACGTTTCTTTTTTTTTTAAACGCATCAAGGTTTCCTTTAAGGAAAAAGGCTGTATTTAAAAAAAAGAATTGCTTTATTAAAAAGCAATCACAGACATTGTGGTCTGCTGATCTCAGCAGCCCATCATCCCTGTGATTTTTGCGATTCCTAAGGGGTCGCAAATTGCGAACTACCTCATTGATATTCATGAGGTATGTCATTTGCGATCCCCTAGGAATAACTAAAAGTGTTAAACACACTTTCATGCATTCAGTTTTGCAATTTCTTAATTGCGAATCGCAAAGATTCGCAATTAGGAAATCGCAAAACAGGGCCTTTAAGCATCTGCCCTTAGCTTTCATTTACAAAATCTTTAAATGGACTTTTAACAGTGAGCTGTCAGGCATGCTACAAAGATAAGGATCAATTATTTTAACAGGGGTAAGAATTCTCCTCTTCTTGAACTTGAACAAGGTCAGAATGATGAATCTAAGGAGGATAAAAAAGTTAACATTCCCAAGGTGCAGCTTATGCTTATTCCTCCCTGGGCTAAGACTCTGGTCATATGAAACGTTACAAACACATCTTAGGGTCTTATTATTAACCCACGGTGGCAGTGCAGATACAGCCGCAGCGGAAGTCCGCCCGCCCAATTACAAGTAGGGAGGGGAGACCGCCATGGAACTGTTACCGCCAACAGGGATCTGTGATCTCTGGCGGTATTGCTGCGGTCTGAGGCCCCTAATATGCTGGTGATGCCGTTGTGGAACTGCCAAGCATATTAGGAGTTTCCTCAACGCCACAGTTTTCATGGCGGTGAACGTGCCATGAAAAGTGTGGAGGTAAGGCAACAAAGGGGACCCTAGAGGGCCCCATGTTGCATCTAAAATAGGGGCTGCATGCAGGGGGGCACATGGTTTGTCCCCCTGTCTGCATGCACCCCCAGTTCCTGCAAGGCATGGGCTCAAAAGTGCATGCCCTGCAGGAACTGCCTTTGACGCTTCCAATGCAGTGCCTTGTTCACACGCACCGCAGTGGGAACGCCAAAGAACAGGCTACCTGAGACAAAAAAGTTGTAATCTGGCGGCAGTTTGTTATGGCTTTGAAGTCTTGGAGTGGTGGTGTGATAGCCCTGCTCCAAGACCACCAAAGTCATAATAATGCCCTTAGTATCAAAGTTCTTCACCACAAATACTGGCATATAAAAGCCTGGTCCTTAGTAGTGATGATGGTAATTATTTTTTGCTGCAAGCTGGAGAAGAAATGTAACTGGGGATGCTTTGCAAGACATAAGTGGCCCTGTTTTCAAATAGCTGTGTAGAGCAGTTAGTCACATATGGAGTGCATCTCTCTCAGGCATTCTCAAAAAATAAATCCTGTATTCACAAATACGACTAATGTTTTGAGAGGGCAGGGTGGGCATAGCAAATACACAGCTTGGCACCCTATGCATATGTAATTATTGGCCATGTGCTCAATACTGCAAATATGTGCTAATATATACTCCCAGATTCCATATAGGGATGGCTGTGCTCAATGTAGTAAATTTCTGGCCCTCCGCCCTCATGGATGGAGGGACCACAGAGAAGCAATGAAATAGTTACACCAATATCTGTGCAGTAGTGTTGAGTTAAGACTGCACACAAAAAGTAAGACATAAAAAATGAATAGATCTACATGGAATCCTCTCATGCTCATGGACACACAAGACACAAAAAGGCTATCATGATACTGCTAAAATGAGAACACATGACTTCAGATTGAGGGAACAAACTTCCATGGGGATAGTAAAACTGTAACCACGGTATACATTCATGCCTATGTGCAAGATGTGATTTTGCACACCCAGCATGTCCAAGGAAATGGCTCACATGCAAGACCTGCATGAATGAAGGCAGTCAAGATACAGAATATGAAAAACCGTAAATAAAAAGGAGGACTAATTCACTTTTTTTGAACAGAAAAAGAAAGATGTACATTTAGGGCTTTTGATGTTCAGTTAAAACCGATTAGATCTGATAAATCCCCACAGAAACAGATGTGTATTTCATTAGAAACCCAAAAATATTGAATTATGCTTGAGTGTGATTACTCTTGTTTTGCTTTGGCAGTCTGTGATATCAAAGCAGTGTTATTTGTTTGCTGTTTCACATAGTCTGAATCGGACACATCTGGGTATCAAAGAGCTTTACAGTATTTAACGTATAAACTGAGAGTGTATACGTAGGAGGGAATGGTGGAGATCATGCCCCCAAACCCAAGGGGTATATGTAAATAACATGGAAATCTAGTAGTTATTTACACAAAGGATGTATTCGCTCTCATAATCTATTTGATGTCACTCCAAAAGTCTTGATGAAAACATTCACGTTTTTCAATATTACCCATATATATTTTATAAGTAATAACATTCTGTTTTTAGTATCTTAAGATAAAGAACAGGGACAAGTTAACACTGACTTGCAATAACAGTGCACCAAACACCCCACAACATATGGATTATACCTTAATCAAAAAATCTTCCTTCCGCTGGTCACTACCATTTAACTGAAGAAAAGAGCTGTAGGATGGTGAGTTGCGTGCCAACATTAACCTTTTGTTTGCTACACTAACATCTTAATGTGATGGAAACATATCTCCAGCCATGCACATCCTTAACATGATGTGGGACCGGTCTACTAGGAAGAGGATTTTAAGTGAAAAGAAAGAGAGGCAGTGAGGTGAGAAAACAAATAAAAAGTAGCAAGTTTAAGGAAAGGGTGGAAGGACTGGCTCTGGAGCAGTAATAAAGGAAGAGGTGATTTGGTTGATTAAATATAAACCACACTCTCTACAGAGGGAGTTTAGGTTTTACCAATCTGGAACAACTTTTCCACTTTATGAAATACTGTGTAGCTGCAAAACAATTTCTACTGTTAAGACCATTTCAGATTTTGAAAGTTAGTGTTGCCACATTCAGAAATCGGATAAAGATGTGATTAGGGGTTTAGTTCCAGCTTTATTACGTAGAGCCACACTTGAGCAGAGGCACCACTGATCTGTAAAAAACCTGTGTAAATAGGTAACCTAAGAAATCTATAGATAGGAAGGTGAAAACAATTAATGTTTTTGCATCAAAGCTAAACATAAGGGAAACAGTACATCAAACTTCACTAGCTGTTTTGATTTTTAATAATGTTAAGGTCTAAAAAGCAAGCTAATCGAAAATGCATCCATTCTCATCTTTTTTTGTGATTTTGTATGTCAAAGTGTCTATTTTCCTTAAGCAGCTCGCCTCCACGCCAACCCACCATCTCAGCAACCTCTTTATGTCCCAGTGCCAGGATATGTGAGGCATCTCACACCTTGTACATGTCTTTGTACCTAACTGCATATACAACTGTGTTGCATTCAGTTATAGAGAACATGAGAAGAAACAGGAACTTGGGCTTGGAGTCTTCCCTACAAGTCTCATTATGCATGTTTTCATTGCTGGGCCCAGTCTGAAACTCAGACAAGCTGCTATTGTGAATAATGGGTAACTCAGTAAGTGCTCAAAGATGATCTCCTGTTTTCAACAAACAATGTAGAAGAGGGAACATGTCGCCTAGCTAAGGAGCTGGCCGAGAGCTGATTCCAGACACCCATACCGCAATCGTAAAAGAATGAACTGTAAGATGGATCTCTGCCCGTATATGTAGTCTAAGTTTATTCTGGTAATTTGCTGTACCCTACCGCACCTTACTCGGTCGCCAGAGGTCATATACGCTGAGTGTTGTTCGAGGGTGGCAGTCGGCGGCCATTGCCGGCGGCAGTTTTTCCACTTTCGTTCTCCTCTCTCCTGCTTCTGCCCGCAGTGTCTTCCCCCATTCACGTTGCGGTCTGTTCCGGGTTTGGATTGGTTTTCACTGAGGGTTCCAGCCAGATGTGTGTTGGACCGGCGGGTCTCAGAGCGACGGGTGCACTCGGGGAATCTCCAGCTGCGCTCTGCTTTCGCTCTTTGTTCTTTTGTTCTGGGGGAGGTGGCCTTGCTGCAGGGATCACCCCGGGCCGCGGCAGTGGTGGAAAAAACATTAGAGACAGTACCAGCACAAGTGAACCCTCGAAGGGGGCTTAGAGGGGACAGCAGAGAGAAGCGAAGAAGACCACTCCGACAAACAGAGCATTAAACAGCAGACACAACAGGCAAACCAGGAAAATCATCTTAACAAGGTAAAAGTGGGATATGGCATGACTGCCTATTGCACGGACCGAATGAGTAAAAATTTAAAAGATAAAGAGGCGGGATTAGACAGTGAGACTGTAAATCCGATAGAAAAAGACTCAGTGGAAGGAGAACTGGGAAATACAGAGAGAGAAGTGATCCGGAAAAGAAGGTACAAACTGCGATCAAATCTCTTTCTACGTAAGGTTGCAGACTCTACGTGGAGACACAAGCAGGGCAGCCATCAACTTTCCCACAAGGCAACATTAAGAACAAAAACTTGGCTGCTAAAGCGGGAAGGAGTACATCAGTAAAGGAAAGGAAGAAAAATCTGCTACATTAGCCCCCAGAGTGACTCCATCACTATGGTCCTACTTCAAGCTAAATCCACAAGTTAACTCTCAGAGCAACATGGAGTTGTCTACTCCTACATAGGTTCAGATAGAGCCTGTTACATCGAATATTTTAAACTTTAACCTCACCTTCACCTTTACCTTTACCTACACAACAAGTAGCTATATCAGCCGGTACGCCAGCTATCTCGGTTTTGAACAGGTACTCTCCCCTGAGTGATATTATCACCCCTACTAATGAGGCATCTGGGGGTGTAATAGGGGTAAAGGAGACTGACCCGGCTGAGGACACCCAAGCAAAAGAGGGAGCTAAAGACACCTCAGGCTTAAATATTGTGAAAGACCTACTGAGTCAGCTTTCCCTAGAGATTAAAGACTGCTTTAGTACTTCAGAGATCAATCAGAGAAAAATCCAAGAAACGTGTAGCAGCTTGGAGGAGAATTTGCTAGTGTTAACAAAGCGTACGGAGGATTTAGAAAATAAAGTGCTAGAACTTGGGAAAGATATTCAAGACCAGGCTCAGGAACTAAATAGGCTCAAGATGAAGGAAAAGGATATGTCAGACAGATTAGAGAGGATGGAAAACAACTCAAGAAGGAACAATATTCGGATTCTTGATGTTAAGGAGGGTGCCGAAGGGGAAAACATAAAAGGCTTTGTGATAGATATTCTTTTTACCGCAAATAGCCTCCGCTTCAGTTTGGGATGCAGAAATCCAGTGAGTGTATCGGGACCCTTTCAGGCTTAACCCGGGTCGGAAGAAGCCTAAAGAAATTCTGGTATACGTACAATCATATTCCCTCAAAGAAAAACTTTTAGGGGCAGCCTTAAAACTAACAAATATTCAGGCCCAGAACTTTTCTTTTAAAATAAGGTCTGATATATCCAGGGTCACTGAAGACAGAAGATGGGAGTTAGGTAAGAGGATGGAATCCTTGAGACAAGTTGGTGCCCAAGTTCAGCTGAGATTCCCAGCATTTCATAAAGTAATGAGGGCCAATAAAATGTATAATTTTTATTCCCCGGAGGAGGTAGATGAATTTCTGTTAGGCTGTAAGGCAAGTGGTTAGTTGTGTATAATTATGAAAAATAAATAGATTAAGATGCTCAGATGCGGGAGACCAGTGCTAATACATGTTTTGAAGGTGGGTGCGGGTTTGCAGCTCGAATTGGCATTAGCCAATTTAGTAGGCAGGGAGGGTTCTCAGGGGAAGAGGGGGTGGGGAGCACTTGGGTGGTGGAAGGGTGTTTGGTGGGGAGCATAGGGACAAAACAGAAAAAAAAATGGAAAAAGTGTCCTCTTTTGATATAGCCAATGATACTGTAAACAGAAGGATTAGAATATCTAAAGATGGGGGATAGGAATCCAAGCAAAGGAAGTGAGCGTTTGGGCATATTATGCTGGAATATAAACTGATTGAGGGTTAAGAGGAGACAGAGACTACTCTTGGAATATTTGAAAAATACCTCCATGAATGTGCTCATGCTTCAGGAGACCCATCTATTGAGGTCTGAATGTATGGCATTATTTAATAAGCAGATATGGGTAAATAGGTAGTAGCCACAGACCAGCAATGTTGTTCTAAAGGAGTTGCAATAGTTATTTTAAAAAACGCAGGAATTGAACTGTGTAAAACGCAGGTAGACACTAAAGGGCGCTGGGTTGTTGCCGAGATAAAAACTCGGGCTAACACTTGTACGTTGGCTAGCTATTATGGTCCAAATGAGGATGAGGTTAGCTTTTTGAATAATTTATGTTCCGCCTTGCTAGATTTTGAGGCCCCACTAATAATTGGCAGGGACTTTAACTTACTAATGAATAATGAGCTGGATAGATCCACACCTCGTACCCAAATGTATGCGCCCTGAGTTAGAGCTTGACTTTATGTGATGTATGGCGAAAGAAAATGTGAAATGTAAGGGAGTACTCCTTTTTTAGTAAAAAGAACGGCCATTACTCTAGGATAGATTATATTTTTATGGATCGACTAGAAGCGGACAAGGTAAAGAGAATTGAGTATTTGCCCATCCATATATCAGACCATGGTGCAGTTGAATTAATAATGGAGCTTTCCTCCACGCCAGTAGTGAAAAGGTGGACACTAAATAGAAGACTGCTAGCACAAACTGGAGTTATGTAGAAAATCAAATAGATGCCGCAGCCTTTTTTAATCAACACCTAGAGTCTGCACCCATCCATTTGGTTTGGGATTCCTTCAAAGCATGGCTGAGAGGGACGTTGATGGGGGCGGCTGCAGGGTGGGTCAAATTAGAGAAGGAGAGGATGGCCTCGATAGAGGAACGATTGAGAAAATCTGAAGCAAGTTTAAAGTTTGGTCAAGTCCAAGGGGAAGAAAAGGATAAACTGAAGGGTATAGTGGAGGATTTGCAAAGCAAACACAGGGTGACAGTGGAAGGAATAATGCTGCAGAAGTGTGAAGCAAGCAGAATGAGAGAGTTTGGTCAGGGTGAAGAATGCAGAAAACTGCTAGCAATGAAGAGTAGAATGGAGAGGTCTCAAAATGTTATTAGAAGGATCAGATTAGAAAATGGTGTTGACCCTTCTGCTCAGATTTCTGACAATAAGAACGAGATTGAGAGGGAGTTTTGTAAATTCTTTCAGGATTTGTATAAAGAGGATTTAGAGATAGATAAACCAGGCGTAGATCTCTGGCTTGCTCAAAAACAGCTCCCTAAAGTGAGCCCTGAAGGATTAACACTACACAATCTAGACATAACAGGGAGTGAAATTATAGAAGCGCTCAAGAAAATCAAAAAAGGCAAAGCTGCAGGCCTAGACCGGATTCCTAATGAGATCTATTCGATATTAATGGAAGAAGTCATCCCAATTTGGGTGAAACTATTTAACGATATCCTGAGAGGACGTTTTCCATTACCAGATACTTGGAAGGAGGCAGTCATTACCCTGATCTTAAAGCCTGGTAAAGATCCCACGCAATGCAAATCTTACCGTCCGATATCCCTTTTGAACTCTGACTATAAGGTTTTTACTGGTATTATGAATGCTCGATTAAGTAAAATAGCAGGGGTAATAATACATGAAGATCAGAAGGGTTTTCTTCCTGGGCAGCAGATGAAGGACCGGGTCATCTCTTTAATTGGTGCAATAGATCTTGCAACCGTGGCTAGAGCTCCCTTAACAATTATAACATTGGATGCTGCAAAAGTCTTTGGTCGCGTTAATTGGTCTTATCTTTCGAGTGTATTGGAGACTTCTGGGTTTTACTGCACCTTTAGAGATCTGTTGGGGAAGATATATAATGAACCACAAGCCCAAATATTAGTTAATGGGACCCTTTCGGCCCCGGTTGCAATAGGGCGAGGTACCAGACAGGGCTGTCCGTTGTCTCCCACCCTTTTCAATCTATATATCGAGCCGTTCGCTCAAAGTTTAAGGTTAAACAAAGAAATACACCCTTTTTTAATGAATGGTTTCTCAAGGAAACTTGCTCTATATACGGACGACTTGGTACTTTTTACGTCTAATGTCAACCAAGCCTTACAAAGTCTATTTGGGAATTTCAGGTCTTTGGTAGAATGTCAGGCTATGAGATCAATTGTAGACTGAGATTATGTCATGGAACTCGGCAGTGCAGGGTTTTGAGGTATCAAAGGAGATAAAATATCTGGGAATCAGTATCACACAAGTTCTGTCTGAACTCCCCAAAACAAATATAGTCCGAGTTTCTGAAGAGGTTGATACGCTATTGAAGAGATGGCAGAATTTACAACTTACACTGTACGTCAGGGTAAATTTGATTAAAATGTGTGTATTGCCGAAGCTCACTTACTATTTTAATAACATCCCCTGACTTTTGAAAAAAAACTCTTTTAAATAAAATTCAGGGAAAGATCTCCACTTTTGTTTGGGCTGGTAAGGGGATCAGATTGTCATGGAAAAAGCTCAGACGAAAACTGGCACATGGAGGACTGAGTCTACCTGATCTACAATTATACTGTTGGGCATACCAACTGCAAAACAGTAGAATGCTCCTAAATAGGCCAGATGACCACCTGATTGGCCACATGTTTACGGCTATGTTGCACGAAAGCCCAGCTGAGGGCTTTGTTTACAAGTTTAGCACCCCAAAATTCTTTTGAAAAGTCCGCCTGAAGTCCTTATATGCTGCTGCCAAATTATGGTTTGACTGCCGTAGTATTCTAGGTATTCCTTATTATAGCGAGTGGGCTCCAGTGTGGGACTCCTCAGGCACTCCGGAATGCCTGAACGATGCCTTATCACAACCCTTGAAAGAGGTTGGGTGATCTAGTAGAACGAAACAGCTGCCTTCCCTGGGATACCTTGAGTAATTTAACAAAAGATAGCCTTTTCAGATTTACATTTTATCAAATTTCGACCTGGTGCGAAAACATACATTGGGAGTTCCCAGGAGATTGTGCAATGGAAGATGATCTCCATGATCCAAAGCCAAGAAAGAAGGAGATCGCTCTTTGGTACAACTATCTACTGGAGGCTGCAGAAAAAAAAATTGATCCCCCCACAAGGTCTGGGATAAGTGCTTGCCAGATGAAGAGCGGCAAACCTTATGGCAAGTATCTTTGGATAAATTATACAATTTGATTAAATCCGCTGCCCTAAGAAAGAACAACCTCTTTACCATTTACAGGATATATTGGTCTCCGCTCAGGATATCCAAAATGAGGGGAGGAGGAGAAACTAGCTGTACAAGATGCCATACTCAAGAGGCAGATGCTATCCACATGTTTTTTACCTGTCCAGGGTTAAAGGATCCTGGAAGAATGTGGGTAAGACCCTGACAGAAATACTGGGCAAAGATATAGAGGTAAGCCTCGTATTAATATTTTTCGGCATACTACAGCCTTCTGAGGGGGAGGGGGACATCACAGAAGAACAGGTTAAACTGGTGTTTTATTTGATTCTCCTAGCAAGGAGAGAAATTCGTAAAAGGTGGCGTCAGACGGACACCCCATCGCAGAGGGAATGGTGGAATCCAGTTAGATATTTTAAAGAGTTGGATCAAGAGGCTAATTGTTTTAGCAATAGAAGAGAGTGTGGCCTTTTTTGGGGGACTATTAGATCAGGAGTAAGGCTAAGGGTGGGTAGAACTGTCCAATGATTACACCTCTCGGTCAGTCTACGATGTGCCATGTGGGCCTGGTCCCATAGTACATCAGCTGAGATCAGACCCTCTAAGATATAAGCATTTGGGTTGCTGTCATCGAGAGGATGCTTATACAATAGTATGGAGGTTATATGAAGACTAAAAAAAAAAAAAAAAAAGAAGAGGGTCCACATGCACTAAAGACACAGTAAAACAGCCTATAAATGTGTCTGGGCTCTGTGTTAACTTGGGAAATTTTTCTTTAGTACTCGATACGATGAGACTCGGCTGAGTCGAACCACTTACATGTAGCACACCATTTCTACTTTCCTGTCATGAAAGGATAAAAGGCTAAGTTAGGCAGCCCTAAAAACTGTTAAGTGCACATCAAAGCAAATGTCAGCAGTGAGCATCTAATTCACTGATCCATCTTGCTGGCTTTGTTGTAGCATCCATTATAATCTCACTTTCGAGTTTCCCTCCCCATTTTTATGATGTAAAGCATCTAAGGAGCATGGTCTTCCTCGATTCATGTTATTGTAGCTTCTGTTTCTACCTCTCACTAGAGTCAACTATACTGCAAGTGCCATCTGTAGAGGCTAACTCCTAAGCATTATCCTCTATGAATTGTATGGCCAAAAGTTTATGTTTAAAAAACAGAGATAGTCTAAGATCTACGGAGGAAGAGGGAATGTGTCTACAGACCAAAAGCAAACAAATTGCAACAAAAGGACTATCTGCCTATAAGTTCTTTCAGGCAAATACAAGTTCCCCCCTTTACTGGGCTACAAGAGCCATTAGATATCTTTAGTACAATCAGTAGCATTCCTTGCTTGTAGGTACCCTGTTACTATCTCATTTCAATTGTGTTTTTACCACCAAGGTACAGACTACTTGACTAGATGTCCACATCACTCTGTCAAGCGCAACAGAGCAAATTACAAAGCTGGCTTTGTTGGATACCGTATCCAATGTTTGCTTAGGACTTGGTTCTCTGCGTTAGACCTTATTTTATCAAAGCTCTCTCCTCTGTGATCATTTCTAAGTTAAAAGCCCTCATCAAATGTTTGTTTTCCAGAGGGGGTGTTCTTAAAAGTTGAAGATTACGGAAGTGCCACCTCCATTCAAGAAACTCTCTTTTGATCTAGCTGCACTACCAAAATTGAGCTGTGTTTCTAACTTACTTAGTGACAGAGTAGTTTCACAAACAAAAACTGTCTCCTGGGTAACATCTTTTTTAAATCCATGTATTGTTTTTAATATAGAAATGCAACACCATCAGCCACTCAGATACACACATTTCATCTATAATGCGAATATAAGATACATACCAGTGTACTGTTATTTCCTTTTTTCCCCTTTAGCAGAAGAAAAATCCAGTATAACCAGAGTAAGTGATGATAGGTAAGGATTTACAGACACAGACCATAAAGAAGACCAGCTAATTTAGACCCAACTCAGTGTGATTTTGAAATGTTTCTGGAGGTTGGTGGGCAATCAAGAATTTGTGTACTGGTTAGAGCAGGCAGACCCTGAAGCAGAGGTCAGACCCAGGACCAGGGTTCGATACCCGACGCGGCAGGGTCTTGAGCTCAAATGTCCATGGACTCGATAATTCTCGCTTCGGTGCCTGACCTAATCATGGGTTCACACTCTGCAACTCTGGGCATTAAGCTTGCTTAATCTCCACAACGGCCCCCCGCGGCGGGATGCCTGGCTTTCACCTTGGGGATGCCCTGTAGGGGCTATCTCACAGGGAAAAAGCCAGGACGGGTTCCCAAGGCAAGCGCGGAGATACCCCTTCGGGGGTCGATTCTGGCGCTATATAAGAAATGCAATAATAATAATAATAATGGGGGGATGAGGTCAGTCAATGGCATGCCCTACCTTAACTTTTCCAAGGCAATCTATTCGCTAACTTCACGATTTAAAAAGTTTTATAAGATTTTGTCCCATATTTATACCAGTGGCTCCCTATGAAGGGCCTTTCTTTCTTCTACGTGCGGGGGAAGGGTGCACAAACAGAATATTGAGTTTTAAATATCGATATACACAAATATTGAGTTAAAAATATCGTGATACAGGAATATCGACATCAAGATTATTGTGGTCAAGAATATCAAATTTAAGGTAAGAAATTTCGTTTTTGAAAATATCGAAGTTTGTAATATTGTTTGCAAAAATATTGTTTAAAATATCGATGTTTAAATTAGTGTAATCTATTTTAGTATGTATTTTGAAAGTATGTGGTCTATTTTTTTGTATAAGTATTGCTTTTGTTTTTTAATATATGTGTTACATTTTTAGTAGTGATTAATATTATGATATTCAAATTTTGCGTTTAGTTCTGGAGCGGGTTGTAGGTTTATAGGGGAATAGGGTGGGTAGTAATTTAATTATAATACATTAATTAGATGTTACTTATTAGTATTTATTTAATTTTATAGTGTCAATTGTTGGAATTCATTTATTAATTAATTATTAATTGGTTGATCATTTTAATTAATTGATTATTAATTATGATAATTGTGTTATTTATTAGGAGCAGGTTGTGGGGTTATAGGGAAGTAATTTAATTATAATACATTATTTAATATTTTGTATTTATTAGTAATTATTTAATTTAAATTGTAAAGCATAATTTGTGGGAATTAATGTATTAATTGGTTGTTAATTATTATGAATTAGTTAATAATTATGTTGTTTCATTTTTGTAGGAGCAGGTTGTGGGATTATAGGGGAATAGGGTGGGAAGTAATTTAATTTTAATACATTTAATGATAATTTTTATATATTCATATTTATTTATTTATAGAGTTAATTGTGGGAATTAATTTATTAATGATTATTCCAGTTTGTTAATTATTATTGATTAATTAATTAATTAATTAATTGGTAATTAATTGTTAATTGTGTAATTTTTTAGGAATGGGTGGTGGGTTTATAAGGCAATAGGGTGGGAAGTAATTTATTTAAAATTAATACATAATTATTTGTTAAACAATGGTAATTAATTAAAAATTAAATATGGCATTTAGGTAATTCATTTGAGATGTAAATTATTTTCAATTAATTCGTAAGTTGTTAATTGATACTACGTTAATAATTAGGGCTCCCGGTTTTCCGTTTTTACGGATTTTTACATATAAATACAGACAGAAAACAAGTTTTCCTTTATCTGTATTTATATATAAAAACGGGAAAATACTAGTGGGTTAAGAGGTGTCAGCCCGGGATGAGACAGCTTCCAAGCACACACAGATCTGCCAGCTGCACCTGAGTACTTCACAGGTCTATAAAAGACCATTTGCTTATTGATGAGTCCTTGTTGTTTTTTCAACCCTTCTAAGAGCCCCTGCCAGAGTCAAATTAGGAGCCTCTCTTCACAGCTCGCTCCGAGAAGTGCCTTGGAGGGAGGGCGTTAAACCCTGGGGCACCATGAACACCCTGAGGGCAAAGCTATTGCCTCGTGGGTTGAACTCCACCCCCTGAGGCGTTTGCTATGAAGTTAGCCCCGGGCGCTTTAGCCAGAAGCCCTGCAGTGCCGGGGGCTTTCTGTCAATCAGGGAATTTAACCTCCGTCACGCCGCCCTTTCACAGCTCTTTACAGGGTAGGGTGGGGTTAACCTCACTGCACTCACCCTTGGCCCCACTCATCCCTGTGACAAATGGTGAAGGGGTGGATTATGAGGGTGCAGGCAGGAAGTTGAGCACTACGTCTGCTGTGTAGTTTGCCTGCGCAGGTTTGATGTTGATGGCATGGCACACTGAACACACTCCAGTAGTGAGCTTTCCCCTCTGTGCTTCGAGTGCCTGCCATGCATTTCCAGGGGCAGTTCATTTACTTTAGTGGACAGATCAATCCTTTACAGGAATGCGCACTACAGTGCACGTGAGTTGAGCACTGTGTGCACTGAGAGGTCAGCCACTTGTATTCTGAGCGGTGATCTCTAGAGCGTGCTCTGTTTAAGTTTGCAAAGCTGGTGTCTTTCGGGTAAAAAAAAAGTACCTCTGAACATATACAATCCATGCTTGTTCAATAAGTAATTGAAAAAAATGTCAGTTCGAATGACAATGTGGTTTATGCAATTAAACACTAATTCACATTGTACATATTTACTTCTTTTGCTAGTGGTGTCTTACGAAAGAAAAATCAACGCCCATTTTGTCTTTATAAATGAATTTGGAATGCTGATTTTCTTTTTCCTGCCGAAAACCGAAAATAACACAAATCCATGGAAGAAAGAAGATGAGCAAATTGGCACAGAGATGTGATTTCACTGTTTTCTTTTCGTGCCTTTGCTGTTTTTCAGGAGCAAAACTATGAATTGTTTAGTGGCAAAATGCAAAAAATCATTTTGAGTGCCATAAAACAGCACTGATCACTACAATCTCCCGAGGGTCCCCTCATTGTTTTACTCAATTATGTTTCATAGGTTACCCTGTACATGCCTTTCCTCTTCCAATAGAATTGTGTTTTTATGTGTTCAATGCCAAGGACAAAAAGCAAGAATCATTTCACTTCTTAGTTCATTTCCTGCTTTGTACATGCTATAAATTTCCTGATAATTATTTTCACACCCTTTCAATGACTGGTCACAGTGCTTTGCTGAAAGATTTGTTTCTCTTAACCTGTAACTATGCTCTTAATGCTTTTGTAGGCCTGAATCTCGGCAGTAGGACTAGCACTACAAGCTTACAATTCATTAGTGTGCCTTGCATAATAAACACAGCACACAAAATACATTATGAAGGTGAACGTATATTATATCCACAGAGTGTGTATGTACAACAAGAGAGGAAGGGAATAATGGCTACTCTCCTACCCCAAATTCTATAACTTATATCAGCGAAAGAGCGCCTACAAATGTGAATTGGCTATACGACAGTTTGTCACAAGTGGAAACCTACAACACAGTGGATAAATTAGATTACTCTAAATTAGGTGGTCAAACAACAAACAAAAGGGGGACCGTAGTGAAGAAAAATCTATTATTTTCTAAAAGAACCCTCACTCACCCTAGTGGTGACATGCTTCATCATGGGGTTCAGTCACAGGTGGGACCGACTATCCCCACCTGTGTGCTTCGACGCCTGCAAGTGCAGCGGAGCAGGTGTATGTGAAAAAGTGATCTGTGAAGGGAGGTGTATTTTAAAAGATCGCAACTGTGCCTCAACAAACTTTTTTAAGGGCCAGTTGTTCACAATAAAAACAGTGAAGTTACTGGGATTTGTATTAGAATTCCAGTGACTTAGTGTGGATGGTCGACATGTTTCTGCTGGTAATGCTGTTTCAGCTCAGCTTTCTTCAGGACCAAGAAAAACAAAGAAAAAAGAAAAGCGTCCTACGGGGGTCCAAGCACGCTCCACAGAGTTTATCATATTTTCCAACTAGTTTTTCTGCTAAGAACTGTAAATAATCGTTATCTTTGTCTACATTGGGCCTCCTTCAAAGGGTGATGGATCTTTAAAAGAAAGAGAAACTATTGTTATATGTTTGTGTACCACAAGCAATTAATGCACAAAAAAAGAACACATGTTTGTGTGCTGTGCTTGTACTCAGACCTTATATGTTGATGCTTGTACTTTATGGAAAGGCTTTGCTGTCCACTGCAGTGCATTCAACTTTTTCCTTAGGTGTACTATCCGAGCGCCCATTTCATCTTTTAAATATACTCATTATCTTTAGCAGCTGGGAGACCTGCATGAGAACTAACTTCATGTTATGGGGAGAGGATGTGGCACTCTGCCGATGACAGATACTGCAAGGCTCTGAGACAAATGGCTTGTGATAGTACTTTTAAGCATATTTGGGACATTCTGCAAATGGCAAAGTTTTCAGATGAATGTGTAGTGTTGACCAATAACAACCGAGCGCATGTGTGCAGTGTCACTTTAAATAAATGTGGAAAAATACTAGCTGTAGCGTCGTATTTTGCTGTGGCAAAAATAAATGTGGATAAATACAGAAAAAATGTCCCAAAAATAAGTATGGATAAATACAGACGGAAATGGCAAAAAAATAAATACCATAAAACCGGTAGCCCTATTAATAATGTAAGATTAGTTATGGAAATTGTGTAATGATTTTTAGGTATGTGTTGTGGTATTAATTGGGGTAGAGGGTGGTAAGTATTTGAGTTTTTTTAATTAATAATTAGTTGCTCATTATTATTCATTTATTAATTGATAAATATTTTTGGTAATTGTTTACTTTTATTTTGTGTGTGGATTTTGGTGTTTAAGGGGTAATGTTTGTTGAGTAAATTAATTTGTAACTGTTTTAATTTGTTTTTTAAATAATGCTATTTGGTTATTTGATAATTATGTTAATTATGGAAGTACACTTCTGTTAGAAATGTAGATGTCTGTTGTGAATTGTGTGGTGTTATAGGGTAGGAAATAAATATTAATTTTATGTTAGAATGTTTTTGATTATAATTAATTTTGATTAAATATAGTTATTTGTTTTAAAATTATTTTTGAAATTTTTATAAAAGAGTGTAGGTAATTTTTTAACAGTATAATATCTTTCTATCTTTTGTAATTTTTTATTATTTTTATATATGATTTTTTTTGTTTTTAACATTTTTTGTATTATAGTTGATATTTTGTTTGTTTTCAATTTTGTATTGACTTCAGTGGGAATACTAATTTTGACCCTTCTGCTTACCAACACTTTCCCTGCTGTTTCACTCACTGGAGTGGGAATAGTAATTTTTACATCTTTGCTATTCAACATTTGTACTGGTGGGAATAGTAAAAGTTACCCCTCCGCTATCCAACACTTTCCCTACTGTTGCACTCACTTGAGTGGGAATAGTCATTTTTATAATCTTGCTATCCAACACTTTCCCTACTGTTGCACACACTGGAGTGGGAATAGTAATTTTTACCCCATCACTATCCAACACTTTCCCTACTGTTGCACTCACTGGAGTGGGAATAGTAATTTGTACCACTCCGCTATCAAACACTTTCCCTACTGTTGCACTCACTGGAGTGGGAATAGTAAATTTTACCCCTCGGCTGTCCAACACTTTCCCTACTGTTGCACTCACTTGAGTGGGAATAGTATTTTTTACATCTTCGCTATCCAACACTTTCCCTACTGTTGCACTCACTGGTGTGGGAATAGTAATTTTTACCCCCCGTTATACAACACTTTCTCTACTTTTACACTCATTGGAGTGGGAATAGTAACTTTTACATCTTTGCTATCCAACACTTGAGTGGGAATAGTCATTTCTACAATCTTGCTATCCAACACTTTCCCTACTGTTGCACCCACTGGAGTGGGAATAGTAATTTTTACCCCATCACTATCCAGGACTTTTCCTACTGTTGCACTCACTGAAGTGGGAATAGTAATTTGTACCCCTCCGTTATCCAACACTTTCCCTACTGTTGCACTCACTGAGATCTAGCTATTGTGTCTGATGCCCGATGGAGTTACCTGGTTTAGCTATAGGGGAGACAGGTCAGGGTTTCCCTCCTTGGACGTCCCCTACCCAGTCGGTCTTTAGCCAGACTTCCTTTCGTCTCTCCTGTCGTCTCTTCCCGCATCCTCCCTCTATTAATGTCTCTCCTTCTCTCCTCTCTCAATGTATTGAGACTGAACTATTTTGTCTGATGCCCGATGGAGCTACCTGGTTTAGCTATAGGGGAGATGGGCCGTGGACTCCCTCCTTGGTCGTCACCTACCCAGTCGGGCTTTAGACAGACTTCATTTAGTCTCTCCTTGTTGTCTCTTCCCCTATCCTCCCTTTCTCACCTTCCCTGTCCCCTTCCCTCTACGCTCCATTTATTTTGCCCTTCATGTTCTTTAAATGTTTCCCATTGAGACCTAGCTATTTGGCCAAAGCCCAATGGAGCTATCTGATAGCTATAGAGGAGATGGGTTTTGGGACTTCCCCCTCGACCGCCACCTACCCAGCTGACTTTGGGCAGACTTTCCTTCGTCTTTCTGCTGTATCTCCCTCCCACCCCTTTACCCTTATTATTATTATTATTATGTTTCTTATATAGCGCCTGAATCGACCCCCGAAGGGGTATCTCCGCGCTTGCCTTGGGAACCCGTCCTGGCTTTTCCCTGTGAGATAGCCCCTACAGGGCATCCAAAAGGTGAAAGCCAGGCATCCCGCCGCGGGGGCCGTTGTGGAGATTAAGCAAGCTTAATGCCCAGAGTTGCAGAGTGTGAACCCATGATTAGGTCAGGCACCGAAGCGAGAATTATCGAGTCCATGGACATTTGAGCTCAAGACCCTGCCGCGTCGGGAATTGAACCCTGGTCCCGGGTTTGACCTCTGCTTCAGGGTCTGCCTGCTCTAACCAGTGAGCCACACTTCTCCATACCCTTACCCCCTTACCCTCTATTCTTCACTTATCTCGTTTTCCATGCTCTTGTAATTGTTTGTCTAGCAACTGATGTAAATTGGAACCGATGTAATCTTGTTATTTCGTGGAAACTCATGTAAAGCTCTCTGATACCTCCGGGTCTAGCCAGCGCTATATAAAACTCTTAAAATAAATAAAAAAATAAAGTGTGCAAAATCAAAGTTTAAAAATGTATAATATATTTTTTTTTATTAGATTTTATGTTATAGGTGTGTGTATATATATAATATATATATATATTTGTAAATTTGTATATATTTGTAACATTTTAAAATAAATTAAAATGATTAGTTTATAAATTATTTTAAAGTAAATATACATTTATATATCACTTTTTATATATGTGTTTTAAAAAAATATTACATGTGTTTATAATATTTGTTAAAATGTACATTACATCTTAATTTCTTTCAAGTTAATTTTGTTATTTAATTAATTGAACTTAATTTTTTATATACAATAAAACAATATTTTGTACATCGATATTTTTTACATCTATTATTTTTTCGATATTTTAGTCATTTACATTATAAAGATAGGATGTCGATATTTTGGCAATCAATATTTTTGTGTCAATATTTGTGTATGGGGATATTTTGATCATCGATATTATGTCAGTGATCCGCGGGGAAGACTTTCAGACTTGGTCCATTTGCTAAGATCTCGTCGTCATCTATCAATGGGAAGGAGCGCTTTAGGATTCCAACACATCACTATGCGCTGCATCGCTAGAATTGTTACCAAGTCAATGTATTACTTCCTGCTTTTTGAGTCTTTTGAAAACAGATCCAACTAGCAGACCTGTGGAGTAAGCAGTTGTTCTCTACAGAGCAAAGAGTTAAGCTATTCCACAACATATCTTCAGTATACCTGAATCTCATTACAAACCGAAACCATGTGACAGTAGATGGCATCGCAGAATTACACCTAAGGCAGGCCAAGTCTTCTATACCCGTCATCAGATTAACTTGCTTGCGGGACAAGTTAGTCATATGCTCATAATTAAAATGGGTGTATTTAAGCTTCATGTTTCTGGAAACCTTTTGTGTATGCCCCAAGAACTTTACCCATTTCTTTTCACTGAGAACTATGCCTAGTTCTGCCCCCATCTAACACTGATGTGCACCAAGTCTGGTTTTGTCATTTCCAATAGGAAATTGCAAAATCACTTCAATAGATTAGAGCCGCCCCAAGCTATAAACAATAGCTGCAGTACTTCATGGGTATTTGGTTCTGTCTCATGGATGACATGGAACCAGGAACTTCTACTGAGATACTGCTGGTAATTACTATTCACATGGCAGCAGACAAAAGAGATGTCAGGGACTGATTTTTTTTATGGGGTGCATTTTCATCCTTTCTTAAGGTACATCATTAGATGTCACCTCACTCAGCAGAACCACTAGTGGTACAAGCGGAGTCTGCCAGGAACGTATCTTATACTCATCAATCTATTCATTTAAGAGTTGACTGGGTATATTGATGTCAGGAATAGTTCTATGCTAATTATATTTAGATTGTCCTCTTGGTGGATGGAAGAAAAAAACTGATACCCCCTCCTTTTAAGCAAACGTTTTACTTCAGTAAACTAACTCGGTTGCAACCTACTTAAACTAATTTCTGAAAAGACTGATCTTCTTGCTTTTGATGTCAGTGTTGATACACATTTGGACTATTTTATTTTCGTAAAACAAGTCATAGCTGGCCAGTTTACCTACTAGTATGCTTATATGGGATGGAAAATGCAGCAGTCCATCTGGTCACGATCAGAGCTATACAAGATGCTTTCGAGTGAGAAGCTTGAATACAGTTGGGAAGTTGACACTAGACGTTTGGCTCTGCCAGAAACATGATTTGGGGAAAATCATAAACAGTGGTTCCCAATGAGCCCTTCAATAAGAAAATCAAGCGATTTGTACGTTGCCGGATAAATATATATATCCATGGTGTCACAAAGCTTATTAACGCCATAGTAATTTGAATGAATAGTAGCAAATCAAAATAATGAAAGAAAAGGATCCAACAAATTGAAGACTGGTTTCAGTAGTCCATGCATGCATATATTCTTCAATCCTATACTAAAAATAGGTTTAGAGGCAGATGTGAAAGGGCTGACAGAGCAGTGCATGTTGATAAGGTGAGTGAGCAAACTATATACATTACAACAGAGGAATAATGGGAGATGTCAAACAATTTTGTGAAATCGGAGGAGTCTCTGCTCATGCGTTAATTTCACTAGATCCACTTCCTGTATTTAAATGTTATGTTTTGAACCATAGTGGCCTGAGCCTGAGGGTTACGTGACTAACGGGTACAAAGGACTGGAGGCAGCGCCGAGACACCTCCGGGTATTTGTTGCGCTATAAAAGTTGCGTAAATAAATTAATATATTGCAATGAGTTGGAACTAGAAGTGGGGGACATACCTGTTGATGCCCAGTTACTGGGTCAAACCTGTTCTCACCTACTATATGTGCTTATGTGAGAGAGAGTGAGTATTCTGCCTTCTATATGAACTAACAGGCCCAGGCTCTAAGCGGCTGAAAGACAATAGGGGAGAGTTGTGGTTTAGGCAACTGCTTAGAGGACAACCTCCTCTACATAGGCGTTAATTGCATGTAGTTTGTTATATGTAATAGGCATCCCATAATTCTTGAAGGCAGAGGAAATAAACATGTTCATTTAATGTTCCCCTTGGAAAATTGTTTAATTAGCATGCATTAGAATGCAGAGTGGCCCAGGTATGTTTGTAGTTGTGCAAGTGTCCAGCACAGCCTCTGTCCCACCTCTATACCAACTCTCCTGGGGTTACCATAAGACTTTGTGATACAAAGACTTCTCATTTAAAGGCACATGCTTTCATTTACCAGAAGAGTAGATTCTGAGATTTGTAGATTTAGTTTACCTTACCTGGACTTACTTCATTATCCTTTAAAATTAATATGATACATTAAAAAAGTCCAAAACTGGAAAATGTGTACCCTTGTGACATGGAGCCATATGGTAACCCAGCTCTCTTGTGTGTAGTGACACACGTTCTCAGACACTCAGAAGAAAATATCTGCGAAAACTCTGGTCATTCGCTTAACTCAGGTTGGCTAATCTTAGCGTGGGTTCCAGGGTAATGCTCCCGGTCATTTCCAGGTCAATATCGAAAAGTACCAAAAAGAGGTTTCTTTGAAAGCAGATGATGCCGCCAATGTCAGCATATTAAGTCCCTATCTGGGAAGTGGAAAACAATTGCCCAAAACTGACTTACTTGGAAATGTACAGTACATTAATAGCTAAACTTTGTTAAGGGGCCTTCCTTAAAACAGAAAATAAAACTGAGGTGAGGCTACCTACGTTGTTGTAACATTGGGCAAGCATGAGATGTTTTCCACTAGCCAAAGGCTTCTGGGTTCCTGCACTGGAAGGCATAATTTTATCAATGCACATACAAAGGAGAATTTCACAGGAAATTCTATGCTTCACGATGGTGGAACGATCTTTTAGAAGTAAGTGGCATCACAGAAAAAACATGGTTATCATTTTTACTCAAGACAAACGTTTTGCACATTTTTTTAAAAGTATACAGTCAGCCTAAGAGTCTTATAGCATGATGGATAAATAGCAGGTACCAGTGTTCCAATAAATTATGAGGGTTGTGTTGCCCAGATTCTGTAGTGAACCACCTAGCAGTTATGGTGGTGGGACACACTCCAAAGTCACCTGCACCCTGTAGCCCGGAGTGCCAAAGGGATAAATGAAGGGATTCGGAACCGTTCGTGCCCATTCCAGATATTGACCCAGTGCGTGCATCACCACTGTTGCGGGTGCTTTTCCACATACCTGTACACTTCCCCGCACGCTGCAGTAGACTACAATGAGGTCCGCAGTAAAATACAACCACTCAATAGATTTGGCTTTCTGATGCTTACCTGTGTGGTAAAACGTAAGTAACGAGAGCAGCACGCCCATAAAAATATTGCTTAAGAAGGTGACCACTCCACAGGTAATTCCTTCTGGTATGGGGTACACGGTTTCCACGAACAGCTCGAAGAAGATCGGCACGCTGCTGTTCAGAAACACACCAAGCAAGATGCAGGATGCGTACAGCGTGGCTAGAATCAAATAAACGGAAAAGAGTTAGAAGAGCATTTACTTTTTGCTGATTTAGACGACGATGCTCAAGTAATTACTTCTAAGTGCCACATCTTAATTATAACGCAATGGGAAGGGACTGAACATTTCAACATTTCGATGCTACCGTAATGGGCCTATTTCCTTTTGACTACTGATGAAGGGACCGAGTCTCGGGACGATTAGAACGAGATCCTCGCTCTTCGGGAGCGATTTGTGTCTAGAAACAGATGACGCCATGAAAATGCAGATGAGGAGGCAGCCGGCAGCGGCAGAGAGCTCAGCGTTCTTCGTCGCAGTAAAAAAACAAAACACAAACAAAAAGCATCCTGCTCAGTTTTCTTTTACTTACCAGTGCCAGCGCTAAAATGAGTGTACAAGGGATACAAGAGCGACCCAATGTGCCAAAAGGATACCTTGGTAATTACATAACTTCTTAAGAAACAGTGGTTACCCAGGACTGATATAGCGTCTGTGGCCAGGGAGGGCCGGCATGTTGCTGCGGGAGTCAACCAATGTCGGACTGGCGGCCTATGTTCGGGGCAATCAAGCAGTGCCCGATGGGGCGGGCTGACAGCTCAGTGTTGGTGACATTTTGCTGGTTGTGTGTGTGCTTTTTTATGGTCTACTGGGGGCTGTTTGATTTACCCGATATTAAAACTAACATTGCCTGCAGTAAGTTCAAATCCATGCGGTCATCCATGCCATGCAAAACACATATACAGAGTGTCTTAACGAGTTCAAAACTTCCCCATCTGCAAACATGGGCCACTATTTTAGGTTTCAAATGTAATATTTGTGGCCACTTTTATTTTGGTGCCCGGGCCTATTTTCTGTCCCAGCACAACACTGGCGATCACTGAGCTGGAGGCAGAACCATGCTTTCCTGTTTACCCACGCAATTACCCTATTGATTCCATCTGTGTACAAAGGTACAGGCTTCATCCCTATTGCTAACTTATTAAATTGATTGAATTGGAACAGTGGGGTTCCTACTGAATCCCACCTAATGCCTCTTTTCTCCATCCATTACACGGATTACAGATGGATACCGCTGTACTTTCTGCAGGTTCTCCAACAAGTATTTACAATGCAACGGTCTCGCCTTTGCAAAAGTTCGAGCTATTGGCATTGTAAATGACAATTTTTTTAATGTATGTGTTGGTTTTGAAAACAGATAAATAAATGGCATTGTTATTTACACTGCAAATAGCTTAATCTCTCGCAAATGCGAGACCTACGGCATTTGCACCCACACACACAGAGAGTCTCCCCCCCCCACACACACACACACACGCACACACACACACAGAGCCACAAACACACACACAGAGCCACACACACACAGAGCCACACACACTCACACACAGCCACACACACACAACAGATATGGTGGTGGTGGATCTGGTGGTGGTGGTGGATCTGGTGGTGGTGGTGGTGGATGTGGTGGTGGGTGTGGTGGTGGATGTGGTAGTGGTGGATGTTGTGGTGGTGGATGTGGTGGTGGATGAGGTGGTGGTGGTGGTGGATGTGGTGGTGGATGTGGTGGTGGGGGATGTGGTGGTGGTGGATGTGGTGGTGGTGGATGTGGTGGTGGATGAGGTGGATGAGGTGGCGGTGGTGGATGTGGTTGTGGTGGTGGTGGATGTGGTGGATGTTTTGGTGGTGGTGGATGCGGTGGATGTGGTATTGGTGGATGTGGTGGTGCTGGATGTGGTGGATGTGGTGGTGGTGGATGGGGTGGTGGATGAGGTGGTGGTGGATGAGGTAGTGGTGGATGTGGTGGTGGATGTGGTGGTGGATGTGGTGGTGGTGGATGTGGTGGTGGTGGATGTGGTGGTGGTGGATGTGGTGGTGGTGGATGTGGTGGTGGTGAATGAGATGGTGGTGGATGTGGTGGTGGTGGATCATGTGGTGGTGGAAGTGGTGGTGGGTGTGATGGTGGATGTGGTAGTGGAGGTGGATATGGTGGTAGTGGATATGGTGGTGGTGGATGTGGTGGTGGTGGATGTGGTGGTGGATGTGGTGGTGGATGTAGTGGTGGTGGATGAGGTTGGTGGTGGATGTGGTGGTGAATATGGTGGATGAGGTGGTGCTGGATGTGGTAGTGGTGGATGTGATGGTGGATGTAGTGGTGGTGGATGAGGTTATGGTGGATGTGGATGTGGTGGTGGATATGGTGGATGTGGATGTGGTGGTGGATATGGTGGATGAGGTGGTGGTGGATATGGTGGATGAGGTGGTGGTGGATATGGTGGATGAGGTGGTGGTGGATGTGGTGGTGGTGGATCTGGTGGTGGTGGTGGATCTGGTGGTGGTGGTGGATGTGGTGGTGGTGGTGGATGTGGTGGTGGTGGTGGATGTGGTGGTGGTGGATGTGGTGGAGGGGGTGGATGTGGTGGTGGTGGATGTGGTGGTGGATGAGGTAGATGTGGTGGTGTTGGATGTGGTGGATGTGGTGGTGGTGGATGTGGTGGTGGTGGATGTGGTGGTGGTGGATGTGGTGGTGGTGGCATCCTGCTCAGTTTTCTTTTACTTACCAGTGCCAGCGCTAAAATGAGTGTACAAGGGATACAAGAGCGACCCAATGTGCCAAAAGGATACCTTGGTAATTACATAACTTCTTAAGAAACAGTGGTTACCCAGGACTGATATAGCGTCTGTGGCCAGGGAGGGCCGGCATGTTGCTGCGGGAGTCAACCAATGTCGGACTGGCGGCCTATGTTCGGGGCAATCAAGCAGTGCCCGATGGGGCGGGCTGACAGCTCAGTGTTGGTGACATTTTGCTGGTTGTGTGTGTGCTTTTTTATGGTCTACTGGGGGCTGTTTGATTTACCCGATATTAAAACTAACATTGCCTGCAGTAAGTTCAAATCCATGCGGTCATCCATGCCATGCAAAACACATATACAGAGTGTCTTAACGAGTTCAAAACTTCCCCATCTGCAAACATGGGCCACTATTTTAGGTTTCAAATGTAATATTTGTGGCCACTTTTATTTTGGTGCCCGGGCCTATTTTCTGTCCCAGCACAACACTGGCGATCACTGAGCTGGAGGCAGAACCATGCTTTCCTGTTTACCCACGCAATTACCCTATTGATTCCATCTGTGTACAAAGGTACAGGCTTCATCCCTATTGCTAACTTATTAAATTGATTGAATTGGAACAGTGGGGTTCCTACTGAATCCCACCTAATGCCTCTTTTCTCCATCCATTACACGGATTACAGATGGATACCGCTGTACTTTCTGCAGGTTCTCCAACAAGTATTTACAATGCAACGGTCTCGCCTTTGCAAAAGTTCGAGCTATTGGCATTGTAAATGACAATTTTTTTAATGTATGTGTTGGTTTTGAAAACAGATAAATAAATGGCATTGTTATTTACACTGCAAATAGCTTAATCTCTCGCAAATGCGAGACCTACGGCATTTGCACCCACACACACAGAGAGTCTCCCCCCCCCCCACACACACACACACACGCACACACACACACAGAGCCACAAACACACACACAGAGCCACACACACACAGAGCCACACACACTCACACACAGCCACACACACACAACAGATATGGTGGTGGTGGATCTGGTGGTGGTGGTGGATCTGGTGGTGGTGGTGGTGGATGTGGTGGTGGGTGTGGTGGTGGATGTGGTGGTGGTGGATGTTGTGGTGGTGGATGTGGTGGTGGATGAGGTGGTGGTGGTGGATGTGGTGGTGGATGTGGTGGTGGGGGATGTGGTGGTGGTGGATGTGGTGGTGGTGGATGTGGTGGTGGATGAGGTGGATGAGGTGGCGGTGGTGGATGTGGTTGTGGTGGTGGTGGATGTGGTGGATGTTTTGGTGGTGGTGGATGCGGTGGATGTGGTATTGGTGGATGTGGTGGTGCTGGATGTGGTGGATGTGGTGGTGGTGGATGGGGTGGTGGATGAGGTGGTGGTGGATGAGGTAGTGGTGGATGTGGTGGTGGATGTGGTGGTGGATGTGGTGGTGGTGGATGTGGTGGTGGTGGATGTGGTGGTGGTGGATGTGGTGGTGGTGAATGAGATGGTGGTGGATGTGGTGGTGGTGGATCATGTGGTGGTGGAAGTGGTGGTGGGTGTGATGGTGGATGTGGTAGTGGAGGTGGATATGGTGGTAGTGGATATGGTGGTGGTGGATGTGGTGGTGGTGGATGTGGTGGTGGATGTAGTGGTGGTGGATGAGGTTGGTGGTGGATGTGGTGGTGAATATGGTGGATGAGGTGGTGCTGGATGTGGTAGTGGTGGATGTGATGGTGGATGTAGTGGTGGTGGATGAGGTTATGGTGGATGTGGATGTGGTGGTGGATATGGTGGATGAGGTGGTGGTGGATATGGTGGATGAGGTGGTGGTGGATATGGTGGATGAGGTGGTGGTGGATGTGGAGGTGGTGGATCTGGTGGTGGTGGTGGATCTGGTGGTGGTGGTGGATGTGGTGGTGGTGGTGGATGTGGTGGTGGTGGTGGATGTGGTGGTGGTGGATGTGGTGGAGGGGGTGGATGTGGTGGTGGTGGATGTGGTGGTGGATGAGGTAGATGTGGTGGTGTTGGATGTGGTGGATGTGGTGGTGGTGGATGTGGTGGTGGTGGATGTGGTGGTGGTGGATGTGGTGGTGGTGGATGTGGTGGATGTGGTGGTGGTGGATGTGGTGGTGGTGGATGTGGTGGTGGTGGATGTGGTGGTGGTGGTGGATGTGGTGGTGGTGGATGTGGTGGATGTGGTGGAGGGGGTGGATGTGGTGGTGGTGGATGTGGTGGTGGATGAGGTAGATGTGGTGGTGTTGGATGTGGTGGATGTGGTGGTGGTGGATGTGGCGGTGGTGGATGTGGTGGTGGTGGATGTGGTGGTGGTGGATGTGGTGGTGGTGGATGTGGTGGTGGTGGATGTGGTGGATGTGGTGGTGGTGGATGTGGTGGTGGTGGATGTGGTGGTGGATGTGGAGGTGGTGGATGTGGTGGTGGTGGATGTGGTGGTGAATGTGGTGGTGGTGGATGTAGTGGATGTGGTGGATGCGCCTCGACGCCACCTCCAGCCCCCCAGTATCGCTGAGCCAGAGGTTGACGGGCACGGAAGCAGGAGCTGGGCGAGAGGGCGAAACTCTGAAGCGAAAGTGAAAGCATCCGCTCCCCGAGGTGCCCTGCCCAGGAAGGAGGAGCTGTGGCCACCTAAACTGCTGCAACTGTCCTCACACCACTTACCCAGAGGAAACCATACGCCAAACGTTCCCAGAGGGTGCAGTTAGCACCAGGCCTGGGATTATGACCCAATAATAAGTAGGTTAGCTACAGATGAATGCCAATGCTAGGACCACCAGCCTGGAGGGATGAACAGATTTACCCACTAGCTAACATCTTTCCAGTAAACAAAATCCGTAATAACTGGAGTTGCCAAAGCTTGCTAATTGATGGGTTAACCTCCTTTGAGTGGCGCACTCAGCTGGTGATTATAGTTGGGAGGGGGCTCTTTTCGGGTCATCTGTTGATAACGTGATTATGAACGGATGGTGGGGTTGGGGTGGGGCAGCGAAATGAGCAAACTGGCATGGCCAGAGGGTCCTTATCTGCAGGAAATCACCACACTGATTTGCATTAGGTTGAGTACAGTGCCATCTCGAACATTTATTTTTAGGGTGGGGCGCACACTGGGTCACGGATAAAACTGGTGGGATGTGTATTTATCTTTGATACACATATATACCTTCATACAGAAAGTTGAATCTAATCATTTAAAGCAAATATTGGTGCCTGTGTTGCCTCAAATAGTGCTTTGCATTGAAAGGCACATAGAAAAATAAATGTGCATGGCAAGTTGCAATGTCTGTTTTTAGGTCTTGCCTAAGACAGTACATGCGCTGACAGTTGCGAGACATTGTTATCTTAGTTCTTAAGCCAACCAATGGTAAGCAATGGGTCGGCGCTTGGTCATTCTGATCTCAATCGTTAAAGTGTGTGTCCTATCCATCCTCCTCTTTTTTTGTCTCTCCCCTCCACTGATCGCTTTTTTAAGTGCTACTTTTAAATTTTTGCTGGAGCAGTCTACGAACGTGTATGTGCTTTCCAGCTGTCAGTCTCGTATGCTTTTCTTCCTCTCTGTTCTGAACAGTGTGTTCCAGTCCCTCACCCATAAGTTTCTCCACCACTCCAGGCCAACTATTCTAGACTATTTGCTTTCTCCTTGCCAGCTCCATGTTACTGCCTTTCAGTTGCGTTTCCACACCCCTGAAATGCTGCCCCATCCTTTCCCTGTTTTGCCTCAGCTGCCGTTGGGGATGCTGTGTCTCGTGGCTAAAACCACTGCCAAAGCCCAACAGGTCACACAAGGTGAGCCCAATTGTCTATGCCAATGCTGGTTTTCTGTGTTGCCTCTTGACACATTCAACAGCTGTTGTGATGGGTACAAGGGAGAGCAGGCATTTAATATACAACAAGGGTACTGACTCCATCAGACCCACCTTTGAGGACGCCACAGGAAAATGGGAACCAGGGTAGGCCTGGGGGGACATTTCTAGAAAACAGTAGAGCCACAGAAAGATAGTTAAGTTAGAAGTGTGCCTCTCTCTCACTCACACACACACATTTTACATTTCCGTGCGTTGTGTTTGAGAAGAAGTTGCAGGTAGCCTCGAACGGCCTTGAAATGTGAGCCTCGGCTCGGTTGGGGGAAGAGTTCCCCTTTCAGCCCCATGTTGTACATCACTATCCTGGATGGTTAAGGGGGAGGGGGTTTGGGGCCGTGGCTTCTTTTGAGGCTAACGGTTTTCATTTGGTGGAAAGGGCTGACGGGGAGGTTGGCAGGAAGTACCCCGGGGTCACATTACACAAGAGGCGGCAGGTTCCTAGGGGAAGAGGCGCATATTAATGAACAAAGCCTTCCCAGCACTCCCCAGGGGAGGCGGTGGCACAGCTGCTACCAGATACGGCGGCCTGGGGAGATGGCTGGAGACTGATAGGTGGTTGGGGGGGCGGGGTGGGGGGTCGAATGTCGAATAGAAGAAGGGCTTCGGGTATCACGTGGGATATCAGAGGCGCCATATAAAATCAACAACTAACAATGATCACACATAATATTCTTTTACTTCGAGGTGGTGGATCAAGTGAAGCACTTTCACTTTTAAAAAAGATTATGTTTAGGTTTGACATTTTATAATAAAAAATTAAATCAAAGGGGCCTTTGAGATTCGACAAGGGTGCTAGAGGGTTCGATGCTCCAAGGAGTAACTGTTTTGGGTAAGTGAGACTCAATCAAAAGGGCCAAACTTTTATTCAAGGGCAGAGTCAGTCACATATAAAGAGTGAAATCGCAACAAGCAATAAGCGACTGCATGCAGGTTTTAAGATTCACATTCGAAGAGAAAGGCAGTAACCCAGTTAGACTGTGTGAATGTGTCAGACTGGCACCGAATCTGACCTGCACAAACTATGCGGGGAGTGCACTATTTGGCACTGCATGGGGATGGCGGTGTGAAATGTTGCACCTAGTGCCAGCAGTGAGTGCTGGATTCATGTTTGTCAGGATGCGTTCGAATTATGCAAGGCGTGTTGGTGGGGGTTAGTGGTGTTTTTGGCATCGTACTGTGTTATGTCGTAATTATGGTGTGGGTTTTCCTGGGCGATGTGTTGTTACAAACTTGTAACTGAATTGTAAACCACTGCAGAGCCCAGCCGTTACAGGACGAGGAAGTAAAAGTAGGGCAGCTGTGGTGACCCTTACATATTTTTGGGGAAGGTAGACCAACCTCCCCCGCACACCACACTTTCAGAGCCTAGCTGCGGCATCGCAAAGGCACCTTGAGCTCTAATGCAACAAGCGCTCGCCATTTGTCACTAAGCCCCGTCCTTTTCAGACTGGGGGAGTGTTTTTCTTTCTCGCCTCTTCTCTATTGGCTGGAACGTAAGCAACGGGCGTGTTGTTTACATTCCAGCGAATGGAGAAGAGGGGAGAAAGAAACTAAAAAACACGCCCCCTAATCCGAAAAGGACAGGGGTTAGATCGAGAGAATGTCATCACTGGGACCTCTTCTCCAATGGCTGGCTGCCGTTTAGGAGGCCAGCCAATGGAGAAGATGGGTGGGGCTTAACCTTGCTACTCAGAGACATTAAATCTCGCCAGCGAGACTGCGCATGTGCGCAGCCTACGCTAGCCGAGACCAAAAAAGCGGCCCTCCTGCACTTACAGTCCAATACCTTTGTGATTTCTCCTGGTTCTAAAGCAAAATCCAGCTATCTCTGTGATTAGTACAACAGGAAGTCGCTTATTCCCTAAAGTGGGATATTAATAGACTTCCCCAGTTTCAACCTTCCCACTCTCGCTCCTCATAGCATTTGTGGCTTAAAATTGGACACAGTCCCAGATCAATGACATAATCTACTACAAACCTAAAGTTCTAAGCCCATATATTAATATGGCTAAGTTCACGTTGAGTCCCATATGTGCTAGTCCTGATAAAATCAACAAATAATTAAGAGGTCGAAACACCATCAAGAGCAACATAACCTACCTTTCACCGCCAAAATATAATTATTCAGCTGTGAAAATTATATCCAATCAGACACACAGCATTTTTATTTTGGGTGAATTGGTTGGTGGTTGTTCTCTACATCTTATAACCACTGAATTCTCTCATTGTTGTGAACACTGGGGACCCTAAGCACTTTGCCTTTCTGACATACTGTTCTTAAAACAATTGGCATCTGTGAAATATTTAATATTATCTTTGTGTATTGATAGAATAGATTTTCCTTTTCTTTTAATGTAGTCAAGAGGTTGTAATAGTTTATACACCTGGAATAAGTAGGTGAGTAATGTAAACGACTTTCAGGAAACCAAACTCTCCACAGTTCTTACTGTACACGTAAGAGAACTAGACTCTAGAAAACTTCACCAGTCCATAAAATGTTTCCTCCCGTTAGTGTGCATCAGTTATGAAAGAAGAACACATTCTCCCGTTTGTAAGGTCAGTCTAACTGTCTGTCAGACTTACTGCTACCAATTCTTTATAGTATACTGAAAGTGGTCTGAGATTTTCCCTCTCAGGAGTATTTCCTTCTCCCAACATGCAATTGGTTGCTCAATGCATCACTCAGCCTCTTATTGAGTGCTTGCTGTGCAATGCATCAGGGACTATTTTACATCCCAAGAGTACAATGAAGCATCTAATAATTTCTCTAATAAGTGCATTGCATACAGAAATACATCATTTTCTGTTATCTTTTTTATTCCATCTACCCCTTTGTTCATTCTCATCTTTGTATTACCTACCATCTTTCCATTTATGTTTATTTCTTGCTGTTTATTTCCTCTATGAATGTTCCTGCTATCTTTTCTATCTGTCGCTTATTAATTGTTCTTCTTCCTCTCTTTTTCTTGCAGCAAACTCTATGCCAAAGTGAGTAAGTAGGGTCTTAATGAGCTAACTTGTGCAAATACAGCCACAAACAAAATCTGTTTCCGTGGGTTATCACATTAAACACAATCCTTTTTGGTTTTGACAATGCTTTTTACCTAAGACACGGACGAGAACACAGTATTATAATACCTACTGGAACAGTGTTCTCCTAATACACTATATTTCGAAGAAACTTAGGGCCAGATTCACTAAGATTTTACTATTTCTAGGTCTGATTTAATTTTGAAATGTTCCTGATTTACTCATTCATGAGTACTACATAAGTAAGTCACATGCGAAATCTCAATGACCAAGCTCATAGCACGATCATTTTTATTTCTCCCACAAAACTAATTTATGTTACTGATATATAACATATAAGTGGGTAAAACTAAAACTTTTTTTACTACCTGGTAGGTGCACAATTTGTATCGGTTTGTATCTCCGTTTATTGAGAAATTATCCTTTTAAGAGAAGTACAATACATAGCATCATGCAGTACACAAAGACCTTAAATGTACAGTTAGATGGTTACATACAGGTAGACGGGTGATACATGAATCGAGTAGAAAAAATGTGTTGATAAAAAAAGACATCTGACAAAAGTAAAGAATTTACCTAGATAGCAAGGTACATTTCGTTTCAGAACTTTATTCGATTATTTCACAATAATCATAAAAGCATACAAAATATATACAATATACATTCCTTTCAAAATGTTCTGATACAAATTTACTACCAATTTCAGGTTAAAAACAGTGAATAAAACAAATACTAAAAACAGATATATAGGAGCAGGTGCCGCACATGTTGGTTAAAAAACGGCTTAATTAATTAATTAGAAGACCATACTTTTCCTAGCGGCCATTGATTTTAAGATAAACGTGGCTGTGAAAAAACAAATATCAGGGTCCTCTAGGGAGAATAACAAACTCATTGCTGATTTTATCGTTATAACAGCCTTTTTTTAAATAAGGGTTTCAGATATGCAATGCGAAAGGGTAGAAAAAGGTCATAGATCAATAAAAAATGTGTAGAACTCTGTTTAGTAACCCTGTCACAAGGGCAGGGTGCGGAGGGATGATATTTCATACGCGGAAAGGCCACCAGATGGTGGACAATTCCCAGTCGTAATCTGGTTAAGACAAACCGATGGGATGGCCTGGTAACTATTCTCAGATAATTTTGAAAACCAGATATAGATATGTTGGAGTAATAAAATTGTGAGGTAGCTAGCAACATATTTCCGTTTCTCCGCACTTGTGCTTTCTTATCCATGTAAAGACTCTTTAACTCTTTCTTAGGGAAGTCAGATAAACATTCGGGGTCTGCCTGGACATCTACATTAAATACATCCTTAGTTGTTGTCATTACATAGTCAATCCATGGGATCGTTGAACATTTATCTAGGCGGAGACAATCTCTGATAATACTCCTAGTGAAGCCGGTTCCTTCTTTTGACCAAATTGCTCTCCACACCAACAAAGGTCTTACACTTATCAGGTCAGATAAATACTCCAGCCCCAATTCAATGTGCGTTATCTCAGTTGAGGCTGATTTAGGTAGGCATAACAATTTTTTGATAAAACAATTCTCTTCTACCTGTAGGTCCACATGGCGACAATGCCCCCAAACACCGGATCCATATAATGCAATTGAAACACATCTGCACCTGTAAATGTGCAGCATATCAAGGATACGACGGTCCCCAAGTTAAGTTGCAAATTTAAAAACACCATGGATACTCCTAGACATTTTAGCTTTAACATTGGTTACCTCTTGAGACCACATACCATTGCAGTTAAACGTTATACCCAAATAGCAGAAATTGTTCACAATTTCAATTTTCTTATCATCTATATAAAAGGGTTTCATCTTCCTCATTTTCTTCCTACACTGCATAATAAAAGTTTTTGTAGTGTTAATTTTCAACTTCCTGCCCTTAATAAATCCTGCAAACTTGTCCATTAGCCTCTGCAAACCGAGGGGGGTTCTGGATATAAGCACCGAATCATCGGCGTAAAGCAAGACGGGGGTAGCCAGGCCATCTACTTGTGGGGCATCAGAGTTAACCTCCTTAAGTTCAGTATCAATAGCAATAATAAAGAGAGAGAAGGGGGAGGAGCTACGCGGGCATCCAAGATGGTCGCGTGAGCAGAGAGCTCCCGAGACCCGCGCCGCCCTTCTTCATCTATCCTGCACATATCCTGATTACTTCGACGGGCTTTTGGAGTACAACTCTCACTGATGCTGTTGATCCTTTTTTGGTCGAAATCGGACCTTGGGGACCGTTTTTCTATCGTCCTCCACTTTCTGGCCTAACCACCGACGCAACCGGGGTCTCGTCTGCCTGTTATGGCCGAGCTGTAATGCAACAACAACGGCTGCCTGGCATCTGGCCCACCGGTGGTGTGCCACTTTCACTTTCGGTTTCCGGCCTCATCGTCTCTGTCTCCTCCTACTCTATCTTCGCCTGCCACTCTCACAGTGCACGCTCTCCTTCCTTGGGCTGGAAAGGAGGCCCGTGGCATTCTCTCTTAAAACCACAGTTCAGAGTTTTTGGACTTATCATCGTCCTGCTGTACCTGGGTGTCTTCTACCGCTGCTGAATGCAACATGGCGACAAAACCTGAGGCGGAAAAACGCAGAAAGGCTGTAACTCGGGGAGGGTCGATCCAGCCTAATATGATCGAGCGCTACACCCAGCCGAGAGGCTCCCCTGGTGTCACCAGTGTTGGCTCTGAAGGCCCTCGAACGGACATGTCGTCTTCCTCTGAAGTGTCGCTCCAAGACCTTTTGGCCGCCATTTCTGGACTTAAGGCCAATATGAGTCAGCAATACGAAGCCATCGTGTCCAAGATAGACACGGTGGCAGTGGATGTTACTCTTATTCGAGCCGATCTGGCCAAGACGAACGAGAGGGTGAAGGCACTGGACTTGAAGGCGTCGAGTTTGTAACGGACATGGCGGAGGCGCAATCCGAGATTGGGAACCTGCGTTCCTCACACGACCTACTGCTCAAACGTATGGAAGACTACGACAATAGGGCCAGGCGGAACAACATACGCCTGGTCGGAGTGCCGGAAAGTGATGGTGCTGCCTCGATCGATCTACTGGTCGAGGAACTTATTGTTGCCAAACTCGTTCCTGCTGGACTCAGCAAGTTCTTTGCAGTAGAGCGCGCCTATCGTTTCCGAGGAGGTCAAGTGAAGCCAGGAGGCCCGCCGAGGCCTATCATCGCAAGACTATTTCACTATCGAGACAGAGACGCTATCCTACAGGCCGCTCGTAAACACGGCCCGTTGAAATACGACAATAACTCAATCTCCATCTATCCGGACTTCACTCCCCAAGTGCAACGACAGCGATCTGGGTTCCTCGGAGTGAAGCGTCGTCTAAGGGACCGGGGACTGAAGTACGCCATGTTGTTTCCAGCTCGCCTGCGGATTGAGTTCAGGGAACGAGCTTATTTCTTTGATCAGCCGGACCGTGCTAATGACTGGTTGGACTCGTTGCCGACGGATGATACCGAGAGCGGAGGCCCTGGTGGTGCAGAAGGTGGCGCAGCGGCCCAGGAGTAACGTGGGCCCCCGAAGGTCCGACTTGAGACTATGAACTCTACTGAGTAAATTTATTGTGTGCTTTATGTCTATGCCTGTGGCGGTGCGGGTGCGGGTGATTTCTCCCTTCCTCCTCGGGGGGTTCTTTGTGTAGATCAGATGGGGCGACAGGCACACTGCAGTTTGGGGTGGCTTTTTAGTCAGCAGGGGTGCAGGGTGGGGGGTGTTGTAACGGGTTCTTGGTTGGGGGATGGTTCTTGGGGACTTGGTTGTGTTTCGGTCTGTTTGTTATGTTCTCTTTTTCATGGTATGTCACTGATTGCAAATATTCCACAATTGGGGTTGTGGGGGGGGTCGGGGCAGATTGCCTTTGCTGTGATGGGGGGTGGGGGGGGGGTGAGATGCAGGTTCTTTCTTGGAACGTCAACGGTTTGGGTGACAGAATCAAACGTGGCATCGTTTTACAGTTTTTGAGGCGCCATGCCCCTGATGTTGTGTTCCTTCAGGAGACCCACTTGATCGGTAATGCCTGTAAGGCTCTCGACCGTCGGGGCTACCGATTGGTCGCTCATGCTGGTTTCACCTCTGGGTCCCGGGGAGTGGGTATCATGGTGAAATCCTCCCTAGCCCTTGCGATTGACGATGTTACATTAGACGATCGGGGGCGGTATGCTGCTGTCTCCGGGAGGTGGGAGGGTAAACCGATTGTGTTAGTGGTTGTATATATTCCCCCGGGGCTGCAAGCTACCACCTACGCCGACCTTGGCAAGACCCTCCTTGGTCTCCCAGATGGACTGTTAATCATGGGTGGGGACTTCAACTCTGTTATGTCTGGGGAATGTGATCGGCTGCCCTCCAGAGTCCTACCGCCTTCCCAGATGTGGCTCAATGAGATGGCGGATACTTTTGGTCTGGTAGATGTCTGGCGTTCACTACACCCGTCCCTCCTGCAGTATACCTTCCACTCTGGTGCGCATGGCAGCCTCTCTCGTATAGATTATTTCTTTATGCTGGCTTCCACTCTGTCCACTGTCCGGAAGGTTCGCCATCTTCCCCGGGGTATCTCGGACCATTCCCCCTTGATGGTTAGGATTTCTGTGGGTGGTTTGCTTGGTAACAGGATTCCCCCTGTCCCTCAGATATGGTGAAGGCGATTGACTGTTACTTTGATGAAAATGTGGGCTCTGTCACCTCCCCTACTGTTCTGTGGGAGGCCTTTAAAACGGTTATCAGGGGTTCCGCATTATCTCTCATTGCTGCTGAGCGAAAGACGAAGAGGGAGGCTGTTCTGGCCCTTGAGACTGAGATCACTGCGCTTGAGAATGAGCTGGGTGGAGACGACACGCCTGCGCTGTTGCACACTCTGGAACTGAAACAGGCTGACTACAAGGCTTGTGTTACTGATGCTGCTAAGTTGATGCGAGCGAATCAATTGGGCCGGCTTTATGATGTGGGTGACAAAGCTAGCAAACTCCTGGCATGGCTGGATAAGGCTGAACGAGCGAGTCGTGTTGTGCCTGTTATTGTTCGCGAATCTGGTGTGACTGTCTCCGACCCTGGCGAGATTGTTGATTGTTTTGTGGACCACTTCCGGAAGGTTTATACCCCGGTGAGGGATCGGGATGAGGCTGATTCCAGGCTGTTATTGCGTGATATAGCTCTTCCTACTGTCTCGGAAGAAGATGGCCTTGCTTTGGAGGCTCCATTCACCGTAGATGAGATTGCCCTCGCCATCCGATCGTTACGCTCGGGTAAGGCGATGGGCCCGAACGGGTTGCCCATTGAACTTTACAAACTCTGTCCGGACAAGATGGCCGCCTATCTGCGCAACATGTTTCTCGATGCGTTTGAGGCTGGAAGCCTTCCACTCGAGCAGCGCCTAGCTACCATAGTGGTCATATATAAGGATGGCAAGCCTCGTGACCACTGCACCTCCTACCGCCCCATTTCTCTGCTAAATGCGGAACCCAAAATCCTGGCTAAGGTTCTGGCCAATCGGTTGTTGAAGGTCATTTGCGACTTGATCCATCCGGATCAATCCGGTTTCATTCCGCACAGGAACACGGCCCTTAACCTGCGTAGGCTTCATGGTGTTCTCGCGAGGGCTGCAGCTCTCGCGGAGCCGGCAGTGGTGGCCTCCCTGGACGCCACTATGGCCTTTGACACCATCGAATGGCCCTATCTCTGGGCGGCCCTCTCTAAGTTTGGCTTCGGTCCTAACTTTATTGCATGGGTCAAGCTCCTTTACGAACAACCACTCGCTCAAGTTGTGGTAAATGGTAGATGCTCTGACCCCTTTCCATTAGGCCGTGGCACTCGTCAGGGCTGTCCGCTTTCCCCGCTTCTATTCGCGCTGGCGCTTGAACCCCTTGCGGCGTGGCTTCGGTGGGAACCCTCGATTAAGGGGATCCGGTGGTCGCCAGATCTCGAGGATCGCGTCTCATTGTATGCCGATGATATCCTTCTCTATCTCACTTCCCCTCAAAAGTCTCTTAACGTCCTCTTCGACGTTCTTACATCCTTCGGTAAGAACTCCGGATTAGTCATCAATTGGACTAAGTCCTGTGTCTACGCTATAGCCGGAGCTCTACCACCTCTGCCTCTCAGGTTCCCCATCTTGGTGGCGACGGACGGCTTCAAATATTTGGGGATCTATGTCTCTACGGTCTCTTCAGTCCGCTATGAGCGGAACCTATATGCTCCGCTCCGCCGACTCAAGCAGGATGTGAGAAGGTGGCGTGAACTGCCCCTATCCCCATTGGGTCGAGCGGCGCTCTTCAAAATGATGTCGCTCCCCCGATTTCTTTACGCCCTGCAGAATTTCTTCGACCCTGTCCCTGCTCGCTACTTTCGCGAGGTCGAGAGTCTACAGCGACAACTAATTTGGGATGGTCGTGCCCGTATTGCATTGTCCAAGCTCACCCTCTCCTGGTACGATGGTGGTATTGCTTTGCCGGATATTAGACGCTATTACTGGGCCTCACATCTGAGCGCTATCAATCACGCGACGTACTCTTCAGAACCCGCTCCCGCCTTTGCTTTGGATAAAATGTTATTGCCAGGTGGAAACTTTAATAGGGCTTTGTACTCTAAATCGCCCATCCGTCTCCTTACAGGTCCTACGAAGTGTGCGGTGCGGACCTGGAGGGATGCTACCGTGGCCACGGGCTGGGGTGGTAAGCTGACGCGTATGACGCCATTGTATGACTCGGATCGGTTGGGCAACCTGTGGAAGACGAAAGGGTTTGATAAGTGGGACATGATTGGGATTAGTAAGGTGGAGGATCTGTGGGCGCGGGGCGTTGTGAAATCCTTCGCTCTTTTGAAACTGGAGTACCGGCTCGATGACAGAGAGCACTTTCGATATATGCAGGTTCGACATGCCTTGTCCTCCGTCTTTCCCCCTGGTACTGATATTCCGCAGTCCTCCCCCCTGGAGGACCGTGTCTTGGATGGCCATGTCCCCGATAGCACGATTTCCTTGATATATAAAAAGCTCATTAACAACAGGGCTGACCAACTGGAGAAACTTTGTGCTTCTTGGACGGCTGACGGGCTCGAACTCGACGACGAGGACTGGCAGTCCGCTGTGTCCTCCCCTAAGGAGGTGGCTATTCCGGCTCGGCTTCGTTTTGTCCAGCTGAAGATCCTCCACTGTGTGTATGTGACCGGAATGCGTCTGGTACGAATGGGTTTAGTTACGGATGGACGGTGCAGGCGTGGGTGTGGTATGGATGGTACCTTCCTCCATGTTTTATGGGAATGCCCGCTGGTCTCGGCCTTTTGGTCCAGAGTACATGATGTTATGGGTCGTGTCACCGGAATCCCCCTCCTTCCCGAAGCACGACGTTGCCTGCTTAATGTGTGGGAGCCTTCGGATTGCAATGCGGCTCAGACGCTTTGGGTCACTTTGGGCAATATGGTCGCGAAGAGAGATATAGCTCAGCTCTGGGGCTCCCCTAGACCACCGTCGCTCAGTGCCTGGAAGGAGAACATGGACTGGCGCATGTTCCGAGAAAAATCGGTATACGAGGCACGTGGGCGTCCCAGGAAATGGTCGAGGGTCTGGGCTCAGTGGAATTCGTACCGCGGAGATATTTGCTCCCCTCCACTTGACTATGAGGATCCTCTCCCCTCTTCCCCATGATTGACGTTCCGTTTCCTGTTTTCCGGATTACCTTTGTTTTTTCCCCTTCATGCTCGCCCCCCCTCACCAGATTTGTTCCTCTATTTATCTGTTTCAGCCCCCCTTTCCCCCCTCTTACGACCCTTGCCAGTATGATACCATGTGTTTGTGTGTGGTTGTTCTTCTCGACAAAATCATAAAATTAAACCTTTTTAATCCTATTAGACATGGTGCTATGTTCTACATGACAATGTATGCTCAAGAGATTGCTTTAACGGCGTACTGTCTCCTAATTTCTTCTTTATCCTTCCGTATATGTCATAGCGGCCGGCCCCGCGGGGTTGTAGGCAGACGCTGTGTAATGTGCTTTTATAAATAAAGGTTTAAAAAAAAAATAATAAAATAAAGAGAGAGAAGAGGAGTGGTGCGAGAACGCACCCTTGTCTAATACCCAGGTTTACCTTAATGCTATCCGTACATTCTCCCTCTTGTCCATATCTTATGCGGGCAAATAACTTTATATATAATCTTGCCAAGAAATAAATAATCCCAACTGGAGCGCCTTGTTCTAATAGGGTTGACCATAGCAGTGCGTGGTCGACGAGATCAAACGCGCTGCTAAGATCTGCAAAGCAGAGAGAAAGTGATCCCTGCTTTGCGCGTGTATACTTCCCTATTAGAAGATCTAAATTTATGCACTGTCATATTGTTCCTAAACCTTTACGGAACCCAAATCGGTATTGCGCAAGGATGCCACAACCTTCAGCCCATTCCTCCAGCCTAACCAGCATTACTGGACTCTTAGTTTTAAGTGATGAGTCTAAAAGGGAGATAGATCGGTAGTTCTTCGCCTCCGACCTATCTCCCTTTTTATATATTGGTATCATTATTGATTCCCCCCAAGTAGGTGGGGTGCTCTCCATAATCGCCGCATTGAAAACCTTAGTCAAGACGAGGCCCCATAATTTTATGTCGGCCTTATACAGGTCGATGGGTACCCCGTCAGGGCCCGGTGCTTTCCCACCCTTGCTAAGTCTGATGGAGTGCTCTACCTCAAGAACAGCGATATTCAATGGAACAATTGGCCAATAATTGAACGCCTGCGGCGCCGAGACACCCTCCTCTTCCGGGTCAAATATGCTCATAAAGTGCGATAGCCAGCATTCCTCACTGACCTGGGCAGTGAGGGCAGGGGTATTATCACAATTAAGGAAGGGGCTATTGACAGTATCCCAAAAAAGTTTACTGTCAGAAAGGTCAACAGCCTTGGTAAGCTTGTCCCATGCTTCCTACTGCAATTCATGTTTCCTGCGCTTTAACTGCCCGTTATAAGTAGCCCTAAGGTTCTTGATAAACAACCTATCCCTAGGCCAGCTCGCTAGAGCCTTCTTCAGCTTCCGTAATGCCACAGGACATGCAGTATCAAACCAACCAGACCTCGGTTTCTTACTACTGGGCCTGGGGACAATCAAAACATTTCCAATTATAGTGTTAATCTCACTAAAATCATTCAAAATGCTCCTTGAGTCTGCGTTTTCATCCAAGCCACAATACAGATTAGGCAGACAAGCCACCACAATTTTTACTAGTAGATTTGCGGCATTGTCTCCCCTCCATTTTATCCTATAACCATTTGGTCGACATGGGACAATATCAGTGACAATAGTTTTTGCTACTGATGCTTTGTTAACCCAGATAGTTAACTCTAATGTAATACAATTGTGGTCGCTGATCGCGAGATCCAATACGACCGGAACATTACAAAACCCACTAATGTTGTCTGAGATCAACAAATGGTCGATAACCGTAGCAGCATTCCTTCCAGTGAAAGTCGGAACAATGTTGCCCTCGCAATCCTTTGCAGTTTGCAGGGCAACTAAGTCGTATTTCGCTAGAACTGAGTTCAATGACTCTCCGTACATATTATGAATAAAATGTACACACCCATCACCTCTATCGTCATCGAACCCACATGCCTTAGTTAACGATAGCGGGCACATTTGAAGATTAAAATCCCCCCCCCAGATACATACAAGGTTAGCATGATTAGCATAACAAATTTTGTCCAAAGCCTTCTCCAATTCATTTACTGCAATTGAACGTAGGGGGTCCGGCAAGCTATTATAATAATTAATCAGCAGAACATCACGGCTATTGGTGTGTTGCAGCCATAACAATTGGGAGTGATATCCAACCTTTTCGTACAAAATAACCTTCACCGGAAAGTCGATTGAGAGCAAGATCAAGAGGCCTCCTTTAGCTCTGCCCATAGTTGATCCCTGTGCTGGCAGATTGAATGAAACAAATCCCTCGTAACTTATATCTTCGACACTCCTTGTCTCTTGGAGGCAGAGGTTATCGAATCTATCCATGAGATCTCTCCATCCCAGGGACTCTATTTTACTATTCCAACCTGCGATGTTCCAACATGCTAATTTATAACCGCTCTGGCAGTCTACTCTCTCTAATTCGGGAATTATATTCTGCTCCCTAGATATTACATCTATGGCCCCCTGGTCACCACTTTTTACCATAGAGGGATTATGTTGGGGGCATACCCCCCATAATCTTCCTCCTCTTGCACGCCTGGGTCCATGCTATCTTTAGGGCCATCACCATCCACAAGATTGGGCCATACTTGACTTAAAGGTTCTGCCAATTCCAAGGGGTCCCTACCCTCTCCTTCCAGGTCCCGATGAGACCTTATCTCTTATATTGAGTACCGTCAATCTACCGCATCTAAACAGTTGAAGCGGTTATAGCTAAGGAACCCATCTGGAATGAGGAGGGGGTCCGGTCTATTCCAGTTCCCCCTGTTCGCTCCCCTCCTTTCTACTCTTATCCACTCATTAAAGCCTCCCATAGCTACCCCTGCATTAGAGGGAGGATAAAAAAAGGTTAGTGGGAGGGTCTGGATGGTTTCATCTAGCCCTTGATTTGGCCAGGCACATATATGGGAGATGGTTCTTGGGTCTCTAAAGGTAACCACTATACAGTCACCTTTTATTCTTCTAGCCGTTCTACCAATCCAGGGTGTTCTCCTTACCATTACAATCTCTCCGATGAAATGAGGGGGCAACGGTCTATTCAAACTAAGCCAGTTGATAAAGTTTTTTTTAAGTGAAGCAAAAGATTCTTGCACGTGCTCCCTCAGGGTTGGCACGCCAGCTAAAATAACCACTAAAGGGCTGGCTTCGGGTGGGAGCTCCGGTGTTAGAAGTCTCCCACTCTTACTGAAACCTGCTTCTCCTTTCTCTTTAGACAGAGAATCAGGTTCCTTAGATGTTTCCTGGCCTGCCACAAACGGGCCGCTGGGCGATTTACTTAGGGCTTATTAGTAGGAACAGATTTATTACCACCCTGACATGGCTGAAGGGCAACATTTGAGGTAACTACATTTTTACTTACAGATTTATTAAAAGTTACCTGGGCAGCACCACAAGGGCCCCGTAGCTGATTAGCAATCGCAGGTGTCTTAAGTATCTTAGCAGGCTCCCTTACAGTAGCTAACTTGCCCAATGTGCTGCAGTTTCCTTTTACTAGTTTTTCTAGCTGATTTAATTTACTAATAATCATTCGTGTCCGTTCAACAAGGGGCAATATAAAAGATTTCATCATAACCTCTATTTTCCCCAAAAGCTCATTATTTGTACTAAGTTCAGGATCTGGGATGGTATCGCCAATCGATGCGCTAGGTGGCCGGGGGCTCCCTGTTAGATGAGTTTATTTAGGTATTTTAGCCAAGCTCCCCTTCTGGGCACCATCCCCTCTTTTTCTCTTAGTATTATTATTGTTATTTTTATTTTTATTCTTAGAACTAGGCTTGGACTTCCCTCTGGGAAACGGTCTTGGTGTTACTTCCGGAGAGCTAAGTCATAAAGAGGGAGTAGGGGATAGTGGAGAATTTATGGAAATACCATGCAGGGATAGAGACTCATGGGATCCACCAGGAACTATACTAATTCTGGTGGAATTTAAAGTAGCATCTCCAGCGTCTAACTCTTGTAACGGGGAGTCTGACATGGAGCGTTGGGCGGCAGTTAAGTCAAATAGTCCTGGATCAGGAGAAGCAGCTACCCCAATGTGACCCAAGGATGAGCGCTTCCCTGTCACTAAATCTAGGGACAGTCTTTTTTCCGTCAGGGCTATTTCCTTTTCCAATATAACCGTAGCCCGTTTAAGAAATTGATCCATAGTCCCCGTTACTACCCCACCCGCAGTACTGAGGGTTACCTTCCTCCCCTTCCCTGAGCGGAGAACCATCGTGTTCAGTATTGAATAGAACACAGTCAAGATGAAGAAAATGAAAGAGACAGGGCCTGGCCTGGCCTTGTCCGGCCCCGGACGGCCACAGACGGCCCGCCCTTTGCCCGGGCTTAGCCCGGCACATGCCCGCGCGCGTCCCGCGTGCGGGCGTGTTAGGTGGTGGAGCTGAAATAGGGAGGTGGAGGCAGGAAGAGGACCCAGGTGCGGCTGGTCTCTCGCCGCAAAGCAACCTGGTCCTCGCAGTCCCGCAGTTCGGTCAGTTCTTCTAGCCCTAGTCGGCGTTGGACCTCTCTTCTCCCACGTTGGTATGAGGTCGTGAAATGAGCCCCACAAATGCAGGCAGCCAAGAAACGCGCCGGTAAACAGGATTCACCAAGTCTTTGAGCCTCGAGCGGCTCCCGCGAAGTGGGGGCCGTGAGGCGCTATATGGTGCAGGGAGGCGGGGCGGGAAGAGGACCCAGGTACGGCCGGTCTCTCGCCGCAAAGCAACCTGGTCCTCGCAGTCCCGCAGTTTGGTCAGTTCTTCTAGCCCCAGTCGGCGTTGGACCTCTCTTCTCCCACGTTGGTATGAGGTCGTGAAATGAGCACCACAAATGCAGGCAGCCACGAAATGCGCCGGTAAACAGGATTCACCAAGTCTTTGAGCCTTGAGCGGCACAAGCGAAGCGGGGGCCGCGAGGCGCTATATGGTGCAGGGAGGCGGGCGGGAAGAGGACCCAGGTGCGGCCGGTCTCTCGCCGCCAAGCAACCTGGTCCTCACAGTCCCGCAGTTCGGTCAGTTCTTCTAGCCCCTGTCGGCGTTGGACCTCTCCTCTCCCACGTTGGTATGAGGTCGTGAAATGAGCCCCACAAACGCAGGCAGCCAAGAAATGCGCCAGTAAACAGGATTCACCAAGTCTTTGAGCCTCGAGCGGCAAGGTACATTTAAGTGAAGGTAACAGACAGATTACACATGTACTTTTTCACATTTTGCAGTAAGCAAGCCATAATAGAGACCACAATTCTGCTAATTTATATTCTGAGGAATAGTGGGAGGGGATTTTCGGGATTTCAGACACGGTGTTTCTAAGTTAAAAGGTGGAATTTGAAGTTGCCTACAAACTTAGGGACCGTGGGGTGGCTCTGAGCTGCAGACAGTACATTCCAGAGAAGAGAACCAAGCATGTCAAATGATCGGGTGAGGATAGGGCTGGGAAGATTAGCAGAGGAAAGACACCATGATGGGTTGTGGCATGTGGTTTGTTGGAAGAACTAAAGTGCGACAGTGTCACACGTATCTTCAATGTACCCTTTCTGGGCCACAATACCTATGCACTCTATGCGAGTAATCTCAGAAGTGAACAGTCGTTCTTGTAGGCCACTTTTTCGAAAGCTGAGCCTTAAGGGTGCATGTGACAGTCTTTTCACAATAATGCTTGCCTCCTGCGTTACTCCTCATCCTTATGTACACCAGTATAACAGCCAATTGCCTGATCTATGCTACAGCAAGTAAATCCGTCTGTCAAATGATGACACAGAAGAAGAATCCGGTTTTAAGAGAAGTCTTGTGATGATATGGTAAGGACAAATGCAAACTTTTACTTCAGCCTTTATCGCAGTTAAGCTGTAATGGTCGTTTTTTTTTTAAACAAAAAAAAGGAAACATCTACCTTTATACTTCTAATGCTACGAATTTGTGTTTTTAAAAAAAAAGAAACTAAGTGGCAGAAAGGTATGCAGTGGTGGTCTAAAGGTGATGCACAAAGGTACATGCTTCGGAATCTACCGTACAGTTAAGAGAACATGGAATGATGGACTAGAAAAAAAGTCAAAGGACAGGTAAGAGAGCAGGCCTCTCCCTTTATGTTAAAAAAAAGAGTTAGAGTTAGGAAATATCCTGCAAGCATTCTTATTTCCAATTTTACCACCTTCACCTTTCCACAAAAGATGATGAATCACACAAGTGAAGGCTTAAATAAACAGGACACAGGTGCATGTAAAAGAGTAACAAGCACCTAAGTAAAAGTTAAAGAAATGTTAAGAGTGACGATATGACGCCACAACGTGGGACATCGACGCCCACCTGGGCTACGAAAAGAAAAAAAAAAAAAGAAAAAAAAAGACTATGATTCCGGACCCAACCACTAGACCGTGGAATAATGCACAGCATAGTGAATCCAGAAAGATTCACGCTGCAAAACTGGCAACATTGTGTTCGAATGATGAGGAATAATCTGGTCACTGTGTCTGTGACTCGTGAACGTTTAGTACTACTAGACCCCAAAAGATATTTGGACAGCATAAATAAGAAAGCAATTTTGGGCACATGGGTGCATTTGAGGCCCAGCCAGCAGCCAGAACCCACCTACTAACCCATTTGCTAGCTTCTCCAGCAATCAGCTAATTTTCTCTCAATCAACACCAATTTCAAGAAAGACTAAAATACAGGCATGGCAAGTGGGTCTTTTGGGGAAGGATCTTTCAGAAGATTGCTACAGTAAATTAATGTTATTAATCATAGTTATTAATCATAGTTATTATTCATACATCCAACCTCAATTTTTCCAGAGTAATCCCTATTGGCAAGTATCCAGAAATTCAAATAGGGAGAGGCAGCTATCAATGAATTAGTTCTATCACTCTATCTATCGCCCTCACTCTATCTATCGCCCTCACTTTATCTATCGCCCTCACTCTATCGCCCTCACTCTATCTATCACCCTCACTCTATCTATCTTTCTATCACCCTCACTCTATCTATCGCCCTATCACCCTCACTCTATCACCCTCGCTCTATTTATTGCCCTCACTCTATCTATCTATTGCCCTCACTCTATCTATCTATTGCCCTCACTCTATCTATCTATCGCCCACACTCTATCTATCTATCGCCCACACTCTATCTATCTATCGCCCACACTCTATCTATCTATCGCCCACACTCTATCTATCTATCGCCCACACTCTATCTATCTATCGCCCACACTCTATCTATCTATCGCCCACACTCTATCTATCTATCGCCCACACTCTATCTATCTATCGCCCTCACTCTATCGCCCTCACTCTATCTATCGCCTTCTATCTATCTATCTATCACCCTCACTCTATCGCCCTCACTCTATCTATCGCCCTCACTCTATCTATCACCCTCACTCTATCTATCGCCCTCACTCTATCGCCCTCACTCTATCTATCGCCCTCACTCTATCTATCTATCTATCGCCCTCCCTCTATCACCCTCGCTCTATCTATCGCCCTCGCTCTATCTATCGCCCTCACTCTATCTATCGCCCTCACTCTATCTATCGCCCTCACTCTATCTATCGCCCTCACTCTATCTATCGCCCTCACTCTATCTATCGCCCTCACTCTATCGCCCTCACTCTATCGCCCTCACTCTATCTATCGCACTCACTCTATCTATCGCCCTCACTCTATCTATCGCCCTCACTCTATCTATCGCCCTCACTCTATCTATCGCCCTCACTCTATCGCCCTCACTCTATCTATTGCCTTCTATCTATCGCCCTCACTCTATCTATCGCCCTCACTCTATCTATCGCCCTCACTCTATCGCCCTCACTCTATCTATCGCCCTCACTCTATCTATCGCCCTCACTCTATCTATCGCCCTCACTCTATCTATCGCCCTCACTCTATCTATCGCCCTCACTCTATCTATCGCCCTCACTCTATCTATCGCCCTCACTCTATCGCCCTCACTCTATCGCCCTCACTCTATCGACCTCACTCTATCGCCCTCACTCAATCTAGCTAGCTATCTATCTGTCTATTGCCCTCACTCTATCGCCCTCTATCTATCTATCGCCCTCTAGCTATCTATCTATCGCCCTCACTCTATCTATTGCCCTCACTCTATCTATTGCCCTCACTCTATCTATCTATTGCCCTCACTCTATCTATCTATTGCCCTCACTCTATCTATCTATTGCCCTCACTCTATCTATCGCCCTCACTCTATCTATCGCCTTCACTCTATCTATCGCCTTCACTCTATCTATCGCCTTCACTCTATCTATCGCCTTCACTCTATCTATCGCCTTCACTCTATCTATCGCCTTCACTCTATCTATCGACCTCACTCTATCGCCCTCACTCTATCTATCGCCTTTTATCTATCCATCGCCCTCACTCTATCTATCGCCCTCATTCTATCTATCGCCCTCATTCTATCGATCGCCCTCATTCTATCGATCGCCCTCACTCTATCTATCGCCCTCACTCTATCTATCGCCCTCACTCTATCTATCGCCCTCACTCTATCTATCGCCCTCACTCTATCTATCGCCATCACTCTATCTATCGCCATCACTCTATCTATCGCCATCACTCTATCTATCGCCCTCACTCTATCTATCGCCCTCACTCTATCTATCGCCCTCACTCTATCTATCGCCCTCACTCTATCTATCGCCCTCATTCTATCTATCGCCCTCACTCTATCTATCGCCCTCACTCTATCTATCGCCCTCACTCTATCTATCGCCCTCACTCTATCTATCGCCCTCACTCTATCTATCGCCCTCACTCTATCTATCGCCCTCACTCTATCTATCGCCCTCACTCTATCTATCGCCCTCACTCTATCTATCGCCCTCACTCTATCTATCGCCCTCACTCTATCTATCTCACTCTATCTATCGCCCTCACTCTATCTATCTATCGCCCTCACTCTATCTATCTATCGCCCTCACTCTATCTATCTATCGCCCTCACTCTATCTATCTATCGCCCTCACTCTATCTATCTATCGCCCTCACTCTATCTATCTATCTCCCTCACTCTATCTATCTATCTCCCTCACTCTATCTATCTATCTCCCTCACTCTATCTATCTATCGCCCTCACTCTATCTATCTATCGCCCTCACTCTATCTATCTATCGCCCTCACTCTATCTATCTATCGCCCTCACTCTATCTATCTCCCTCACTCTATCTATCTATCGCCCTCACTCTATCTATCTATCGCCCTCACTCTATCTATCGCCCTCACTCTATCTATCACCTTCACTCTATCTATCGCCTTCACTCTATCTATCGCCTTCACTATATCTATCGCCTTCTATCTATCTATTGCCCTCACTCTATCTATCGCCCTCACTCTATCTATCGCCCTCACTCTATCTATCGCCTTCTATCTATCTATTGCCCTCACTCTATCTATCGCCCTCACTCTATCTATCGCCCTCAATCTATCTATCGCCCTCACTCTATCTATCGCCCTCACTCTATCTATCGCCCTCACTCTATCTATCGCCCTCACTCTATCTATCGCCCTCACTCTATCTATCGCCCTCACTCTATCTATCACCCTCACTCTATCTATCGCCCTCACTCTATCTATCGCCCTCACTCTATCTATCGCCCTCACTCTATCTATTGCCTTCACTCTATCTATCTCCTTCACTCTATCGCCTTCACTCTATCGCCTTCACTCTATCGCCCTCACTCAATCTATCGCCTTCTATCTATCCATCGCCCTCACTCTATCGCCCTCACTCTATCGCCCTCACTCTATCTATCTATCGCCCTCACTCTATCTATCTATCGCCCTCACTCTATCTATCGCCCTCACTCTATCTATCGCCCTCACTCTATCTATCGCCCTCACTCTATCTATCTATCGCCCTCACTCTATCTATCTATCGCCCTCACTCTATCTATCTATCGCCCTCACTCTATCTATCTATCGCCCTCACTCTATCTATCTATCGCCCTCACTCTATCTATCGCCCTCACTCTATCTATCTATCGCCCTCACTCTATCTATCTATCGCCCTCACTCTATCTATCGCCCTCACTCTATCTATCTATCGCCCTCACTCTATCTATCTCCCTCACTCTATCTATCGCCCTCACTCTATCTATCGCCCTCACTCTATCTATCGCCCTCACTCTATCTATCGCCCTCACTCTATCTATCGCCCACACTCTATCTATCTATCTCCCTCACTCTATCTATCTATCTCCCTCACTCTATCTATCTATCTCCCTCACTCTATCTATCTATCTCCCTCACTCTATCTATCTATCTCCCTCACTCTATCTATCGCCCTCACTCTATCTATCACCCTCACTCTATCTATCACCCTCACTCTATTTATCGCCCCTCACTCTATCGCCCTCACTCTATCCATCGCCCTCACTCTATCCATCGCCCTCACTCTATCCATCGCCCTCACTCTATCCATCGCCCTCACTCTATCCATCGCCCTCACTCTATCCATCGCCCTCACTCTATCCATCGCCCTCACTCTATCCATCGCCCTCACTCTATCCATCGCCCTCACTCTATCCATCGCCCTCACTCTATCCATCGCCCTCACTCTATCCATCGCCCTCACTCTATCCATCGCCCTCACTCTATCTATCGCCCTCACTCTATCTATCGCCCTCACTCTATCTATCGCCCTCACTCTATCTATCGCCCTCACTCTATCTATCTATCTCCCTCACTCTATCTATCTATCTCCCTCACTCTATCTATCTATCTCCCTCACTCTATCTATCTATCTCCCTCACTCTATCTATCTATCTCCCTCACTCTATCTATCACCCTCACTCTATCTATCACCCTCACTCTATCTATCGCCCCTCACTCTATTTATCGCCCCTCACTCTATCGCCCTCACTCTATCTATCGCCCTCACTCTATCTATCGCCCTCACTCTATCTATCGCCCTCACTCTATCTATCGCCCTCACTCTATCTATCGCCCTCACTCTATCTATCGCCCTCACTCTATCTATCGCCCTCACTCTATCTATCGCCCTCACTCTATCTATCGCCCTCACTCTATCTATCGCCCTCACTCTATCTATCGCCCTCACTCTATCTATCGCCCTCACTCTATCTATCGCCCTCACTCTATCTATCGCCCTCACTCTATCTATCGCCCTCACTCTATCTATCGCCCTCACTCTATCTATCGCCCTCACTCTATCTATCGCCCTCACTCTATCCATCGCCCTCACTCTATCCATCGCCCTCACTCTATCCATCGCCCTCACTCTATCCATCGCCCTCACTCTATCCATCGCCCTCACTCTATCCATCGCCCTCACTCTATCCATCGCCCTCACTCTATCCATCGCCCTCACTCTATCCATCGCCCTCACTCTATCCATCGCCCTCACTCTATCTATCGCCCTCACTCTATCTATCGCCCTCACTCTATCTATCGCCCTCACTCTATCTATCGCCCTCACTCTATCTATCGCCCTCACTCTATCTATCGCCCTCACTCTATCTATCGCCCTCACTCTATCCCCCTCACTCTATCGCCCTCACTCTATCTATCGCCCTCACTCTATCTATCGCCCTCACTCTATCTATCGCCCTCACTCTATCTATCGCCCTCACTCTATCGCCCTCACTCTATCTATTGCCTTCTATCTATCGCCCTCACTCTATCTATCGCCCTCACTCTATCTATCGCCCTCACTCTATCTATCGCCCTCACTCTATCTATCCCCCTCACTCTATCTATCGCCCTCACTCTATCTATCGCCCTCACTCTATTGCCCTCACTCTATCTATTGCCTTCTATCTATCGCCCTCACTCTATCTATCGCCCTCACTCTATCTATCGCCCTCACTCTATCTATCGCCCTCACTCTATCTATTGCCCACACTCTATCTATTGCCCACACTCTATCTATCGCCCACACTCTATCTATCGCCCTCACTCTATCTATCGCCCTCACTCTATCTATCGCCCTCACTCTATCTATCGCCCTCACTCTATCTATCGCCCTCACTCTATCGCCCTCACTCTATCTATTGCCTTCTATCTATCGCCCTCACTCTATCTATCGCCCTCACTCTATCTATCGCCCTCACTCTATCTATCGCCCTCACTCTATCTATCGCCCTCACTCTATCTATCGCCCTCACTCTATCTATCGCCCACACTCTATCTATCTATCTCCCTCACTCTATCTATCTATCTCCCTCACTCTATCTATCTATCTCCCTCACTCTATCTATCGCCCTCACTCTATCTATCACCCTCACTCTATCTATCACCCTCACTCTATCTATCACCCTCACTCTATTTATCGCCCCTCACTCTATCGCCCTCACTCTATCCATCGCCCTCACTCTATCCATCGCCCTCACTCTATCCATCGCCCTCACTCTATCCATCGCCCTCACTCTATCCATCGCCCTCACTCTATCCATCGCCCTCACTCTATCCATCGCCCTCACTCTATCTATCGCCCTCACTCTATCTATCGCCCTCACTCTATCTATCGCCCTCACTCTATCGCCCTCACTCTATCGCCCTCACTCTATCGCCCTCACTCTATCGCCCTCACTCTATCGCCCTCACTCTATCGCCCTCACTCAATCTAGCTAGCTATCTATCTGTCTATTGCCCTCACTCTATCTATCTATTGCCCTCACTCTATCTATCGCCCTCACTCTATCTATCGCCTTCACTCTATCTATCGCCTTCACTCTATCTATCGCCTTCACTCTATCTATCGCCTTCACTCTATCTATCGCCTTCACTCTATCTATCGCCTTCACTCTATCTATCGCCTTCACTCTATCGCCTTCACTCTATCGACCTCACTCTATCGCCCTCACTCTATCTATCGCCTTTTATCTATCCATCGCCCTCACTCTATCTATCGCCTTTTATCTATCCATCGCCCTCACTCTATCTATCGCCCTCATTCTATCTATCGCCCTCATTCTATCGATCGCCCTCACTCTATCTATCGCCCTCACTCTATCTATTGCCTTCACTCTATCTATCTCCTTCACTCTATCGCCTTCACTCTATCGCCTTCACTCTATCGCCCTCACTCAATCTATCGCCCTCACTCTATCTATCGCCCTCACTCTATCTATCCATCGCCCTCACTCTATCGCCCTCACTCTATCCATCGCCCTCACTCTATCCATCGCCCTCACTCTATCCATCGCCCTCACTCTATCCATCGCCCTCACTCTATCCATCGCCCTCACTCTATCCATCGCCCTCACTCTATCCATCGCCCTCACTCTATCCATCGCCCTCACTCTATCCATCGCCCTCACTCTATCCATCGCCCTCACTCTATCTATCGCCCTCACTCTATCTATCGCCCTCACTCTATCTATCGCCCTCACTCTATCTATCGCCCTCACTCTATCTATCGCCCTCACTTTATCTATCGCCCTCACTCTATCTATCGCCCTCACTCTATCTATCGCCCTCACTCTATCTATCGCCCTCACTCTATCTATCTATCGCCCTCACTCTATCGCCCTCACTCTATCTATCTATCGCCCTCACTCTATCGCCCTCACTCTATCTATCGCCCTCACTCTATCTATCGCCCTCACTCTATCGCCCTCACTCTATCTATCTATCGCCCTCACTCTATCTATCTATCGCCCTCACTCTATCGCCCTCACTCTATCTATCTATCGCCCTCACTCTATCTATCTATCGCCCTCACTCTATCTATCTATCGCCCTCACTCTATCGCCCTCACTCTATCTATCGCCCTCACTCTATCTATCGCCCTCACTCTATCGCCCTCACTCTATCTATCGCCTTCACTCTATCTATCGCCTTCACTCTATCGCCTTCACTCTATCGCCTTCACTCTATCGCCTTCACTCTATCGCCTTCACTCTATCGCCTTCACTCTATCTATCGCCCTCACTCTATCTATCGCCCTCACTCTATCTATCGCCCTCACTCTATCTATCGCCCTCACTCTATCTATCGCCCTCACTCTATCTATCGCCCTCACTCTATCTATCGCCCTCACTCTATCTATCGCCCTCACTCTATCTATCGCCCTCACTCTATCTATCGCCCTCACTCTATCTATCTCACTCTATCTATCGCCCTCACTCTATCTATCTATCGCCCTCACTCTATCTATCTATCGCCCTCACTCTATCTATCTATCGCCCTCACTCTATCTATCTATCGCCCTCACTCTATCTATCTCCCTCACTCTATCTATCCATCGCCCTCACTCTATCGCCCTCACTCTATCCATCGCCCTCACTCTATCCATCGCCCTCACTCTATCCATCGCCCTCACTCTATCCATCGCCCTCACTCTATCCATCGCCCTCACTCTATCTATCGCCCTCACTCTATCTATCGCCCTCACTCTATCTATCACCCTCACTCTATCTATCGCCCTCACTCTATCTATCGCCCTCACTCTATCTATCTATCGCCCTCACTCTATCTATCGCCCTCACTCTATCTATCGCCCTCACTCTATCTATCGCCCTCACTCTATCTATCGCCCTCACTCTATCTATCGCCCTCACTCTATCTATCACCCCCCCTCACTCTATCTATCGCCCTCACTCTATCTATCGCCCTCACTCTATCTATCGCCCTCACTCTATCTATCGCCCTCACTCTATCTATCGCCCTCACTCTATCTATCGCCCTCACTCTATCTATCGCCCTCACTCTATCTATCGCCCTCACTCTATCTATCGCCCTCACTCTATCTATCTATCGCCCTCACTCTATCTATCTATCGCCCTCACTCTATCTATCTATCGCCCTCACTCTATCGCCCTCACTCTATCTATCGCCTTCACTCTATCTATCGCCTTCACTCTATCGCCTTCACTCTATCGCCTTCACTCTATCGCCTTCACTCTATCGCCTTCACTCTATCGCCTTCACTCTATCGCCCTCACTCAATCTATCGCCTTCACTCTATCGCCCTCACTCAATCTATCGCCTTCTATCTATCCATCGCCCTCACTCTATCGCCCTCACTCTATCTATCGCCCTCACTCTATCTATCGCCCTCACTCTATCTATCGCCTTCACTCTATCTATCGCCTTCACTCTATCGCCTTCACTCTATCGCCTTCACTCTATCGCCTTCACTCTATCTATCGCCCTCACTCTATCTATCCATCGCCCTCACTCTATCCATCGCCCTCACTCTATCCATCGCCCTCACTCTATCCATCGCCCTCACTCTATCCATCGCCCTCACTCTATCCATCGCCCTCACTCTATCCATCGCCCTCACTCTATCGCCCTCACTCTATCGCCCTCACTCTATCTATCGCCCTCACTCTATCTATCGCCCTCACTCTATCTATCGCCCTCACTCTATCTATCGCCCTCACTCTATCTATCGCCCTCACTCTATCTATCGCCCTCACTCTATCTATCGCCCTCACTCTATCTATCGCCCTCACTCTATCTATCGCCCTCACTCTATCGCCCTCACTCTATCTATCGCCCTCACTCTATCTATCGCCCTCACTCTATCTATCTATCGCCCTCACTCTATCTATCTATCGCCCTCACTCTATCTATCTATCGCCCTCACTCTATCTATCTATCGCCCTCACTCTATCTATCGCCCTCACTCTATCTATCGCCCTCACTCTATCTATCGCCCTCACTCTATCTATCGCCCTCACTCTATCTATCGCCCTCACTCTATCTATCGCCATCACTCTATCTATCGCCATCACTCTATCTATCGCCATCACTCTATCTATCGCCATCACTCTATCTATCGCCATCACTCTATCTATCGCCTATCTATCGCCTTCACTCTATCTATCGCCCTCACTCTATCTATCGCCCTCACTCTATCTATCGCCCTCACTCTATCTATCGCCCTCACTCTATCTATCGCCCTCACTCTATCTATCGCCCTCACTCTATCTATCGCCCTCACTCTATCTATCGCCCTCACTCTATCTATCGCCCTCACTCTATCTATCGCCCTCACTCTATCTATCGCCCTCACTCTATCTATCGCCCTCACTCTATCTATCGCCCTCACTCTATCTATCGCCCTCACTCTATCTATCGCCCTCACTCTATCTATCGCCCTCACTCTATCTATCGCCCTCACTCAATCTATCGCCCTCACTCTATCTATCGCCCTCACTCTATCTATCGCCTTCACTCTATCGCCTTCACTCTATCGCCTTCACTCTATCGCCTTCACTCTATCGCCCTCACTCAATCTATCGCCTTCTATCTATCCATCGCCCTCACTCTATCGCCCTCACTCTATCTATCGCCCTCACTCTATCTATCGCCCTCACTCTATCTATCGCCCTCACTCTATCTATCGCCCTCACTCTATCTATCGCCCTCACTCTATCTATCGCCCTCACTCTATCTATCGCCCTCACTCTATCTATCGCCCTCACTCTATCTATCTCACTCTATCTATCGCCCTCACTCTATCTATCTATCGCCCTCACTCTATCTATCTATCGCCCTCACTCTATCTATCTATCGCCCTCACTCTATCTATCTATCGCCCTCACTCTATCTATCTATCGCCCTCACTCTATCTATCTCCCTCACTCTATCTATCTATCGCCCTCACTCTATCTATCTATCGCCCTCACTCTATCTATCTATCGCCCTCACTCTATCTATCTATCGCCCTCACTCTATCTATCTCCCTCACTCTATCTATCTATCGCCCTCACTCTATCTATCTATCGCCTTCACACTATCTATCACCTTCACTCTATCTATCGCCTTCACTCTATCTATCGCCTTCACTCTATCACCCTCACTCTATCTATCTATCGCCCTCACTCTATCTATCTATCGCCCTCACTCTATCTATCTATCGCCCTCACTCTATCTATCTATCTATCGCCCTCACTCTATCTATCGCCCTCACTCTATCTATCGCCCTCACTCTATCTATCGCCCTCACTCTATCTATCGCCCTCACTCTATCTATCGCCCTCACTCTATCTATCGCCCTCACTCTATCTATCGCCCTCACTCTATCTATCGCCCTCACTCTATCTATCTATCGCCCTCACTCTATCTATCTATCTCCCTCCCTCTATCTATCTATCTCCCTCACTCTATCTATCTATCTCCCTCACTCTATCTATCTATCTCCCTCACTCTATCTATCTCCCTCACTCTATCTATCGCCCTCACTCTATCTATCGCCCTCACTCTATCTATCGCCCTCACTCTATCTATCACCCCCCCTCACTCTATCTATCGCCCTCACTCTATCTATCGCCCTCACTCTATCTATCGCCCTCACTCTATCTATCTCCCTCACTCTATCTATCTATCGCCCTCACTCTATCTATCTATCGCCTTCACACTATCTATCACCTTCACTCTATCTATCGCCTTCACTCTATCTATCGCCTTCACTCTATCACCCTCACTCTATCTATCTATCGCCCTCACTCTATCTATCTATCGCCCTCACTCTATCTATCTATCGCCCTCACTCTATCTATCTATCTATCGCCCTCACTCTATCTATCGCCCTCACTCTATCTATCGCCCTCACTCTATCTATCGCCCTCACTCTATCTATCGCCCTCACTCTATCTATCGCCCTCACTCTATCTATCGCCCTCACTCTATCTATCGCCCTCACTCTATCTATCGCCCTCACTCTATCTATCTATCGCCCTCACTCTATCTATCTATCTCCCTCCCTCTATCTATCTATCTCCCTCACTCTATCTATCTATCTCCCTCACTCTATCTATCTATCTCCCTCACTCTATCTATCTCCCTCACTCTATCTATCGCCCTCACTCTATCTATCGCCCTCACTCTATCTATCGCCCTCACTCTATCTATCACCCCCCCTCACTCTATCTATCGCCCTCACTCTATCTATCGCCCTCACTCTATCTATCGCCCTCACTCTATCTATCGCCCTCACTCTATCTATCGCCCTCACTCTATCTATCGCCCTCACTCTATCTATCGCCCTCACTCTATCTATCGCCCTCACTCTATCTATCACCCTCACTCTATCTATCGCCCTCACTCTATCTATCGCCCTCACTCTATCTATCGCCCTCACTCTATCTATCTATCTCCCTCCCTCTATCTATCTATCTCCCTCACTCTATCTATCTATCTCCCTCACTCTATCTATCTCCCTCACTCTATCTATCTCCCTCACTCTATCTATCGCCCTCACTCTATCTATCGCCCTCACTCTATCTATCGCCCTCACTCTATCTATCGCCCTCACTCTATCTATCGCCCTCACTCTATCTATCGCCCTCACTCTATCTATCGCCCTCACTCTATCTATCTCCCTCACTCTATCTATCGCCCTCACTCTATCTATCGCCCTCACTCTATCTATCGCCCTCACTCTATCTATCGCCCTCACTCTATCTATCGCCCTCACTCTATCTATCGCCCTCACTCTATCTATCGCCCTCACTCTATCTATCGCCCTCACTCTATCTATCGCCCTCACTCTATCCATCGCCCTCACTCTATCCATCGCCCTCACTCTATCCATCGCCCTCACTCTATCCATCGCCCTCACTCTATCCATCGCCCTCACTCTATCCATCGCCCTCACTCTATCCATCGCCCTCACTCTATCCATCGCCCTCACTCTATCCATCGCCCTCACTCTATCCATCGCCCTCACTCTATCCATCGCCCTCACTCTATCCATCGCCCTCACTCTATCCATCGCCCTCACTCTATCCATCGCCCTCACTCTATCCATCGCCCTCACTCTATCCATCGCCCTCACTCTATCCATCGCCCTCACTCTATCCATCGCCCTCACTCTATCCATCGCCCTCACTCTATCCATCGCCCTCACTCTATCCATCGCCCTCACTCTATCCATCGCCCTCACTCTATCCATCGCCCTCACTCTATCCATCGCCCTCACTCTATCCATCGCCCTCACTCTATCCATCGCCCTCACTCTATCCATCGCCCTCACTCTATCCATCGCCCTCACTCTATCCATCGCCCTCACTCTATCCATCGCCCTCACTCTATTTATCGCCCTTACTCTATCGCCCTCACTCTATCTATCGCCCTCACTCTATCTATCGCCCTCACTCTATCGCCCTCACTCTATCTATTGCCCTCACTCTATCTATCGCCCTCACTCTATCTATCGCCCTCACTCTATCTATCGCCCTCACTCTATCTATCACCCTCACTCTATTTATCGCCCCTCACTCTATCTATCGCCCTCACTCTATCTATCGCCCTCACTCTATCTATCGCCCTCACTCTATCTATCGCCCTCACTCTATCCATCGCCCTCACTCTATCCATCGCCCTCACTCTATCCATCGCCCTCACTCTATCCATCGCCCTCACTCTATCCATCGCCCTCACTCTATCCATCGCCCTCACTCTATCCATCGCCCTCACTCTATCCATCGCCCTCACTCTATCCATCGCCCTCACTCTATCCATCGCCCTCACTCTATCCATCGCCCTCACTCTATCCATCGCCCTCACTCTATCCATCGCCCTCACTCTATCCATCGCCCTCACTCTATCCATCGCCCTCACTCTATCCATCGCCCTCACTCTATCCATCGCCCTCACTCTATCCATCGCCCTCACTCTATCCATCGCCCTCACTCTATCCATCGCCCTCACTCTATCCATCGCCCTCACTCTATCCATCGCCCTCACTCTATCCATCGCCCTCACTCTATCCATCGCCCTCACTCTATCCATCGCCCTCACTCTATCCATCGCCCTCACTCTATCCATCGCCCTCACTCTATTTATCGCCCTTCACTCTATCGCCCTCACTCTATCGCCCTCACTCTATCTATCGCCCTCACTCTATCGATCGCCCTCACTCTATCGATCGCCCTCACTCTATCGATCGCCCTCACTCTGTCACCCTCACTCTATCACCCTCACTCTATCACCCTCACTCTATCGCCCTCACTCAATCTAGCAATCTATCTGTCTATTGCCCTCACTCTATCGCCCTCTATCTATCTATCGCCCTCTAGCTATCTATCTATCGCCCTCACTCTATCTATCCGTCTATCTATCGCCCTCACTCTGTCTATCGCCCTCACTCTATCTATCGCCCTCACTCTATCTATCGCCCTCACTCTATCGCCCTCACTCTATCGCCCTCACTCTATCGCCCTCACTCTATCGCCCTCACTCTATCTATCGCCCTCACTCTATCGCCCTCACTCTATCTATCGCCCTCACTCTATCGCCCTCACTCTATCTATCGCCCTCACTCTATCTATCGCCCTCACTCTATCTATCGCCCTCACTCTATCTATCGCCCTCACTCTATCTATCGCCCCTCACTCTATTTATCGCCCCTCACTCTATCTATCGCCCTCACTCTATCTATCGCCCTCACTCTATCTATCGCCCTCACTCTATCTATCGCCCTCACTCTATCCATCGCCCTCACTCTATCCATCGCCCTCACTCTATCCATCGCCCTCACTCTATCCATCGCCCTCACTCTATCCATCGCCCTCACTCTATCCATCGCCCTCACTCTATCCATCGCCCTCACTCTATCCATCGCCCTCACTCTATCCATCGCCCTCACTCTATCCATCGCCCTCACTCTATCCATCGCCCTCACTCTATCCATCGCCCTCACTCTATCTATCTATCGCCCTCACTCTATCTATCTATCGCCCTCACTCTATCTATCTATCGCCCTCACTCTATCTATCGCCCTCACTCTATCGCCCTCACTCTATCGCCCTCACTCTATCGCCCTCACTCTATCTATCTATCGCCCTCACTCTATCTATCTATCGCCCTCACTCTATCTATCTATCGCCCTCACTCTATCTATCTATCGCCCTCACTCTATCTATCGCCCTCACTCTATCTATCTATCGCCCTCACTCTATCTATCTATCGCCCTCACTCTATCCATCGCCCTCACTCTATCCATCGCCCTCACTCTATCCATCGCCCTCACTCTATCCATCGCCCTCACTCTATCCATCGCCCTCACTCTATCTATCGCCCTCACTCTATCTATCGCCCTCACTCTATCTATCGCCCTCACTCTATCTATCCATCGCCCTCACTCTATCGCCCTCACTCTATCCATCGCCCTCACTCTATCCATCGCCCTCACTCTATCCATCGCCCTCACTCTATCCATCGCCCTCACTCTATCCATCGCCCTCACTCTATCCATCGCCCTCACTCTATCCATCGCCCTCACTCTATCTATCGCCCTCATTCTATCTATCGCCCTCATTCTATCGATCGCCCTCACTCTATCTATCACCTTCACTCTATCTATAGCCTTCACTCTATCTATCGCCTTCACTCTATCGCCCTCACTCTATCGCCCTCACTCTATCGCCCTCACTCTATCGCCCTCACTATATCTATCGCCTTCTATCTATCTATCGCCCTCACTCTATCTATCGCCCTCACTCTATCGCCCTCACTCTATCTAGCTATCTATCTGTCTATTGCCCTCACTCTATCGCCCTCTATCTATCTATCGCCCTCTAGCTATCTATCTATCGCCCTCACTCTATCAATCCGTCTATCTATCTCCCTCACTCTATCTATCACCGTCACTCTATTTATCTATCTATCTATCGCACTCACTCTATTTATCTATCACCCTCACTCTATCTTTCGCCCTCCCTCTAGCTATCTATCGCCCTCACTCTATCTATCTATCGCACCACCACAGCATTACTCAGGGGCACCACAGCATCACTCAGGGGCACCACAACATCACTATGCGCTACCACAGCATCATTGAACGCCACAGCATCACTTGTCGCTACCACAACATCACTCCGCGCCACCACAGCATCAATCTGTGGAACGATTCAACAACAACTGGTTCAAATATGTTCTCTCAATGTTTCAAGCTTTATTAGAAATGTCACAAAATGATGTTAATATTTCACTTCTGTTCTTGGATTTTCGTCACAATAAAATACACTGAACATAATCTTCACAAAAGTTATTTACAAAAGTTTAAGCTATTGCAATTAGAAATTACAATAACTTTTATTTAAGTATTAATTATTTAAAAAAATTAAAAGCCATTGTTATTTGTAATATCAATACATCTAAGTCACGTAAATACAAAACATGTTGCATTACAAATGCTATAGGTGTCACATTTGCAAAAGTTAAAAGTATTGGCATTGTAAATGACAAAGCTATTAATTTCGCTATTTTCAAAACCAACACATAAATAAAAAATGTGTCATTTACAAGACCAATAGCTCAAACTTTCCTAATGCGAGACCTATTGCATTGCAAATGCTTGTTAAGAGATTCTCCATAGGCTGGGAAATGGAGTAGAAGGGACTGCTTTCCCCTCTCCTTTTCATGTTGGCCCTGGTACCTCTGGCGTTTTGGGTGAGGGCGGACACCAAGCTCCAAGGCCTGAGATGGACACCAGATTGGGATATATTTTCTCCCTACATGCAGATAACAGTGTTATACCTAGCCTACCCCTGCAGACTGAGCCCAAGATTCTCATGATTCTCGATCCCTTTGGCAAATTCTCTGGGATATTTATTAATTGGCAGAAATCGGTGATGTTTTCACTGTCCTCCAGGTTCCATCCACCCCAAACAAAGGGGACTGCTCACTATGCTGAGGCCGGGAAGACGTTTAGATATTTAGGGGTCTGGGTTATATTTGAAGTTGTGACATTCCGAGAACAATGCTGGGGTCAGGATCTGGAGGGGTACAGGGGAGATGCTGGACATTGGAGGGCTCTCCTGCTAACCCTGATGGAAAGGGCAGCCATGTACAAGATGATCACACACCCTAAATTCCTCTATTTACTGCAAAATACACTATTTGAAATCCCAGAGAAGTTATTTACGTCAGTAGATGCAACCAACACAAACCCTGTATGGGATGGCAGAACCCACTGCATCACACTTTCGGCTTTTGACTTTGACAAGGAATCCTTACAATTAAAATAATGAAATAAAAAAGTATGGGATGAGTACTGAAAGTAGTACATCATCAAAAATAATTCACCTTGCGTTTGGTAAAGAGCTCAGGAACCATGAGCCAGGCACTGCAGCAACCTCCTACTGATCCATTCTAAAGGCAAAGCACATCATGGGTTGTCTCCATCGTAGGTTGGATGGATGCTCTAGAGCCAACCTCCACACAGCAGTAGCTGGCTTTAAGAGAGACTGAGCAGAGTCTCCCGCTCAGTACAGCAGAACATTGGGAAATAATGGAAAATAAAAACCATAGGAGTGGGAAAAAGCAAATAATGAACTTACTTTAATAAGCAAACCTCAGAAATTCCCTGTAGCTGTCTAAGTAAAAACAAAGTTATGGCCAAAAATTGGCCAGTCCTGGTTAGAAGCATAACTCACACCTGCTATGCCCTACTGACATCTAAAATAACATAACGGATAAGACATAACAATGTAATTCTCGGCGACAACACTGTCTTGAACTCTCGTGAATTCAGATATTGGTTCCACCATGACAAATAATTTTGCAATGGCACAGTTTAGTTTTTACTCTCCCACACCACCCACTAGAACTACAATATGTCCAAACTTTGTGGTTGCCATACACACAATATTTTTTAAACTGATGTAATTGATTTGACTTTAGTCAACATCCATCCTCCAAACTGCATTATAAGTGTAGTCATTAGCCTTCACGAACATCTTCCAATAAGCATAAGACTTCACACCAAGTGGCAAAACCTTCGGACACAATTATTACTTTTTACTCTGTATCTTGTCCAGGTCACACTACCTGCAGTCCTAGTCTACATTTCACTCAATGTGTTGCTTTTTTGTGAACATTTAGGATTAGTTTAATTCAACAAACCAGGGAATATAAAATACCTTTATACAATTATCCAGTGAAAAACACTTAAACACTTCCTCTGCCTAGCACACAAGGACAAGTTTGAGGTTGCCAATAAAAGATTAGCTGCTAAGGTTTAGAAGTAGTTTGCAGATACAAACAAGTGCATGGACATTTAAAAAAACAAGCATTGGAAATGCAATAGGTCTCGCATTAGAAAAGTTGGAGCTATTGGTCTTGTAAATGACAAATATTTTATTTATTTGTTGGTTTTTAAAATTGCTAAATTGATAGCTTTGTCATTTACAATGCCAATAGTTATAACTTTTGCGAATGTGACACCTATAGCATTTGGAATGCAACATGTTTTGTATTTATGTGACTTAGATGGCAGCTCTGGTCGTTAGGCCACATCTCTAGAGAGCAGGAGAGTGCAGCAGGGGAGAGAAGCACAGCAATGCAATAGGTCTCGCATTAGGAAAGTTTGAGCTATTGGTATTCTAAAGGACACTTTTTTTATTTATGTGCTTGTTTTGAAAATAGCGAAATTAATAGCTTTGTTATTTACAATGCCAATAGTTTTATCTTTCGCAAATGTGACACCTATTGTAACACAATATGTGTTGTAGCACTGAGTGGGGTGAGGGGGGTGAGGGTGTGTGTGAGGGTGAGTGAGGGTGGGTGAGTGAGGGTGAGGGTGAGGGTGTGTGAGGGTGAGGGTGTGTGAGGGTGTGCGAGGGTGTGTGAGGGTGGGTGAGGGTGAGAGGATGTGAGGGTGTGTGATGGTGAGGAAGTGTGAGGGTGACAGGGTGTGTGAGGGTGAGGGGGTGAGGGTAAGGGTGTGTGAGGGTGAGTGGGTGTGTGAGGGGGTGTGAAGGTGTGTGAGGGTGGGTGAGGGGTGTGAGGGTGGGTGAGGGGTGTGAGGGTGAGTGAGGGGGTGTGAGGGTGAGGGGTGAGGGTGGTGAGGGTGAGGGTGATGGGGTGTAAGGGTGAGGGTGTGAGGGTGACAGGGTGTGTGCACTGACTGCTGGTGGTGTGTGTGGCTGGTGAAAGCGTGCACTAACGTCTTGTGGTGTGTGCCTGGTGGAAGCATGCACTGACAGCTGTTGTTTTTTGTGCCCGGTGAAAGCGTGCACTGACGACTGTGTGGTTGTGTGTGTGGTTTTGTGTGTGTGTGGTTGTGGTTGCATGTGTGTGGTTGTGGTTGCATGTGTGTGGTTGTGTGTGGAGATTTGGTTGTGTGTGTGTGTGTGGTTGTATGTGTGGTTGTGGGTGCGGTTGCGGGTTCGGGTGTGGTTGTGTGTGGATGTGTGGTTGTGTGTGGTTGTGTGTGTGTGGTTGTGTGTGTGGTTGTGGTTGAGTGTGTGGTTATGTGTGTGGTTATGCGTGTGGTTATGTGTGTGGTTATGTGTGTTTGGTTGTGTGTGTAGTTGTACTCACGAACATATTTCGACTATTCACAGCAGTGTTTCGGTGCTCCAAGAGAGAGCAGTGAAGGTGTTCAGATTAGGCACTGCCACGCTCGCGAATGCCTTACCATGCATGGCAGAAGTCAATAGTGCTTTGGCATTGCACACTGCCACCACCACACCACCAGTGCTGGAGGCCTGAAAGGGAGAAAAGGGGTCCTTGTATCATGCCACAGTCAAGCTAAAAGAACCAGTGAAGGTCTTACTGTAAACAGCAGGAGTCAATGGTGCTTCGGCACTGCACACCACGCACTACCCCCACCACGCCACCAGTTCTGGAGGCCTGGCAGTGTGGGTGGGTGTGTGTATGCCTGTGTGTGAGAGAGAGAGGGAGAGCGAGCGTGCATGTGTGCGTGCATGCATGTGAGAAAGCGAGAGCGCGCATGTGTCCGTGCGTGGATGTGTGTGAAAGAGAGAGTGCATGTGTTTGTGCGTGTGTGTGGCGGAGAGAGAGAATGTGCATGTGTGCATGCCTTTGTGTGAGAGAGAGAGAGAGAGTGTGCATGTGTGTGAGAGGGGGAGACAGAGCAGAGCCTGCATGTGTGAGTATGTGTGTGTGTGTGTGTGAGTGTGAGAGAGCGGGCATGTGGGCCTGTGTGTGGAGGGCTCAGGCGTGCAACTGCTTATCAACGCGTCCACAGTAGTGGCACACACCTGCTTTAGTTCTTTCTATTCCTGGTGGATGCCATTTCAACAAGTTAACCCCTTCAATTTCAACTGGGTTGGGGCCCTTGAAAAAACCTTTTTTTAATGAATTGGTTGATCCCCAGGTCCATTTTTTTTCTTGATGCTGCCGAACAAATAAGGTAGAGCCATCAGGCGTGAGAAATAATTGGCTACCTTGGATGGGTCATCTCAACTAGGTTTTGATGGTAGAGTGTCAGGTGTCCATGGCAGTGTAGTAGTTCCATATAGTAAATGTATATGCATTTATAAAATTGCAGATTTTCACATCAAAAGTGTATTTGTCCACTGGGGGCGCGAGCGGGTTCACAAAATGCAACAGCTGACTACCACACAATTTTAATTTAACGGTGACGCCTGGGGGAGGGTGTGGAAAAGAGTGTCAACATCCTAAAGAACAGCGCTACAGTCTCTTCCAGGGAAGGATAATAACAGGTCGGTTGCAATGCTGGTCTCAAATGATGTTATTATTGCTCGTTCAGACAGAACATTAAGGGGATGAGTACATACAGATAAAACCTGAGCTACGCTCCCCAAATGCTTTGAAATGACAGTTGCAAGTAGAACGTCCGAAAGGGAAACCTTTAGTAGAGTAGAAGGCATCCCCGCCACTTCTTAGAGGGGTGAGAAATTGCAATCTCTTTCATACAACATTTACCTACAGCTGACAATGATTTGCTGTAATTTACAGTGTGTTAAAATGGAAGACTTTGCCTCTCCATCATAATACCTGCATGATCACGCCCAATGCTTTAGGAAACTAACATCTGTTCTGCTGCAGTGGGCACTATACACCGAAATTAAGCATTAACTGACTGCATATTCATTTTGCACATCACAAGAACAATAGTAACATTCTACAAGAAAAATTCTGCATTTGACCATGTGCTTCCACCACGACACATTTTCAACGGAGGAGCCTTAGTTGCTCGTTCTCTTCTGATCTGCCTCAGTAGAACCCATAGGAATATTGCTTAAATGTCCTACCTCTGAAGTAAGATAAGTTGGTGGAAGATTACAAATTTTACCTGAACCTCGTTCTCCCCTGCAGAATACCGAAAGTTCTTTGCCCTTAAAAAACACAAATCACAGAATTTTCCGGAGGTGCATGTGTGTGTACAGTGAGGAATAAGGCATGCAGAGAAGCATGTACATAGTTGAAATTGTATTTAGGTCAGAGTGCTTGCATAGTTGATGTCTGATATAACTGCATTGCAGAAAAACAGACTTTGATAGCAAACTATCAGTTCCGGCCCAGCTATATTATCAACTCTAAACACACAGACCCAACACTGACTCCAACTTAACCTTTACTTTCCGGCTACTATTTTCCTCCGTGTTTGACTCTTTTGTTTACAAGTAACGTCCTGGGGCTGTTGTTAATGCCACACTATTGAAGCCACTTGTCCCTTTCCTCCTGTTCATCACCAAAGGCACCTTCAGCTCAGTCTGTTACACCACCGATAGATGACTCTCTTTGATGTGTACATCATTTAAAAGACAAAGCAGCTAATAGAGGAACTCCAGAGCTGAGACCACAAGCTCAAATTGTGTTTGTTTCTTAAAGGAATCTGAACAAACCCCCATACGGCGATTGGCAAGGAGAAGAGCAGGGTGCGGCAAGAGATGATGAAGCTCATACACAGCAGCGGGTTGTGATGTAGCGCCTCACACTGCAGCTACAATTATTGCAATAGGTGTTTTGCCCACACAGGTAACAGATAACTGTGAAACAGAGTTGTGCGAGGTTTAAAGGCTGTGGGATCACAAAACGCCCAAGCACGGCAGAAACGAGAGTCACCGCCAGCCGGCCGTGAAAAAGCCTTTGATGCAGCAGGGGGCGGAGCGGGAAGAGCTGCTGGCGGCACCAAGCTGACGATTTGATGCTGTGCACGCGCATTTTAACTCATTGCGCTTGCGCAATGAGTTAAAAAGCACATGCACTGCAAGGAATCGCCAGTAGTTAAACACTGTTTAAGGCCCTATAGAGCTTGCCAGCTATGCCCATGCGCACAGCAGGCGAGCCCTAAAAAAGAGGGACTTTCCAATCGCCTCAGTACAAACTTAGACCATTCTTTCACAATTAACATGTTTTACGTTTGGAAAAACCTCGAATACACCCAGTCAGTTGAAAAGAATCTGCAAAATATGCAATATGAACTTGCGCAGTATAAAGCATTGAACATATATAGATCTGTTAAGCTCCACGTGAACATTGTAGAAAAGCTTACGTTCTCAGGAAAAGGAAACGCTGAAACGCTAAATAGTAGAACAGTAAAACAATCGTTGCAAATTAGGTCGTAGAACATTTCGCTGTACTGGAAATATAAATATGACTCATTTCCGTTAGGGACCAGTGATTCTCAATTTACAGACTAGGCTAACGACTCGCATACATTTTGCAGATCTCCTAATTACTGAATTTATATTGCTAATGGCGAGCAATATACTTCTAAGATTGTTGGATTACGATTCTCAGTGCAATTATTAAACAAATCTGAGAATATTATTGGCTTTTACAAAAGCAATATTTCATGCACAATAATTTTTCATTAGGCATTGGGCTTCAGTTAATCAAAAAGCCAAGACCACAAACGCAGCAAGTTCCAGTTTGTTGCAAAACGTAGGTTTGAGATCAGTTGAAGATATTTTTCTTTCCATGGTAGGATGAAGGGAGGTTGTTCTCAGTAGGAGTAGACCTGACTATGGGAGGACTGGCGCATTAAAACAAAGTGAGCAGTCCACATGAACACATTTGACCGAAAGAAAAATTACGTAAAAAAATGTAGATTGATAAGCAAGGGTTCGCCATTGAGTTGTATTATGGTGGATGAAGGGATATTAATAAAGATGTTTGATCTAATCTGACAAGTTTTTTTTCAAAACAATTCTTTTTTAGAGTGGAGAAGTGTGGCTCACTGGTTAGAGCGGCAGACTCTGAAGCAGAGATCAGGCCCGGGACCAGGGTTCAAATCCCGACGCAGCAGGGTCTTGGGCTCAATGTCTGCGGACTCGATAATTCTCGCCTCGGAGGCTACTTTAATCATGAGTCCCACGCTGCAACTCTGGGCAATAGTTGCTTAATCTCCACAACGGCCCCAACAACACTGGGATGCCTGGCTTCACCTTGGGGGTGCACAGGAGGGGCATCTCACAATGAGAGCCAGGAAGGGTTCCACAGCGTTATACAGCGCAGGGATGCTCGTTGCTGGGGCAGCTGTGCGCTTTACAAGTATACTACATTTACATTCGACTTCTGTCCTATTTCAACCAAAGTACCGGATATTTACATTCATGGTTAATTTGCGAAGTCAACACCATAACACTGGGGCATGTATGCAAGTTCACGCCCATTTGTAAGTTATCAGGGGCAGTAAAGAAAGAAGCTGAACATTTTAATATATACTTTATTTCCTCACAAAGAGCGAAAAGCAGTGTCCTAGCTAATGGTCATTTATTAGTTTAAAAGTGTTAATAACAGCACGGGGACGGTTTTAATTAGCTGGTTGGTAAAGAAGAAAACGTACTCAACAGATAGCAGTGCACCAGCACATCAGTGGATCAACCCTACAAAAGCAAACTGGGAAGCATTTTGGCTCTGTAAGTAGTTAAAGGTGCTCACTATAATTTTTCTATCCATCTAACATCCCCGTGGTTTCAAAATCTTTCCGACACTAATCAAAATGTTACTGCCGGTAGGTTCAGAAACACCCATATTAGTGAAGGCGTGGATTTGATGAATTAATCTATCTTTACGGCTCCGAGAGTATATCAGTTTGGTTTGTTATATCAGTGTAAGACTGCCTTTCAAGACATGTGACACGTGATGTGTGCTTTAAAGACAGACTATTCTATCAAAAAACCATGGGCTGCAAACAGTAATTATCTGCACCAGAGCCCTAATTTATGTCTAAACCCCAATGAAGCACTATTATGGGAGGAAGGTTGCTCTTTAAATTGCAAAAAATGTTACATCGCTACATGGAGCCCTGTGGATTAATAGGCATTTAAGTTTACTACTACTCCTGAATGAATACACAAGGACAAAAGCTGTCACGTGTGTCATTATCTGAGTCATCAAATTAAGATTTCACACTGAATGAAGAAAGTAAGTGTTTAAAAAGAGTCTCCCGAAAGACACTTGATGTCACCACAGCCAGGACACTTACTTGATTGGTGTTTACATCAAAAGAGATCAGGAATAACAGAGACCCTTTCCTAACACACTGCACAGCAAAACGTTACTTTTTGTTTATAAATCAGAAATTGGAGCACCTGAAAATAAATGTACAAACATAAAACAAACAGAACGAATATTGCTGGTAGTGGATATGGTAAAAATTCAGTATCCTTAGGGACTATTAATGTCTGGAACACTCCTTGCATTTCAAGGAATAATTGTCACGGTCAAAATACTTTTTCTGAGACAACAACACTACCATTACCAAGTGGCTGTTTTCAAGAGGTAAATGGCCAACTGGATAACCGCAATGATGTTTGGTCTTAAACTTAAATAATTCATAGAAAAAGAAGGCCATTGGCTTCCTACCTTGGAGATGGATGAAATCAATTTTTACTAGCTAATTTAGATATATCCCTCCTCTGTATCTTTGAGCATTAGCTGTCTGGAGGTCTACTCCAACGATACATTAGGCATTGCTTTATTTCAGGTATTGTACTGTATTGAAATTGTATTTATACAGTGCTTACTACCCCTGATAAATCGTCAAATCGCTTTTCAGCAAGTAGCATGCTACTGCAGAACCCATAAAGGGTTAGTGGTGGATTAGTATAGTGAAATGTGAGTTAATTTGAGGGTGGACATGTGAGTCTGTTAGTTAGATTGAAAAGGATGATGGGGGATAGAAGAGGGAAGAGTCTACAAGGTGTTTATTGGGAGATCATATTAGTTGGATGAGGTTTGAAATGATTATAATGATAGCTGGAGGAGGGAGAATCTCTAGAAATGGATTAGGGAAATCACTGTAGTAAAATGAGTTTTGGGATCAGTCAAAGGAGGGATAGGTGGGGGAAGAATTTAGAAGGGTTGTTTGGGAGATCATAGTATTAAAATGAGGTTTGGGGCGATCCAAGGAGTGATAGAGGAGGGGAGAGTGGGGTTATTTTTTAGATCATATGTGAGAAGTTGGTCTGGTACATGCTGTCCACTAAGTAAAGTGGACACCGTGCACCAAACGACCCTTATGATGTATCATGTCTAAGATAACCTTCAGAAAGCTATCCTAGTGGTATCTGTGGAGAGCAGCCTTCTGGCTTAATGATGAAGGAATGTAAAGCAGTTTGTTTTACCAGAATATCACCTCCTAAATTAATTAAATGAAAGGAGAACCATACAGTAGTTATATAAAAATATGTATTTATTAATATAACACTCTCTAGTATCCTCTACCCGAGGATAGAACACAAAGCTCACAATACAAGATTAATAGAACAATTGTAAGCAGCACAGAACAGAATGGGCTCCAGGGGGAGACCAAACCATATACTAAAATAGTGGTATAACAATCACGACTCGGGTCAAGACAAGGTCTGGAGCACATAGAATCGCTGGGCCCCTAAGGAACCACCCAAAGTGAGTAGATAGGGACCCCATGGAGGATGGGTATAGTGTGCCTACACGACGCGGTCTCTGTACAATTCTATGAGAAAGTCGCAGTTGCAATTTTACAGTTTAAGGACCCTTCTAGGTGGACTTCGAGGAAACCCTTCAGAACATAAGAGGTTGGAGAGCCTCCTCACCCGTGGATACCGTAGTACCAGAGGAGCCGGGTGCATAGGGCTGAAGTGGCGTAGGAAACCGCTGTTGTTCTCTATGGAAGGCTCCAAAAAAGTGCTGCTGCGTGAAGGTGAAAAGGGTCTGGTGGAATCCAGGCATGGATTCTGGATGGAAGGAACCTGAAACCAGGTGGAACAGAGTCTAGGTAACTTCAGAGTGACCAGGGGCTCGGTAGGCGAATGTACACCGATGTCGGATGCTTCAGGTGCGAAGAAGTGATGCTTGACTCTGCAGCTAAGAGGACCAGGAGACATCGGCGACTACCAGGAGCCAGGTGCGAGCTTTCCCACGAAGGATGTTGAGTGCTGAGGGGTCTGTGTCTGGCTGGAGCAACCCACACAGGAAGGTCAAGCAGGTTACGGTGTGGACCAGCAAGGTCCAGGGGACGCACCAAGCAATGGGGAGCCAGGGCACGTCTGGAGTAACCAGGAAAGCCTAACAGAAATCAGGATGACCCTCAGGAGGACCCACAGGCCTCATGACCAGGAGTCAGGAGGCGGCCTTAAGCAAGATTACAAAGTACCAGCACTCGGTGCGAGGAGGCCAGAGTTCTTTGGTGCAAATACTGTTCAGGGTCAGGACTACACGAAGTCCAATGCACAAGCTCGGGAATCGCCAACAAGCATATGAAACTGCAAATTGACGCGGTGCAGAGAGGTTCAGGTTATGCAGTCCCCAAGAGTGATACTGGCCTCAAACCTCAGCGACCTTTGTAACCCACCTTCTGTTTTGCCGGAATCTTCGGAGTCTGCAGGAGCTCAGGAGCAGCAGACCGGTCAGTTGTGTTGAGGTGCCTGCGAATGCAGGGGAGTGACTCCTTCACCCCAAGGGAGATTCTTCAGTTGTCCTTAGTGCACCACAGGTCCGACACAGCATGTATGGAACAAGGGCACAGACAAAGCTTTGGACGGAGAGGGGGACGAAGTCAGGCCCAGTCGAAGTCCAGCAAAGTCCAGGGTGTCCAGGCGGTAGATGGTCAGTGGTTTCTTCTTGTAGAATCTTGTCCACGTAAAATCTAAAGAGCTACAGTCAGGTAAGCCCTTTTGTACCCACAGGAGAGGGTTGGACAGATTCAGGGACCTCTCCTAGGGGAGGGGCAGAACAGAGGGAAGGTTACTTTCATGTTCTTTGTCCAGTTTCACGCCAGAGCAGGAGCCAATGGCTCCCAGAACTGGTTTGAGCTGGACTATGCACAGGGAGACCAAATGTGCCTCAGGTGCAGACTTTCAGGCACTCTCAGAGTGCACCCACCCAGCCCAAATACACTAAATCCTGTCTGGGAGGTGGTCACACCTCCCTGTGGCAGGATGCCTATTGTGTTGCCTTCCTCTACTCGAGCTTGGCTCAGCAGTCGGAGTGCAGAAATGTGTCTCTGCTCAGCAGCACCCATTTTGTGCTGTCCGGGTCAGGAAGGCTGGCACTGGATAGACCAGTGACCCCACAAAGCTCGCTTCAGAAGGGTGGAATCATACCTCCCACACTGGTTACTGGTGTGGAGGTATGATTCTAACGTGTTTGATACCAATCACGATAATTTTCCATGCAGCCGTTTTCGAGATAGCTTTTATCGTGAGGTTATATTGCACCTCTACCTATATGTTCGGCTGAGTCACAGACAGCCCGGGAGAATGATCTCCGAAGGCTGCAGAGGGGGTCTGCTCATGCAGGGGTACCCTGTCACGTAAAATCCAGCACCCTCCCTTCAGGAATGATAAGGCCTGCTATAGGGGTGACTTATACATTTTAAATTGAATGACCTAAAGATATAGTGAACCTATATATTTAGTAAGTGGTGCAAGCACCAGCTTACACGGGTTGCTGTAGCAGACCTGTAGGTCCATTTTGCATGGTCTCTCAGGAATGACATAATACATGCTTCAGCCCATGGGAGGCCTCTGGGGTACCTATGCCCTGGATACATGGGTACCATATACTAGGGACTTATAAGGGTACCCCAGTATCCAACCTGCAGTGTACCAAAGTACATGCATAGCAATATAAAGGAAAAAGCAAATATACTGGGGTCTTGATTGACAGGATCCCAGCCAGACTAGTCAAAAACAGTGCAACAACAAGCAAACAGTGGGGGTGCCCATAAGAAGCAGATCATACTTTCCTACATCATAGTAGTAGAATTAGATTTTGGGTGAGTCAGAGTGGAGTTAGAGGATATATTGAGAGAGGTATAGGGTGAAATATGGAGTAGCTCATTGGAGAGAGTCAGTTTTTTTAGTTTTTATTTAAAAAAGTTCCTTTGTTGAATGGATTTGGTGGCTTTTATTCCTGATGAAAAGTGGTCCTGTTCCATGTAATGTTTTGGATTTTGTGTCAACCGGTAACCAATGTAGGGCCCTCAGGGCAAGGGAGATGTAGACTTTTGGCTTTACGTGTAGGAGTAGTCTGGTAGCACAGTTCTGAATCTGTTGTACTCTTTTCATAGTTGATAAAGATGATCCATCATAGAGGCCACTGGCGTAATCAAGTTACACAGTACAAGAGAGATATTGGCTTGGACCTTGTGTGGAATTCCAAGTTGGGGGAAGGTGCGATGTACTATTCGCTGTTACAACATAGTACTTAGTTGCATACATTTTTGATGCACTTTAAGACTCTTTGGGTGTTTAAGAGATCCTTCACGTCAGCCAATTTTCTTGTGCAGCATCCTTATTTATGCCTCTTTTAGTAGAGAAGTTCCCATCTCACAAGGTATGTATTTAGGAGCCAAGTAATCCATCTATGCAAACTGCATTTTTTTCCTTTGTGTGCTATTTTCAAGATGGCAAATCTCCACCATTGACACTTCTAAAAAGTGAGCTCATTTAAGAAATATACCTCTAAAAGAAAACAAAGAAATCTGGAATGTAACTCAAAAGTCACAGGTTGATCAGAAAGGAAAGGTTAATGCTTTCGAAGCATTTGATGAGCCTTAAAGTTCCTTTGGTAGAAATGTGTAACACATGCTTCAATTTTTTTTAACTATACATTTTAGGAATGTTTACGATCAAGTACATGTACTACTGCCATTGAAAGCCCATGTAATGACCGTGAAATATTTTACAGTCTTGGACAGGCATGACAGTAATGACTAGAACCTATCACAGTCTATAATCCGGAGCCGGAATTACTAGGGTAAAAAGTATTTATTTTCTTACAGACTATTTACTTCAACTACTTGTAAAGAAAATGTTTTTTTTTTATAAACTCTGGCTGATTCCTCAAGATAACGAACCTGAAATTCATCAGAGGGTGGGAAGCTCGGGTGGAACAATTTATCTTCATTCACTAAAGGAAAACTATTAAGTGGCCAGTGTTTTCAATTCATGAAGCTATACCTCTGACCAGAGCAACGCCTATGAAAGGAAATCAAGTAGACAGCATCAAAGTGCTGCCAAATGGCAGAGTATACATTAAGAAGGGTGAATTACTTCAACTGCTATGTTCATAAAATATCGCTACCAAGGCATTATAAAAATAAAAGTTCTGTTGTGTAGGAATGTCCTGTGAATAGTCGTGCACAACAGAGTAAATTCATTCAGACAACATGGATAGTGGAAACTAACTATTTGTTTGCAAGTTCGAAAAAAAAATAGCAGATCCCTTCTGTGCCCGGTTAGTAATTTATTTTTTCCGATTGTGAGAGAAATGAGAATACCTTCGCCCTGCCAATCTCCAATCTCAGTTTTTCCTGCAACTCATAGCACTGCATTCAACCCTGTAAACATGGAGATTAAGTAGTGTATGCTGGTGCCAACTCGACGACAGTATTGTTAAAAAGATAATCATGAATAGACTACAAAAGAACATGCTTCAGATGAGTTGGAGAACGCCTCTAAATTAAGTATGTGAAAACTATTGAACCCCCATTGGAAGGTCCTCCAAAGACACAGATGGAATTTGGAAATAATGAAAGACAACTGCTTGGCAGCAAGAGACATATCTACTTTCTGTACACATGGACTGAGTACTAAAGGTCCAGAGATAGGCTTTCGTAAGAACAAAAAAATAATGTTTGAAGTTAGCACTCTTGCCTGGTCCAACAAGCAAGAGGCCAATCAACACAAATAGTACAGATGAAGAAACTCCATGGATTCTTTTTGTTTCCAGCAGGCATCTTTGGAATCAAAGAGACACAGTTTAGCCTTGGATCAATTTTCCCTCAAAGAAATTAGCGGAGTTGTTCCTGAAAGTCCTAGGCCCCTTTCAAACCAAACTGGAGCATCTAAAGCTAAGATAATGTTTTGAGACAAAATGTTTACTTTTGCATACCTCACTACTGTGCCAATCTCTGGTGTTTCAGCCATTATAGAAAGAGGTCCACTATCCCTGTGGATGCCAAACTCGTTTTTAAAAAGGCTGTTCTGCAGTAACATCAGCATTAAAATTGCAAACCGAAGATGACTGGATAAGAGTGCCGTGAACAGATATCACGCTTTGTAAGGGTTAATGATGTGGAACTACCTAACATAAACAAGATCACGCTTTGTAAGGGTTAATGATGTTGAACTACCTAACATAAACAATTAACTTGTTTATGCAGATAACAAGTGACTCATGATGAAGGCTATCCAATCTCTAAAGAAACAATTGATTATATCCAACTAAAAAAGCCTCTATCGTGAAAATCAAGTTACAGTAAAAGAGTACAAAAAAATAAACTACATGATCTATGCTAAAGACAAACAAAAAGGAAACGTGATACCATGGCTATTAGAGAGCTCTATATACGTCCAGTGAAGTCAACCTAACTCAATAGTTAGCAGTAATGACATGAAACATCCCTATTTGTGATGAGATTTCTTCCTGGGAGGATTGTGATCCCTACCCCTTGCATTTAGAAGGTTTGCAGAGACTTCTGTTCTATCTTTCTCAGAGCTGCAGCTCCACTATAACGCTTTCCTACGTTTCCATAGCAAACTGAAAAATGTTTTTGTTATAGAATTAAACCTGAAAATCCTTTAACTGTAAAGGAACACATCTAATAAAGAATTCGCATAACTATAAACCAAAAGGGTCACAGTAGACCACGAACAAAATTACAACACTAGAGGTACAGAACAAGAAATGGCATTGTACTATACTAGTATGAACTTGCATTAGAAAATGTATTATCATCAATGACCATCTAATTCTTTCTCCTGCAGAGGTTAATTTCAACATAATTCAGCTGTTCACTGTCAGGGCTGTATCATTTGCTTAATTTCACTACAAAATCTTCAGATCATTATCATGGTTATCACAATAGTCCATGGAATAAAAGGTAAGCACACGAAGTACTGATTTAAAGTGGGCATGGCCTATTGTCTTCTATTTAAGCAGACCCTTCTTACAAAATCTCATACTTTGCAAAAAAAATAGCTCGACGTGCATACAAAGGCAGGTTGCCTCATTGTTTACTTCGTTTATTCAGGATTCTGACAGGAATAAAACATGGTGAGCTAGTAAGATCATAACTCAAACTCTGTCTCACTCGTCTGCAAAACTCTGTGTCTGCCAAACTCCCCAGTGAAAGCATTAGATGTAGTTATAGGTACAACAAGATCTTAAAGCCACAACTCTAAGGCTGGAGCACTTTTGTGTTCAAAAAGTATAATCTGCCTAGGCAAATAACATACATTGATTAAGAAGGAGCCTGGATCTGTGGAAATGTAAACCCATAGGTCGAAAAAACAATGATATTGCAGACTATCAATAACAATAAATTCAGGGGTTGGGGTCTGAGCAAGCGTTTACCCATGTGTGAGGAACGCAGTGGCCATTTTGAAAAAAGTCAAATTTGACAATATTTAATTTTGTAGATATGCACACCCGTCCCAATAATTTGCACAACTGCACATGGTGCAAAAATGGCTATATAAAATATGCAACTTCAGCCTCTGAAACACCCAAGGACTCTCATGTTTTCCCCACATGGAGGAGACGGTATTTATCACAAATATTTTGGAGATGGAATAAAAAAAGGGAGCAAAATTAAAAAGTGTACAAGCACTTTCACGATGACCGTAGAATGACAGATTTTCTGACGAAGAAAAATCGACAGACTTTGGAAAGGCCAACATGGGAATTTCTATGCAAGGGCTCAGAAAACTGTGAATCTCCAGAAAAGAGTTAGCCAAAACTGTAGATGTAAGTTTACAAACCACAATATCTCATTTTTTTTAAGCTGGTTGAGATAACGATACAGACTACTAATTAAGACTTTCTCTCCTTACTGCCAAACTAAAAATATTGAAACAGATAAAATCATGTATTTCTTGTACTGCATTGTGTCGTAGCTGTGGAAACCGTACGGGTTGTGGATGTGAATGTTGTAGGTTTACAGCAGGTAGCCGTCTGGACACAATAACTCCGGGCGTGAAGGTTTACCCTGCCACGAGCCCAGGTTGAAATTCCAACTTATACGGATAATTGATGACCCTTAGCAATATAAGGAGAGTCTACACAGGTATTCCGTGAGTTTTTATGTTTATATTGTCTATCTCCACAGAGTGGTCACGCCTTAGGGTGCATATACCACTGTGGGATAGCCTATGGTCCTGATGAATGCTGAGCTCAATTAGCTCATTATAGCAGAAACATGTCGACCACAATGACTATATAGGATACTCTGGTTCAAATTCACTCAACCATTAGTTGTCCGTTTGCACTTTGTTTTTATTGAAGGTCAGCTATCCCTTTATTAAAATAAGTAAAGGGAATAGCTGCTTCTTCTTTTAACTCACTGACTCACACGTGGGCACTAATATACAAGCCCTAAAAAATGATACCAATGATGAAGCTAGTAACCAACTTTGTTGGTGCATGAGGGTTCTTTTTTGATTCACAGTTCCTCTCACTAACTCCTCCCGCCTTCCCCCCTTTTTTTGACGTGGGTTATAAGGTAATTAGCTCTTACCCGGTTTGTATTGCACCTGGTTTTGTCACTCTTCTGTTGTTTGATAAAGTTTATCTAAGGGGTACATGAGTGACTGTGTGACTCTTTCTCTCCAGTTGTTCGATTATGTAGCTGTGGAAACTCCAAATAGGTTACATGCAGCAAGCAACTGCCCACACCATACTAACTGTAGAGGCATGTAATAACTGAGGAGATCTGTTGGGCACTAAAGGCTACCGAAATACTTCAGCACAGTCCACTCTCCAGATACAAATTAGCTCTCAGATATGTATTCTGATAACTATGTATCACTTATAATGACAATAATCTGAGGAATGACAATGCAGTCCACCATGGAAGATCTCCTGCGCTATGACCCGACTATGCATACCCAGCTCCAAAAGACGTCAGTGTGGAAAACCCAACCAGCAAACTGGACTGAGAAGATTACAGAAAATCAAAACATCATATAGGGATCTGCAGATCTGATCACAACTACCAGCATCCCTCTCTTTCATACTTGATCCATCACACTACTAAAATAACCGTACCTCTGTGGTTATCACACACGACACGGAAATACTCCCACATGAATCAAAACAAAGACAACACCCTACCAACCTGCATGGTATAGCTTGCTATCAATGCAGGCAAACTCTTCAGCACCCAACACAGGTGTAGTCAAAATTACATAAATGCCATAGTACAACTCAATTAAAACCATTCAGTTGAGATGGCATAACAGCCGCTTGTAAAGCTACAGCTACAACATAGCAAATTTGTAATAACAAGAGCTATATTAAATACATTAATGTTTTTCAACCATTTAAGATGTGCAGAACTGGTTCCACAGAATTACCAGGCTGTCTATAAAGCTGGGTTATTCAGTAGTCTGTGTGAAACATTGGGGGACTTAACTGAGGGGGTTGAACACCCACCTCATATAATACCCACAATCCTTGTCAGGGTGAACCTACATTAAACTGAGATCAACCTACTGTAGCTGTGGCATAGTGTCAGGAATGTTCCTACCCAAAACTTACACAGGAGCAGAATGATGACTGTTCCCAATGCCCTTCCTGAACCCTTCGGTTCTCCAGATGAACAAGATGCCAGGAGTGTTTCAAGGGGGATACAGGATGGGGATAAAGAAGAGACTGGCTAATCGTCTCTGCTTTTCTTCTCGATCTGGAGTCATGCCCTATTTTCTGGCATGTGGACCCAAGTAAGCCTTTGTACTTGATACTCATGCAAGTCTTTAGAAGTTAACTGCACACGAGCATAAATAGATCACAAATATCCTGAAATACAACTGATGTATACCATATATGTATACATGCCTTTGAAACTTATACTTCACTAGATACCCAAAGTGGATTAGAACTACTATTGTAGATAGATGATGGTTTATCTTGTATTATGTGGATTTAAATATTAATCTTTTTCTTTTAGGAATAATGAGTTTTACAATGAAAGAATACTCGCAAAGAACTCGGCTGACGAATTCCCAGGTCAGTGCAGTTCTTGTAATAGTTCAATTTAACTATTTTCTCCAACTTCACACATTATCATGAGGGAAAAAAGAATAACTAAACATTACGGTCTTGTGCAATTAATTTCTCTTCAGTACAATAAACATGTAGTTAAATTTACTTTGCTGCTGTATTTCCTTTAGCTCTCTCCTAAGCGCTGACTCAAGTTGTTAGATTTTAATTCGCCTCAAAGTCTCAGAAGAAGGGACACTGTCCCCTTTGTTTAACAAGCATTGGCTTAGCCAATAGGTCTCGCTTTTGGGACCTTGTAAGTGTTTAGCCATACATTTATAAATACATACATGGAGGGGCCAATCAAAGAGCGACGCACACTTCTGTAGGTCAACAATAAGGAATGTAGAATTGGGTAGAAAAGGCCCCAAGAGGGACAGCTGTGTTTAAAAAGATAGGTCATCTGTGGGAGCGTTGTACGACTCCTACGGCACATAAGCTGGCACTAGTCAGGCTGCCTCCACCTCTGTAAACTCACCACACATAAATTAGAGAATAAAAAAAGCCTATCTAGCCATAAAAAGCTAGGAAGTATTACAGAAGTACAACAGCAAGGGCAAACACAGGCGTAAAATCCATGCCATGGCTTGTAAACGCACACATGCAAGGAAGTTAGCGCTGAATTGGTTTCCTGTAATTAGTAAAAACTAATTTTTTTAAGTGATTTTATGAACACTTTAAAAAATGCAGCCAACTTCAAAATAAACAGTAGTCGTGAACAGTACAGGATTCAGACCTATGACCTATTCCTTACCCACAGTAGGAAACATGCTAAACACCAGCTGTATTTTCGTAGGATATGAAGCCCATCTCCGTTGTGGTTACTTTGCACTGAGCTTTCTTATCAACTGATACACGTGGCTAGCAAATATGGTCATTAATTCTCAAGGTTCATTTTTGCTACTGCAAAAATCTGTAAGCTTACTGGTCAAACGTTAAAAGCTCACTGTGGCCAAAAAGCCTTTTTAAAGCTTCCACACTTGATAAAACATATTTACAATGCTGAGTAACAACAAGACTGGAGTGTAATTGTAATTGCCATTTATAGAGCGCATTATCACCTTCAGGTGCCATGGAAAAATAATCACAAACGTGCCGCGAATACCTCTACAGTCGTATGTGTGTATTATATGAGTGTGTAGATTAGCGCTGGAAAGGGAATTCATTTTTTCACAGTATGTGCACATTCTCAAGGTGTAAACCAAAGACTAAATCTTACATTCACTGCACTGCTTGCACGTACCATGTTACAGGCATTGTTGCAAATGGCCCAAGATTACGGCGCTTTATACAGTCATAGTGTTACTACTGATTTGTTACTCTTGTTGAGGAAGATTGTATTTATACGTTTGTCAAGCACGGTTTTCTGTCCCACGAGTATTAAAAACAGGGAAAACTATGTAGTAAAATGCTAGGTCTACGTATTATTCACAGCATGTAACAAGAATAAAGGAGGTATAAAGAACTATATCCAAAAAGGCATTTTTATGGCCGTGTCACAGGAGAGGTCTGCAGTTCTTGCAGCATAACTCCGATGAACGCTAAGTGTAGGGCATTCGTGTTAATGTGAACTGAATGAAGGTGCTGTCGGTAGTTGCACAGGAACAGGCGATTTGGTCAGTCATTTTACCAAAGCTGAAGAAAGAGTAGTGCATTTATTCCACTGGTGAAAATAAGACAGTAGAGACTCTAGAGTCTCGAACAAGATGGCAACAGTTCGGTAGGTGCAGTCAGGGGTTCCCAAAATGCAAGTATGATGTCAAAGGATTCAAAGGTCCAATTGTCAAATGTTACACAAGGGCACCACTGTCCCATGAGGGGTTGCTCAGCTGACCAAGACCGGCACACACGTTTTTTGCCCAGATATCTCCGCGCTACCTGGGAGCCTGCTTGGGAGACCTTACCCGGGGATTTTGCCTGACGCTGCCCTCCTGCTGTTTCCCCCCACCGCCAGTGCCACTCCACATCAGGTGCAGCCACAGAGAGGGTGAAACAAAGAACTCCAACCTCCAGGAGCCCTCAGTGCATACACGCCCATAACGCGCCCGGAGGCGCTTAAAAAGCTGTGATACCTTCGGCTGAGCGGGTTGCTCAGCTGACCAAGACCGGCACACACGTTTTTTGCCCTCGTATCTCCGCGCTACCCTGGAGCCTGCTTGGGAGACCTTACCCAGGATTTTGCCTGACGCTGCCCTCCTGCTGTTTTCCCCCGCCGCCACTTCACATCTGGCGCAGCCGCAGAGAGGGGGAAACAAAGAACTCCAACCTCCAGGAGCCCTCAGTGCATACACGCCCATAACGCGCCCGGAGGCGCTTAAAAAGCTGCGATAGCTCCCGCCTCGCGGGACGTGTGCGGGACTGCGCCGGGCTAAGCCCTGACAAAGGGCGGGCCGTCTGTGGCCGTCCGGGGCAGGACGAGGCTTGGCTGGGCCCCCCCTCTTTAGTTCCGCTTACCCAGCCTGATGGACTCAAACATTTATCTGATTAATTCAAACCTAGTGGACTTTGTGGTAAGCCAGTCGAGTGGGATTTGGTTCTTCTTTTGTGTGTACTTGTACTGTTGTTTTAGTAACTAGTACTATTAGTCCTCTTGTTAAAATGGGAAGAAAGAGAATACAGCCAATTCATGTGGATACTAGTAACACTATAAATAACTACTTAGTGAAAGCTGTGAGCGCCCTGGCCGATGAAATTGATTGGACAGAAAGGCGTCTCTCACTGGGGTTAAGTACAGCATTGAATGAGATAATTAATCCAAGCCCAATTATGAGAGTAAGCACTGTTGCCACCCCAGGTTCTGATCGAGAAGTGGGCTCGGAAGACGACAGTTCTCGCATGTCAAGGACCCCCATTTTGGTATCAGATAACACCCCTGTTACTACGGTAGTGCCCGCCGTTTCAGGAAAATTAAGGGGGCAAAAAAGAGGGGGTTCGAAAAATGCTAAAAATGCGAGAGTGAATACGGTTACCAGCAAGCCCCACCAAGGCAATATGGCGACAACTAGGTCAAAGCTCACTAGTCCTGCACCCTCAAGTACTATAGATCCAGAGGATGTCTATAATAAATTAATTGAGCTAATGAAACCCATCCACAATAAAATTGACAATATGGCTAGGGAGGTACATAACTTAGAAACCAGATAGAGAAATCCAATACTGCAGCCCATCTGGATGCCCTCAAGCTAGCCCAAAATAGGGATATTATACCGGCTATGGAGAGCAAGAATAGTACGAGTGCACCCAGTCAGGTAATTACCCATCACCCTACCCCCAAAGAAAGCCTCCCAAAAGAAACGGCCCGTAGAGAATCTAGGGGTATCACGGGTTCAGGGACAATTAGCCCAGATCCCATCCCAAAAAAACTACCTCCTAATGATTCCACTAATGTTATAGGGCAGACAGCATTACAAGAGCGCAATAAGCAAGGTACTTTAGTACCTAAGAATGCAGCTAGACCAGAGCCTGCTGGCCGAAATCAAAATGCAATCCCTGCTGTGATTAACTTACCCCCAGAATGTGGCCCTTATGTCGCTGTCCTTGCTAATATCCCAAAATTGAAGCCCACGCAATTTGAAAGTCATCAAATGCTTAAAAATAAAACCCTGCACTGGCTTTCTAAGTACTGCGGGTTCCCTATGTATGGGGCTAATCAGATAATTATGACCCAGAGAGTAGGCTGTCTGGGCCCCCTTGAAAAGAAAATCGAGGGTGACTGTGTGATTATCAATTACAGAACACCAGATTGGGCAAGGGATTGTATCCTGAATGCACTGCCACCTTCCAAATGGGAGTGTAATAGAACTCTATTCCCATTAGATTTTTTCTATGGATAACAGCCAGGTAAACACATTAATGTACAAACAAATGACTATCCCGGGGCTATTCACCACACTAATGCCTATACTGCATTTGCCCAACTAAAATTTCAAGATGGTTTTTCCATCCCAACTTCTAACAATTGAAGTGAACATTGCACTGACTTAGGGCCGATCTATTATTATCCCCCTTTTTAGGGCTCGGACTCCTCCCCACTGTAAAGTGGGAGGAGTTTCGAGAACTAATGTTAAAGAAGAAAAAAAAGTATCTCCTAGGGCTTTGGCCGAGACAAATTCCACACATTCCTTTGCGTGTTCTGTCATCTGGCCAGTGATTCGTGTTCGTTGTGTGGTCGTTTTAATAGGCTTGAAGTGATAGGGTAAATGTAGTTTTGTTCCGCCATTTTGGGCATATTTCGTTCGTGCTCGCGCAAAGAAGTACATTAATTATAATTAGGAGCTGTCAGGGTGCCTCCGTAAGTGAATGCAGATGGCCGGGCGCGTTCACCATTCAGCAGCGCTCAGCGCGCAGCTGCTGCATGCCAGGCCGGGAAAGGGCTTCATCAGCCTCACTCATCCGGATCACAAACTCGGATCCTCACCATGATGGAACACACCCCTTGGCACTGCAGTTTGTGCTTTTCGCGCAACGCGCACCGTGTTGCACAATTCTTGATAAAGCAGTGATTTATATTGTTATCCCTTGCTGTGCCATTGAGAGTTACTCAACCGAGCCTTCTTCCGCCAGGGGGGCATTTGTCTCTGAACATGGAAAAATCTTTGTGTAACAAGAAGACAGGCGTGCCAAAGCATGTACAACACACCCAGGGACTTGCTAAGGAATGGAGAGCACACTGAAGCTGCGGTGTAAGGAAGGAACACGTCGAACGCCTTATTTATTGTGATTTGTTTTTGTCAGCCACTTCGACACGTGAGGACTGGACTTTTGAGAGACGCGGAGCCAGCGGTGCGTCGCTGCTGTAATCTCAGCTCCTTGTCTGTGCCTGCGGCTGGCTGAAGTCTTGGGCAGCTGCCAGCTCCCCAACTCGGAAGAAAGAACCCGTCTACAGTTCCGCAGCTGTAACACAGTCCTGGGAAGGACGGCCTGTGAGAAAGTTTCTCGGAAACAAGGAGGGAGCGAGGCACACCCGAGCCGTACCTCGGGTGCACCTTTCAAAGAGCGGCAGCGGTCACGGAGAGACAGCAGCGGCCCACCGGCGAGGAAATGGATACCGCGGCGTGAGGACGACGCAGGCCCCGGCGAAGCCACCCAAGGGACCGGGCGGTCCCCTGTTGGCCTCTTTCCTGCCAGGTAAGCAGCGCCCCTCGCTGTGATGTGGCACAGCAGCGAACCTCTCTTGGCGCTACAGAGTGCTATAGTTATGTAAAGGCGGACAGACATGGCTGAAGTGTCTCTTCTTTGCTGCCACATACTAACCAAAACAATATGTGCCCTCCTGTGTGTCAATTTGGATCTACAGGTCTTGGGGTAGTCTATAAATGTGGGGGCATTCTGCCTCGCTACTCAATTGGCACTTTCGCTCTGAAAAAGAGAAAAGAGCACCGCAGTTTTAAAAAGGGAAGCACCATTTTTACTGTCAGCTTAGTTTCTCATTTTTTTGCCCACTGAAAATGTATGATTACACGTGCATAAACATGGCACATGTGATTGCTCGGCGAATGGCGACCTACCAACTCTCTATAGAGACGTGGGTGTCGTGTAAGTCGGGGTGAAGGCACTAATCATGGCGGCCGTTAGATACGTTCATCAATTCAAGGCCGATAAACAAGTGGCACTGAATTAGATGCCAATGATGACCCCTATTGAAACTCCTCCGTGCAATTCAGTTCAGACTGCTTACTGAACGAGTTCTCAATAGGCAGAATATAGAATTCAAATTGCAGACAATTTACTTTGTGTTGTAGCCTACATAGTTATGTATTCTAGTATTAGGCCTATGAAGTGTTGTTTGTTTGTTTTGACTCTATAGAATTCCTATTTGAATACTGCCGAGCGTTGATAGCTGCTATCCCATAATGCGCTCTGTGTAGCACTCTAGGACAACAGGACAAACAGATAGCATTTCGGGACATAGAATACTACACTGTACAATGAGCGTTTACCATTTTCTGCATGACATCTTACTTTCAATGGTAAAAGGATGCTACAGCCTCATTTCCCTCTCTATGTAGAATATACTGTATTTTTATGCATTTCTCATTGCTAATATTAGTCTGGGCCCCAAATCTACACAAAGAGTAGCAAAGAGCACAAAAAGGGGAATGGCAGGCGGTCTGACTGACTTCCATTCATTTTCCTTCACATCAATCAAGCGTTCCTGGCCATTATCAACAGGCCTGAAGGGAATGGGATTGCATTTGTAATTGTGTTGTGCAAAGTTGTAAAGTTCTAGAACTCAGAAGGTCACAGTTTTTTAAGAAAAAAAAAACACGGTGAAATCTCCAGTTCGTAGTTTCACATCCTGGAATGGACTCTTCAGCCTTGAAACCTTTGAAGGACTATAAAATTAGCACCTGTGGGGTAAGTAATTAGGGTATCTATTGGTTAAGCACAAAAACTGGAATTTCATGTTATAATGGTTATGTGTTATCCTATGCAATGATAGGCTGATGAGTGGATAATACTGTGTGGCGTGTGGTCATGGTAACACACGCTGAGAACCACCTCATGCCTCTTTCATTGACTACCAGGCACATCCTGCCTTTTTAATTTACTCATGCAGGCTTCCTCCATCTTTACAACTTGTGTATTCCCCTCTCATGGTCTCAGGAAATATACAATGGGAAAAACAAGTGCCTGTCTCCAAAATAAGTGCCGGAGGCGCCTACTAGCAACCACCCTCAACATAGGCACTGAATAGATATGTATTAGAGTCGTCAATAGTGTCTTTCTCGCTATGGCCTGCCCTTAGTCTGTAGTAAAAGCTTCTTTGGACTGCTTAGACATTTGGCCTGGTTTAAAAAAACACGCTGTACGTTTTACAAAAAAGTATGATTTGTACCAAATGTAATCTTGGAAAGCTTTGTGCAGATTTGGCATCAAGGAGGGTAATTTTCAGGGCCTTCAAAATGCATTTCCTATTCATGAAAAGGAACATAAACATGGCCCAGTAGCCAGCTTGAAAATACAGAGGTAAGGTGCTCCTTTTTGAGTCTTGTGTAAATCTGTCTAGAAGTTAACAAAAGAAAGGACCAACATATTTTTTACTAATTATCTGATGGATTCACTAAACACCATTTTATTTTACCTTGCCTTTTGATTGTCTGTCAAGAGTCTAACAATGCTGTTCCTGCTGCCATTTTGAGGTTCACAGAGATTCCAGTCCACGAGCCTCGCTGCTAAAAAAGGTGGTAGAGTGTGTGGACATGGAGACCACACCGCAGCCCTGGAGGAACAAGGGCACGCATACCCTAGTTTGGGGGAAAGTGCCCATATAAAAAATAAATAAAACACTTAATTTTCAGCTGCATGGTTTTGAAACTTTAGCCCAGATTCGTGCATCGATATGCACATTTTCTGTTACAGTGTCAGTTTTTAAGGTGTCCAAAAAGTTTCCATATGCACATAAAACAGGCACATTCATCTGTGAACCACAAAAAATGAGCAGTCAAATAGAATAGGAGATCCAAATATTCACTGATGTCCTTCCCCTTCGCCCATAGACCTTACACTACTGGTACTAGCGATGGGGCAACTGCAAGAAACCCGTGACAGAAGTCATGCCTTATGGCCATTGTCCACTGGGCCTGGTCATTATGCTTACAAAATTTGTGAGTTTCCAAAATTTGTGTTATGAGAATTTCACTTTGGCTGCAGCTTGTATAAAGAGACTCGCCATCCTAAGTGTGCAATTCATTCCTTTCTTAGTTCGTCTCACCTCCTCCCTTCTTTTCTACTCTCCCCCCGCCCCTCCTATTTTCTTGCCATCGCTGGTTGCACTCTCTCCTCTCCGCTACTAGTAATACCCGATGCAGAGTGGGGGTGCAGAGTGGCGGTGCAGAGTGCAGAGTGGCGGTGCAGAGTGGCGGTGCAGAGTGGCAGTGCAGAGTGGCGGTGCAGCAGTGCAGAGTGGCGGTGCAGAGTGGCGGTGCGGCGGTGCAGAGTGCAGAGTGGCGGTGCAGAGTGGCGGTGCAGAGTGGCGGTGCAGAGTGGCGGTGCAGAGTGCAGAGTGGCAGTGCAGAGTGGCGGTGCAGCAGTGCAGAGTGGCGGTGCAGAGTGGCGGTGCAGAGTGCAGAGTGGCGGTGCAGAGTGGCGGTGCAGAGTGCAGAGTGGCGGTGCAGAGTGGCGGCGCAGAGTGGCGGCGCAGAGTGGCGGCGCAGAGTGGCGGCGCAGAGTGGCGGCGCAGAGTGGTGGTGCAGAGTGGAGGTGCAGAGTGCAGAGTGGCGGTGCAGAGTGGCGGTGCAGAGTGGCGGTGCAGAGTGGCGGTGCAGAGTGGCGGTGCAGAGTGCAGAGTGGCGGTGCAGAGTGGCGGTGCAGAGTGGCGGTGCAGAGTGGCGGTGCGGCGGTGCAGAGTGGCGGTGCAGAGTGGTGGTGCAGAGTGGTGCAGAGTGCAGAGTGGCGGTGAGTGCAGAGTGACAGTGAGTGCAGAGTGACAGTGAGTGCAGAGTGACAGTGAGTGCAGAGTGACAGTGAGTGCAGAGTGACAGTGAGTGCAGAGTGACTGCAGAGACAGTGTGTCAGGGTGCACATTGTGTGAGTGTGCAGAATGAGTGTGCAGGGTAAACAGTGTGTGACTATGCAGGGTGACATTGGGAGTGTGCGGGTGAGCAGTGTGTGAATGTTACGGGGCAGTGTGTGAGTGTGCAGAAAACACCACACACACATAACGCACACACAAACCACACACCTCAGTCTCTCAACACCACACACTTGTCACCACTCAACACAACACACTCACCACCACACTCACTCCCCAGGCTCACCCCCACAGACTCACCAGCACACACTCACCAGCACACAGAAAACAACACACACAACAACACACCCCCAGCCGTCAATGAATGCTTTCACCATGCACAAACACCAACAACCATCATCCATCTGTGCACGCTTTTACCAAGCACACACCCACCAGCCGTCAGTGCACCCTTCCACCAGGCACACACACCTCCAGCCGGCAGTGCACTTTTCCACCAAGCAATCGCAGTATGGTACACTTTACTTTTAAACATATTCATATAAAGCACAGCATGCCACCATTGGTAAAATTACAATTCAACCAACATACTTCCACTACACACCACATGCACACACTCCATAACACATGGCAAAAAGACATTGGCATTTTCAATGCCATTAGCTCAAACTCAAATAAATCCGAGCCCGATTGCATTTCTAATGCTTGTTAAAAAAGGCTCCAGGACAGAGGCATGCAATTATCGTCCCATCTCCCTTCTTGACTCGTCGATTAAAGTACTAAGTAGAATCCTCTTAGATAGATTAGAAACATGGGCAGAGGAGGAAAGCATCTTATCACCGGTACAGTACTGGTTCCGAAGGGGGGATGGGTACAATGGAGCAATGTATAAACCTTGACCTCATTATTAACAAATACACAACAGTAAAAGAAGGAAACTTTTTTTTATGTTTTGCGGATTTAAGTTCTGCTTTTGATTTAGTTGAACACTCACTTTTATGGCCTATTTTATTGGAAATGGGTGCACCAAAGGAGGTTATATATTTCCTGGCTAGATTGTACGAAAGATTGACGAGTAAAGTGCGATTCGGTCAACAGAGGCATTAGGCAAGGTTGTATTTTAGCACTACTTTTATTTTCTTTATTCATTAATCAGATAGATCCAACTCTCAGAATGATCGCAGCGGACGCACCCCTACTTGATGGCGAACCTATCCCAATCCTGTTGTACGCAGACGATGCGGTCCTCCTATCACGCACTCGAATTGGTCTCCAACACCTCATTGATAAATTCCAGATATTTATAGCCAGCAGGAAATTGCTAATTAACAAAGATAACACTTTTATAATGTCATGTGGGAAGAAGACTAAGCAAAATAGGAGCTTTTATTTAGAGAACGTAAAGTTAGAAACTGTTAAGAAATTCTGTTATCTTGGCATTACATTTTCCGGAGACGGGGGCTGGACCAACGAGCAAGGGAGTGTACGGCTAAAATTGGTCAGGACTACTAATAGTGTTTTTAGATTTGCCGCCAAACTGGGGAGCCGTAGAATAAAGGACATGGTTTATATCTACAACACAAGGTGTTTGACATCTGCACTATATGGGGCAGGCGTATGGGGGCATCACATCCACAGCGGCAAGCTGATTCAACAAGAGGAAATTTAGTTTTTGAACCGCCTGCTGTGTACCCCTGCATCTGCCTCCATCGAGCTCATTCACAGGGAAGTAGGCCTACATCATATCAGGGATTTAGCAGCTTTGCGTCTGCTGACTTTATGGCGATCTATATGGTCCAAAACCGAAACTAAATTCACACAAAATGTAATTAAAGACTGTCTAAACCTTGAGCATTGTATGTGCATCCCATGGCTTAGACATATTCGGTTTTGGTACAAGTCACTTCTTGATTTACATCCTTTCCTGGAAATAGAACAGGGTGTCTCCATATCTAAAAAAGAGCTTAGGGAAGCCTTTTCAGAACATACAGGGAAGGTCAGGGCAGTCGAATACGCAAAACAACGCACCTTTGCTTCTACCAGGAGCATAATGTAAACAAAGGTTTCCAGCCGTATCTGACAGAAGTCACAAGAAGCTCTCATCGTTTTGTACTGACACGGTTAAGATTAGGTACTGTGCATCATCTTGTGGCTTTCCCTTATACCAGACGGAATAGTACTTCCCCTTGTCCTTGTGACGGCCTATCCAAACAGAGTTGTTGTCATTTCATGCTTTTTTGTAATTTTTTTAATCTTTTTAAGAAAATTATATTTAAAGCCCATTCTTTTAAAGTACAAAATAAGAACAACTAAGGATGCATTGCAGATAATGTTTGAACTGAGAAGTACGGATGTATGCTTTTATGTAGCTACATATATTTTAAAATGTGTATCTGTAAGGAAATCAATCATTATATGAATATGAATTATTAGGTTCCACTTTATGATACCTTTTAGTATGAGAAATGAGCCCATAGGTGCTGTTTATTAGCATGAGCCACTTTAATATTGCAACTTTTTGCACATGCATCACTGCGGAAACTGCACTTTACTATTGCGAGTTTTGCACATGTGTTTTCTAAGGAATTCGTATATATTTATTTTTAGGTTGGCATGAATCACTTTACTGCGAATTTTGCACATGTATTTCAAATGTTTTTCAATCTTATACTCGCTCTTTTCCGGAAAAACTGCCTTATGCTTACGTACAAACACTGTAAGGCCTATCTTACTACAGAAAACTGTATTTTATTTTCTATATGTACTGTAATGTAAAGTTTTATACTTGTTTGCTATATGGTTATATATATATACACCGAATAAAGCATTTTTTGAATTGAATTGGGTGTTGCAGCCAAACCCCTGTTTACCAGACACCCTGCTTCTCCGCCCGGCCCATGGTCGCTTCCTCCGGATGGGCGATCATACAGAGCAGCACCTGGTAGAGCAGCGCATAGCCCCGTGATGGACATATGTCCCAGCTCAAGACAGCGGTGGGGATTAGGCCTTCGGTGCAGGGCAAGAGCAACACATCCTCCCAGTGTGACTGTGCCACTGCTCAGCAGACTCTACACCGGCCGCTCCACTGAGTCTGCTCCAGTGTAGGCCACAAAAAGCGCATGTGCAAGCCCCAGCCCGAGGGGGTGGGAGATTAATTTAGCTAGCAGACAGAAATGACTACGTACAGCCTGATTCACGGTTGCGCCAATCTTGTACTGTTCAAATGTAAGTATATAATCTACAAGCATCACTAAACACAGTCAACTATTTTTTATAAAATAGAACTATTAATGTTGACGAGCATGCATTATTTTTTCAACAAAGATACAGATGTATTTTATCATTAATTGCAGAGCTGATGCAATATGTAAAGCAAGCCATGCAACTGCAATATTGATTAATACGTAAAAATAAAAATTATTAAATATTTGTGCCTAAACTCTAAATACTGCAATTTAGGTTGAACAACGAGTGGCCATGTTTGCAGAAGTGACTGTGAGACCACGGACACGTGATTCATTAGACATCATGGAGAAGAACAATGCATCTGATCTCCACTGTGTATATTTCTAGCTGAGAAGGCAACTGATGTATTCCTGGTTTACAACGAGCGTGTGTACACACCAAAAAGGAGGGCATGGGCTACCAAGAGGGTTTCGAGAGGGAGGAAGGGTGTGAAGACAATAACGGAGCAAGGAGCCGAGGGGAAACGAGGGGAGTGGAAAGAATAGTGGGTGTAATGGGGGAAAGGGGTAAGAGACTTGACAGAATGCAGATATTAAGACTGGAAAAGGAAGAAGTAGGGGGGGGGGAAATCAGCAGTGTTGCGCTGGCTGCAGGGGACAAAAGAGCCTGACAAGGAGGGAGGAGGAGAAGGCAACCACAGCCCGAAGAGAGGGACCAAGCATTGGCTCATGTGAAGAGCTTGGCAAAATAAAAAAATTAAAAAGTTCCCGCCCCTAAAAGTAAAACTGAAAAAAAAGCAGGAGCAGACAAGTCCTGGGGCGATACTCTAGGGGAGTGATCAAGTTACAATCAAGCCGTAATTGCTACTTATTTATGTTATGCAACGAACAACCATTGACAAAGCCAATTGTAGGTATGATGTTACTTGTATCATATATCTGGATGCAATGACATAAATAGCAAAATACAAGTTGGGTGGCACACTCTGCTAAGCAAAGATTTTTAGCTGGGGTTTGTAAGTCACGCCCTTAATTACTTTGGCCACGCCCGTTTGAGAGCCCCCTAGTTTTTTCATCCCACTTAAAGCCCTGCCTACAGCGAAACCAGGACGGCAATCAACAAAACCAACATGAAAGTATTTGCGTGCACTCTCTAGCTTTTCAGAGGCTGTGAAGATGTTTCCTGCAAACCCAGGTTTTTTAGCCGGCACAGAAAAGCACAGATCAGAACAAGGAGTGCACTGACGACAAATTCGGGGCTCCAGCACAACAGCGCCAGCGTCTCTATCTCTTTAATTTGAGGCGAGCTGTAGCGCTAGGCCCCTCATGGGCGAAAGCCATTTGAGCATACGTGCTGGAGTTCTCTTTGACGCACACAGTGACAACTGGTCTGACAAGTCCAATAGGGAGGCAACTGGGACGTTTGTGATGCATGAAAGCGTTCTAAAATCTTTATGTACCTAAGAACATTTTTGGTGAGCGTGAGGAGAAAATGAAAGTAAATTGCCTATGTTGTTATATAGCATTGTGGCATTACCGGGGAGAAGATGGGGTGAAAAAGTTGCGGCAGGCAGTTGCCGAAGTCACGTGGTTCAAAACATGCTGACCTTCTGCACCTGGAGTGGACCGCGCTAAAAAGCGCAAGGAGGCGATAGTAGCTGCCGTGGGGTGCACCCAGCCTGCTAGCTTCGCAATTTTTACTCCAGCCTGATAGGGCATGGCATGGCAGGACCCTCTACTACAGCGGAGGAGCACAGAAGGACCCGAGCACAAGTCCCAACAAGAGATGGAAGGGGGCACAGGCGCGAGATGAGTGGTGCGCGCGTGCTCGCGCAACGCTCCGACCGCAGTGGAGAACAAGCGCGCGCCTCAGTGGGAGGGGATATGCGCGATGTCCTTGCGGGAGCCTGCGACGCGTGCTCCCGCAAGGAAATCTCCAGGCGTGCACGCATTTGCATTGCAAGCAATGCAAAGCGTGCACTTCTTTGATGAAAAAGTGGTGCCAATGGCTTTAGGTCCCTCTTATGTAGCGCGCATGCGCGCTGCGTAGGCGAGACCTAAAAATAGATTGGAAGACACTCCGATATCTCTCTCACTCTTGGCATTCAGGAACATGCTGCAACACACTGCTAGTAAGAAGAGAGCAGACTCAAAGAAGAGACACTGCTCTCTTAGCTTAAAAAAAATTGCAAGACTCTCCTTCCCTCTGATGAGACACTAACATTTCAGAGATGAAGATAGGAAGATTCCTTACTTCACACTCTCTTACGTTTGAGACTCAAAAAACTAAACATTGCTCAGTTGAATTCACTTTCTACACTCGACCCTGCAACAGAGAGGTAACAAAAAGGAACTAAGGCAATGCCCCTTACAGACGCCACTACCCTAAAACTAACTAAGACGAAGGAGAAAGGGGTTTGAAGGGCAGCCAAAGCCTGAAAGGTATGCCCCCGGGCAGATTGGGAGGGGGTGGAGCCGGCCGATTAGCCTGGAATGGAGCGATGGGGAGGGAAGGGGATTTCAGCAATCAGGAAGTGGGGAATTTGTTTAAGGTGGGATGCAGTTGGGCTTAGGGGTCAGTAGGAAGAGGGGAAAAGGGGTAGTAGGGGAGGGGGCATGTAGGCCCAGCACACCAGACCAATCCTTTTTATTGCAGGTGAGGGAGCAACAGCAGGTTTCAGACTTGGCAGAGCTGGGAGAGGTGCAGAGTAGAAGGGAGGGCGGAGCCCCGCGCGGCACGTCCTGTACTGGCGGGGATCCCAGTTGCGGCTGGCAGAAATAGGTCCTGAGCGGTCTCGCTGGCCCCAACACCTGATGGACCTCAACGGTCTACAGGGCGATAAGGAAACAAGAATATGTCGCCGAAAGGTGCCGGGGAGTACCGGCAGGTGCAGTCAGCCCCTCCTGAAGGAGTGAATTGGGGGCCCAATGGGCCACAGAAGGAGGGTAGTGAGTGGCGGGAGGAATTGGATTATGATGAAGAAATCTTAGAAGAGGGCGAAGTAAGAGAAGTGGATGATGGGGACACAGGGGGGCAGAGTAATGTGTCTCATAGTGTGGTACAGGTGACACGTCGGGTGGTGGAGCCTGCGGAAAAGATAACCATGGTGGCCAGGAACATGACCCACATGGCAAGGCGGACTGCAGCATCACGGGCACCCTCCTTAGCGCCACGTAAAGCACAAGGGATTGGGGGAAAGCCTAAAATGATCTCTGTAGGGGTTGGGGGTGGGGAAGAGGAGCAAGAGGAGGCAGGTACACTGAGGAAGGGCAAATACGTGTTAGACATAGGTGTAGGTACAGAAGAGGACGTTAAGTCAGCAACACCGAAAACAGAACTGCCTTCAGAACCGAGATCAGCACTGCCATCACTGAATATTTTGCTCAAATGAGGGCTCTGTTTCTTCCCCGTCGGGTGTATGGGAGGCCTTCAAGGCTGTGATCCGAAGCGCGTGTATCGCCAAGCAAGTAGGGGTCCTCAAGGCGATAAAAGCACGCCTTGCAGTGCTATAGCACAAACTCCGAGTGATCAATCTAGAACTCTGTTAACCTAGGAGTCCCGCGGCTATGGCAACCTTTCACAAAAAACTCATTGAATATAATGAAGAGCAGTGAGAGAGTTAAACTACTTGTCTCGTGAGGCGACAGCACGTTGCTATGGTGAGGGTGATCGCCTCGGCAGAATGCTCACTAAGAAGCTACATAGGCAGGAAGCCTCAGACTATGTATTGGAACTACTTGATGACCAACTGGGATGACAAACAGCCCACACCATGTCATTACACACAATGACCTCTTTGTACACTCAACTCTATCAGGCTATGATGGTACCAAGTCGGGAGGAGCTCACAACTTACCTGGATTCTATACTGTTGCTCTGGCTTGACCACCTCCATCACCCATTTTTAGATTCTCCATTCACAGAAGAAGTACTACAGGTCATACAGAGCCTCCACCGTGATAAGTCGCCTGGCCTTGATAGACTCACAACTTCCTTTTACAAGAAATATGCTGCCCTTCTAATCCCACACCTCCTAGCCATGTTTGAGGCCTCTCTGTAGTCAGATGAATTGCCCCCATTGCTCATGCTACTCAAACTCAACAAGCCGGCGAACCGGTGTGATTCCTATATGCCTTTATCGATGATAAAAAGAGACAACAAAATATTCTTCAAGCTCATAGCTAACCGTCTCCTGACTTTTGTGCCCACCATAGTATGCCCAGACAAATCTGGGTTTGTGCCTGGGCGATCCACTGCACATAGTCTTTGCATGCTGTTAGCTACTATTGAAGAGTGGAGCCCAACTTTGCAGTTGCAGCTCTACTAGACACTACAAAGGTGTTTGATTAATTGAAGTGGGCTTTTCTATTCTTTCTTCCCTCTCTCGATGAACTCAGTCATTGGTTTGTGTACCTTATCAAACTACTATACACCTCCACAATGGCCAGATTACACTAAAATGGGAAGATATCAGATTCTTTTCCGATCACATGTGGTGCTGGCAGGGATGCCCCCTCCTTTCAGTTCTTTTCACTGTTGCGATGGAGCTGCTTGTGGCCAAACTGTGGCAGCATCACTCTCAATGGGGGCTTAACTTTATGGCACGCAGGTTTTTAATTTCCATGTACGCAGATGATGTTGCACTCTGTGTGCTTGACTGTAAGGCGAATCTCGATCCAATCTAATGGGGAGAATTAGATCTGGCAGCCACTCCTGCATCCCAATAAATTGGGCTCAATCCATCTGTTTCCACTCACTGCCAGCCCACAGCCAATTGCATCAGAGTTCCCCTCGTGGTGAGCCTTGGAGCCAGCGACCTATCTTGGCCTCTGGATCAGCCATGACGTGGATGAACTGCGGCATGCCAACTATGGTGTGGCCATGTCCTGGCTTGAGGAAAGAATACCAACATGGACAGGGAGATTAGCTATGGCCAAAATTGTTGCCTTTTCTAAATTCATATATATTTTCCCTAATATCCCCATGCCGCATAATTCACAATAACTTTGGCACTTACGCTCAAATCTTTATGTCTGTGATTAAAGATACTAGCATTGACTTTGCGAGCAGCAATGTCAGCAGCCTTGTTCGCTGAAGAGATCTTGAGTGTCACCAATTTGTCTGTGTGCCATGGATGCAGATGCAAGGCGTCGATCTTGACGATAACAAACTGTTTTCTTGCTGCAAAAGGCGAGGCAAACTTCGTAGGAGGTGTTGTTGTTGTTCGGAAACAGACACAGATTACAAACCTTGTGAAGGTATTTCCATGGAAACTTGGTGTGACACCTTGGGTAGTATAAAAATGTTGTTCTTTCCATAATTTACAGGACATTCTCAAGGACCAAACTGCCTGGAAATGGCCTCAGAAGGGTGATGCCCCGATTGGGAAGTCAGAGGAGTCTTGTAAGTCAAATCAGATGAAAAAAAGTTAATTCAAGACGAAAGAGGAAACATGACAACAACACAATACCGAGAAGTGAAGAGGATCAGAACGAGCCCAAAGACAACACCATGAGGCGTCGACCCAGAGCTTGTTTAAGCATGTCCTACCACAAAGGCAGAAAAAAACCATTCAAGGAATTGATGCCCATGCACATATCCACTAATAGGACGAGTGACTCGAAAGACTTCTTTGAAGAAATACAAGTTGAACATGTCTGATCCCAACACTAGAAGGCAGGAGTATGCACAGCATGTGTATCTACAGCTACACATGCCACGAAGATTAAACATAAGTAACGGTACTGCTCACATAGTGTATACTTAAATCTAAAATATGGGTATGAGGCTTGGCAAAGTGGCCGTCATAACATTCTCATTTTAAAAAATTTGACTCCTTTCTATTATAGCTGTAGTCCTGATGTGTCCCTCAACGTAATATATTTATTGTTCACAACGACTGCAGAAGAGCCTCAGAGTGCTGAACTGATGAGCTATGCCTCAATGTGGAGGACTGAGAGGATGCCCAGTGGTGTGTTGCCTGGTCTCTGTCCGAGCAGGCCTGCATCTTGGTGATCCTACTGAAGCCGGGGCACCAGGTAGGAGGCAATAGGCACTGCCTCTGCTGCTATGCTTTGAGGACTGCCTTCAGTGGCGGGACTTATCAGAGTAGACATGAGAGGTGCGCCTGGAGGAAAACGGAGGCAGAAGTGTTGGAACAGGGTGCAGGAGGCAGCGGCCTGCCTGTGCAGATCTGGTGCTTAGAGCAACAATGCTGAGGAAAGGTACACAGGTGATAAAAGGGCACCACAGACTGTTAGAGGAAACACAGCAGTCATTGTAATGCACATGAGGAAGGGGCCTGCATTGCTAGCTCACTATTTTGGAAGCAGTGGACTCGCTCTTCCTTTCTGTACTAGGGATTAAAAACAGAGCTAACACCTGGATGGCACCTTCAATGCTCTCCAGGTGTTGGCTGGCCTGGCTATAGATGATGGTTGGATGGTGGAAGGTGGGCAGATGGAATGAGCCTGAGATGCAAAGCTAGTGACTGCTGCATCATCATGCCTCTTCTAGCCTCTATGATAAGAGAATTGGAAAAGCAGGCGGGGGTACAGTAGTCTGGTGACTAATTGGAGGAAACAAGAAAGATTGTTTCCTCTACCCCACCTACAATTGAAAGGGGGCGTAAATGAGAACCATCCCTTGCCGCAGGAACTGGGCTCCACAAGATTCACAGCTAAGATGACCCGCAGTGTGTGTGTGTGTGTGTGTGTGTATGCAGGCTAGGAGGGAAAACAAAGGTATTAATACCCTCAAATGGAGGGTGTGCACATCCACTGGGCCAAAGCCAACAAGATATTTTGCAAGCATAAACATTAGGCTGCAGGAGATCTGGGTGATCACAAGGCCAAGGCAAATATGATGATCTCTAAAGTGCAATATGAAAACGAGGAGCAGGAGCTGATGGCAACAGAAGGGAAAACCCAGAGGTGACTGTTGTAAAGCTAGTCGTGCCAGAAAGAGACAGCTGCCCCAGAGAGAAAGCCGAAAAGCACAATGGCTAAGGACACCGAGAACTAATGAAAGCATTAAAATAAGATGGATAAATACACATCAGCAAAGGCGCTGACACAAAGGGATGCAACTGGACTCTTGGGAGCTTTCCTTGCCATAAATACTGCAAGCTCCAGAGAGATCCTACAAAACAAAAAATTACACAATCTCAATCAAACGTTAACCTACTCCGGACAGATTTTGGGAAAGTAGCAGATGAAGCACAGGAAACAGAAAAAAGAATGGACAAATTGAAAATGAAATGTCAGAACTGCAGACACAAGTTAAGGCATTGCTAAACAGAACACATGTGTTGAAAGATCAACGCAAAATAACTTTGTTTTTTTGCGTCTACAAGAGAAAGAGAAGCGCTCGACAGCTGACCTATTCATGAAAAAGTAGAACATGAAAGTTCTCGGGCCAAAGGGTCAATCAAACTTTTTCAAAGCTTGAAATTATCATTTACAACAAGATCACCATGAAATCACAGATCAACGCGGTCTCCTCCGACTGCTTCCCCACTCTGCGTATGCTACGTAAGATCTTCAAGTACCCCTAAACACGAGACGCACAGTGACACAAGCCCTCATCACCAGCCGACTGGACCATGGCAATGCCCTCTAAGTAGGAATCGCCACACACCTTCTACAAAGTCTTCAGACCATACAGAACGCCGCAGCCAGACTCATTCTCTGCCGTCCCCGACAAACTCAAGCCACACCCCACCACAGGACACTCACCTGGCTCCCCCTACAGAAGAGATGGCAATTCAAGCTGCTGTCTCGAATGCACAAGGCTCCACACAACCAAGGTCCAGCCTACAGTAACAACCGCCTGAACTTCCACCAACCATTGAGAAGACTACGCTCCACCTCCCATTCACTTGCCTATAATCCCTGCATCTACAGAAGTAGAAATGGAGGACGCTCCTTCTCCCACATCGCTGAAAGAACTGGAACAGCCTCTCCACGCAACTCCGGACCATCACATCACTTCTGGAATTCCGAATGGCCCTAAAGATGTTGCTGTTTGAATAAGCCTCCAGGGCCTGCAAGCGTCCGGCTTCCCTCTTCGGTGATTAACCATGCTTTATAAATGTTGATTGATTGATTGAGTGATTGGAGCACTGAAAAGGCTCACAGGTCATTGCCCTCACATCTGCGTCCCAGACCACTACTTCAAGTGAGAATAGTGGGGTTACACAATTATTAAATTATGGAAAGATTGCCCACATCTTAACATTGCGAGCATCAACCGGATAGGTATTTTCCAATGTCCAATGGAGGCTGTGGTTTCTGGGAACATTTTCTAAATAATTTTTTATGGAAAATGGTATCAGACTCTTTAAAGCCATACCAGACAGGGACCATCCCCTGATGTTCCTGAGCTGCCCTGGATAGAGGCCTCCGAGGCAGAGATTTTAGTGGGTGGTGTAGGGGATCTGGTCGATTCCCTGAGTATTTTAATGGATCGCGGCATGCTTGGAGGGGTGGGTGGTTATGGGGGGCTTGTTCGGGTGTTTAAGGTTCTGGAGGGTGGGATGGGTATTGGGAGTTTCTTATTTGAATTTATATTATTGGATTGTAACGTACCTGGAGACAAATCGAACTGTACGCTGGTCTGACTATGGGAAGATGGTGGGGAACTGATGAAGCACTCCTGAAGGCCCCTTGGAGAACTTTTGGCTTGCTGCCAGCTCCGGGACAACTGCAAGAATACTGATGTATATAATTGTACTCTGTGGCCCCCTTCCAGCTAAATCTCTAAGGTGCCCATGGGGTTGCTTGTATAGATTTTTTCGGAAAACCAATAAAAAATGTGTTTAAAAAAATCTGAATCTTTAAAGCCATCTAATGCATCACCAAACCAAAATGTTTAGCCCTTTAACTTCAACTCCTGAGGGAAAAAAAGTGTTTTCAATTTTTCTGTATAGGATATCGACAGTTTTTGGCATCAAAGTAATTCATTTTTATTCTTTACTGATACCAGTTTCATTTGTTTTAGAGTAGTACCACCCACCCACTGAATGCAGTTCTAAAAAAGCACTTGAAGAGTCAATTGTTCTGGCATTGGTTGACAACCTATTTTCTTGGCTAGAGTCTGTTTTTGTAATAATTATTGTAAATTTATTTTTAAAAACTGCAGAAATGCACTGTGCATGGACATGCATGCTAATGCATTGACAACAATCTTTAAATGTTTTTTGTTAAGGTAAAAAAAAAACACATTAAAAGATGTGCACCCAAAGTTCCACATGCAGCGTACCTGAGCAGCTATTTCATATTTGTTCTTTAAAAATCACTCACGGTTTAGTTAGCCAATAGATAAAGCAGGTGGACCCACTGCCCCAAGCATTCCTCTATAGTGGGTAGAAGATAAATGTGAATGATACAACAAAAGCCTTTGTATGACCATTTAATCTTGTCCCCATTTTGGTGCGGTAAATAAGACCTTGCCTCTCAGATTAGGAGGTGGAGTTATTTTTAAGGGGTGTGCTTATATTTCACAACTTACACACGTGGAGCCCATGACCTGCTTAAAAGCCAAACTTCTTCGATAAGATACAGACCAATCCATAACTCTGCCTGTCCAAGGCACAACATATAGCAATTTAACCAGGGGCGGCTCCTCCCCTTAAGGCAGAGGAGCGTCGCTCCTTGAGCAGTGCAAAAGAAAAAAGAAAATGATAACAACAAGAAGTTATTATCATTTTACTTTTCTTTGCTCCAGCTAGGTTGGGCGGGGCGAGTTGGTTCGCCGCAGAGGGAGCAGGAGTGGTTTGTACTCACTCCTTACGTTCGCATGACGGCTTGACCGGCCCTCTAGGACTGGCCAAACTGTCATGAGTACTTGGCATGTTCTCCTTTGGGCTGTCCTGCACAGCACCGTGGAGAACATGCCCAGCCTCCCCAGGCACTGCCTGAAAGGCCAAACAGGCCGCTCTGACCAATCACGACGCTTCTCAGGCAGCGTTGTGATTAGCTGGGAGAATCCAGACCACCGGGTGTTTCCTGTGCTGCCAGCAGGCAGAGGAGAGGTGTGCAGCGGCAGGAGAGGCGTGCGGCGGCTGCAAAGGTAAGTTTATTTATTTCACCTGCCTTCCCCGGCTCACCACCCCAGTTCAGAGGCAGCCACCACTGCATTTAATTTGTCGTGTTAATTTGCATTTGACCTGCCAACTGAGAACCTACAACATAGAACACAAACTACTGAAACATTTTTAATTTAGAATCTCAAAGACATCATTAGCCAAGAATCACAGAGAAACTCTGAGCAGGCCAAAGCAATATAACTTGTTTTTGATACCAACAAATAATATTAAACTAGGAAACTTAACTCTTTTCTTTGTCAAATATTTTGTCGTCTTTCTCTTCCTTCTTATATCTATTCCTGTTCTGTTCCTCTTTTTTCACTTCCCTCTCAGTTTCCCCTTATCTTTGTCTGGTCTGCTTTTTTCCTCAACCTCTCATACTCTTCACCAAAGTAGTCTGTATTCCCTAATCCTCTTTTCTGCTTTCTCGCTAGAGAAAGTCTGTGGCAGACGTAATGTGATACTTACAGGTACCTTGGGATCTGCCCTTACTCGTGATTATAATTGCTTAATTCCCTGCTCCTAATCAATAGCTCTCCTCCCTACTTTTGTGTTTGTTCTGCACTAGGAGCATTCGGGTTTACCACAGTTTTTAATTGGTTGAATGTATCCTTCCAATGATGACTTTAGGGAATCCGTTTTCTTTTTACATGTAACTTTAGCGCTTCAGCTTTACTGCTGAATAAGACAGCATATCCTGCTTCTCTTCCTCCTCTTTTCCACTGCCCAACTCCACAGTCATCTTTAGTATTTCCCCCACACATATTGTCTACATATCTCTTCCCTCTTCTTCTTCTGCCACCTCTCCAACTAATGACACTGAGAACTGTGGCTACTCCGTGTCTCGCTCGTCCCTTTCCTCCCATGCTCTGCTACCCACATGATTGGCACAGTACCTGCCACCTTGAAAATATAGAAAATAACATTCCAAGATGGCAGGACGCTGCTAACATACCAATGCACAATAATCAATTCTACATGCACTGGCAAACAGTCAACAGTGCAGGAAGTCAAGTTGAAATGTAATTGTGTACACTAACAAGATGGCCACCACATTTGTTCTATATGCAATGTGATGGAAAATCTTGGAAGCATACAAAATACTAATTCAAAATGGCTGTCCACACTACTGGCATTGCCAATGTATGCAATGCAATTCTAAAGTACTGCAAAAAACCAATGATGGCAGCAAACAAGCATTGGCAAATTGCGACAATTTAATTATGTCAATACTTATTTTCACTCTGCTGTGCCTTTTTTGGGCATTTGACTCATGTTCATGTAACTGAATAATTTGTGAACAGATAGTCCAAGATCAATCGCTGGGTTTAATAAGTCTTACCTCGTCTAACTTTTAAAAATATATGAAGATGAAACATTTTTCTCAGAGTCTGATTCCCCTGGATCAGAACCTGAAGAAGATTATGTGACAAAATAACATCTGCTTTGCTTCTAGATTCCAAACTACTCCTACAAAGCCATTGCATGCTTGTTGTGACAGCTTCCATTTAGTATGATTCTATCCATGAACTCCAGAAGCATTATATTTACGCTGTCTAACATATCAGTAAGTTACTGCAGTAATCAACATGACACTGAAGAAGGTAAATTGGCTGTATTCAAACTCAGTGGGGTCCACATAATTTAGAATCGTATAATTAAATATTTTGCTTGCATTTTTAATAACTGTTTTGTTCTCTCAATGTTGAGACATGTTTTCAGATGCAGACTCCTTGTTTAAGGTGCATATGGACTCATGCTTGACCTCCTGGATGAGATCAAACAATGTATGCCTCTGAACGCGTGTTTTACCATGTAGGTAGAACATGGACTTATCGTGAAAGTTGTACTGCTACTCATGGGTGTGGCCAGGCTTCTTGGTATATAGTCTTCTCTTCAAATGGTTCAGGCTAAATATGATGGAATGGTGAACATAGCTACCCGCTGCAGTAAAGAACCATCAATTCAAGCATTTGAATCACATTTTAGTAGATGATGTTCTATATCAATCACCAGTCCAACCAAGTAAAGTGAAACGCTAATATATTAATCTAGCATAATGTAGTAAGTATACCATGAGGTAGCTTTGGGGTAGTAAACAACCATCTGGGAACAGCCAAAAGGGGTCATATCAAAACTAGTTTTGCCACAAGGGGGAGAGGTAAGGCAAAAACGCTGTTTTTTTTGTTATTTTTGAAAAGCAAATCCCTAGTGGTCTGAGGAAATTAGCTCCCCTTGGGACTCCAAAGAAGAGAGGAAGTAGGAAGGTATTTACCTCCGAAACAGAATTTCAGATGAGCAAAATGTAACTGTTGGAGGGCCAAATGCCAGGGGACACCTCTCGACTGTTTAGAACATGATACTCTACTGCTGTACAGAATTCATTAAGGAGTCAATCACTAGTCACAGCTGCAGTCATTATGCATTCCCTACCGACCACTACGTAACCTTGGGAACCCAGAAATTCTTAGGCATGCTACTTCCGGAGTCTCTTGCATTCAGAAAGCAGAGATGAGCATTGTACTGTACACCTTCACCTCTTGCAGGAAACTGCAACAGAGAAGAGAGAATATTTAAAACCTCTATAAATGTTATGGCAAAACCAGTAATTCAGTTTACCTTGGAATGCCAGCACTGGGAGTGTGCTTCCCATGCCCATCTTTGGGGGACCAAAGAGTAGCCAAATGTGTGTAAAAATGAGGGCACCATTGTTAGAGACCGACAAACAATAAACTCAAAATGTAGAATAAGGTGTAGGGAATGTTATCATCCTCAGAGAGCCCAGTTCAAGAAGTTGCGTGTTCACCTGATCTGAGGTCCCATGGAAGCTATGTGTGATGGGAAGAAGACAATCAGGACTAATTACAATCCACCACATAGTCACACCATGGCTCTCCACCCACTGTGTATTTTTGTCTTCCAAAATCAATACCTGGATTCTGCAGCAAGGAAAGAAGCAGCTCCCTGTTTCAGGTTGTCTTTGCAGTCTGGTTGGGGAACAAATAATATTAAACTAGGAAACTTAACTCTTTTCTTTGTCAAATATTTTGTCGTCTTTCTCTTCCTTCTTATATCTATTCCTGTTCTGTTCCTCTTTTTTAACTTCCCTCTCAGTTTCCCCTTATCTTTGTCTGGTCTGCTTTTTTCCTCAACCTCTCATACTCTTCACCAAAGTAGTCTGTATTCCCTAATCCTCTTTTCTGCTTTCTCGCTACAGAAAGTCTGTGGGTCATAATCCACAGCACGGAATCTTCACAGGAGAAGAGAGTGCCCCATGTCCATCTATTACTTCCGAGTACACAAAAACCACTGGGGGAGAGCACAGAGACACAACTAGGTCCTCATTTGGGTAGTGCGGGAACAGAGACATTTGTGTTGACTTCATTGGTCTGGGGAGTCTATTGCATATTGCAGAAGTGAAAGCAATTCCACTGTTACCCTGAAAGTGTTATTCAAAAATGTTACACAGAAAACCGGCCCCCATGAACTTTGGTCAAAGGATGAGGATATCACTTTCTTAGCTGTGCACATTAAGTTCCAAACACCAGTGGTCCAAAACATAAGTGTCTTAAAACACCCACCAAAGAAGAGGGGGGCACTAGTAACTAACTCGTCAGATTAGTCCTTGTGAATCGGTAACATGGTCAGTAATATTATTTTCTTTAAAAACATGCAGATTTTTTTACTTGTATGTAAACAAAATACACAACTATGCTTCAAAGTACATCCCACAGCACTTGTTCGGAAGAGAAATTACATACTTCAATTGCATATGTAACATCTGAACATGAAATGTATATTTCTGCCTACCTGATGTTAGAGGAAGGTGGGTGACATTACTTAAGGAGGTCAGAGTGAACCAAGTGGCAGACAGAGTTGCACCAGAAAACAGTAACACTAGGATGAGCTTCAGCATGCCCCGGATATAATCCGCAAATCTGAAAGAAAGCAGAAAAGATCAGAAACATAGTGCCATAAACATTTAGAGAAAACATGCAATTTGCAATTGCTAGGCACTATCCATGAGCCAAGGGAACCTTAGTTGGCGCTTGCCTCAGGGTGCTAGTAGCAAATTTAACTGAAATATCTTCAGATAACAGAAAAGAAACTGACACCACCTATGGATGTCAAAATATTGTAGACTTTAATCAAACATTGCCTTTATTTTTAGGCGTGGCATGCAATAGTGCTAGCACCATTAATCGGAATTAGGTTTCAGGTGTTTTATTTATTTTGAAAGTTTTATACAGAGCTAGCTTAACCCGTAGTTATCAGAGCGCTTTACATTCATCCTGTAAAAAGAACAGACGGAAATTGCATTACATAGTAGGCAGGCTGTAAGGAAGCAAACCAAGGATCAAAAAATACAGCATGAAAAATTAGGTGGTTAACACAGTCCGGTCACCAACTATCCTTGAATGTCAAGAGAGAGGAGTAAACTCAAAATTTGAAGACTAGGTTAGTTGACGTTGGTCAGGAAAGGAGATGGAGTTTCAGGTCCCTTTTGAAACAGGAGATGGAGGGGTTGCATCTGAGGGCTCCAGGGAGAGTGTTCCACATCCTGGGAGCGTTGCCAGAAATTAATCTGTATTTTGTGTGGATTTCTTTTTCAGTTTCGGAGGAATAAGGAGGAGTGAGTTGGAGCTTTTCAGAGTTCTAGATTGACCTGCCCATACCAGTTTGTTGTTCAGGTAGTTAGGGGCCGGAGAGTGAAGGGTTTTGTGTGTGATGTAATGGAACTTGTGCCATTCATGGTGAACATAACATATTCAAAATATACTCTCTACATACAAAAAGCAGCTTTATGTCCACCTCCTTCAGCTATTGCCTTCTTTGACTCCAGAACATTCTACCACTTGCTTGAGACACAGTCCCCCATCCACCCCACTGACTTTCGATTTCCCCATCCGACTCCATTTAAGTGCACTAGAAACTATTTTATATGTGAAAAACATTCAACCCTATCACATCTAATCTTTTGTTTTATATAAATGAATCATATGGAGAATCAGTTCGCCCGTAGTGTCTGAAAAAGGCTGGTGTGTCAGTAAATGCATCCGCAGAGGTACTTTTTCAAATTTACTCTGAAATGTATGAACTGCATACATTTGAACTGTGTGCGTGATTTGCAGGAAAAATCTCATAGCACAAACTCGGGTTTAGTCCAAACTATTTTCTGGTGTTTTGTAAGCAAATCACCTGTTTCGAAGCCAGAGAGAAAATTGTTATGTTTTAAACGAGATAATCCTAGTAGGCCTATTATTTTACAAAAGGGCAGGTAGTTTATAAAGAACCCGCTTTAGCAAACAATGTATCTGTTCGAGCAGCACTGTCTCATCTCCTGTGTCATATGCATTCTGGAGAGGAAATAAAAGCTGGGAAACAGATGCAGCGTGCTGCCCGCGGCACTAGAAAAGTATAATGGCAGCAGGGCGAGAAGGCATGTTTGCCTTCCAAAATGAAAAATCCTTCTCCTAGCCTAATTCTCTTTACAACAATGTACCTTTTAGCTAGATAGTAATTTTTGAAGTTCAGTTTTAAAGACAAGTTTTGTGTCGTAGTAAAGAAAATGCACCGAAGCTTGAAGTCATTAAAACTCTTCTGTAATCAGTTAGAGTGGAGCCCACCGACACATCCACCAGAACTAAAATGCCTTGAGCCAGTACAACATTTTGGTTTTGAGCCCAGATTTTTTTTACTCCTGCTGCTTTGCCGTTGAAAAAGGAAAACAAGCATTTGCAATGCAATAGGTCTCGCAGTAATTAAGTTTGAGCTTTTGGCATTGCTTAATATTGCAACACTAATTGCAACAAAAGTCAATAAATTGTAGGCCAAAAAAAAGTGTTCTGAGGGGTTTGAAAGGGTCTATTTTAGATATTTTTTATTCTGGGAGGGTGAATCCTTTATCTTATAGACAGCCCGGTGCAGATCCTGGGTCCCATCGACACCCTCCACATGTAATCACCCCACAAAAAATCCATTCAAAATGCACCCTTCTATGCACTGGATATGCTTTGCTATAGGTCATGTGAGCTATAACAAGACGGAAAAATTCCCGGACAGACACAGGAAAGTAATCCAAGTACAAACACAAAGACAGAGCTGAGACTGGATAGAGTGCGACAAGCGGGCGGGCCTGTAGCTGCTATAAGCATCTATGCACCGTTATGCCAGCCCTGCAAAGTAGGCCGTGTTAGACAAAAAGATGTCAGTACGGCTAAACATGCACAGCAACAAAATAAAAATAAAAAATGCACGCAGAGGGAGAGAACCATGCCTAAACTGTACATAGGGTTTCCTGGCTAGGGCCAGTTGTATCTCACCTAAACATGGCTCCAAATTATAGGTGTCCTTTATTTTCAGGAAGTTAACTGTGAGAGAGCCTATGCATAGTAGCAAATACACGCATATGGGCGCGCTGGTCCCTCGATGTGGCGCAAACCGCACTTGCTGATTCCGGCCACTTATTCACCACCGTCAAGAGCAACCTAATGCCTGCCTTCTCGCTATCACTAGCCTCAAATGGCCCCCAATCCAGCAATTCTGCAAGGCTCATACGGGACTCTACTACCCCCGCAGCAGAGGCAGCTTTTCACCCGCTCCCTCTCCAAACACTTGAGGGGGGGATACGGGGCTGGAGGCAGCGATAGGGCAGGGAGTACGGCGAGCACGACTACGAGGGGTGCGGGGGGACTACCCGGGAGCATTATAACAAACCACCGACCTGTGCTGGGTTCCCAAACCTAGCCACCTTGCTGCCAGGTCACTCTGCTCCGTGCTGCCAGCTGACCGTACCTCGCTTCTTGCTTGAAACGCTGTCAGACTCTGCCCAACTGCTTCCGTAGTCACTTCACTACCCACTCATGTTGACTATTTGAAAATAAAACGTACTCCCTGCATGCTCATCATAACATGTGAAGTTCCTGCGATGTGCTATGGCCTGGGAAGACGGGCTCCAACATGTGCAATGTTGTCATTCTTGCTGAGGTTAGGCCAGTTTGAATACTACAGATCGCCTCTGTATGCAGTGACCTGAAGGTCACAAGTTCGAACCGTTGCAAGGTTCTCAGCCTTCCACCCTTATAAGGATGGTAAAGAGAGTGGTTACATTTTATTTGGTAATAGTATCAATAGGTATGAGTTAGCTGTACCAGTACTCAGTAAAACTTGCTACTAAAAGCACTATGGAGCAGCAAGTATGGGCTTGGAAGGACCATATAACTGAAAAAACTATAGTACAGAAAACAGTGCTAAATTAGTGCAATGCCTGTACTATAGACAGACGTCAACATCCAGCTGAAGAATTTAGTGCAATATCAAAACAAGTACTTAACCCCTTGAGGAACCCAGTTCAACAATTGATCGTGAAACTTTGTCCCTAACACACCAACAATGGAAATAATCTAAAAAGAACCCTAACACAAGACAGATTCCTTATATTTCGACTCATGGAATGTTGCAGGCTTTCAAACATTAAAAGGTGATTGAATTATACACCTGACCCTATTGCGTCACATTTTTTGCACTCAGAAAATAGGGTGCCTGGACCACCAGCCAATTACTGGATTTTATTTAGCTCACAACTTGCGGGGTAAGCTCGGGGGTAAAATGCCAGAACATGCAGGCGGTTAACAATATATAGACTGCAACAAAGATAGGCCTTCATGTTAAAGAAATAGCAACTAATAATGCAATTTATATTGGCGGACAAGAAACCTGATAGCCCACCTCGGTACAGAAGAGTTACCAAGAATAGCGCAGTAGTTATAAATTGCACTTTCGTAATCCTCTCAGTGTTTAAATATATAAAAGATCACAACATACTGAACTGTTTTGAAAGAGATCACTTCATTCAGGCAGCAAACGTGGAGGCTTGATTGAGGAAGACAGCCAGAGCACTGTTAATCGGTTACTTTACTGGTACACACAAAGTCTGAAAAAACCAAAATGGAATACAAAGCCTTATAGCAAAATAAAAACAGGAACAGAAGGCGGTCTAAATGGCAAGATGTACTGCAATTATAAATTTAAAAATTGACAGAGTGGGCAAATCACAGAGTCAATGGCCAATAAAAAAAGCATTTACAATGCAATATATCCTGCATTTCTTGGACTTGAAGCTATTGGCATTGGAAATGACAATCCCTTTTATTTATGTGTTTTAAAAAACCTGCAATAATAGAAGGCATTGTAATTGACAATATCAATAGGTCAAAGTTTCAAAAATGCGAGACCTATTGCATTGCAAATTCTTGTTTAAATTGTCTTTACCGTCCTGTTTCCAAACCGCAAACGCACACGACCCCCCCCCCACCCAACATACCTCCACCCCCCCATCATGCCAGCTACGACTGGTTGTTTCCGATTCTAAGTATTACTTGCAAGGTGGAGTTGGTGCACCTCTAGGATACTGAGTACGGAACACCCAAGTGGGGGTGTAATGAACACGTTTGATTTAAATACACAATACAATCTTTTTTACTGTGGGGCATGAGGAGGGAGATGGTGCACGTTTTTGAGCCAGTCACATTGGATGGCTTGGATTTGTTTCTGACATTGGACTTTAGGAAGGATAGGTACATCCGTACATTTTAACCACTAACACAGCTATATTCATCTTTCCTCACATTGGCCTTTTGGGAGTGTCACTAATGTTTAACTGATTCGTTTTCATGATGAAAAAAAAAAGCCTGCGAGAAGCTGCAGGCGGATTGGTTAGGTTCAAGAGGCAACAGAGTTTTCCTCGGATCTCAGTTGGGGTCTGCAGCCTCAAAGCGAGGTAGAAGTGCTGCTGGGCAATGCATCGTTGTTGGTAAGCAGGCAACGCCGGTAAGTAACCGTCGTGGTGCCCACGAGCTCCATGCACAGGGCACTGCTGTGCGGGGGCTTTATTGTATAGTGCCGTGACACCAGGGCACTGAGGGCCAGCCTCGGCTGTGCAGGGGTCTGTGGTTCTGCGACAGAAATATCCGTGTATGAACTGTTTCCCTTCTCCCCCAAGCACTCTCCCAGCTGACCACTTGAAGTGCAAGCAAAGAGAGGGAGAAGCAATACTTAAAACTGAAGCACACTGCTCTCCAATATACACACGAACTGTAAACAAACAAAAATCCATAAACAGAATACCGCCATACAGTGGAAAACGCCAGAATATTAAATGCACACAAAATGCTCACAGCGTTTGCAGACAAAAAACGCATTGACACAGAAACAGAAGTATACAAATAAAGAGAAAACAGTCACAAAAGGTATGCACATTAATACATATGTGCACAAATATACACAGAATAGGTAACACTAACAGAAAGGAACATACACAGAAGAGACAAAAAAAATTAGGAAGAAGAAACATACACGTAAACAAATAGAATATACATGATAATGCACACAAACAGGTTAAGAGTAGAAACATACATACAGAGAATAAGACTGTATTTACGTAATCCCTCTTAGGCACTAAAATAAACACGCATATCTCACCCGACACACATACAAGCCAGTTCTGTTGTTGGAGCACTGTAAGCAGGCGCCTCCATAATAACACAATGGTAAATCATTCACTGAGGTGTACAGCACAACCTCATAAGAGCGCCATGTGCCAGGAGCATTGTGTTGTGATGGCCAGGGCTGACTTGTCCCTGTGACAACCAAGAGAGATAGAGGAAAAGCCTTATTCCCTGCACAAGCACCATCTTTAATAGTGACGGCACCCGTGCTTAGACTTTGAACATCTTAAGCTAAAGTGCGGGTGTCGCGATTGCTGTGAAAGTAACCATTTTTTTATTTCTATACTTTTAAAGCTATTGCGACACCCGCGCTTTAGCTTAACATGTTCAAAATCTAAGCGCTGGTGCCCTCGTTGTCAAAGAAAAGTTAATAAATAAAAAAAAAATGCACGGCTTTTGTTTCTTGAAATATCACCTGCTAACCAGTAAGGGCTCCGCGAGGAGGCGTGGGGTCGGGGCTCGGATCTGGAGGCCGCCCGAGCGCGAGAGCTGTGAGGTCTAGAGCGGTGTTATGCCCGAGAGTAGGATTTGGGCGGAGCTCGGTTTGGAAGAGTACTCCCGGCCTGCCACTGTAATAGGCCCTTGGCTTGTTGGCGTCGGCCCAGTGAGGCGGGGCCTCCTCTCTGATGGGAAGGCCCTGGTACAGTTAGGCGCGGCGCCCAGAGCTCACACCGAGGCGCACCTTTATCGAAACACGCACCGCCACCAACTCGCGAGGAGAGGAGGCAGATCCCGTTAATACCCCGAGGCACCCAGTCCGACCTAGAGGTAAGGGCTTCCCGTGGCCGCTAGTGTCATTACCACGTTGCCTTGAGTGACAGGCCCGAGCCCGACATCTTACAGTATCCAGCGCTAGGCTGCCTGGCGGGGGTGGGGGGGCGGCGGCGTGTGTGCGCTCGTGTGTCTGTGTGTGTGTGTGTGTGTGTGTGCATGTTTGGGTGCGCGCGCGCGTGTATGTGTGGGGGGGTGTGTCTCTGTATGTATGCGTGCGTGCATGGGCGCTCGTGTGTGTATTTCTGTGTGTGCGCATGCGTGTGTGTTGGAGCTTCCCAGGAGACGGCCACAGCGAGCGCGTTCGCGAGCGCGTGGCCCGCTCCAATCGCCATGGGCGCGGCCAGGTCCTGTCTCCTGGGAAGCAGACCCAGCGACAATAGATCTCTGGCGGACACAGTGCTTACGCGCTGTTAAACGCCACGAGACCTAAACAGTATATGTTTTAGTGCATTTCCAGAAAAGATATGCTTTAACTATATAACAAAAGCTCTTTCACATATTGGATGCAATTTGTTAATATATATTTCAATTCGTTAATACATATTTCACAGACAGCTGTAGAATTCGTATACCACTACAGACCAGCCCTGTTTGCCCCATTATTAGAAATAATGTGAGGGTGTGGCAGGCTCTGTTTGCAGTTCATGTTTCAGAATACATCATGTTTTTGTTATTTTAGAGCAACAGTAGTTATTTTGCTTTAGGGTACTGCAGAAAGGAAATCACGTGTTGGTGCTTTGTGGGTCTCGCCGAGACGGCGTTTGCTCCGTCTCTTCGAGACATGCTGTATTCAGGATATGAACAAGAAAGACTACAAGTGGTTCTGTTGGGGGAAACAATTGCTTAGTACATGCAAAAATGAGTCTGTAAAGTCAAACTCTAATACATTCATGAATAGACTTTGAATGTTTCGTTCCATTCAGCCTATGAATGAATGTATTAGAAAGTGTGATCTGATAGGCACCTAGGTAACCTAGAGCACAAAATTCCCAAGCCAGCTCCCCTGAAATTAAGATGCAGACTTGTCTCTGTTCTCACTGACTACCTCCCTATTCAATATTTACTAATTAGAATAACCACCACAACACATAACCATAATTTTAATTGGATTATAATAGGCTGATATTAAAGACTAATTTATATTTAAATACAAAGTAAGAATTTTACTTTGTAATTGACACATGTTAACTAGAATGGGAAGAAAATGCAGTCATGAGCAGCAATTACATAAAATATACCCTGGAGCGAATTCTGCTTTCCCGAGATGTAAGAAATGGGGGCAGATTTCTCTCACGTGGCGTGGAAATGTGATGTTATACAGGACTACTCTAACACAATGGTGGAAATCGACAGTGGCAATAACGGAAAGATAACTGAGCCCAGAGGCTTATTCCCAGATCCAAACAGAAAGATAACTGAACCCCGAGGCTTATTCTTAGATCCAAACAGAAAGATAACTGAACCCCGAGGCTTATTCCCAGATCCAAACAGAAAGATAACTGAACCCCGAGGCTTATTCCCAGATCCCAAAAAGTATAGGGCCACAAACAAACTAGAGGATTTTGCAGAGAAAAATCGTAATGGGTTGGAAAACATCGGTATCATACCCTATAAAACAGTGGCGGAATCTGCCCCAAATAAGGAAAAAAGTAGAAAGTGAGACATTGATCAAAGTACGTCTGGAGCAAATGAGAGGAACTGAAATTGGTACAGGGGACATGACTATGTTAGCCATTGCGGGCAAAACAAAGACAGGTCAGTGAGGCCACAATAGATGTACACCTTGAGAACGGAGGAGAATAAAAAAACAAATTGACAGCCCAGGCAAGATATCTTAGACCTTTGAAAGAAGGAGGATGTTTGTGTACGGAATGCTGAAGAGGTAGGCATATATTATTATTATTATTATTCTGAGTTTTGTATAGCGCCTGGTTACCAATAGGCATCCTAGCGCTTCCAGAACATAACACTACTGAAAGAATGAAGGGATTAAACGGAGAACAAAAAAGTTTTAAAAAGTTTACGGAACTGAAGCAGACTAGCTTCCGATCGCAGTTGTAGGGGCAATGAGTTCCACAAGGAGGCCACATTTATTGAGAACCTTCTGCCACCCGTTCTGGCCTTTTTCACCCTGCCAACCTGGAGGAGATGTTGGTGGTCAGAGCGAAGGGAGCGCGCGGCCTTGTAAGGCTGGACCATCTCCTCAAGAATAGGAGGGCCTACCCCGTGCAGAACTTTATGGGCAATACAAAGGGACTTGAATTTCACCCTGTCCCTCACAGGGAGCCAATGCAATGCCCTCAACGCCGGGCGAGCAGATTGACGCCTGGGGAGACCCGTCAGAAGCCTGGCAGCCGTGTTCTGCACTTGCTGCAGTTTATTCAGGGTGGATTCGGGCGCGCCCAGGAATAGCGCATTGCTGAAATCCAGCCGCGAGATGATAAGTCCCTGGATGAGAAGCCTTCGAGTAGCCACTGGGAGCAGAGGCAGAATCTTCTGGGCTGAGCGGAGCAGGCCGAAGCACACGCCAGCGGTCTTTTTGGCATGAGTTTTAAACGATAGGTCCTGCTCCAGCCACACCCCAGGTTCTTGATCTCCTGCTTGGGGGGGGGTACCGGTCCCAGACAGTCTGGCCAGCTGCTGGGGGACAGAGATGGAGAAGAGTTCCCCAGCAGCATCAACTCCGTCTTGGAGCCATTTAGCTTTAGGGCTGAGCTGCACATCCACGTGTAGATCTTCTCAAGACACGCGTGCAGTCTGTCGGGATGGTGCGCCGAATATATACACAAATACAGAACAAGGAGAGTAGCTGGGCATTATGACATCAAGCATTAAACAAGGAATGCATAAAAAGGACACCCAGAAGTGAAGAAAAGATTACAGCACGTTATTGTAACACACCTAAAAGACATGAACCCACAGCTGGGTGAGAGCACAACGCTTAAAGTTTTAATATTAATTATTTGAATAAAATGTTCTCTTGATATAAAATGGATTGGGCTGTGGAAACACAGAACTACTGCTTTATAATGGTATAATGAAACAACTACTCCACCTACATCTCACTTTTATCAAGAAACAATACGGGCAAAAGTCTGATCACAAGAGTAAAAGTATGAATTTAAAAAAAATAACGTTTTTTAAAATATATATAAGACAAAAGAGCAGCCGTAAAAGAATGTCAAGTCAAGCTGCTTTTTATAACTCTGTCAGTACAAGCCAACCCACGTTTAACTGGCACTAAGCCTATCTCCAATAATATAGTTCAAACCTTATGCTTTAAATATAGCTCTCAAGAAACACTAACTTGTTATTGCAACTTTTGTAAAATCCTTGCAATCAGCAACCCCACAAAATAATAAAGGAAACTGCAAATGAATAATAATTATACCATCATTTTTACTTACTAAGATCTATCACCAAAATAGATTCGAAAAATGAATGGCAGACCAAAAGGCACATAGTTTCAATGGTATAGGGAGAAATTCTGTTTACAAAGTAAAGTGTATTTCAAGCCTACAATCTTGGAGCACTTTAACCCCTTGCATGTTCATGACGGCCCCCGGCTGTCATGAGTCACGGTGGGCGTGTGCTCACGATGGCAGGAGGCCGTCCGAATCCCGCCCACTATGTAAATTGCCCGCACAGCGCGAAAATTTGCGGCGCATGCAAGGGGTTAAATGAATCGCTCCAAAGTTATCTTATGAAGACAACAAGCACTATAAAAAATATCTGAAGAAATAAATGCAAAATATACATATTTTCAAATGTAATGAGAGAGAACTCTCATTACAGCCTTATTTGCAGTCTGTACTATATTTAGTAGTTCAAAATGATTCAATAGACTCTACCTATCATCTAATTTACCATCATATTATTTTTCCCACAAAACGTCTCTGCAGAAACATACTGCAATTGCTTGTTGAATCTCTTAAACTTACCGTGCTACATACCAGCTTAATTATTTCCAAAACAAAATAAATATGAACAGGTTAAGAAATTGGCTTATTAATTTGGGTGGGAAACTTCCCACATGAAGGAATACTCACAACCTTTAATATCACTAAATTAACCTGAGCTCAACCCCCTGGTAGATATGGCACAGAAAAGACAGGCTTAACCCTAGGGCAATGATTAAAGTATTTATTCAGTAGGAAAACAGTAATAAAGTCAAAATGCAAAAGAATAAAAATTCCAAAACCTTATTAGAAAAAGAGAGTAACATTTAACAAACAAAATGTCACCGAAATGATAAAAATTCAATAAGGGAAACAAAAGATAATAATGTTTAAGGTTTTAAGTAAAAGTAACACCAAGAAGCACATAGTGCCAATGATAGTTAATGGTCTCAGTAGTGGTCAAAGATTCTACCTTCTGACTTTAGTTCTTTAAGTCCCAATTCGCAAGAGTGCACTTCTAAAGTCCCTTAGAGGCCAACCAGTAGGGTCCAGTCCAGTATCAGATGCCACTGGTCCCCTGAGTAGTTGCAGGAGAGGACCTCTTGCAGCTTTTTTGTGTCCCTTTAGCTTTAACAGGAAGTCAGCTTAATGATTCTTGGAGTCCACTTCTTTATCCTGGGTACAAAAGGGAGCCGGATCCAGTTCTTAATGGCTTCTATCAGGTCATACACAATGTGAATAACAAGGACCCCCTGAATTAAAAAAATCATTCAATTCCTAGGTCAAGGACAAATATATATGAGAAATAACAACCTAGGCAATTATATAATCTTGTCTGTAAACTGATAACTAGGAGAGGCAACTGAGGTTCTCGAGGAGCTTCACGCGCAACCAAGATGGCCGCATGAGCACAGAGCTCCCGAGACCCTCGTAACCTCCCGAATATATCCTGTCATTTATCCTGTTTGCTGTCAACATCTTCGTGCAGATAAACCACAGGAGAAGCGAAAGTTGAAATTTGTATCCCAATCGGACCCCGGAGGCCGGAGCTGTGGTGCTGGAAAGTTTGCGGCCTTCGTCTCTTGGATGCCCGGCGCTTGGGTTGGCATGGTGCCCGGGGTGTAATTGAACAACATCGGCCCAAGATCGTGGAGGCGGCCGGTCCGGCTTCACTTTCACTTTCGTTTTTGGCACTTGGTTCGGATCCCGGGCTGGGGACGCCTCATTGAAGCTAAAGCTCGTAGCCCTGTTGGTGCTTGACCATACTGAACAACACACAAGGTGTCAGACTTTGGCCTATAGTGTGAGCCGTCTTTTTCTGGCTAATTCCCGTGCTTTGCCCGAGGGCCATTTTGTACTTTCGCTTTCTGGACTCTGAGTGGATAAGTCACGTTGGTCGACTTCCCTATCAGCTAGGTCTTGTCCACTGCTTGCTGGACTGGACACTTGTTTCCCCCCAGCTCTTGATTTGGACAGCAACTGGGGATTTTCTTGAAATGGCGAGCAAACCGGAGGGGGACAAGCAGAAGTCGAAAACCACCAGACGGGGTGGATATACTCAAACCAATGTCATGGATCGATATGCCCAGGTTAAGGGGTCGCCCAGTGGACCGGGTAGGTCACTGGAGGAGGCGAAGGACTCATCGGCTCCGGTAACTGAACCAACTTTACAAGACGTGATGGCCGCCATCGATGGTATCAGGTCTTCCCTCGGGAAGCAAATGGAGACCCTTGCCCATAAATTAGATACAGTGGCGATCGATGTGAATTTGATTCGCACGGACCTTACAAAGACTAATGAAAAGGTCAAATCGTTGGATGTAAAGACACTGAGTTTAACGGATGATGTCGTCGACCGGCAGACCGAGGTCCCTAACCTGAAGGCCTCGAATGACATTGTTGTCCGTCGCCTGGAGGATTTTGAAGGGAGGGACCGGCGGAATAATGTCTGTATAATTGGAGTTCCGGAAAAGGCGGAATATCAAGCGGCTAACATCTTTGTTGAGGACCTTATCGTCAACCAGCTAGCGCCCAAGGGACTGAGCAAGTTCTTTACTGAGGAGCGAGCGCACAGGGTCCCAGGCGGCAGACCGAAAGTGGGTGCCCAGCCGAGGCTTATGATAGCGCGGATATTCAACTTTCGGGACAGGGATGCTATCCTCCCGGCCTCTCGAGCGGGTGGGCCCTTGAATTTCGACAACTCATCAATCAGTTTCTACCCAGATTTCACACAGACGGTCCAAAAACAGAGGGTACGTTTTCTGGGGGTGAACTGGAGACTTCGTAATATGGGTCTCAAATACACCAGGCTTTACCCGGCCACGTTGAGGATCGAGTATGATGAACGGGTCCACTTCTTTGATAGGCCTGAGGTGGTGGCCGACTGGTTGGACACTCTGCCGGCCCAACAAAACCCAGAGAGACAATCTGGCGGAGCGGAGGGAGGAACTATGGAGCAGGAATGAGCACCGACTGTCTGGTTTTTGGGGACACTAGGGGGTTTACTATTGTGGTGGTTCGAGTTTTGATGTACGGTTAATTGCAGATGGAATGGGGGGTTGCGAGGCTATCGGAGGGTCTCTCTCCTCCTCAGCTTTACTTCTTGTAGCTTAGTTTAGATGTGGGGTCGACAGGCACACTGCGAGTTGGGGTGGCTCTATAGTCGTAAGCAGGGGTGCAGGGTGGGGGATATTGCAACGGGTTGTTTGGGGGGGTAGTGGGGGGTGCTGATCTTCAGGTTACTGTTTTCGCAAGGCGCTATATTGCAAGACATTCTCATTGACGTGCTGGACTCAGGTGGGGGTTGGGTCATCTTTCTCTTTTATGATGGGGGTAGGGGGTTGAGGTTGATGAGCTGGAATGTTAACGGGTTGGGGGACAAGATTAAACACGGGGTGGTATTGCAACTTTTAAAACGACATTCCCCTGATGTTGTTCTACTTCAGGAGACCCACTTGGTAGGAAATACATGTCATGCCATGAACAGGAAGGGATATCGTCTTGTGGCACATGCTGGGTTCTCTTCCGGGTCCTGGGGGGTTGGAATCCTTATTAAGAACTCTTTCCCGCTTGAGGTGGACTCTAAGGTCCTTGATGAAAGGGGGCGCTATGTGGCGGTGTCGGGACGGTGGGAGGGCTGCATGCTTTCCCTGGTGTCTATTTATGTTCCTCCTGGCCTGCAGTCTAAAATCTTCGCTGACATGGGACGGGTTCTACTCGATCTCCCTGGGGTTTTTTAAATTCTGGGTGGTGATTTTAATGCAGTGGTTTCCGGCACGCTGGATAGACATCCACCTAGGGATGTCAGGGGGGCTCATGGCTGGCTGCCTGACTTCATTGACACAATAAGCCTGGTGGACTGCTGGAGACTGCTTCACTCTACTCAGCGGCAGTATATGTTTCATTCGGGCACCCATGGTAGTCTCTCCAGGATTGATTATGTTTTGGTGCCGGCTGCACAAGCGTCCTATGTTGCGGAGGTTAGGCATATGGCTTGGGGTATCTCTGATCACTCCCCGCAGTGGCTTCGGTTTGAATTGGCGCCGGGCTCTGGGGGAAGGATAGCCCCTATTAACCCTTGGTATCTTCGAAATCCTAAGACTCGCAGTGAGCTTGTAAAGGCTTTTGATCATTATTTCCGGGAGAATGAGGGTTCGGTTTCTTCCTCGATATCGCTGTGGGAGGCTTTCAAGACTGTCCTAGGGGGCCAAGCTCTCTCGTTAATTACTGGAGTTAAGAAGCAGAAGGAGGATGTGGTAAGGGTAGAGACGGAGATAGCGGACTTGGAACTGGAACTAGAACAAGAGGTAACCCGCTCTAAACTGCAAGAGGTACTTCAAAAAGGGTTTAGTTTCGCCCCAACCAATATCCATTCCTTATTTAACTTAGAAAGCGATTTAAAAAACTTTTTTAGAAAGGTACAACTGAACAGATTCTTTGAAAATAGAGTTTATGATCCGGCCCCTAGTGTCACGGGCCTCAAACCAAAATCAACCTTCCTCCCCAGTTTACATCAAGTGGACAAAAATGTTGAGTTCTTTGAACGCGTGGTAGAGGTAGAGATTACAACTTTATTCACTAACCCTGAGTATAAGAAATTCAACAATAATCTCTCTAAGGAATAAAGAACAGCCCTAACTAACCTCCAAAATAGTGACGAGCTCCCAATTAAGCCCGCAGACAAAGGCGGTGGAGTGGTGTTATTCAACACCCCGGCATATGAAAACAAAATACGTGAGCTACTTAATGTACAAGAACACTATAAGAGAGCTAAATATATGGAACTTAGCCAACTGAAAACAGAGGTGGCAAATCTTTTAGTTAGGGGGAAGGAAGAAGGCTTTATCAATGAACAAGAATATAAATTTCTTCTCAACACACATCCCACCATCCCAGCAATTTATGGTCTGCCAAAAATACATAAAAACGTAGCAGATCCCCCGATGAGACCCATCATTAGTGGGATTGGTTCTATTCTTGAACCTCGCAGCCGCTATGTAGACCACGTCTTGCAACCTCTAGTGAAGAAACAAAGGTCTTACTTAAAAAGACACTTCCCACACGATTACCACCTTCGAGGGCAGAGTGTTCCACAGGGCGACCCAATTCTTGGTCGCCCTGGACATCGAAGCCCTATATACGAACATCCCGCAAAACGACACCTTGGAGGTGATACAGTCCATTTTAGAAACTGAGGACCTAAGAGGTGGCAACAGTAATTTTTATCATGTCCTGCCTTTACTTTATACTTAAGAAGATTTTTTTCTTATTTAAAGATGAGCTCTATCTCCAAGTGAAGGGGACCAGCATGGGGGCCACATGTGCCCCCAGCCTGGCATGCCTCTATGTAGGTAACTTTGAGGAACTACATATATTCAATGAGATAGCTCCCTTTTACGAAAACATATCCTGCTGGCACCGCTACATAGATGATATCATTTTCATCTGGAGCGGAGCCAGCAGTGATTTAGTCACCTTTCTAACATGGCTTAATCTGGGCGACTCCAATTTAAAATTCACGGGTAATTACAGCAACGAGAGAGTTGCATTTCTGGACATTAATATAAAAGAGGAGGATGGTATTCTTAAGGTGGAACTCTACACCAAACCCACCGACAAAAATTCATTACTCCATTACTCCAGCAACCATCCTAGAGCCCAGAAAGACAATGTGCCTTTCGGCGAATTTCTCAGATTGAGGCGCAATTGCTCTAATCTAGAGGACTTCTATAAACACGCCGAAAACCCCAAAAATAAATTAAAAGCAAGGGGATATCCGAACAAACTCATAAAACATGCACTCAAACGTGCACGTTTTTATGATAGAGACAGTCTGTTAGATCAGAATAAACCAAATAAGAGACAGGACGTGACCTTTGACAGAATAGTCTTTGTCACACAATACTCGCATGTCAGTAATCAAATCAAAAATATCATAAATAGAACTGGAAAATTCTCAACTTCAACATGGACAAACAACTAAATAAACCCCTTTTCTCTTTCCGTAAAAAGAAAACAATTAGGAATAGTCTTGTCCACACTTACAAGCCCATTAAGGACACTCAACTAACCCTAACTGGGGGAGTTGCATCCGGCAATTACAAATGTGGGACATGTTCCATATGTCCCCATTGTATTACCGGAAAAAATCTAGAGTACAATGGCAAAAAACTAACCCCCACTACGTTTAACAACTGTCGAAGCCAAAATGTGGTATACCTGCTCCTATGCCCCTGTAACTTGGGGTATGTTGGAGAAACGAGCAGGGAGTTGCATACCCGCGTGCTGGAACATAAATAAGCAATACGGACCAAAAAACCTAGCGCACCACTAACTGAACACTTCCAAACCTCCAACCATACATGTGACGATTTAGGGTGGTTTATCTTAGAAAAAATTAGAATCAACAGAAGAGGGGGAGACATTGACAAAACTAGAAAGATTAGGGAACAGTGGTATTTCTGCCACTTAAATACCATTTACAAAGGGCTGAACAGTAGGGAAGATTGGACCAAATGTTTATAGAAATCTCTGTGATCTTGTAGGGGAGAGATCTTTCTCTCCTAACTTGCCAGGTAGGATATATCCATTAGGGATCTCCTACCTTTTGTTGCTCTTACGCATCTGTAACTACCCTATAGGCCCCCATGTTGATTCAGTTTCTCCCAATCCCAGGTCTTGTAGAAGTCCATATATTAGAATTCGATTCTAGGACGTTCCATCCCCCTCTTTTATTGACAGCAACGTTTTTCATATGTCTCCTTAACTCAGCAAACATTTGATGTGTTGCCATAATTAAACATACATTACTTAGGTCAATATAATATGCCTGCATCCCAGCAGACATGAGTCGTGATACAAGACATGACAGCCAACAATTTTTATAGGTTTTTCATAATTTAGCAGACCTTTGATGTGTTTCCATTATTATACATACATTACTGAGGCTAATATAATATGCCTATATTCCAATAGACATGAACGGCGATACAAGATAGGACCCCGATATTCTCCTGACAGCTATCAGCTATCAGCCTCGGGACTTAGTCTCGAATTTTGCTACGGTAGCAGCCCGCTACACGCCGCCCAGCGAGCACCGATCCCGATTTCGGGCTCCAATACTTTAAAATGAACGCCTCACAGTAGCGAGCCGTACTCGGGCAATGTATGACCTCATGATGTCTTGGGCTCATCTTTTTCAATTCCAATTCATGCAACAACTATAGGGTGCACTTTGAATCAATTTGCATTGCATGCAATAGTACGGGCCCCGGGCCGCTGGCGGTAACACTGTTTCGGACCAGAAAGTAAACCAGAATGTTCGACATGCATTGTACTCCGATTGGATAATAAGAACCAATGAGCGCCGCAGCCTCTCAAGACTATTTAGCATATCCGGATTTAAACTGTCTTCCCGAGATTGGTGCATAGCACTCTGGCATTGTTCAATCACGACGGAGCTTACTGTTTTTAACCGTGAGGAACACGGGTTGTTCCTGCATACGACGCGGACCCCCACAGACAGCGGAACGAGTAACTACTGACTAGGTGAGCGAGCTGCACGTCCCTGCCCTTTTCGGGATACTTATATAGCTTTAAACGCACGCATAGGACTCTCTAAAAATCTTTATCATGATGCCTGTTTCTACCCATTTGCAGGTAGTCCTTTAAAGGCCAAGAAAGAAATTTAGATGGACATTGGAACCACGTGCCATCCGATTAGGTGAGCAGTAATATGGCCCCAGTCTTGATTCCATACGAGAACCTAAAACAAATGCCTAGGACAGTCTCTTGATAATGGTTTCATTTTAAATTTAAGGTAATTTCTGAAGAGGCCAAGAGAGAGGCACCGACCACAAACAACCAATCTAATCGATAATTATAAGAAGTTGGGACTTTACGGTTACCTCTGATGGTATACCCTCATATAAACCTATGTACTACTGCTTATTTTCAACAGCAGAAATACGTAATTTTAAAACCCATGTATTTCCCTTTTTATTATCTCTAGGCAATTGTGGCCTAATAACAAACAAATCAAAAGATTTTCATTTCATCCAATTTAACTTGGGACAGTGACATGAAGTGGGAGAAATAAAAGCCGTATTAAGCAAAACAGGTAGGCATCGATCTTTACTTAATAGGTCATAGACGTTAATGTGTATATTTAAATTGTACTAATCTAGTAATCCTGGTACTGCAGGACACACTACTGGCAACAGCAATTTAACAGGTTTCCAGTAGACTTCCATGTTCCGATAAGGAATTGATAATTGACCGTAACAAGTGACCATCAGCAGAAACCTAGGGTAAGCAGATACTATTATTTCCAGCTTACACGTCTCACTATGAACTCTGGGTGCTCCATAGTAATGATAAACTGGGAATTGCCCATCGGCCCCCTGTATCTTTTTAATACTTAAACCCTCTATGAAGAAGCACCAGCGTGTAGTTATGTTATGAGTGAACTGTTAGCCTTTCCAAGAGATTGGTTCTCTATTTCTTTACCACTGTTCTATTTGTTTCTTTTTATCTTTTGAAAATACCAGCGTGGAGTTGTGCTATTATTGAATTGTCAACTTTACTCAGTGATCGGTTCTGTTTTTAATACCGCTGTATAGGTTTTATGTTATCCCTTGAAAGTTGGATTATAAATATATACAATAGACAAATGCCCAAGGGCAATATGTAGTGTAACAGGGTTAAGATCAGATACATGTAAGCGACAAATGACTACCAGATATGTTCTGTTGCTCCACAAGTGCTCAGGTTCAGCAGTATGAAAATCTATACATGTTCTTTTCAGCTTAGGATCTCAATTTACTGACGTAACATGAGGGTCCAGAGTTAACTATGTTTTGTACACATGTTGCGATTCATCGATATGCAATAAGTTAACTGCATCAATTTGACGTTCATTGTTTGCATGATATCTATTACAGGGCGATTGTATACATTCCCTGGTGGTGACAGAATATTACTTGTCTTGATAAAGGTGGTAACTATAAGGAGAACCCACCGAAACGCGTCGACGCAAAAAACCGTATAATTCAAGTCTCCAACACCATAATTGATATGCTGATGTCGTAGCGATACAACACTGGTGCTTTCACTACGGAGCAAGAATATACAATTCGTACTCAACAATTTTATGTTGTACCTATTCTGTCTGTTCTCAATCGTGCAGGTCGCTATTGAGTCTACTGTTTTATTGTGTTTTAGACTAGGGATCTAGTTCAGTGCGCCCTATTTTTGTGTCTTTTTAATTTATTCAAAATAAATGAATTTTTAACTTTCAATATGTTTTTGTTGTATGTACTTGTGACATTGTAAGGTCTGGTATTCCAAACCTTTGCTTAGTTCTGCTTCAAGGGAACTTTCTTACTCATGTCCTGCAATTGAAGCAGCTGGAATATAGAACGTTGGTAACGGATGAGGCGAAGGCCATTAGTCAGGAACAGCAGGGGCGTCTCTATGATGCTGGGGACAAGGCGGGCAAATTAATTGCATGGTTGGATAGGAAAGATAGAGCTAGTCGTGTGGTTCCTGAAATCGAAATGGAGAGTGGGGTACTGATCACTGACCCGCAAGGGATAGTGACATGTTTCGCCGATCATTTCCACACTGTGTACTCTTCCGTGTCGGATAGGCCGGAGGAGGACTCTTGCTTGCTGTTGCGAGATATTGCACTCCCGAGCCTTTCTGAGGCGGACCGAGAACTCATGGACTGTAAAATCACTGCGGATGAGGTAGCGTTAGCTATGCGTTCCCTACACTCGGGTAAAGCGATGGGTCCCAACAGTCTCCCGATTGAGATTTACAAGCTTCGTCCAGACAAGATTGCTCTGTATTTAAGAGACATTTCTTGGAGTCCGGAGATCGTGGCCTCCTCCCCCGCGATCAGCGTTTGGCATCGATAGTGGTAATACAAAAGGAAGGGAAACCGAGTAATAAGTGTGTTTCGTATCGACCGATTTCACTGTTAAATGCCGAACCTAAAATTCTAGCCAAGCTGCTGGCTAATAGACTGATCAAGGTCATTAGTGAGCTGGTCCACCCGGATCAGTCTGGTTTTACCCCCTACAGGAATGTGGCGTTGAACCTTAGGCGTCTACACGGGGCTCTCGCGAGGGCCGCGACTCTTCGTGAGCCGGCCATTTTGGTGTCGTTAGATGCCACTATGGCGTTCGATACGGTGGAATGGCTGTATTTGTGGGCGGTGTTGGCTAAATTTGGCTTCGGGTCCCTGATATCCACAAATATTACTGGGCCGCACACCTCTCCGCCATTAATCAGTGTACTTACGGTGACGGTGACGACCCGGCATACGCAATGGACCGCTGGCTCTTACCAGGCGGCAACTTTGAAGCGGCGCTCTACTCCAAACCGGGATGATACCCGCTGACGGGACCAACGCAACACTCGGTACAGCTATGGCATATTGTGCAACGCAAACTGGGCTGGGCTGACACCCTCACGATGGCCACCCCCCTTTGGGTTTCTGAGAGACTCGGAAGGCTAGGCCGTACCAAGGGGTTCCATAACTGGGACCTCATAGGCATATCTCATGTCCGGGACCTATGGGGCCCGAAGGAGATTACACCTTTTGTCTCACTCCAACACACCTACGAATTGGCTCACTCTGAACACTTTAGATACACGCAGATCAGGCACTCCCTCCAGGCCAGCATTCCGGCGGGAACACAGCCCCCTGCCTACTCACCGCTGGAGGACAGACTCCTCGATGGTCATCTTCCCGAACACGCCATATCACTCACGTACAAGAAAATCATTAATCATTCCCCAGACCTATTGCTCCCCCTCAAGGGTAAATGGGAAGCGGACGGTCTAGAAATAGATGAGGAGGAATGGCAATCTGCACTAGCCTCCCCCAAGGAGGTGGCTATTTCGGCCAGACTCTAGCTCATTCAATTCAAAATATTACATTGTGTTTACCTCTCAGGGACTAGACTACAACGAATGGGCCGAAGTACAGACGGGCTCTGTAGACGGGGATGCGGAGAGGTAGGGACCTTCTTCCACATACCCTGGGAATGCCCAAGGCTGCACCACTACTGGACCCCGAGTTACCCGATGCATGCAAGAAGTGTGGGAGGTAGAGGTCAGACTTGAAGCTAAAAGGTGCCTGTTAAACATTTGGGAGCCCACAGACTTATCGCAGAGTGGGAAGGTGTGAGCCACCCTAGGATTTGCGATTGCCAAAAGGAACATTGCTAGGCTCTGGGGGGCGGCTCGACCTCCTAAGATCGGCCAATGGAAACGGGACATGGACTGGTGCATGCTCCAAGAAAAGACAGTGTACGAGACACGGGGCTGCCCACGGAAATGGACACAAATTTGGACCACCTGGAACGATTACAGAGGGAACATTTGCGAACCCCCTCAGAACGCCTCAATTGATGAACCTCTTGTACTATAAATGCTCTTTGATATGCTTGTGTATCCCTCCATACTGATATAATTGTGTGTGCCCTGGAACTCCCTGCGCTTAAATGTAGAATATTATTATTGCCTTGATTGTGATGATTGCCACTTATCTCTTGTTGCTTTTGTTGCTAATAAAAAGAATAAAAAAAAAAAAAATTGGGCTTCGGGTCGGATTTCATTAGCTGGGTGCGGCTTCTTTATGCGGACCCTCTCGCCCAGATAGTGGTTAATGGACGCGTCTCGGCGCCATTTTGTCTTGGGCGGGGTACTCGCCAGGGTTGTCCGCTGTCTCCTCTTTTGTTCACATTGGCCCTAGAGCCTCTCGCAGCTTGGATCCGTTGGGAGCCCTCAATGAGGGGTATTCATTGGTCTCTGCAGTTCGAAGATCGCATCTCATTATATGCGGACAACATCTTGCTTTACTTAACTTCGCCCAGGAAATCTTTGATAGTACTATGTGAAGTTTTTGCTTCCTTCGGTAGAAACTCTGGCTTGGTTATCAACTGGGCAAAATCCTATCTTTATGTTCTTTGTGGTGATGCTCCGATCCTACCGCGTAACTGCCCCATCCAGATAGCGCAAGAGGGGTTCAAATATCTCGGGATCTATGTATCGATGGACCCTGTGGTTCGATATGAAAAGAACATTCTCCCTCCTTTGAGTCGGTGGAAGCAAGATGTTGCGGGCTGGCGGAGGCTCCCGCTGTCACTGCTCGGGTGAGCGACTCTTTTCAAGATGATGTCTCTCCCTCGTTTTCTATATGCCCTTCAGAACACAGTTGATATTGTTCCAGCTAGTTACTTTCGTGTAGTTGAGGGTCTGCAATGGGAATTGTTGTGGGATAGCAGACCTCGCATTGCGCTTGCCAAGTTAACGCTCCCGTGGTATGACGGGGGCATTGCTCTCCCCGACATTAAAAGATATTATTGGGCGTTGCCGTTAGGTGCCATCAACCACGGTATGTATGGCCCTGAGATAAATCCTAGTTTTGCCATGGATAGGTGGCTACTTCCCGGCGGCAATTATTACAGAGCGTTATATTCTAAATCTGTGGTAAAAACTCTTACGGGGCCGACGAGAACGGCCGTACGGATCTGGCAAGATGCTACTAGTTTGTTAGGGTGGAAGGATCGTTTGACCTTGGCGACCCCGCTTTTCAGCTCTAATAGGTTTGGTAAATTGTGGAACACTAAGGGGTTCGACAAGTGGGATCTCATTGGCATCTCCAGGGTGGGAGACCTCTGGGTTAAGGGACAAGTGAAATAGTTCGCGGCTTTACAGACTGAGTTTGAACTGGGAGGGACGGAGTAATTCCATTATGCTAATCGGCGATCTCCTCACCGAAGGAGGTCGCGGTTCCGGGACGACTCAGATTAGTTCAGCTCAAGATATTGCATAGGGTCTATGTCACGGGTCCCCGTCTGGTCCGGATGGGTTTTGCCGAGGAGGGTCTGTGTCAACGGGGTTGTGGACAGCTGGGGACGTTCCTCCACATCATCTGGGAGTGTCAGGAAGTCACTGACTATTGGAGTAGGATACACGAGGTGATGCAGGAGGTTACAGGTGTGGCTCTCTTGCCAGAGGCCAGGCGCTGCCTGTTGAATGTTTGGGAGCCCACGGATCATAATGTGGCACAGACCCAGTGGGTGACTCAAGGGGCCATGATTGCCAAACGGAACATTGCACAGTTGTGGGGGTCCCAGAGGCCTCCTACTCTTGAGGTGTGGATGTGAAAACATGGATTGGTGCATGTTCAGGGAAAAAACTGTATATTTGGCTCGGGTCGCCCCCGAAAATGGCATAAGGTTTGGGGTCCCTGGAATCGATATAGAGGGGACATATGTGTACCACCAGCGACTGCAGTCCTTGATGTCTGACTTTCCCCCTGACCCCTTATTGTTCCTGATTGCTTTCATGTTACTGCTGCACCCTCTTCTCCTCCCCACTTACCATTAATATCAACCTGTGATGGCCATCAGCCCTTGCGTGACGTAGGACGCCGTTCGCCTCTGGTTCTTTCTGGCCAAGCATTATCACAGGTTGATATTGTACCATTGTTTGCTGCTTGTTGTTCATAGATATTATCTCCCTTTCTAAAAATACTCGATATTAATGTGGCTATTTAAACGAGAACCTTTGTAGCTTAGTTTTAGCTTAAACGTCATTTTCTGATATTGTCTCTCTGCTTGACTTTGCAGCTTCGTGTTTTGAAAGTCATTGTTATACCAGAAGGCTATGCCTGTCTCCTAAATACACTAGGTAATCATGCTCACACAACCATGAGGTTTATTTATTTTTCTGCTCTCTGTATCGGACTTTAACTTAATGCGTTATGTATGTGTGTTTATTTAGCTTCACACTACATCTTTTTTGCATAACTATTAGAAATTTGATATAACGTCTCATAATAGGGCTTAAACGTTTTTCTGCTTGATTTTGAAGCTTCTCGTTTTTATCAGTTTTTTCATATACCAGAAGAAACGTTGGTCGTCTTATGACATTAGGTAATTAAGCTTACATTATTATGAAGCTTATTCTTCATTTGATAACGGACATTGACTTGGTGGGTTTTTGACGTGTGTTTATTTAATTACACACGACATTTCTTTTGCATTTAGAAATCTTCAGCAGCCTATTGTCATAAAATCCTACAATAAGGCGCGTTTACGTGACAGTATTATCTGCTTCATCAAATATACGACGTCGCCCCAATGTGTATTTTAGCAGCAAGAGAACACGTGCATAATTGTCTGAATTGTGGCTGGCTTTATTCGACATCGCAAATGTAAACAGCTCGTCAGAATTGAGAAGTACGATTTTAAGAAGAGTAAACCGTAATACTTATGTAAGTAACAAATGAGATCTGGGACTAGTCTCTCCTTAATGATTATGGTTTTTCTCATGGGTGCTTTGTCTATATCGTATGCTCTATTCTCTTACAGATAAACTAATTATCATATCGATATGAAAACGATTTTTAAACATTCCTATTGAACTGTCGAAAGTGTCTGTTAAGTAAGTATCGTAAAAAGTTCTGCCATAATTCAAATAGGTTTAAAATCAATGTAACTAGCTGATATTAATGGTTGTTTGCCCTTGCGATTATATAAAGGGTATGCAACATGGCTCAAACTTTTGCCATAATCCAGATAGGTTTATATCCATGCAACTACCTGGTATTAGTGGCTTTTAGCCTTCACAACTATATAAATGGTATACTACACGGTCCAAAATGAGCATTGAAGTAAACCGTAGGCTTTAACTGTTGTAAGTCTTTCTTGTCCATTTTTAAGTGGGGGGCACCAAGCATATTTCTCAAGCTGTTTAACTATGGGTTCTGCTGTTACTTTGTTTCGAATTGAATTATTTGAATCTGTTTCTTTTGTCATCTTTGAATATGTGATACATTAGATATGTAATGTTTCTAATAAATGTATTTCATTATACACTTTTCCCAGGTAATACGTGGCTATTCCTGAAGAAGGCGCTGGTTCGCCGAAACGCGCATCGAATTTATTGTTGTGCCGCTTTGTTTTTTCTTAATTTTGGGATTTTGTCTTTATAATACTGTTTGATTTGGTCTATATTGCATATGGAAACAAGTCTTTTTTAATGAAATATGTATTTTAAAATGTGTCTTTATAAAAAAAAGTTATAAGTGTGACAATAAAAAGCAGAACCTCAGTTGTTAATGTGTTGCCTCTCTTAGTTATCAGTTTACAGACAAGATGATATAATTGCCTAGGTTGTTATTTCTCATATATATTCTATCAGGTCATAGACACCAGGTCCAGTCCTCAGGTCCAGAAGTGTTCTGAGGTGGGTGATTGGAGATGCCACATTGATGTCTAGCATTAATTAGCTAGTGGGTGGGAATCACTTCAGGGCACACCCTAACCAATGGAGTAAAAGTTCACAAGGCCAACTTCACCAACTTTCGGTATTTTCAAGCTAGCGGGCGTCTTTGGCCACACTATACTTGGACTCTGAGAGCTGGGAGTGAATACTAAATTAATCCTAGTGTCCTCCACCCTTCTAGTACTAAAATCCAGGTTGAAGCAGGTACTTCAACAACAGTGGATCCACATGAATTACCTTGCATCCTGTACTCGCTGCCCTTTGAAAGGTGGCCCGGGTATAATAAGTAAAACCCCGGCAGACCTTTCAAGCAGGATTTGATAATATAATGTCAAAAAGGAGGCTCACAGCCCCAGCCGGCATATTCTGTAAGGTCCAGAGGGGTCATTGCTGCCCATTCACTGCAGCCTATGCTTTGCTTTTGTGAGGCATTTACACCTTTTCACACCTATTCAATTCTAATTACTGGTTTGCAGAAGTGGGAGAACAAACACAAATGGGACTCCAGCGGTTTTGAGTTAAGAAAAGGTAACTTTCTGAAAGTACATTTTCTTTAATATTTACCATAAATCCGACTACATTACTGAATTTGATTTTAATGACTATTAAAATAGTCTCATTTTTTCCCTAGCTGTTCCATACTAAAGTTAGAATTATTAAATGTAATAATGTAACCGGAGTTCAGCCAGACTTGCTATAAGATTTGGGTTTTAGCTTCAGGTCACAATGTTCATTCAGTTCCAGTATCCTAGCTTATAGAGTTAATATATATTCTGCAGAGATCAGTGAGTTGTAAATTGCCCTTGGGACCGCCACCCACCAGGGCGGGCTTCAGCAACGTCCCGGGGTGCCCACCCCGGGAAATTAGAGATTGTTATGCGATGGCGGGAGTACTTTGAACAAGCGGACCATTTTACCACTTGCCCCCTTCCGTGTTTTTTTATTTATAATTTATAAAAAGAAAAAAATGGCCGGACACCGGAGGATGGGGTCCCCAGGGCCAAAATCGGCCTGGGAAGGGGGGCCGACCAGCCCCCTCCTTTAAAATAAAATATATATTTTTTAAAGAAATGGCCATGCCCCAGGGGCATTGTGCGGCCCCCATCCTTTTTATTTAAATTATTTTTAAACTGGGTCAGGTCCCGGGGGATTGTGTCCCCGGGGCCCAAAGTGGTCAAGGGAAGGGAGGGCCTCACAGCCCCTCTTCTTAAAAAGTGGTCATCAGTGATGTCACTGAGGATGTCATGAGTGAAGTAATATGCGAGGTCACATTGCGGGGGCACGTGTTAAAGTTAACTCAACTAACTATAACAGCTGAATTCTCTGGTTTTGTTTGCGTAAAATATGACTAACTATAACATCCCTGTAACATTTGTTTTTTTAGTGAATTATACATATATATATCCCTAATATGAGTTCTAATATATGTATTTATACAGATGGGTCTATGATCTATACTCTAGGTAATGCGCATTTAGGCTACTACTCAAAATCTCACTATGATACATAATCTTATAGTTTTTATACATAATTTTGTATATTTATGTGTTTTAACTTTCAATTGCACAGTTAAAGATTCCTATTGCCTATTTCAGAGATTTATCTCGGCATCTGCTAAATGCAAAAGCTTTGAGTGCAGGATGACAGTATTTCTTCACTTTTGATGGTCACATGACCTGCAATGTGATGGTTGGGTCCGTGCACTTTTGAACATTTTAAAATGTAACATGGTTACTGTGACCCGTATGAGAACAAAGGCTCGTTGGCCCGAAACGCGTCATTGCTGATATCACCTGAATAAATAATATCATCTAGCCAAATCCTGTGGTCCGTCTCCTTCTTCGCCTGTCTGTGTGGACCGGAGGTTGTTCGGAGTTGTTTCTGCATGTTACTACGGAAGTCGGTTTGCTTCCGGTAACGGACCCCCTCCCTGCAAGTTGGCGTCCGCCTTCAAACCATTCTTTTGGAAATCCTTGGCAGAATTTTGGTGAATGCCCCCTATTTCTGCCGGAAGATTCTGTAAGCAGAGAAGCGAAAGCGAGCGGCGACCGGGTTGGAGGACCTGTCGAAGATTGTTTTTGGCTGTGCGGTGAGTCACAAGGCATTGCATAGGTGGGGAGGTTAGGAGATCGGCGTCAAGATACTGTAGCTGTTAATTTTCAAGCTACGTGATTAACAAGAGATCAGGTGTTTCAGCATGTCAGCAGAAACTGTCCGCGAACGGGAGGCGGTGGCCGCGGAGTTATTTGGAAATATGCCGACTACCATGGCAAGTATAAATAATGCTTCTAATAATGACAATGGATAAGAAGAAAAAAACATTAAAATACTGCTAAAAGACCTTGAAAAAAACAAAAGATTAGAAATCACAAAATGTTGGGGACACTGCTCTTTGACAAAGTATGCGGAAGCAGGGCGTGTTCCACGAGGTTTACGTATTTTATTAGCGCCCAGTTTCGACAAACCGAATCCATCGATGTTGAAGGAATGGGGAGAAAGCAACCTCGCAACGTCTATGAATCTGGTCCATATTTTAGTAAAGTATGCTGCAATATACTAAATGCTGAGATTGACAAAATTGAAGAAACAGACGTTATCAAAAAATTGAAAGAGACTATGAATGAAAGACCATGCAAACATGAGGATAATATAAAAATTAGAAAAGCGCATAAGTTCGCACGTGATCAGGCGGACTATAACAGTCAAATTTTCACCTTTGCAAGTAATTACAATGCAATCAAACGACAACAATATAGTGACAAGGGTAGCAAAAAAATAATTGCTCATACATCATCTACTGCAATGCGTAATGCCAACAGGGCAGTTTCTAGGTGTAGTGCCGCCCTAGGCGAGAATTGAAAAATGCCGCCCCCTCCCTTTGCAGTATTATCCTTCTAACTGTGTTTGGTACTCGTTTGTAACATGCACATGTCACTTTTCTCTCATAACACACTGTTTTCTACCTCTTACATTTTGTTTGTTTTCGATACTTGCACAAGTGCCACCATTGCCTATGTAACGTTTGGTGTTTGAGTGTTCTCCATATATTGCAGTATTATACCTCTATGTTTACTTTGTACACTTTTGTAGCCTGCACACATGTCACTTTTTCCTCCTGTAATGCACCGTTTGCTACCTATTGTATTTTGTTGGCTCACGATTGTCACTTTTGCCTCATTTAATGTAACGTTTGCTTTTGTAATTTGTTCACTTGTAATGTTCTCATGTATCAGTTCTGTTCCTATTGTGAAGGGCTCTGACACCTTTGGGTAAAGTCCGCCCTATATAAAAACGCATAAATAAGGTAAGGGGTCCTCTGCTCTTAAGTTCTGCACTGCGCACACTCTCTTCGTGCTTCCTTGTCCCCCTCTCCCGTGTCCTACTACTCCTCCAGGCTCCTTCAGCCTCGCTCACATGCAGGGACTCGGAGATCATAGATTCTTTCCATCATCACCTCACCTCAGTCACAGGCCGGAGGCCTGGACATGGGGCCCACCACCAACGCCATCTTATCTACTTTCAGATCTTTTTAGCCTGCCTGGCCTGCTGCAGCAAACAGACTCGCCCCGCCCGCGCCACCACCATCCAAACCGTCCTCATTCGGACACAGGGGGTCACCTCACCCCTCACAGTGCTGCCTGCTACCCAGCTCCTGCTCACTCAGTGACAGTGTTTTGCGCCACTCTCCAGCCGACCGTGCGGACGGGCTCGGTCCGGAGTCGGAGATAACAGATAATGAATCACCTCACCCGCCCGCCTCCGCCTCATTTACAACATTAGGCCTGAGTGATGTACACATAATTAACACATGATTCATTTACAAATAATTGAATTTGCAGCATGCAAATGCATCTGATTCCGATCCGATCCGAAATATATATTTTTATATTTATTTTCGCAGCCAAGCCCAGCGGCCTTCTGACTGACTCACCGGCGGTGTGTGCACTGACTGACTGCTCAAGTCACGACCTGCTGCTGCGTACGTACGACGGTCCCCACGACACGACCACCACGGCCAGGCCTGACCACGGCTATGCTGTTTTGCAGGCTTGTGGTGCTGGGGAGAGGGCCGGCGGGAGACGGAGTCGGGACTGGACAAGACTCTGTGTGGCACTGGCAGGGGGCAGCTGCAGACCAGTATACTAATTAAATTATGGGCAAAGGGGGAGCAGGGCGTCAGCCGACACACACAGTCCAACCGTCCCCCGCGTGCGCCAAGAGAGATGGTGGCACTGGTGCGCCGTGCGCGTCACCGTCACTGGCCTGCCCTCCCTGGCCGAAGCACTGCTCGTGGATTGGCCAAGAATGTTCCCCAGGGCCGTCATTGGGAGCGCTATCCCAGCACTACAAGATTGACGGCCCTGGGGACCCACACTTACACTAGTGTGTCCCGCATGCCGCTCTTCTTCTACACACACACGCCATCAATCTAGGGTGTGCCGCTCGGCGGGCTAAACGCAACTAACAAGCAATTGCAAACATCAGCAGGTGCGCTACACTTGCACAGTGCACTCCAGACTCCACTGCATGATTACAACAAAATGCCGCCCTCATCATTTTGCCGCCCTAGGCGGCCGCCTAGTCCTGCCTAATGGCAGAAACAGCCCTGAATGCCAATAATGAATTATCAAGCTTAGAAACTGAGTCCTTAACCAGCGAGTCTAGTTTTGATTCAGATTCCAACAAACAAACAGCAACCAAACTAAATTTATAACAGGAATTTGATTTTTTGGTCAAAGAGAGACTGCAGACATTGAGACCGAGACAAAAGAATTTCACAAGAAACGAAGGAATAAAAGAATACGAGAAAGAAGAAGAAGAAATGAACAAAAAACACAAAAAGAAAACGAAAACTCAATGCAAAGGAAACAACAGTAGAGGGCAAATCGATCATGAATTTGTCTGACATAATTTTTAACCAAACCGGAAGAGCAAATGTTATCGCTTGGTCTAAATTTTTGCCCCAATCAATATTTTAAGATGCGTGAACACGAATAGATGTTTTCTGCTTCATTAGGAAATTAAAATTAAAAAAATGTTTTGCATTGCAAACTTTAAAAAACACTACTGAAGCAGATACTCGTCTCACTGTAACGACAATGAAAGAGTTGAATTATTGTCCTCTGATGTTTCCTCTCTCCTTACTGTGCATGACCTCAATGAAGCCACCAATTACCAACCCTCAGGTCCAGATGCGGATTTAACCACACAATCAAGAGGAAGTAAAATCAATATGTTACAAAAAGGCGCTGGGATCAGTCCTTTTAAGGCCAAATCCAGTTTCATTCCTTTAATGATTAAGGATGCAGTGGACACATTTCATGACTGTGTTACAAATGACATTAAGCAACTGTATCGACAAACTAAAGGCAAAAAAAAATAATCATCAACGTAAGAAACAAGACTATGTCAACCTTATGAAAACGCTAAATGACAATACTGAAATTGTGATAAAAAACTCAGACAAAGGTGGCAATTTGGTCATCTGGCCCAAGAAAGATTACATTAATGAAGCCAACAGGCAAGTGAATGATGTCAATTGTTATGAAAAATCAACACAAAGAATATGCTAAGGCAAAGGAGACACTATACAAACAGTTATCCCAATGGCGCAGGGAAGGCCTAATTTCAAAAGAAGAATTTAAATTAATGAACAACGCATTTCCTGTCCTCCCTGTGTTATATTTAATTCCGAAAATCCACAAAGGTATAATCCCAACACTAGGAAGACAGATTATTTCGCACATTAAAAGTGTCAGAGAACAGGTTGGCCAATATATCGATTTCTTTCTGCAAGATGCTGTAAAAAATCTACCCAGCTAAATATAAGGATACTAGCGATTTCCTAGAAAAAATTAAAGATCTTGAGTGGAATGATGGCATGTTATTAATAACTTTAGACGTAGAGTCTTTATATACCAGCATAGATCATGTAAAAGGGTTGGCTGCAGTAAAACACTTATCAATCTAATTGAATGGTGCCGGCACAACAACTTCTTTCTTTTTGGAAAGGAGTTGTTCAGACAACTCAGAGGTGTGGCGATGGGTTCCTGTTTCTCCCCCAGCTATGCGTGCTTGCACATTGGCTGGTGGGAGGAACAGGTTTTAAACATAGAACACAGGGTATGGGTCAACGAAAAGATAGTAAGATATCTTAGATATATTGATGATATTTTCATTTTATGGCAAGGAGATGAGCAGGAAGCTTTACTTTTTGTTAAAGCCATTAATTCTAATTCCCTCAATCTCAATTTCACATCACATATTAATAAATCTAGTATAGAATTTTTAGATGTGAGAATATATGTTAATAATGCCAGAATTGAAACCACCCTGTTTAGAAAACCCACCGCTGGGAATACTACGCTACATGCAACTAGTTTGCATCCTAAACACACAATAGCTAGCATTCCTTACGGGGAGATTCTTAGATTGAAAAGAATATGCAGTTTGACCATTGATTTCGAAACACGTTTGCAAGAAATTATGATAGGATTAAAGGCGCTTGGATACTCTGATAACACACTTAAGCAAGCTATAGCTAAGGCCGATTTGTGTCCTAGAGAAAGTTTGTTTCAACCTAAGCTTAAGGATACTGAAGGTATAGATAAGGATGAAGCTATCAATGACAATAGTGAGGTTAATGAATGTCCTAGGTTAATTACTGCATTCAGCAATGAAGAAAGAAGAATCAGGACTAAATTGGCCCATAGTATTAACTGATATGGTTTTAGGCTCCAGATTACCTAGTACTCCCATGATTACATTCAGAAGAGCTAAAAGCATGGGATCTGTTCTTGACAAAAGTAGCCCGGAAACTAGACAAAAAACGATGTGGCTTCAACAGGCACAAGGTTTTCGAAAATGCTCTACTTGTAGAGCATGCAAATTCGGAACAAATAAAACATTACCACAAACCTTTCAGTTCCTAAGAGATAGCTATTTCAGGCAGCTTCAACTGTAAGACAGAATTTGCTGTTTATGTCCTGACATGCACTTGTGGCTTAAACTACATTGGTCACACAAAGCTAAAGGTGCATGTCAGGATCTTGCAGCATCTTAGAGCTATTTTACACAGTGATCCCGCTTACCCGGTAGCAAGTCATTTTAAGAGAACCCCTAACAATGACGTAGGGCGTTTAAAATATTATGTGGTGGGATCAATTCATAAATCCCGTAGAGGAGGAGATCGGGAACATCAGTTGAGGCAGCTTGAAACCACAATGATTGTCAAATTTGACAGCAAATGGCCCAACGGGTTGAACAATACATAAGACATGTTAAATTTCTTATAACTATAACTAGTGCTTAGTTAGAATATTTATTGTTCTCCATATTATTTATTTCAACTGGTTTTATCTGGTCATCTGCCTTATATATACAATAACACTTTGTCTTGAAGCAGATTTTACATTGACTTTGGTCACTTTTCCAATCTTAATACATAGGTTCCCTATTATTAAGAACATCTTGAATTAAATGAATAACTCCTACAGCCGCTTGTATATATGAAATAACAAAAAGATTATAATTACATGTATATATTTTTTTCACCTCGTATTTTGCACCATGAACCGTTATGATGAATTTCAAAAGAATGTTATTTATATGATTTTAACAATAGGATCCAGCAATGGCTATTTTATGGTTAACAATATTTATACATTACATTTTATCATACAGTATGCACTTTATACAACGTTTTGCACTAGTTTTGCACAGAACTATGAATGCTGCGTAGTTATAGATTTTTGCACTTTAAGAAATAATGCCAACCATCAGATACTGTCTAATCGATTAACAAAGTAAATCATGCAATTGGTAATTTATCTAAGATAGGGTTAGCTGCCTAAATTATGGGATTCATCCCCAATATGAGTTCTAATGTATGTATTTATACAGATAGGTCTATGATCTATACTCTAGGTAATGCGCATTTAGGCTGCTACTCCAAATTTCACTATGATACGTAATTTTATAGTTTTTATACATAATTTTGTATATGTATGTGTTTTAACTTTCAATTGCACAGTTAAAGATTCCTATTTCAGAGACTTATCTCGGTATCTGCTAAATGCAAAAGCTTTGAGTGCAGGATGACAGTATTTCTTTACTTTTGATGGTCACATGACCTGCAATGTGATGGTTTGGGCGTGCACTTTTGAACATTTAAAAATGTAACATGGTTACTGTGACCGGTATGTGAACAAGGGCTCGTGGGCCCGAAACAAGTCATTGCTGATATCACCTGAATAAATAATATTGTCTAGCCAGATCCTGTGGTCCGTCTCCTTCTTTGCCTGTTTGTGTTCGGATATATATATATATATATCAAACACACGCAGGAAAGCCCTCGGAATGACGCCACAGGAAAGCAGAATTACACTGGTAGTTTTATTTCACCAAATGCCAGCAGACGATACAACAGGAAAAGTCTTCAAAAACCAAGTGAGAAGCCAGACGCGTTTCGGGATAAAACAATCCTTTCATCAGTGGCTTGTAGCAGAGGAATGAAAAGCCATGTTTCTAGCGCACGTTTTTAAGTTCCAATTATCTGTCCAGGTGGGCGTGGCTTATTGCAAAGCCATCTGGGCATTGTAGTGCGACAAAGGTTTTCCCCTCGTGGGGTGGCTTGAAAATCCCCTCTGAATTAGCTCGGGGTAACATACAAGTGAATAGAAGCAAAGTCCCATCTTACATCTGCCCCGCTTTGCTGAGGTGAAATGCAGTGTTGCAGCGCAGCGTCACCCTGTAATGGCGCTACACTCGCCTTCCTCCCAAAGTTGCAGGTATTCAGATCAACCTGCACAAGCACGCCTTCAGCGCTGGGCAGTCTTCCACGGCTGGGCAACAGCCGTATTGTATCAAACACACGCAGGAAAGCCCTCGGAATGACGCCACAGGAAAGCAGAATTACACTGGGAGTTTTATTTCACCAAATGCCAGCAGACGATACAACAGGAAAAGTCTTCAAAAACCAAGTGAGTAGCCAGACGCGTTTCGGGATAAAACAATCTTTTCATCAGTGGCTTCTAGCAGAGGAATGAAAAGCCATGTTTCTAGCGCACGTTTTTAAGTTCCAATTACCTGTCCAGGTGGGCGTGGCTTATTGCAAAGCCATCTGGGCATTATAGTGCGACAAAGGTTTTCCCCTCGTGGGGTGGCTTGAAAATCCCCTCTGAATTAGCTCGGGGTAACATACAAGTGAATAGAAGCAAAGTCCTGTCTTACATCTGCCCCGCTTTGCTGAGGTGAAATGCAGTGTTGCAGCGCAGCGTCACCCTGTAATGGCGCTACACTCGCCTTCCTCCCAAAGTTGCAGGTATTCAGATCAACCTGCACAGGCACGCCTTCAGCGCTGGGCAGTCTTCCACGGCTGGGCAACAGCCGTATTGTATCAAACACACGCAGGAAAGCCCTCGGAATGACGCCACAGGAAAGCAGAATTAGACTGGTAGTTTTATTTCACCAAATGCCAGCAGACGATATAACAGGAAAAGTCTTCAAAAACCAAGTGAGTAGCCAGACGCGTTTCGGGATAAAACAATCCTTTCATCAGTGGCTTGTAGCAGAGGAATGAAAAGCCATGTTTCTAGCGCACGTTTTTAAGTTAAGTTTTTTGTCGCACTACAATGCCCAGATGGCTTTGCAATAAGCCACGCCCACCTGGACAGGTAATTGGAACTTAAAAACGTGCGCTAGAAACATGGCTTTTCATTCCTCTGCAACAAGCCACTGATGAAAGGATTGTTTTATCCCGAAACGCGTCTGGCTACTCACTTGGGTTTTTGAAGACTTTTCCTGTTGTATCGTCTGCTGGCATTTGGTGAAATAAAACTACCAGTGTAATTCTGCTTTCCTGTGGCGTCATTCCGAGGGCTTTCCTGCGTGTGTTTGATACAATACGGCTGTTGCCCAGCCGTGGAAGACTGCCCAGCGCTGAAGGCGTGCCGGTGCAGGTTGATCTGAATACCTGCAACTTTGGGAGGAAGGCGAGTGTAGCGCCATTACAGGGTGACGCTGCGCTGCAACACTGCATTTCACCTCAGCAAAGCGGGGCAGATGTAAGATGGGACTTTGCTTCTATTCACTTGTATGTTACCCCGAGCTAATTCAGAGGGGATTTTTAAGCCACCCCACGAGGGGAAAACCTTTGTCGCACTACAATGCCCAGATGGCTTTGCAATAAGCCACGCCCACCTGGACAGGTAATTGGAACTTAAAAACGTGCGCTAGAAACATGGCTTTTCATTCCTCTGCTACAAGCCACTGATGAAAGGATTGTTTTACCCCGAAACGCGTCTGGCTACTCACTTGGTTTTTGAAGACTTTTCCTGTTGTATCGTCTGCTGGCATTTGGTGACATAAAACTACCAGTGTAATTCTGCTTTCCTGTGGCGTCATTCCGAGGGCTTTCCTGCGTGTGTTTGGTACAATACGGCTGTTGCCCAGCCGTGGAAGACTGCCCAGCGCTGAAGGCGTGCCTGTGCAGGTTGATCTGAATACCTGCAACTTTGGGAGGAAGGCGAGTGTAGCGCCATTACAGGGTGACGCTGCGCTGCAACACTGCATTTCACCTCAGCAAAGCGGGGCAGATGTAAGATGGGACTTTGCTTCTATTCACTTGTATGTTACCCCGAGCTAATTCAGAGGGGATTTTTAAGCCACCCCACGAGGGGAAAACCTTTGTCGCACTACAATGCCCAGATGGCTTTGCAATAAGCAACGCCCACCTGGACAGGTAATTGGAACTTAAAAACGTGCGCTAAAAACATGGCTTTTCATTCCTCTGCTACAAGCCACTGATGAAAGGATTGTTTTATCCTGAAACGCGTCTGGCTACTCACTTGGTTTTTGAAGACTTTTCCTGTTGTATCGTCTGCTGGCATTTGGTGAAATAAAACTACCAGTTTAATTCTGCTTTCCTGTGGCGTCATTCCGAGGGCTTTCCTGCGTGTGTTTGATACAATACGGCTGTTGCCCAGCCGTGGAAGACTGCCCAGCGCTGAAGGCGTGCCTGTGCAGGTTGATCTGAATACCTGCAACTTTGGGAGGAAGGCGAGTGTAGCGCCATTACAGGGTGACGCTGCGCTGCAACACTGCATTTCACCTCAGCAAAGCGGGGCAGATGTAAGATGGGACTTTGCTTCTATTCACTTGTATGTTACCCCGAGCTAATTCAGAGGGGATTTTTAAGCCACCCCACGAGGGGAAAACCTTTGTAGCACTACAATGCCCAGATGGCTTTGCAATAAGCCACGCCCACCTGGACAGGTAATTGGAACTTAAAAACGTGCGCTAGAAACATGGCCATTCCTCTGCTACAAGCCACTGATGAAAGGATTGTTTTATCCCGAAACGCGTCTGGCTACTCACTTGGTTTTTGAAGACTTTTCCTGTTGTATCGTCTGCTGGCATTTGGTGAAATAAAACTACCAGTGTAATTCTGCTTTCCTGTGGCGTCATTCCGAGGGCTTTCCTGCGTGTGTTTGATATATATATATATATATATATATACACACACACACACACACACACACCAAAACATACTAAATATAGGGTGGTAAACGCGAAATGCTCAATAACACACATGTAAAGATGCACAAGACAAAGATGTTGTGCAATTAGTAAAATTATGCCAGATGAGCAATAATGGAAGGAGATGACAAGACATGCTGCTATCCAGCTTTTTAAAGGAAGTGAAAAGGACTTCTGCAGTACAAACAGACTTCATGACCAAGTAAAGAAGTGGATAAACAATTAGGTTTAGCAACCTGAGCAGATACTACATAACCTTTAAAGACCTTGGTTTCGCCTAGTCCTTCCTGGCTAGAGAAGCCCACAATTTTGAGCAGGGGTTAGCGCCCCAAGCCAATCTCATGTTTGTGAAAGGATTCCAAAGGTGGACGAGCTTGAGTTGAGCGACCGGAAGTCGGGTTTTGGGTCAAAACTCACTGAGTCTGCAAGTCCCTGCAGAGGCAAAGGTGAGAGACGAAATGCTTGATAGGTTACTGCCCTGACAGAAGAACAAATATGACTACATTGTGTTAACTTTTTTAATTTTCACATGGTGCAATCCCAATACTTTTTTTCAAGATACCAAAGACGTTTGCTCTTTCTGATTTGCATAAGGAGCACCATCTTGCTCTTCCAGAATTACCTTCCAAAGAACCTCCTTTTCATTATGGAAGGGAATGATATTGCAGGGTAAATAACTGATGAAAGGTGAATTACCACGCTTCCATTGTTTCTGCACGGAAAACAGCGTGGCACCGAGTTGATCGGTCAGTTCCCCATACTCTGCTCTCGTCTCTAAGGGAAGCCTTTGATTCTTATAATAGTTACCAAACAGGTGTCGATTCCTGTTCCAGACAACATCTGATTATGCCTCTTTACACAATGACTGCAGCCAGCAAAGTTTGCTGGCTCTGCTAGACAATGTAACTCACACTTCTGACATGGAAGAAAAGGACCCTCTGTCTCCACCTTGTTCATCCAAATACTCTGACATTTGGGCCCAGCAGAATAATTATGTTGAATGTTAAAACAAAACATGTTGGGAAGCCAAAACGCGATTGTGTTTAAAGCAAAAATAGAGAGCAGCAGAGCAAATAATCAAAAGAAAATTGCCATAGTTACTAGCCAAAGCCCTCACTCAAAATGGCCAAGAGCACAGAATTCAGAATTCTAAAATGCATGCAAGCTGGATGACTTCCTTTCTGAATGGTCGGTCCTATCAGGTCTGCGATGGCACGACCCTCTCCGAGTAGATCCCCCTCCAGTGTGGAGTCCCGCAGGGCTCTTCATTGAGCCCGACGCTCTTTAATATCTACATGGCCCCACTGGAGGATGTGGTTTCACCCTTCGGGGTGAAAATAGTGACCTATGCGGACGACACCCAGCTTGTCGTCTCGCTATCCCACCATGAAAATGCGGCAGAAAGATTCGGGTGCTGTCTGACAGGTATCATGGCCTGGATGACAGAATCACGGCTGAAACTCAACGGGTCCAAAACGGAACTTATGCTGTTGGGTAACCTTTCTACCTCCCTTCCCAAAGCCATGTGGCCCCTCTGTCTGGGCGAGGCGCCCCAACCCAAGAATGAGATTAAGAGCTTGGGGGTATGGCTGGAGCCTGACCTGACGTTCAGAGTACAAACTAAGAAAGTGGCAGGTATCTGCTATGGTTTGTTACGCTCTGTCCGGAAGGTGTTGCCTCTTCTTCCCTTCAGCTCCAGGAAACTTCTGATCCAGGGGCTAATACTGTCAAGGTTGGACTACAGCAACGCTTTGCTGCTCGGTGCCCCTGAATCAGCCATTAACACCCTTCAGCGAGTACAAAATGCGGCGGCCAGAGTACTGACAGGCACGGCGAAAAGAACTTCGGCCAAACCTGCTCTCAGATCACTCCATTGGCTCCCCATCCGGGAGAGAATCAAATTTAAGGCCCTTTCCATCGCCTTTAAGTCTCTCCATGGAATGGGCCCCCCCTATTCTCAGGGACCTTATATGCCCCTACAAGTCCTCGCGTTTCCTTCACTCAGACGCGAGTAACTTGCTGACCATCCCCAGAGTGAGGAGAGCACGTTCCGGAGGTTCTCTGTGAATGTTGCCAAGATCTGGAACGATCTTCCTGACGGTCTTCGCCTGGAACCCTGTCTCCAGAAGTTTCGGAAATCCTTAAAGACCTTCCTTTTCCCGCGGGGAGTCTGAGTCCGTTGTCTGAGGATCATGGAAGCTTGCGGTGTGTACCAGCGCTGGGACGCTCTTGGGCAGCCATGCGCTTAAGAAATCAATTTTCATTTCATTTCATGCAAATCTGAACAGTTTGTATATATTTATATACACAGTGCAAGCCTAGAGAACGCACACGTGTGTCTGAAACTAGTTATTCTCACTGGAACATATCTCATAAGCAAGTGGCAGTATCTTCTCAAGGGGGAAATGCAAGATGTCTGTGAGACAGAAATACAATTCAAGAACGCACTGCTGACTTCATTCATTTCTTAAAATCATACTTTTGGTTGCCAATTTCAAAAGGGAGGCTAGACTTTCATACGAGATGCCGGAAATGTGCAAATGTACTACCTCAAATAAAACAGCTTCTAGGCCTACCAGAACCATGAAACTTAGTAACCGGATGTATGACGTTACAACGCATACTTTTACCACGCATACCTTTACAACTCGGTTTTTACAACGCATGCCTTTACAACGCATAGCGCTTTGGGGTGCTGGAAAGTGAAAAGTTTAATTTACTATTCCAACTCCAGTCCCCGTGGACACTAGGGAAGGTGTTGGATAGTAAATTAAACTTATTCCCTATCCTAGAGCGCCCCCCAGCGCAATGCGTTTTAATGGTTTGCGTTGTAATGACTGCGTTGTAATGGTAGTGCGTGGTAAAAGTTTCGTTGTAAAGGTTGTATACCTTAGTAACCATATTGAGGCTTCAGGCAACATCAAATTAGTAACTAAACAACATCCATATTTGGTTATAAAAAATATCAGTGCACATTTTGATATGTGGGTGCAAGAGGACATTCATGTTAAACACAGGGTTCTCCAAAGTAGGTCCTGGAGGGCTGGGTCCATGCCAGATTTTTAACATATCCCCATTTATATAAATGTAGTTTTCCTGAAAATCTGGCATGGATCCGACCCTTCAGTACTGACTTTGGAAAACTCTGTGTTAAGTCAATGTTAATGTTGCATAAGCCTGCCTTGCTGCTTCCTAGTTAAAGAGGTTGCACTATATTTCCAATCCTAGGTCAATAAAGATCAACTTTTTTTATTTGGTGCGGTCACGGCTTACAGTACAGCACATTTGTAAACTCAAAACAATAGACTCCCATCTCTCCAAATGTACTTGTTCTTTCTTCCATCTGACCTAGAAATTAGCGTAACTGACAGGCACTACAGTTAGCTCAAATTGCTTCATCTTTCTCAATACTGAGAAAATTTAACGAAGCTTTTCACACACTATTTACACGATCAACAGGAGCATTGTACTGCTTGTCTTTTAAAACCAGTCTGTATTTACCACATATTTTCTCTTAAAAAATAAACTTGAAGTACATTTGATAAAAGCATGGAAAACTAAGGGTGTTCATAGACTACGACAACATTTTTTAGGGTAGGGGTGGCAACACTGTGGTGGCATAGAACTGGAAGCCGTATGCAGACCAATGCACCACACATGCCTCTCAATCAGCTGCAGGCACCAAGACCAGCTCTAGGGCACTCAAAGTCATCATGGGTGGGTTGTATTGATGGCACTATTCCTGCAGTGGGCAGGAACCAAATCTGAATGACCTACTTAAGCAAAAAGCGTTGGAGGTTTGTTTTTGAAAAACAGCCATCTTAAGGTGGCAACTGAAACTTCTCTGACCAAACCCACTCAACTTTTAGTAGGAGGGGGGAACCTGTTGCTCCCAATCTCTTGGGCATCGTGCTGGGACATACAGAGGCCGCAATGGCTACCAACGGTTGCTGACAGCTACCTTTACATCGCCTAGCCTGCCCCTTACAAATATAGAAACAAGGCAAATAGTACAGTTCATCCTCTCTCCAACATTGCTAGACTTTGAGTAGAGCGTGATACATGTTGGGTGTGCAGTGCTGCTGCCATGCTCTGTCCTGAGCAAAGCATAAATGATAACAGTAGGTAGTTGTACTTTCCACAACCAGTGCCTGGCAACCAGTGCGGTTCATGATAAGGCGCCTCACAAATTCCAATGAAAGCACTTCAAAGACGGGTGGACTAACACAATTAATGACCAATGACGTGCTTGTGAAATGGAAGTACTCCACCAGCCTTATCCAAAGTGTGAATTAGACTTTTTTTCCAGCAACAAAGGGAGCTGCCCAAAACTCTGTGTATATATATATATTCACTTAAAAAACCATAGGTTTCAGGTCATATATAGTTAGGAGTTAGCATTTAAAAAACCTTTGAAATTCACTAAAAAAATTATAGGTTTCAGGCCTTATATAGTTAGGAATTAGCATTTAAAAAACCATTGAAATTGCTCCTATATAGTTAGTTGTACTAACTATATTTCGCGCACCCGCAATCCACTGCTGATGATGTCACATATTACATCATTCATGACATGGTCAGTGACATCACTGATGACATCTCAAATGACCGTGCGCGGACCCCGTGATTTAAAAAAAAAATAATTGGGGGGGGCTTTGGGGGTCCTTGTGGGACCCCCTGAGCAAGCCTAGGGGGTCAGGGTTCTTCTACCCTGCCCCCTTTTTGAGTTCTACATGTTTGTTTTTCTGCTTTCCTGTGCCTCAGTCTACCGAGGCACAAGATGGCTGCCAACAATTTCTGTTTTGGAGTGTTGGCAGACATTGGCAGCCAATCAGCATGCAGCTCGCGCACGCTAAGGTCCGCGCACGTGCAAGGACAGTGCAAGGACGGTGCGCGCACGGGCGCGCACCGTGTCCCGCCCATAGATATATAATTTGAAAAAAGCCGATTTTCTCAACAATTACTGAAGGGATTTTCACCAACTATACAAAAGGCACTTCTGCATACCAGGCTCTACCATTTTGCCAAGTTTGCAGTAATTCCATTCAGCCGTTCGGGCTGTAGCTGTGTCTAAAGGTCCTATGGAAAATTGCATTGGACTCAATTTCACATTCAATTTTCTCATAAACTACTGGAGGGATTTACACCAAACATACAAAAGGCACTGCTCCATACCAGTCCCTACCATTTTGCCAAATCTGGTGTAATTCCGTTCAGCTGTTTGAGCTGTAGCCTTGTCTGAATGTCCCTATGGAAATTAACATGGGGAAAACACGTTTTGGGACCCCCCTTTTTTCTCGGCCCCCGCTTGACGAATCCCCCCGAAACTTTCAGGGAAGGAGCGAGGCAGATTTAAGGAAAATTACAGGCAGATCCCTCAATCGGCGCCAAAGTTATTCCCAATAGAATGTTTGGCATTTCCTATGGCAACTAGGTCCTAACTATATATACCTTTACATATATATATATATACCTTTATATATATATATATATATATATATATATATATATATATATATATATATATATATATATCGAGAGAGAGAGAGAGAGAGAGAGAGAGAGAGAGAGAGACAGACATTAATTCTGGCAGACTGCTAAAGCAGTCTGTACCCTAGCAAAAAAAAGGCAAAAAACCTTGCCAAAACATTGGAAGAACAGATGTTGCAAACATGCATCCAATAAATTATGAACCCCCATTTCCCCAGAGTTTCTAATCTCCAGAAAGAAACATCTCACACATCTCTAAATCATACGGCTCTTCAGAATTCCAATTAACGAATTCAGAAACTCTAAACATAACGTTGTTCACTGATTACAATAGCTAGAAATAATTGCTGCTGTGAGATCTTCAAAGATTGAAGCACAAAGAATGGAGATAAGTGCCAGCTGTCTAGCCCGTTCGGGATATTTCCCTGTACACTGTGAAGCGAAGCATCTCTGTATAAGAAAAAAGAACCAGGCATCTGTGAAAGTTGGTGAGAGAAGAATGCTGTCAGACACACTCCTCATCTCATACCGACTTGGTAACGGAGAAACTCGTGTCCTACAACCTGAGCAGAGATCTTGAAACCCATTGGTGCCAGTAGGCCCCAAAGATGCAATGACAACACTGTGCAATGCACGCCCCAGAAGCAACCAACATTGAGTGATCCTCAACCTGTGTAAAACAAAGACCTGGCACATGCAGCTGCTCCCCAGTGCTGCAAGCCCCAGCTAGTTTGAGCAGCCTCAATGTGTTCCCGGAAATTGATGCAAGTCGTCCTGAAGAGACCTGTGAGCCATACTTATTTCTGCAAACCAGAGGACCATATACAATGCTTCAACAAGGATTTATTGTGAATGATACATGTGCATCTGAACAAAGTTACCCCTAACCACCATGCAAGAGTAAGTCTTAACTGTTAATCCAATCAAAGGGACTATAGCTTAGCTGCAAAGTCTTATGCTTCTGGCGGCACAGGCTCCCCAAGGACAAGGGTTCAAATCCTGACACTGAGGTGAATTTGTTAAGCGTATTACCCCCTGAAAGTTAAAGGGCAACAAGTAGATACTTGGGTATTCAGTGAGCTAACAGTATTACCTGATTTGGATGTTCCCAAAGACGGAGGCAGTATTTATTAAAAGGAGTGCCTAACTAACCTTAAATCAAACATTGCCCCGGCGAAATGGCCTGGCAACCCATACCCTCGCAGCAGTTTCATTCGCTCAATCAACTATTCTACAAGAATAATTTAAATGATCTGTAATTTGGGTTTAATTAACAAATTGCCAGATTTAATATTGTTTTATCTAGATTTATTTACCCCAATAAGAGATCACAAGTATGATAAAAGCAGGACGTAAACATGTTAAGCACCATATCCCACACAAGTGTCTTTGTGTGTTATAAGATTGTACTACGACCCACAAACGTAGTTCTACTAGTGTTAATTTCACAAGACTAGAAGACCAAGGGCTAGACGTAGGTAATTCCCATTTACAGACTCTTAAATACCGAATTTTACCGAATCGGTATTTAAGAGTCTGTAAATCGGAAGGGGGCAGAAGTAGGTAATTCCGAATTTAGGAATACCGAATCTGTAAGATTCGGTATTTACAGATTCAGTAAATACCAAATCGGTATTGCCCATTGATTCCTATGGGCCTTGAAGCCCATAGGAATCAATGGGAAATACCGATTCGGTATTTACCGAATCGGTAAATACCGAATCCTGCAAGGGTGCAGGGGGTGTCACTTTGACACCCTCTAGCACCCCAAGTACAGGCTTGTGTGACATGTGGCACACATACATGCCCTAAGGGCATGTCTGTGTGTCACATGGCACAGGTTTGCATGCACAGATGTGCATGCACACCTGAATTCGGTATTTTACCACACAATAGGAATGTGTGGTAAAATACTGACTCTTAAGGGCCTGTGGCACTCTTAGAAGTGTCAGCTACATATGGATTTACCGATTCGGTAAAAATACCGATTCGGTATTTTCGGTAAATATACCGATTCGGTAAAATACCGAATCGGTATTTTTACCGAATCTGTAAAATTACCGATTCGGTAGGCCCCCTACATCTGAAAAGCCTAATACCGGTCGGAAACGGACGAAATCGGCTGTTTCCGACCGGTATTAGGGCTCCTACATCTGGCCCCAAATTATCTACAATGGTATATGAACCTTTGTTTTCCAGATTGCACACCTATCCCTGTAGAAAATGCATTAAAATCTTAAGTTATGAAGATTTGTACAGCACTCGTATCACCCAGGGGTGAAGTGGGCTTTCCATGAAGAAGAACAGGGGAGCAACCCTGACTGAGGCCTAACGAAAAAGCCAGGTTTTCAGTCTGTGGATATCCAGATGAGGGAACGTGGGCGAGCAGGAGCTTGGCGGAGCGAAGGTGTCTGCTTTAGAATTAAATAGATATTTAGCATTGGGCAAAACATGTGTGACAAAACCAGAATGTAAGCAAAATTCAAAAAGAAGTCTGCCTTTACTTAAACTGAATGGAATGTATCTGCCAAATTTCTCTTAGTTGAATCAATGTAGTGGTCTACAATACCACCTTTGCATTTCCTTGCTCCTGCTTTCTCTCAGTAAGTCGATCAAAAATCAAAAGTATGTGTCCTTAGAAGGCGAGTAATAGATGTTTTTGGTGGTAGGTGCATTACATCTCCAGCCCTGTAACTAACCTAGCTCTTGGAAAGCAGTGTTACTGAGTGACAATTGTTATTTTGCCCAGATTTTTGTATATGTTTGTTAAACACATGCTATTAAACATGGGGTTCCTCAGGGCTCTATACAGAGCCCTACACTTTTTAACATCTATGTATAGCCCCTAGCCCTGCTGGTAAAAAGCAGAGGGTTGCCTTTTCGAGGAACTGCCAAGATAATCTCGTCAAATTGAAAGAGGACTTGGTAGCTTCCTCTGACTGGATGGCAGCTAATTGTTTACAGCTGAATGCTGCCAAGTCCGAAATCCTAGTACTAGGGAGAGACACATCCCTCTGGTCAGAACAGTGGTGGCCTGACATACTTAAACCCGCACCCCAGCCAAAGAAGGCAGTAAAAAATGTGGGCTTTTGGATCAACAGCGAACTTTCATTTGATGTGCAATCCAAGGCCCTGGCGGGATCTTGCTTTGGTCTCCTAAGAGGGTTGAGGACCCTACTTGGCTATTTTGCACCAAAGGTTCGCCAAACCATCCTTCAGGCTACAATTTTGTCAAGGCTGGACTATGGGAATTCCTCATATTTAGGCGCCAACAAGTCCTGTATTGTCTGCCTGCAGAGAATCCAGAACGCAGCAGCTCGTGCCCTGCTAGCTTTGCCTAAATCATGCTCAGTCTCGCACCTTCTGCCTAAATTGCACTGGCTACCGATAGCGAAAAGAATTCAGTTTAAGTCTTTGTGTGTGGCCCATAAAATATTGACCTGCCAAGGACCGCAGATTTTGCCGGATCTGCTGGTTCAATATGTATCGAAATGCCCTTTGCGTTCGGCTAAAGCGGGCTTGGTTTGTACTCCCCGTTTTCTCAGAGCGGGCGGTCGATCATTTAAAGTTCAGGCGGCGCGCCTTTGGAACTCTCTTCCTACCCCCATCAGAGGACTCCAGAACCATCTGTCCTTTCGTAAGGCGTTAAAGACTTTGCAGCTTAGGCTCTCCTTTTTCCTTGGAAGTGTTTCAGCCGTGGCTTAGTTAGCGCTGGGACGTTCCGTCACTGGGGCAGCTATGCGCTTTATAAAACTTTAAATAAATAATAAAATAAAATTTATATTCCTATCCTATTGACAAATTCGTTTTGTAAGATCAGTACAACTTGCATGATAACCTTGGTCTGGGCGGGAAAATAATCTAGATGAAGCTAGACTACATTAATAGAACCCTATGAGCAGGATGGGTTGGGGCCTGATATATGTACCTGTATTAACTTTGTGCACAAGCGCAATTTGCATACAATTGTTACTTTCCAATACAATATTTGCCTCACCTAGCGATGGAATATGATGACACCCATCCAATACCTCTTACGGCCATCCTACCGTATGAGCGAGCATAGATCGCATGACTGGAAATCAACACCATATGCAATTTCTCGAAAGCCTGGCATAAATTGAGTGTGGGGGCAAGTAAGCTCCCGGTGTATGCATCTGCAATGCCCTTGAAGTATTACCCTTTCATCTCTGTCACCCACGAACCTAAAGCTTTCGTCATACTAGAGAGGGTGGGGGAAGCAACATTAGGAGACCGATACCCTGAGGGGATATTTTTGACACTAGAAGCCTTCTCCTCTACGCAACCCCAATATCGGTATTCATATATCCTAGGCTTCGGGCAGCTGTGAGATCTCTGTATCCCTGATTCCTGGAAAAGCGGCTAACGTAAGGGGCACTGCAGACTATGCTAACACGTAGCTCATGCAAAGGCCTCATAACAAGATCATATAACGCTTCTCTGCGGGAGGTGCCGGACGGCTCGGCTGCAGCCCTCGATAGATGGAATTCAGTGCTAGATAGACCGATGTCTCAGGGGGACTGGGTGGCTTGTTGCGCACTCACAGGTAAGCTCACTGCCAACTGTAACCTTAGAATAACACTAACTATTTGCAGCAAATATATTATACACCACTTCAATTACATAAATATGGGCTCCGCGCTAGTTCCAAGTGTGTCAGATGCAGAAAGATAGAAGCAGATTTTCTACACTTAGCCTGTAACTGCACATTAATATACAGATTCTGGACACGGATAGTGCAAGCTCCGACTGCCGTAGAAATGGAGAGGGCAGAATGTCCTACAAGGATAGGTCTCCTGGGGCTAGGTAAAGCTCTACAGCAATGGAATCGTAAGCTGGTGCCCAATACCACACTACTAGCCAAATGATAGGTGCCAATAAACTGGGGGCGGGGGGAGAAGCAGCCCACAAGGTGGAATAATGGTTACAGATGTCACATTCTGTGGAGATCAATTAGACACATACGCAGAGGAGCTGCCAGCAGCCTCCAGAACTAAGGCTATATGGTGCTTGTTACCTAGTGTGAACCCAAGCAAGGACTTAATCGAGATATCATGTATAGACCTAATTCAGGGCTTTACAGGATGGAAATGCAAAATGGAAGTGACTGTACTGCAATAAGAAATGTTTGATGTGATGTGCAACTATGCACTTATCTGTCATTAGTACTGCAATACGACTGCAATGTATGAATAGTTTGTTTGAAAAATCAATAAACTCATTAAAAAAAGAAAGAAAGCAGTGTTATTGCTATGATAAAGGATGAAGATACTTTTATTAGGCAATGAAAACATACAACAACACTATTTTGACAACAGGATAGCTATTTGTTATACTACACCAATTTAATGCGTATGAAAATTAATTTAATTAGAATATTTTACAGAAACCATACAAAGAAATTTTGCTGAGCCAACTATTATGTGTAAGAGGATTATCCAGTCTATATTCGTAGACATCAATATGTTTAGAAGTACACACATTATTCTAAGCACTTTAAGAACTGACAACTGCAACAAACAGGAAGTCCTGAATGGCAACACATAGGCATGTTCTTAATATAACAAAATATAAGTCAATCGGGTACTTGTTACAGACACCATGGGTACTGGAATACTACTACAACCTAGTTCTAAGTCCAGCTTCTCTTCCTAAAACTGTATTTTAGTCTAATTTAATTTGAGTAACTTAAGAGTTAACAGATACTCCAATACATTCAATATTTACACTGAGTTCACTGGTACTATGCATCCATAGGCTCCTGACATTTGTCTGAGCTGAAATCAACACAGAGATATTTATGGAGTTCAATTCATAGTTAGAGGATACTTGTAATCCGAACAAACACAGCACAAATTTGACATGCGTGTCTCGGGTTCTGATAGCAAGATTATGCCTCTCACTCTCTTTTGTAAGCAGCCCTTGGATAAGTCTTTCTTCTCCCCTAGATCCACAGATAAAGTGAAACACATTCCTGATAAACTATACATCTAGAGAAGGGCGTCGCGGAGGGGAGTAGAAGCGTTACCTAAGACTTATTTCAAATCATTTTCTGAACACAGCATGGGCATTCAAATACCTCCAAAAGGACTTCCAAAGAGGGAGAAATCAGACATAATACCTCACCGTAGCCGTCGTGCAGTAGCACACTACAAGCAATATTCAAGACGATTTACATTCGCTCTGGTGTGTGGGTCTGAGGTGCAATAGTCACTTGGTCAAAATGACAGAAGGATATTTATGTGCGACAAATCCTGTAGTTAGAACGCACAAGCTGGATTAACTGAGTTACAGACGTGAAAGCCACTGAGCACTCTTTGGAGAGGTACGCAACCGGTGTAGCACTATGTCTTGAAATCTTCTGCGCTCAGAATGTATCTTTAAATAGTTCAGTTGTGAAAAGATAGGTAGGTGTGTTTTTACATAGTGCAATGCGTGTGCATACAACACAGATGTATCTGAGGCATTAGGTACATGACCAGAGGTGCGATGTCCTCAGGGTCATGCATTCCAATGTTGCAACCTGAAAATTCTGATGTGAAAGGAGCGAATCTTACAAGGTATACACAATCCAGGAGTGAAAATCATATGGGTATGTTTGCTTCTAGTATGTGTATACTGAGAACCTAGCCAAAAGGCACTGCAGCGCTGTGCAGGGTCAAAGGTAAAGATACAGTCAACGAGGGACTGGGAAATTAGCTAGGCTGAGAGGTAACGTGGACTGTTACTGCTTCATTAAATTCATGAGATTTTGGAAGAAGTGTGTCCTCAGCTCTTTCATACAGTACAGCAGAGTCAGAGGGTCATGATGGGCAGAGGGGTTTTGTGCCGAAAGTAGTTACTGTGTCATAGGTATCTAAGGAGGCTTCATAATTAACAGTATTGGATCCTCCCACTGGGCGCCCATGAGTCGTAGTCATCCTTGTAAGTATGTGCTCATACAAATTAGAGGTAACCGTTCACCTCTCCTATCTCACTTCGAAAATATCAAACCACCTATCTATGCTTCCAGATATCTCAGCCTGTGCAGTATTTCCTTCTATTTTTAAGGGCCAAGCTTGTGCTGGGCTTCAGAATGATGCCGAAACACTAAGCCTCAGGACTCATCACGTAATTGGCTTTTTGCCACTTCTAACTTCATAGGTTTTGAAACTTTAAAGGTTATATGATTTTGACCTTATCAGTCAAAAATGAGCTGGTTTTATTTCACGTTATCTCTTGTTAATCACTGAGCAGTATAGCTCCCCCTAATTCTAATGCAACACTTCAAAATTGTCAACAATTGACAAACTTATCATCAAGTCTGCAGGAAAACGGTTTCCATGCATTTAGTAGTTTCCTAAAGTGGTGTTGTGCGGCAATTTAGATTCTGTATGCATTTTCCCGATTCATGCCTTTATATAGGTACAATTCACGTTGCCCTTATATAGGCATAGCAATCCAGTCCTTATTCAGGAATTGCCCATGCTGCCCAAATACAGGCATGGCTACTTCCATCCGTTCATCTACGTCACAATGATTTCTGGGAAAACCAGACTCTTAAGTCATTAGGGACTTCCCCTTGCTTGAATATTGATTTCTCCAGGAACTCAGTTATTATGCTTGAACAACTATTCCTTAGGGATTCATTCATGACGTTCATATGCCCGACTACGTCAAAGCTGGCATTCCTAAACACCTTCAAGGTATAAATATACCTTCACTTGCTATAGCAAAGCACGGTGTGGTTCGATGCAGTTCGACTACCTACTTGCACGACGCAGCTTGTTACAGCAAGTGCTGAAGGAAGCCAACTCTCCAGCTGACGCACTGATTAGAAGCTGTCCTCCTCTGCCGAGAAATCCAGCTGCAGTGTTTCTGACTCCCCTTGCGGGGTGCTGGGAAATCGAGTCCGTGAAAGAGAGACCAACCTCTCTCATTCTAAGGTATGGAGCTGATTAGAACCTAGAGAAACCTTTCGCAACTCTTGGCAAAACTAAACCTATGCTAAAGACCACACTTACTTCTTCCCTCGTACTAGACCTAGGTTAGGTACATTGGGGTAGGTGTATTTTAGAAGCACCAGTTGAGTATTTTAGCCTGTGTTATTTATGTATGTATTTTTATATGTCATAGCACCAGACAATGCTATTACAGTATTATTTTATATTACTGTTTATGCTGTACGCATTATACTTTGCATTCTGTCTAACGATTGTAGCAGTGCACCTCTCTTGCATGAGAAAGAAGACTGTTCAATAAACCCCTTTTATTGAAATGCCTGTCTCTCTATTTTCTCTGCAAATCTGTAGAAACGAAGCATGCACAATTGACTGAGTAAAATAGTTATCTATTGTTTCCACGACTCTGAAGATATGTTTTAACTGTTGGGGAAACAAAGTTGTCATGTCTATGAGGTTGTCAGAAACTAATCCCTTCTTGTGTATTCTACAAAGTTTCTAGTGACCTCTGAGCTAGCTGGCACTCACAATTAAGTTTAGTATACTCGATAGAGACATACTGACCTCAGTCCTATGTCAAACCTATAGTGTATATTATTCCAATGCGCAGAGCCTACTGGGAATATAGGAACTACATTACAGAGGCACAGGCCTCCTTCCAATCACTTCACATTGCTCAGAGTGCTTGTTGCAGACTGTGTGCCATCACAAGTATGCAGGAATGTAGTGTCCATTCAGCTATGGGTAGGATCCATCAGAACAATACTCCAGTTGTAACCTGTTATCTGCGAGGCACTGAGTTAAAGCCGAGCTTGAACAGCTCACTGTGCTAACCCTTCTATAGACGAAAGTGGTTCAATTCCTCCACAAGTAATTATTTAAAGACATTCTACAGCTTGGTGCCCAGGACTCTGAGGGATGTGCCTTCATGTTTCAACCATCCAAAATCTTGCTGACCGATCAAATATGTTGTTGCTGACCGCAAGATGCTGGGACAATGCATGGTGGGATGCATATTTTTAGGGTTTTCTGACCCTCTGCCTCACTTTACAGTATGCTTGATGCAATGGACCTTGAACTTCAGTGGCTTTTTGGCTGACTGTGAGCACCATCAATTTTTGCCCATCTGGTTTTGTAGCTCTGAAAGCCAAATGTGCTATCACTATACTTTTGTTAGTTCTATTTGGAAATCAGTTCCGAGCAGTGGGAGAATATTATGGTGGTTTACACCATTGAAAGTGTGGACTTGTGGGTGAATGAGAGAAGAGATGGCCAGCATTCTAGCTTCCTTACTTTCTGCCAGGTGAGCGGTGGAGCTCACCTGGAGTGGCGTAGGCAAACGGAAAAGCAGTTGGGGAGGCACTTATCCTCAAAGTACCAGACCTTAGTCTTGGCTTCACTCTTGCTCGGGAAGCCCTCCAAAATGCAGATCAACATACGAAGCAAGCAATAGAGTTTCCTGGTTTACTTTCTCATCAGAAGCGGATTCATGTGTTGCAGAATTTTTGGGAATTTGATCTGCTGCTCCTCAAGAAGGTTCTTCTTAAATTAGGACAGCTTATCTAAAACAACTGAAGTGAACTACCTAAATATTTGTCACTGTTCACAGTGAATACTGTGTTAGCTTGTTGTTACGCCTGGTCAGTGTGTGAGTTTAAAGTGTAAGTGTTTAACTTTAGTGGATTTGTATAATTCGTGGCACTGAAGTCATGTTTGAGCTAAATACAGTCTTCATTCCCCTTCAGCAAACACTTATCATTTAGGAATAAGAATTCTGATGCTTAGCCTGCAGGGGTTTTCCATGCATCCAGTTTGACCAGTCCAACCCTGCCTCCATTTTAAATAGGGCTGGGATGGACAGCGTAACCTGCAGAGCGCATCCCCATGGATGGTCTGTACATCTTTCCTGAACAATATCTAGCAGCTACTTCTAAAGCAACCATATCTAAATGCAGAAGTCAGTCATGGCACAGGAAGTACACTGGGGCTGCACTTAGGACCACGAGAGATAGGCGTCTCCTCACGCGAACTTCACAATTTTACACATACGGCTCTCAGACAGGTGAATAAGTTGACTTATTTATTAGAAATAATAGGTTTTCCGCAGTCAGAGAGAAAACAAACAAGGGACCAACATTTATGTTAAATACTAAAATGCGGGGATAAGTGTCAAAATTCATTCGATTTTGGCACACTGGTTTCCAAAAAAAATGGGTTAAATAACACTGCTTTACAAATTAGTAACGTTTAGAACAAAGTACAATATGGAAAACTGGTAGCCCGGGTAAGTTTAATACATCAGTTTGTCCCACTTGATAAGAATTATGACCTAATTTTCCTAATAACAACTTTCAGCAGATTAGAGACGAACACGTCATTGATTCCAAGTCATGAGGAGAAACGCTGAATAGGCCCAGAGTGAGCCATTACCCATCAAAAGTGACAAATACCATCCTTTGTAATGCATAACCTACTATTCGACTGTATACATCCAGAATTGGAAAGTCGTATTTAGAGCCAGACCATTAGCTTTTCTTAATTTACTGAAAAGCGAGGATCGGAATTCAGTAAAATACAGGTCTCGCTGCATGGTTTGAAATCAATTTTGCTGTCGTTATAAAGACATTAGGCATTTTTCTGTCTTAAACTGAGCTATATATTAAGTGAATTAATCTACCATAAAGGTTGAGATTTGCATGAATTGCTGATTCAGCAGGGTATTTTCGTTACTGCTAAAAAAAGGCTAAGACTCCCAAAAACCTTCGGAATAAGAAAAAGGCAGTGTTTAAATTGTGCCGGTTGTTGCAGTTAGTGGACAGTGGCACTCATTTATGGTGACTGAGACTTGTTTTGAATCATCAGACTTTAACACACAAAAAGTGAGAAAAAGGTAAAAAAAAATGGCGAGGAGGTGGACGAAGATGGGAAAACCGTAAAAAGGGAGAAAGCCAGACATGAACAAGAACTCGCAAGAGCGAGATGTACAGAAAGAGTAGTAGGCTGGTGGAACAGAAGGCAATCCCAACATTCAGCAGCACTTGTGACGGGGCCCGTTTGGACCCCTGCACGTTATTTGTTTATACATTAAGTACTGTAAAAAGTTATAGGTGTGGTGTGGAAAAGGTCTGCCTTATTGTTAAAAAAGTAATAAAAATAATGGGATGACCCGGTGTCCCTCAGAACCTGGGTATAAATATAACTCTAACAATTGGTTCTGTCGGGGATTTTCAATTGTTTAGGATATTCAAAATGTAAAAACTTACTCATAACACATATGTCAATAAATGAAATAACACACACCAAAATCAGAATTTCAATAATGTATTCGAAATTGAATATCAAATATTTTAGGAGGGTCACAATTTACAAATTCAATTGTAGTGAGAAATAAATGACCGTGGTGAAAAAAGTGACATATAGGTTGGTGATATTGACAGTACACTATATACAGGACATGACATGTGTTATTGTTAAAAAACACAATACTAGCCTATATTGACTATGATGTGAATGCACGCCTAGTAATTTACGGTAATTCTCTGAAAGTAAAGTGATTGTACACTGCATCGTTAGAACATTGAAAAAAAGAAACGGTAGGAAGTGGATTTATTTTCTACTGTTGTTTTTATCACTTGCATTAAAAGCTACCGCAGATTTTTTTTTAAGCGATTCATAAAAGATTAAAACTTAATTCTCTCACCTTGCCAGAGCTATCCCGACAACGCAGCCTCCAACAATCGACCAAAATCCAATCCAGCCGGCATTCACCTAGAAAAAAAAGTATGAATACGGTTTTTGGTAGGGTGACGGTGGGGGGGGGGGGGGGAATCAGCGGTTGGACCGATTTCTTGAACTGCACCACCATGTTACATGACGAGATGATTTATTTTGCTGGTATTGGTTGCACACCGGTATTATGTTATTGTGCAAAACTTTAAATAAAGTTTCTAAAAAAAATGTAAAGGGGATCAGTACATGAAACATCTGTAATAATTGAGAATTTAAAGGCTGACCCAATGCCAGCACATGTTATTTCTAAATGTGCACTATTTATGGTAACGGTATTTATTACTGACTTGCAGTATAACAGCTAAACTTTCAACATTCTGTTAATTACTCCATTAAGGGAGGGGGGTGCTCATTTCACCCAAATGACAATGCAGCATAGCTCCACTGTACATAAACAGCAGAATGTAGTCCTAATAGAGCTATGGTAGCTGCATTAAGCGGTATTCATTGTTTTAGGGATTGGGCACGGGGGAGGGGATACAATAAAGAGGTACATATTGATTTTGAAGGTTCAAGGAAGCATAGAGTTAAGGGTGGTTAGGGTTCTGTAGGGTTCAGGGTTGGGTAACAGAGCACAGTAAGGGGTTTGTAGGGCTCAAGGAAAATTATTGTAAATAGGATTTTAGGGTGAGGGAAGGGTAACTTTAAGCGATCATACAGGATTTTTATTTGTCAAGGATGGGTAGCATTAAAGGATAGCAAGTACTTTTTAGGGTTCAGGGGAGGATAGTGTTAATGCATATTAAGGGTTTTTGAGGTTCAGGGGTGGGTACCGTTTAGAGGTAGGAATGGGCTTTTAGTGGAATGGTAGCTAAGGAGTTTATAGGGTTTAGGGAAGGGTATCATTAAGGGGTGGTAAGGAGCTTTTAGGGTTCAGGGAAGGGTAGCATTAGGCAGTAGTAAGGGGTTTTAGGTTTCAAAGGGCAGTGTGACAGACATTATTAGTGGTTGATGGAGTTTTAGGGTGCAGGGAATATTAGTGTTAAGGAGTAGTGTTTTTAAGGTTTATGAGATAGTAGTGTTAAGGGGCAGTTTGGATTTTTTAGGATTCAGACAAGGGTAGCATTAAAGGATAGCAACATTTATAATTCACAGAAGAGTAGTGGGTTCAGGGAAGTGTAGCTTTATGGGGTAAGTGTTTTTTAGGTCTCCAGGATAAGTAGCATTAAGGGGGTAGGAAGGGGCTTTTAGGGTACGTGGAAGGGTAGCGGTAATGGATAGGAAGGATCTGTAGTGTTCAGGGAATGGTAAGGATACGAGGTACTAAGGGGTATTTAGGGAAGAGTAATTTAAAATTACAGTAGTATAAATAGGTAATGAATTTAACATATACAATGTTTAATTTGCTGTTAAGTAACTAGAATAGTAGTCATGTAATTTGTTTAAATTAAATAAGAAATTAAAGGAGCTTACAAAAAGTCTCTCCAGCCATAAATCCTGAAAGTAGGAATTAGAAAAAAAATCATTCTCTCAAGCAGTTTAATGCTAAGGTATCCCTGAAGATGATGAGGGAGACAGAATATGGGACTCGACTCAAACTGTAATACAGCAACACATTCCCACTGATGGCTCCCCTCCTAATTGTGTTGCTCCCTGAGAAAAACACCATAATTATCTAATTATTTAGGCGATTTATAGCATTGCACTGGCATGCATCAAGCTGTGCTGTAACATAATAGACTTGATATAGAGCTCTGGGTCAGACACCTTGATGAACAAGTTACTTACCTTCAGTAATGCTCCTTCCGCTCGATACTCTAACTGCAGATTGCCCATCCTGTGAATAGCCCCTGTTGTCTGAATGGATCTGGAGAATTTTCACAGCATTGCTCCTGCACACCAGCAGGTGGCATTGTAAATGTAAATGTAAATGTCAAGGTATTTGTAGAGCGCACTGTCACCAAGCGGTTTCCTGGCGCTATTACTCATACCGCTGAGGAACCCATCCTGGCTTTCCCTGTGAAGTGTCCACTCCTGGGCACCCCCAGGGTGAAGCAAAGCATCCTAGCGCTGTTGGGGCCGGTGTGGAGGTTAAGCAAGCTATTGCCCAGAGTTGCAGCGTGGGGCCCATGATTAGAATAGGCACGAGGCGAGAATTGTCAGGTCTGAGGAAATCGAGACCAAGACCCGCCGAGGCGGGAATTGAACCCTGGTCCCGTGTGGTACTGAAAAATCTGGACCCTGCTCTTGTATGGTACCGAAGCTTTACACTCGTGTCAAAAATATCATCATATCATGACGAATTTGGTATCGGCAGACCGGTAATGACTGGGACATTATACCTATGCATTTGCGTCATGATCGAGTGATGCAATCACCCCAAAATCGTAGTTTTTGTCTTGAACCCTTGGGTTCCATTTTGTGAGCGGCATCCATTTTGTGGTTGCCCTTACATAGTCAAAATGACCAAGGCCGAATTCGATCTGAAAGGACACGTACACCTTTGCTGACTCCTCTGTGACCTGGGCGAGCTGACTCCACTGCCTCAAGCCAAACCTGTTCGGGCAGTTCCCATCCCAATGGCCGAGCGAGATTAGCATCAAGGCACAACATGTCATAAACCGTTCATCGCATACAAGCTACTCTAATCACACACACACCTGTCCCTGTTTCTTCTTTATGACTGGTTTTACAAGGAGGAGGTGCCCAATTTTATTGGGGTTTCATCGATATCTGATGGAAGTTCTGGGCCTTGCCGGGTAATCTATCACGAACTGGACAAACTAAAATGTGGGCTTGTCATCATGACTCTGCTTTTTCTTTGTAGTGAAAATATGTATATGGCCAAACTGTACCCTCCTGGCGACGCACCGCTGAAGATTTAACTTGTAGAGGGTGTGGCAAAACAGCTGAAACTATGTCGCATGTGATCTGCCTCTGCCCAGCTTTTAATTCAGAACGCAGGCGGAGACTAAAACCAGAATGGAATAGGCTGGGTGCCAGGACTTGCAGGCAAGCTATCATGGTAGCTTTAAATCCGGAAAACACATCCCTAAACATAAGACTCATAAACTTCATTCTGCAAGCATACCGTAATTTCAATCAAAAGAGGCCCTGCTAAAGTGCCCCTCCCACTTTCCAACTCTTAGGGAGGTTAAAATAAAATGACCAGTAACCTCAGGAATGTCGGCTGCTTCCTAAAAGTAGGATACCATTGATGCCGAGTATAATATAAAAGGGAGGAAGAGACGACTTTTTTCCCTATACATCATGCTTCAAGCTACTCTATTTTATTTAAAGAGGCTTGAGAGAAGACAATTTCCGTTTTTATAATGACTGTTAACTGACCATGTTTTTATTCTTCAAGATTTTTTAATCTTATTTATTGATACACAATGTGAATTTTGTAACCTTCTTTTAAAGATATATGTGTTATATCTAAATAAAGATAATTGATTTGATTTGAACATGTCATAAACCGTTCATCGCATACAAGCTACTCTAATCACACACACACCTGTCCCTGTTTCTTCTTTATGACTGGTTTTACAAGGAGGAGGTGCCCAATTTTATTGGGGTTTCATCGATATCTGATGGAAGTTCTGGGCCTTGCCGGGTAATCTATCACGAACTGGACAAACTAAAATGTGGGCTTGTCATCATGACTCTGCTTTTTCTTTGTAGTGAAAATATGTATATGGCCAAACTGTAAAACTAGGAATTCTTGCCCGAAGCTTAATATTTAGTATAAAGAGAAGAGGCTGGTTCTGTAAAAACGAGCAGTCTCCTGAGAACATACATGCGCTTCATGCTGTTGTACTTCTAGGATACCGGTTACTGGTTGCAGCCAATAAACTCGATCCTTGACATCACCTAGAAGACTCTGTGTTTCTGTGGTCCAAAACAGGAAGAACTCAAGAGGTCTTTGGGTGTACCCCTGGCACCGCCGGGTCCATAAAAACCCGGTACCTCACCCGGGCCAGAGCTCTGCATCAGGGTCTGCCGCTCTAACCATTGAGCCACACTCCTCCACATCACATTGTGATGCTGCTTGTTAACTCAATCCTGCTCTGGAAGTAATGCGCCAATCAATCAATTGTAAAACGCAACTACTCATTCTAGAGGGTCGGAAGGCCTTTTGAAAGGGGGGGGGGGCAGCTGAACCGTCTGGGTGTGGAGGTTCAGTCGAAGAGCAAGGTCCTGAAATCCTCCCTGAATTGGGTCAGCAATAGGGATTGCCTGGAGTGGAGAGGCAGGGTGTTCCAGGTCTTGGTGGTGAGGTAGGAGAAGGACCTGCCTCCAGTTCTGTTCTTGTGAATCCGTGGGACAGTGGCCAGGGCAAGTTGGGCAGAGAGAGGTTGTCTGGCGGGTACGTGGAATTAGAGGCTGTGGTTCAGATATGCTGCTTCTGCATTGTGAGGAGCTTTGTAGGCATTTGTGAGGAGCTTGAAGTTGATTTTCTTTTTGACTGGGAGCAAGTGGAGCTGTTGTGTTATGTTGCTGTGCCACATACAAGCCTCAGCCCTGTGCAATGACATCATTTTCTTTCATGAATCTGTCAAGACAGATCTCTAATTTGGGACCTTTCTATTGATGGAGAAGGCAGCCTATTCTACACAACAGGAATGTGGGAGGGTGGTGAGGAAACTACAGTTAGTCAGAATATTCACCAGAATAAGTGTTACCAAAGGAAAGTATGTCTTGTGTTTGATACATTTAACCGCAGATTCCTCACCTTGTGAATAGATACCAAAGCAATACATCCTAATAATAATAATTCACATTTGTAAAGCGCAAACAATCACCCGTAAGGGTCTCCAGGCGCTGGGGGTCGTTGGGAAGATTAAGCAAACTATTTCCCAGAGCCACATGGTGCTGGGCTAATCTGTAGCCGGAGCCGGGAATCGAACCGTGATCCCCAGATTCCAGCGTCAGTCGCTCTGGCCGCGGAGCCACACCTCTCCCCTAAGGTGGTGGGTCTGTGGAATGGCTCAAACCAAAAAGTACAGCAGGATTGAACAGAAAAACTTGACCATTTGGCTGATCAGGCTGTCAATTTACTGGAAATAGGAAGTGACATCCTTGTCTTGACAGATGTTTGACAACGGTGCTTTGTGTGTCACCACAGTGAGAGCAGCCTCGACTCTGGTAGAATGAGCTCTCATACTTTTAGGAGGCGCCTTCTTGGACAATGCATAGCAGATCTTAATACACAGGACTAGTCAGTTATAATTTTATTCTGCACCACTTCACCCTGTCATATAGATATACATTGCCTATATGCTGTGTTAAGTTAGCATGAGCTTATTAGGAGTTTAAACGCAATTTTACCTTTCTGCTGCTTCTGCACACAACACATTGCTGTTGCTTTAGCTTTGAGCCTAGTAGAATGTTTTGATTCATGCGAGAATAATATGTTGTTACTCTGATATCAGCCTTGCTTGGTGAGCTGTGTCTGTACAGTGAGTGCAGAAACCTTCAAGGATATCTCAACACAGTCGTTGTTGTGAGGTCTGATCTTCGCACGTTCCTAGACATAACATACATGCAGCTGCGGCCAAGTTCTGGCTTTAGGCACGTTTTATATTGCTTTGCACAAGAGCATAGAAAAACACTTGATGGTGCTTCGCATGCAGAGAGCTGGTGGAAGATGATGTGATCCCTTACCACTAGGATCTATTTGAAGCATGGCGTAGGCCCTATCACATATAATGAAGTGTTGATCCGATACACCAGAAACGATGGTGTTTTAAAATGGCCCCAATATGGTAGTTTCGACACAGAGATTTTAGATAATCTAGAGGTCAAACTTTTCAAGAAGAAAGCCCGGCCGGCGATGTTTGACTCTTTTCGCCTATGGCGCAAAGAAGCCAAACAGAAAGAAATGAAATTAGCAAAGAAAAATAAAAGAGGTATGTCAATGGTACAAGCCGTCGTTGCATTCACGGATAATGAGGAAGAGCAAGAGAATGAACAAACGCTTAGAAGTAAGAAGCTAGCAGTAGATAAATGCTACCCAGTTCTGCCACGTAAAGGACGAGGTTCAAAAGACGAACTTGACAAGGATCCTTTAATGTCTCATTTGCTGAGTTCACCACTTCCATATGCGCAAAGTGCTACAGCACCGCAGCAACCTTTGGTTGTGCAACAGGCTATTGTTGGACAACAGGTCCTACCACAATCACCAGCTCCTCTTCAGCTGGTTTCTACTCCTCCGGCGCAGCCCTCTCAAGGGCCGCCGCCTTTGCTACCTACTCCCATCTGTTTTTCCTACGACTTCGCCTACTGCTTCAACTGCTTATCCTAATACTCCCTCTGCTACTGCCTCCACCTCTGCTTTACATCAGCCTGTCTTTTCTGGCGTATCTACCTTTCCGCCAGCTTCTCCTTCTGTTCGACAGAGAGTGACAAACACTGTCACTGGTCTTTTCTCACCTTTCTTTGGGTCGCCTAAGACGACCCCTAACGCAGAACGTAGACAGTTGCGGAGTCGACTGCCTGACTATCATGAGAGAGAAATACTGAATGAGTTAGCACGTAAATGGGTTACTAACACTGTAAAGTATGACGTTCAGTCCGTTATGGAAGTCTTCCGTCAGTGGGAAGCATCTACACAGAGATATGTTTTTGAACAAATGTGTGTATTTCTCTGTGAAGATTTGGAGGGAAATGATCCGGAATACGACATGCCTGAATTATTCCGTTTGCGGTTCAAGTTCGCGGAGGGCATGATTGTGGGTGCCGACGTTGAACGAGCAATTGAAATTTTGTTGTCTTATAGGAGTAAGGGGAGCAATTCTTGATCACTGTCTGAGCATGATGCACCAGGTAGGAAAAAGGCGCGACAGTATCCCATGAGAGAGGTTCCCCCAGTTTGGAGGGAAGGTGATGCAAATGCTAATCCAGCCATTCCCCCGCAGTTTCAGCGTGTGTGGGTACATGTTCCTTGGAAGAGATCTGAGGTTTTGGCTCTAAAACAGACGTTACCTGATCCCCGTAAAAGTCCTGCAGGGTATTATAAGGAGTTATCACAGACTGCCAGCTCCTGTATCATGAATCTAGCAGATGTAGACATGTTGTTTGGAAATGTTGTTCCACAGCCTTTATGGGGAAAGATTCGTCATGCAGTTCATGATCAAGAATTAGGTGACACATGGGTTAATATTGCTGCTGCTGATGCTAGACAGGTTGGTGGCTCTAAGCCCGATCCTTTGGTAGCAGAGCTTCCTGGTAGAATTATCACATATATGAAGACTTTAATGCCCGAATTGCGTGTGAATTGGGACAAGTTGTCTGCGTGTTAACAGAAAAAAGATGAAAATGTGTCCGACTTTTTCACAAGGTTCGAAGAGACCTTCGTCGATCATAGTGGTCAGGATATGGCTACTGAGGGTGGCCAAAGATTGTTTGTCGACAAATTTGTGCATAATTTGCTTCCTGAACTATGTAATAAGTTGAAGGATTCTGAGAGTGCATGGGCTGTTTCCACGTCAGCGCAGATTTTAGCCACAGCCCAGTACTATGAAAATAGGCGTAAAGATGAGTTAGAGAAAGCAGATAAAAAGACTAAAGAATTGAAAACTAAAGTCCTTCTGCAGCAAGCTTATCCACCTCGTACTGCTAGTCAGCACGATTATCAGCAACCCCAGCAGTATTCGAGGAACTCGCAAAGAAACGAGTCTTCTCAACCACGTTTACCGTATGGACCCAATCAGTGCGCGTATTGCAAGGAAGAGGGTCATTTCAAGAATAGTTGTCCGGCTTTGTTACGGCGTATGAATGGTGTTTCTGGTGCAAGAGGTCGAGGTGTTCAGCAAGCCTCTAGAGGTAGGGGTCGTGGAAATTTCCCCCAGAATGCTCCTTCTTTCCCGTCTCAGAACTCTATGAATAGTTTTGACCAACAGAATAACGCGTCTTCTAGGACAGCTCAGTACTATGCTGATGACTACTATGCAGAAAATGAGAATATGAAGGGTAACGATTGCTAGGACAGCCATGGACAAAGAGAGGGAGTTGTTTCAGTTCCAGTAGATCAGAATGGCCCTTATGTTGAGGTGATTACATCAGGTGTGTCAGAACCTTTTCTGTTGGATACTGGTGCTACAAAGAGTTCTATTATGCACTCAAAACTCCCATGCGCACCTTTGTCTGGCGAAATGAATGTTTCTGTAGGTTTTTCTGGCGCCCCGGTTAGGAACCCAATTTCTAGTCCTATGTCCCTTTCTGTTGGGCCATGTGAATTAGAAGCACCCCTCATTCTTACAACAGGTTGTGGTGAAAACTTGTTGGGATTGGATCTGTTAAAGAGATTATATGCGACTTTGTACTGTTCTCCTTCGGGAGTACAACTTACACTGGGTAAGAAAGTGGTTTCTCCAATGTATTTGTCAAGGGAAAATATTCCAACAGAATTGTCTTCTCTTCCAGATATACTTTGGGCCACTGGTTTCAATGATGTGGGTCTTTTGGAAATAGCACCATATGTTATAACATTGAAAGCCAATGTTAGAATGCCACGTATTCCCCAATACAAAATCTCCAGCGAAGGTGAAAAGGCGTTGTTAGCAATTACTTATGATCTGATTGAGAAAGATGTCATTGAAGAGACAACAGGCAACATTTGTAATAGTCCTGTTTTGCCGGTTTTAAAGCGTACTGATCCTTCCCAACCACCTGTTTATAGGTTCGTGATTGATCTTAGAGAAGTGAATAAGATTGTTGTGCCACAGTTTCCAGTTGTTCCCGATATTACTGCCCTATTGACAATGATTCCAGCTTCAGCCACTTGGTTCTCGGTGATTGACTTGAAGAATGCTTTCTTCAGCATCCCGATTGCCGAGGAGAGCAGAGATATTTTTGGCTTCAATTTAGGAGGCCGAAGTTTCCGCTTCAAACGCGCTCCTCAGGGCTACTGTGAAAGTCCATCAATATTCAGTCAGGCTCTGAAATCACAGCTTGACACGATTGTTTTACCTGATGGCGCGACCCTTATTCAGTATGTAGATGATTTGCTGGTCGCTGCAGATACTGAGGAGATTTGCAGACAAGCCACTTTGTCAATGTTGCATCATTTATGTGATCTGCACCACAAAGTCTCTCTTTCAAAACTGCAATATTGTCGACAAGAAGTGACCTACTTAGGTCACATCTTATCGAAGGAGGGAAGGAAGCTGACCCCAGAGAGAATTCAGGCAATTGCAAAATTGAGTGTCCCGAGGACACAGAGAGAAGTGCGTGCTTTCTTGGGCATTACATCATATTGCAGACAATGGATACCGAATTTCTCTTTGTTGGCCAAACCTTTGGTAGCACTAACTTACAAAGATACACCGAATCCCATTCCATGGTCTGAAGATTGTCAGAAAAGTTTTTCCGAATTACGCAATGCGTTGTGTTCGGCTCCTGTGTTGGGTACCCCCGACTACAGTAAGCCTTTCACATTATATGTCCATGAGAAAGAAGGTTGTGCATTATCAGTCCTGACACAGTCTTTTGGGGGCAAACAGCGTCCATGTGCGTACTTTTCTTCGACTTTAGATCCTGTAGCTAGAGCGTTGCCGAGTTGCTTGAGAGCCACTGCGGCAGCAGGTGTTTGTATTCGTCAATCTGCTGGAATAGTAATGAATAAAATGCTAATCGTCATGGTCCCACATGCAGTAGACATTTTGTTAAACAGAACAAAGACACAGCACTTAACTAGTGCTCGATTGTCCAAGTTATGAGCTGACACTACTAGCGAGTCACATACACATAAAGAGGTGTGACACACTAAACCCAGCCACGTTATTGCCCATTTCAGTAGGAACAGATGAGGTTGAAGAACAGGACTGCTGCTTTAGGACAGAAGAAGAGACAAAAGGGAGAGTAGATTTGCAAGATACTCCTCTTCCTTAATGTGATGATGCTCTATGGGTTGATGGTTCATGTTTCAAGTTGCCAAATGGTGATACGACTGCAGCATATGCTGTGACGACTTTGCATACGATTGTTGAAGCTGCACGTATCCCACACAACTCAGCACAAGTGGCAGAATTGATTGCACTTACAAGAGCGTGTGTGTTGGCAAAAGGAAAGCGAGTGAATGTGTACACGGATAGCCAATACGCCTTTGGCGTGGCTCACAGTTTTGGACGATTGTGGCGTGAACGTGGGTTCCTGACGTCGCATGGTAATAAGATCCAACATGGTCAGTTAGTAAATGAGCTTCTCGAGTCACTGACCTTGCCGCTACAAGTTGCGATTGTGAAATGCAGTGCACACAAAAAGATTACGGATGATGTTGGTCGTGGAAATGCGTTTGCGGATGAAGTTGCAAAAGAGACTGCAAGGAATGTAGTGAGTCGAATGTATGTTGCAGGTCCCGCAAGATGGATTGGTGACATTGGTATGTGTGAAGATACGATTGAGAGTGTGAAGTCCATCCAAGCAGAAGCCACAGAGAAAGAGGTGAATGAATGGAGAGAAAGCAAGGGTAAATTGGATGCGAATGGTTGTTGGATTGAATTGTCAGAGCATCAGAGATGGCTGTTACCCGATGCGTATGTGCTTGCAGTGGTGACAATGGCTCATGGGATGGCTCACATCAGTGTGAAAGGGATCTGTAAGTTGTTGGCTCCAGTATGGCAGAATAGTGGAATCCTTAAGTGTGCAGAGAATGTGGTCAAGAATTGTATGGTGTGTCTGAAATACAACCCTGGTAAGGGAACTCCAACTCCAGCTGGTCATTTTGCACCTCCAACGTATCCGTTTGAGGTTTTGCAGCTAGATTACATCCACATGGAAAGGTGCAACAATTTGAAATACGTACTCGTTGTTGTTTGTGCCTTCTCCAAGTGGGTTGAAGTGTATCCCCTTAAGGACAATACTGCTTTATCCACAGCAAAAGCCCTTGTCAAAGAGTTCTTCCCTAGGTTTGGAATGCCTAGAATGGTCTGGAGTGATAATGGGAGTGGATTCGTGGGACGAGTGATGAAGAGAGTGTGTGAAGGGCTAGGCATACAACAGAAGTTCCACGCTGCAAATCACCCCCAATCAGCTGGATTAGTAGAGTGCTATAACGGCACGTTAAAGTTGAAACAGGCCAAGATTCAAGCAAGCACAGGTCTTAAATGGCCTGACGCTCTGCCTTTGGCACTCCTATCAACAAGAATGACTGTTCACTCTAGAGTGGGACTTAGTCCACATGAAATTGTGTTCGGCCGCCCGGCCAACATATGGGGAGTGCCAAGGCCCACTAGGTTCAGTGAAATAGAGCATCCTGTACTACTTGATTATCTGTATGAATTGACGGCTAAATTGCGTGTTTTACACCAACACGTCCACGACACACTACCTCAGGCCTCTGAAGCCCCAGGACACCCTATCGATCCTGGAACCTATGTCCTTGTGAAAAACTTCCAGTGAACAAAGAATGACCAGCCCCGGTGGACGGCCCTCATCTAGTCCTTCTCTCGACCAGATCCGCCGTCCGAGTGGAAGGAAAGAAAAACTGGGTGCACGACAGTCACTGTAAGAGGGTCCCACTGCCTCTTCCGTATGACCGCTGGGCCCAGGAGGGAATTGCTGATTCTGAGGCTGAGTCTGTGCCTCGTTTCCTGCTTTTTAGTGATGCACGTCTGAAAGGAACTAATTCTGAAAAGGACAGCAACAACATTTTACAAGAAGCTGTGCCTCCGTCAATTCGATTGAACACTGCTGAGCCTGAACTCTTGTTTCAAGACCACACAGCACCTGGTAGAGGTCGCTATAATTTGAGGCCAAGACCTATGACTATGGACAAATAAAAAGTTTTTTTCTTTTTGATTGTGCAGCTCTCTCATCCAAGAAACTTGCTCATTTTTGATTTTCGAACCGCCATCCGGTTCTGCTGCTAGGGTCGCGGCTGCTCAAAGTCTTTGGGGTGCAGCCGAAGATGCTTAGGTCGACGGTTCTGGTTGGTCTAAGGGAGTTGCCCTAAACTGACAGAAGCACCCCTTAGAAGAATCAACCTCCCGCCGCGGGCAGCAATCTAGAGGATGGAGTTTCCCAAGATGGAGAGACCTGCCAGACCAACGAACTTTGAAACCAGAATATGCACTGTGATGGCGAAAAAGCGATTTTTAATAATATGCATTTTTATGTTGTGTAGTATAATGATGATTTTAATAGGCTATGCTTTATTCACCTTTCGGGTGTCATTTGCACACCCCACACATCCTCCTACTGTTTCCCCGCACTCTTTTCACCCTCTACCTGACCACGAGTCTGCCAGAAGATTAGAATTCATAAATAACCCATTCGTTCAGCTCCTGCATCAACACCAGTCTGTAATGAACACGACAAATTGTTGGGTATGTGGACTGATGCCACACACGACAGATAAAGGTATCCCGTATTTTGTCCTGCCATTCAGCTACTATGGTTCTTTGTGGGCATTTCAAACGATGTTCCTATTCGCCATCGAACCATATCCCCCACGTTCCACAGGGAGCAACTCGAGCAACAAGGCACTAGTGGCAGGAATCAGAAATATGAGCAGGGACATCGACACGTTTAGAACGATTCCCAGAGATGAATTGCAGGCTTACAGTAGATGGAATATGACAAAGTGTGGAATTTCCTTGAGCGAAAGCCAGCGAGCACAGAAATCCTCCCCAATTTGGATAGTACCCCATCAGGGTCGCCTATGTCTGCAGGGAAATGGCAAAAACCCCAGAGCTCAGTTGGGGAAGAGTGTCTGTACTGAAACTTATGTCTTCCCGTCTCAGACCTCCCCCTCATTCTTTATCCAGAAAAACAATGGTTCCTGTGGCATATCACTAAATAAATTTATGAATAAATTGGGCACCTAATGCCTATCATGCTATTAGAAACAGGGTGGCAAAGAGAAAAGACACAATTGGGTCCGTATCAAACCATTCTTTATGTAAATTTAGGGTTGAAAAAATCAACAATGCTTTAGACTACAACATATACTACAATATATACAGTGCAGTGCAGTGTGTCCCCAGTGATTTGTGAAGTAACCAAAGAAACAACTGTGTACATGCAGGTGAAATATACAGGTTACAATTGTGATTATTTACAAGAAAAGAGGCATAACTCAAAAAAGATTATTTAAATCAATCGTAGAACAGATGCTACACAATCATAGGCACTGTATGAGTCACATTCGCCTCCAGTACGTCGACGGCGTTTCGACCCTTAGAGTGAGGGTCTCATCAGGACAAGGGGTGTGGGACGTCTAAAAAACATAATATATATTGTGCAATTATAATTATATGTAGTCGCCTTGAATATTAGTAAATATTCTTGGAAAGGTGGGGTGATTTACCTTAGAAGGGCCAATAGATGTAAAACCCATGCGTGTTTAAGTAAATGATTTTACTTACAGTGAACCCAGCCGGGCACTGTCAGGGGGTAGACAAGTAAAGGCATTGAATTAGCCACTGAGCCAAGAAACAACAGGGATACATATCCAAAGTGACACATAATCCACAACTTACCACTGTCATAGACTTTTTAGTGGTTGTAGTGTCTCTGTGTCAAAAAACGAACGATGACGCTGTTTGGCAGAATCACTCAAGGTTCTGCTAGTTTCTAGCGATTGCGCTAGTATACACCGCGCTCAGGTAGGCATCACTACGTGATGAGTATTTAGCACTTATAAATAATTAGATATTGCCTATTTACCACTCACTAAGACCCCAATTGCTAAATTCACAGAACCTTGAGTGATTCTGCCAAACAGCGTCATCGTTCGTTTTTTGACACAGAGACACTACAACCACTAAAAAGTCTATGACAGTGGTAAGTTGTGGATTATGTGTCACTTTGGATATGTATCCCTGTTGTTTCTTGGCTCAGTGGCTAATTCAATGCCTTTACTTGTCTACCCCCTGACAGTGCCCGGCTGGGTTCACTGTAAGTAAAATCATTTACTTAAACACGCATGGGTTTTACATCTATTGGCCCTTCTAAGGTAAATCACCCCACCTTTCCAAGAATATTTACTAATATTCAAGGCGACTACATATAATTATAATTGCACAATATATATTATGTTTTTTAGACGTCCCACACCCCTTGTCCTGATGAGACCCTCACTCTAAGGGTCGAAACGCCGTCGACGTACTGGAGGCGAATGTGACTCATACAGTGCCTATGATTGTGTAGCATCTGTTCTACGATTGATTTAAATAATCTTTTTTGAGTTATGCCTCTTTTCTTGTAAATAATCACAATTGTAACCTGTATATTTCACCTGTATGTACACAGTTGTTTCTTTGGTTACTTCACAAATCACTGGGGACACACTGCACTGCACTGTATATATTGTAGTATATGTTGTAGTCTAAAGCATTGTTGATTTTTTTCAACCCTAAATTTACATAAAGAATGGTTTGATACGGACCCAATTGTGTCTTTTCTCTTTGCCACCCTGTTTCTAATAGTATGATAGGCATTAGGTGCCCAATTTATTCATAAATTTATTTAGTGATATGCCACAGGAACCATTATTTTTCTGGATAAACACTTCATCCTGGTTCCGTTGTGAGTAGGGTTTCCCTTGTTCTTTCTTTTCCCCCTCATTCTTGGCAGCTAAGGGTACATACTTCGTCCGCTATGACAGAGCATATACATGGCTGCCCCCTGACTTTTCGGGCACATGTTTTGTCTCGTTCCTGTTGCCACCCACCTACACGGCCGCAGCAGATTACCATAGGACAAGGACAGTTAGGGGTGTCGTGAGTAAAGACGACACTGCGGAACAGGAGTTTGGGGATTTCGCAAAAGGTTTTCTGCCGTTCCGGGGGCCTATGGTAAACAGCAGGAACATTCGCCAATTGACGAGGGTAGTTGAATCCGCCGTAATTGAAACGGCTGGTGCCCTTAGTAACTTGACTGCGGAGCTCCAGTCTGACCGCCTTATGAGTCTTCAGAACAGGGTTGCCCTAGATGTCATACTTGCAGACCGTGGTGGGGTATGTAAAGTGATCCAATCAAGTTGCTGCATTTTCATCCCCGATAACGCTCCGACAGTATACCAGGCCATCTCCAAACTGCATAAGATCTCTGAATCCATTCATGTGGATGAAGGAGACTGGTCATTAATGGGGTGGTTCTGGGAACTGATATCTGCCTGGGGATGGAAAATTCTGGTAGTCATTGGGATGGTCTGTTCATGTTCTGTCTATGTGTGCAGTGCGCTCCTGCAATATGTGGCCTCTGTGCTACGTCATGTGTAAGGAAGCCTGTATCTAGAGATGAACTAAGCAATAGGATGATGCTACAACAGCATCTCAATGACTTTATGTATACTGACCTGGACTCAGATTAGCATGAGTATAGGTTATTGCCTATATAAGGGCAAAAGGAGTGTCTGTGGTACTGAAAAATCTGGACCCTGCTCTTGTATGGTACCGAAGCTTTACACTCGTGTCAAAAATATCATCATATCATGACGAATTTGGTATCGGCAGACCGGTAATGACTGGGACATTATACCTATGCATTTGCGTCATGATCGAGTGATGCAATCACCCCAAAATCGTAGTTTTTGTCTTGAACCCTCGGGTTCCATTTTGTGAGCGGCATCCATTTTGTGGTTGCCTTTACATAGTCAAAATGACCAAGGCCGAATTCGATCTGAAAGGACACGTACACCTTTGCTGACTCCTCTGTGACCTGGGCGAGCTGACTCCACTGCCTCAAGCCGAACCTGTTCGGGCAGTTCCCATCCCAATGGCCGAGCGAGATTAGCATCAAGGCACAACATGTCATAAACCGCTCATCGCATACAAGCTACGCTAATCACACACACACACCTGTCCCTGTTTCTTCTTTATGACTGGTTTTACAAGGAGGAGGTGCCCGATTTTATTGGGGTTTCATCGATATCTGATAGAAGTTCTGGGCCTTGCCGGGTAATCTATCACGAACTGGACAAACTAAAATGTGGGCTTGTCATCATGACTCTGCTTTTTCTTTGTAGTGAAAATATGTATATGGCCAAACTGTAAAACTAGGAATTCTTGCCCGAAGCTTAATATTTAGTATAAAGAGAAGAGGCTGGTTCTGTAAAAACGAGCAGTCTCCTGAGAACATACATGCGCTTCATGCTGTTGTAGTTCTAGGATACCTGTTACTGGTTGCAGCCAATAAACTCGATCCTTGACATCACCTAGAAGACTCTGTGTTTCTGTGGTCCAAAACAGGAAGAACTCAAGAGGTCTTTGGGTGTACCCCTGGCACCGCCGGGTCCATAAAAACCCGGTACCTCACCCGGGCCAGAGCTCTGCATCAGGGTCTGCCGCTCTAACCATTGAGCCACACTCCTCCACATCACATTGTGATGCTGCTTGTTAACTCAATCCTGCTCTGGAAGTAATGCGCGAATCAATCAATTGTCAAACGCAACTACTCATTCTAGAGGGTCGGAAGGCCTTTTGAAGGGGGGGGGGGCAGCGGAATCGTCTGGGTGTGGAGGTTCAGTCGAAGAGCAAGGTCCTGACATCCTCCCTGAATTGGGTCAGCAATAGGGATTGCCTGGAGTGGAGAGGCAGGGTGTTCCAGGTCTTGGTGGTGAGGTAGGAGAAGGACCTGCCTCCAGTTCTGTTCTTGTGAATCCGTGGGACAGTGGCCAGGGCAAGTTGGGCAGAGAGAGGTTGTCTGGCGGGTACGTGGAATTAGAGGCTGTGGTTCAGATATGCTGCTTCTGCATTGTGAGGAGCTTTGTAGGCATTTGTGAGGAGCTTGAAGTTGATTTTCTTTTTGACTGGGAGCAAGTGGAGCTGTTGTGTTATGTGGCTGTGCCACATACAAGCCTCACCCCTGTGCAATGACATCATTTACTTTCATGAATCTGTCAAGACAGATCTCTAATTTGGGACCTTTCTATTGATGGAGAAGGCAGCCTATTCTACACAACAGGAATGTGGGAGGGTGGTGAGGAAACTACAGTTAGCAGAATATTCACCAGAATAAGTGTTACCAAAGGAAAGTATGTCTTGTGTTTGATACATTTAACCGCAGATTCCTCACCTTGTGAATAGACACCAAAGCAATACATCCTAATAATAATAATTCACATTTGTAAAGCGCAAACAATCACTCGTAAGGGTCTCCAGGCGCTGGGGGCCATTGGGAAGATTAAGCAAGCTATTTCCCAGAGTCACATGGTGCTGGGCTAATCTGTAGCCGGAGCCGGGAATCGAACCGTGATCCCCAGATTCCAGCGTCAGTCGCCCTGGCCGCGGAGCCACACCTCTCCCCTAAGGTGGTAGGTCTGTGGAATGGCTCAAACCAAAAAGTACAGCAGGATTGAACAGAAAAACTTGACCATTTGGCTGATCAGGCTGTCAATTTACTGGAAATAGGAAGTGACATCCTTGTCTTGACAGATGTTTGACAACGGTGCTTTGTGTGTCACCACAGTGAGAGCAGCCTCGACTCTGGTAGAATGAGCTCTCATACTTTTAGGAGGCGCCTTCTTGGACAATGCATAGCAGATCTTAATATACAGGACTAGTCAGTTATAATTTTATTCTGCACCACTTCACCCTGTCATATAGATATACATTGCCTATATGCTGTGTTAAGTTAGCATGAGCTTATTAGGAGTTTAAACGCCATTTTACCTTTCTGCTGCTTCTGCACACGACACATTGCTGTTGCTTTAGCTTTGAGCCTAGTAGAATGTTTTGATTCATGCGAGAATAATATGTTGTTACTCTGATATCAGCCTTGCTTGGTGAGCTGTGTCTGTACAGTGACTGCAGAAACCTTCAAGGATATCTCAACACAGTCGTTGTTGTGAGGTCTGATCTTCGCACGTTCCTAGACATAACATACAAGCAGCTGCGTCCAAGTTCTGGCTTTAGGCACGTTTTATATTGCTTAGCACAAGAGCATATAAAAACACTTGATGGTGCTTCGCATGCAGAGAGCTGGTGGAAGATGATGTGATCCCTTACCACTAGGATCTTGAGGTATGGGGCCGCCCTGCTAAAACCCAAAGAGACCTTCTTAGATATAATATAATATACTATCTAGAGAGGGTGAGAATTAGGTGTTACTGAACCCTATTCGTTTTAGCTTTATACCATGCTTTCACCTTTTGTGTTCTATGGACTAGTGACTATACCGATTACTTTGTTTCTTATAATATGTTTGCTTATATTAGCTAAGATACTGCGTTTCAGAACACTGCATTAGTGAATAAACATTTCAAATATGCACGTGTCTTCTTTGACTCCTTGTTCTGGATTGAAATGATTGTATAACAAAAGAGTGTTCATGTGTTCCACGTTACCTGAGGTGTACTAAGTCCATATTCTGGTTTGTCTAAGCATTGGAGGTTTGTGATCACCAATGAGACACTGTAGCTAGTCTGGTAGGGGATTTTGGGTACTAAGGTGAGTTTTGTACACCCTAATACACTGGGGTTCCAAGTCTCTATGCACAGTTCTGTATGAGAACGGAATCCCTAAGACAACCCTTCTTTACTCTAAAGAACCTCATAATGAGCTGACCATCCACCTGATGGTTCTTGTAAAGATTGATGTAGGAGCTCAAGACTTTTATGAGGTCCTAACGGTGAAAACTCTCCTGCTTTGAGGGATTACGTGGAGAAAAGGATGGTTATAGATTGTCGGATATGAAAATGCATCACAACCTTTGGCAGAAAAGCAAAGGACAGCTGTGCATTGTCTCAAAAGCAGTATGCATAACAAAGGTGCAAACCAAATTAAAGTCCCACTGCAGCAGAAAAAAGGCTAGGGTGGAAACAGAGGCATCACAGCTTTAAGAAAATTCCTCACAACAGGTAATTTAAATAAGGAGGGTTCGTCTAGTAAATGCAAAAAGGTCACAAGGGCAGACAAATAACCTTTAACAGTGCCCACAGCACGTACTTGCTGGGCTAAAGACAGCAAAAAAAGCTGTTTTCATAGATGGACACCCAGCCGCTATGTTAACATTCACTACCTCAGGAGGAAGGTGGAAAGCAGTCAACTGTCACTGCACAATCCTCAAGCATGTAGATGTATATTGCTCAGGGATGGGTGCAGAACCCTTCAATGCTACTGTAACAGGAGAAGTAGACAGATGCTCTTGCCCAGAAGTTCCAGGTACCAAACTCCCCTTGATCAATCTGGTGCCACTAGGATGACTGGGCCTGCTCGTTCCTGGTCTTCTTCAGAACTCTGGGCAGCAGAGGGAAAAAGGCATACAGGAGACCCGATCTAGGTGGAATGAGAGTCCTGCCAAGTATCACGCATCAGACGTGACACTAACGCCTTTCAATGTGGTGCTCCGCATCACCGCACTGAAATGCATTGTCACTCATAATGCATAGTGGTAGTCTCAGGTGTACATTTACTGATGGCTGCAAACATGAGTGTGGCAGCTGGCTGCAGGCACTGCTTGTGGTCTGCATGCGCCGGCGTGCTGCTTCCCTGGTCTTCTTGAGGCAGTGATCCCAGCTCAGCGCCTGCCAGTCCCAGGTTCTGCTTCTCTGCTACAATGTATCACCGGCGGCAGCGCGGCTCTCTGTCAGCCTGCCTGACGTCACGTCCATTGCCCAAGCTAGGGCTCTGAGGGGGAATGTCACATCCTGCTGGCTCAGAGAGTTGGGAGTTTGTTCTTCAGGAAGGCGCTAAGGGGGCCGCAAATAATTATGGGGAAGCGCTGTTGCTTGCACATGGTGGCCCGGCCATACGGACTCATTTGTGAAACATGGTCATTGTCAAAGAAGGCAGAGAGGGTTGGGGGCTGCACAGTTTTAGGCAGAGGCTTAGACCCCGCGCTGCAGTAGAGATGGCTGTGACAGACTGTCAGAGCTTGATACTTTGTTTATTGTATCGGAGGTGTGAGGCCGTTCAGGCCGGAATCTCTGCCACGTGTATCCGATGTGAAATGGACAATAGCGAGAGGAGGGCCCTGCTTACATAGAACCAGTGTTTGGCAGGAAGCAGTAGCATTACTCTTCGCCTCTGTGCCTGCACTCGCAGAACAAGGAGGAGGCACCTCAGTTGTGGTGTAGGATGTTTTTGCTGCGCCAGTAGCAGGAAGAGCAAAGGGTCTTGTATAGTATACCCCCAACACAGTCGCAGTTCACTGGCTTAAAAGTGACAGCGATGGTCGGCCGCACCACCAGTCTGAGGAGATAAACTCCAATGCTGCTGGCAGCAGGATCGGAGGATGACGCGACGAAAGAGAAAGCCAGTGTGATACTGGTTGGCTAAATTGAGTTTGATTATTGAGAAAATCACATTAAACATTATTTTTCTTGGTGCGGTGCCCACTGCAGGCAGAGTGAATATGGGGCCGGCATCATGTGGTGCACGCTGCACCTCATGGACGGTGCACTTTATTAAGTTAGCCTTGAAAAGGGACTTCGGCGCACGACTATCAGGCAGGAAGTTTTTTAATTCTGCTAAATCCTGCCGGAAAACTGTTTGAGGGTTCCCTAACCATCAAAACTGCTGCCAACCAGAGCGAGACACTCCTTAGGGGAGGAGACCTGCCTGTGACCCTCCAACTCGAAACCCGAAGAAACGTGGCAGCTCAAGAGGTTTAAACAAAGCTGCTGGCAAAGCGCTCACCTTTCAGCCCCCCAGGCTCTTGTGTAATGGCAGCAGGAAGGTTAGTCACAGGCTGTGCCCTGTGTTGATTTGATAACAGCAACATGTACTTAAATGGATTAGGTTAACAAATACAATGGCATGAGTGTGTGAGACTTGCTCATTGATAATTTCTTTACCTTTATATTATCTTTATACTTCTTTGCACATTTTAATACCGTATCCATTCCAAATTGTATTCTTTGTAAAACAGCTTGAAAGGGAATGCCTGCTTCTACTTAATTTCCTCCTTCTGCGGCTATGGTTTCATCTTAAACATTTTATTTGGTCTTTGCAATGGAGCAAAAGAAACATTTTGAAAACTAGCATGTGCAGCCATGTATAATTTCTGCCTATGTTTCTTGTAGGAGGGAATCTTGGAAGAGATGTTGCAGATAAAGTTCCACTCTTTCAGTGATTCAGCAGAACACCACCTACATGGATGTTATCTCATGAGCGGCTGACTTTCTTCCTGCTTGGCTTACATGTTTTGATGATGATAATTTAAGTTTTGTAACTGACCGCAGACCACTGCATATTCACTGGATGAAACACTTGTTCGTTGTTCATGAACATCACGTGCCTTGCTGCTATACCCATGCTCTTGTAGGTTATAAGCAGCCGCTTCGCTCACTGAGGGTTTCTGCTGTTTTTGGCCTCCCATTCCACTCAAGGAGGTGTCCATATGTGGACAATGAGCACCCTACTTTCATCATGCTTGAGTGCACAGGCCCTACCCGCAGCTGTCGCCACAGTTTCATCCTACAGACAAGCTTCACTTTGCACACTCTGCAGCCCTTTGCAAACGTTTAGCACAATTGCTATTACATTTCTGACTGCTACAATGTGATATTGGTGGCCTGAACAGTGGTCTCATTGGTATCCGCATCTTTACCTTCTGTTTCAGGGGTTTTGAGCAGTTCCCAGATATTTTAGTGCTTCCCATTGACAAAAGACTGCAATTTCTGATATTTAGCTCTTTTCATGCACTTCATTTTTCTTGTGAGAAAGTGTCACTCGTAATTGTTAAATGTCACTCGTAATCACACTGAAATTATGAAAATGTCACAAACAGCAATCTTAAACCTTGGCAGCTATGGAATGAGCCTCAGAGAGGTTTTTTGGGAACTCCAGAATACAAAACTGTTGACATTGTGCACTTTCAGCATTGGCAAATAGGTCGAGTCAGGGTTCTCTGAGCTGCTGGAAGACGTCCTGGGGCATCTTTGGATCCAGCTGCCACTTTAGATCTGATGGCATCGGAGTTTGTCTGTCATCGCGTTTAAAGATCTCACCAGGTGGTTCACGAGGATGCCCTGCCAACTCAGCGAGTTCCAGAGACGCAAGGCCTAACACAGAGCTCCCACTCTGCCCTGCTTGTTGCAGCACCACATGGCAGTGATGTTATCTGTGAAGAACTGAACGAGTCTCCCTTTAAAGGATGGTAGGAAGGTACTTCAGCACTAGGCAAATGCCCGCAACACCAATAGATTGATGTGAAGGCAGGTCTCTATCATAGACCAGAAGACTCTGATTGCCACCTCTCTGAGATGGCTTCCCCAACCCCACAGAGACACATCTGCCACCACCATCAGCTCCGGGTGGGTTAGGGAGAGGGGTATGCCACCGGTCCATTTGTGGTCAAGCAGACACCACTGCAGGTCTTTTGCAGTCTCCTCTGAAACCTGGATGGAATTTGACAAGTTCCCTTTATGCTGAGGCCACAGAGACTTTAGATCCTGCTGCAGAGCCTGCACGTGCAATCTGGTATAGTTGGAAAGCCCAGGACCAACGTCAAAACATTGAGATTATAGCTCAAATGTCCTACATTCAGTTCAGTTTATAACTTTATTCGACAGTTTAAAAAAACGTCATAAAAGTACACAAATAAAATCAAACATGTAACATTACACAGGGAAAGTACATATCATCATGGTTTGTTTTCAGGGCATACAGAAGTCAACCAATAAAAACAAAAAAATAGCTAAAAAAACATACTTTTTCTTGCAGCAACAGATTTCAGGATAAAGGTTGCGATAAAAAAACACAGATCCGGGCTAGCAAGCGAAAATAACAATTTCATGGCATTTGAAGTAGAAGACACAGAGTATTTTTTAAATAACGGTTTCAGATAAACAATACGTAGGGCTTTATAAAGGGGGCAGATTAACATAAAATGCAGGGTACTTTGTTTGGTTAATCCATCACATGGACAAGCAGATGTTGGATAATTTTTCATCTTTGGAAAGGCCACAAAATTATGGACAATACCAAGTCTAAATCTGGATAGGACGAATTGGTGAGATTGCCTGTAGATAATTTTAAGATAGGTAGGCAAACCAGGTCCCTCGTTTGCATTGGAGGAATAGAAAGCATGGGTTGAGTAGTTACTTGTATCTGCTTTCCGTTTATCGAATTTTACCCTCAGAAATTCTTCTTTCACCTCCTTTTTGGATAAAGTAGTTACAATCTCGGGATCTTTACGTACATCCAAATCAAAGAGTTCTTTAAAGGTAGTGGTCACATACTTTATCCATGGTATATTCTTGAAATTATCCAAAGACAAACAATCTTTGATAATGCTCTTTGTGAAACTTGTTTCATCCTTCAGCCAAATAGACCTCCATACCAGGAGAGGTCTCAATTCGATTAAATCGGCTATATGGTTCAACCTTAGTTCCTCGTGGACCAGGTAGTTAGATGCCGATGAAGGTAAACAAAGTAACCGTTTCAGAAACAAATTTTCCAGAATTTGCAAGTCTCTGTTAGACCCGTACCCCCATACCCCTGAACCATAAAGCGCTATTGATGAACATCTGTGTCTATAAATATTTAACATTGCTGGAATCCGTCGGCTACCCAGTTTATTGGCAAAACGGAAGACACCTAGTGAAGCCTTCCCCATCCTGGCTTTTATGTTAGTTTGTTCTGGTGTCCATGAGCCCCGACTGTTAAAAGTAATGCCCAGATAACAAAAGTTATTTACAACATCAATTCTGTTATCTTTAAAATAGAAAGACTTTCGGTGATTCACTTTTTTGCCACAGACCATTATGAATGTTTTAGAGTTATTGATTTTGAGTTTCTTACCCTGAATAAAATCATAAAAACAGTTCATTAGCCGCTGGAGGCCGATTGGGGTTCTAGATAATAAAACAGTGTCGTCCGCATATAACAACACTGGAATAGGTAGGCCTCCTGCTTGTGGTGCATCAGCTTGGACCTGTTTTAATTCTTTTTCCATAGAATTGATAAAAAGGGAAAAAAGCAAGGGGGCCAATACGCACCCCTGCCTAATGCCTGATTTTACCATAATCTTTCTCGTACACTCTCCTGCTGGTCCATATCGAATCTGTGTGGAAAGATTGGAATATAACCTAGCTAAGAAATGGATAATAGCTGAGGGTGCTCCCATATCAAGAAGGGTTGTCCACAGCAGGGAATGATTCACCAGGTCGAAGGCACTAGAGAGGTCCGCAAAACAAAGGAATAAGGAGCCGGATTTGACCTTAGTATATTTACCTATTAAAAGGTTGAGGTTGATGCACTGGTCAATGGTCCCCAAACCCTTTCTAAAGCCATATTGGGATTGTGCCAGGATATTATTATCGGTCGCCCACTCCTCCAGGCGTAGCAGTAGTACCCGGCTCATAATTTTAAGGGAGGAGTCTAAAAGGGAGATGGGGCGGTAGTTTTTGGCCTCCCCTCTATCTCCCTTCTTATAAATCGGGATAATAACGGATTCACTCCAGGTTGCCGGAGTGGAATAATCAGTGGCAGCATTAAAGACCTGGGTCAATAGAGGGCTCCAAAGGGCCAGATCATGTTTGTATAGATCTATCGGGACCCCGTCGGGTCCTGGGGCTTTACCTCCTTTACTAGAATTAATTGCCGTGACTACTTCTCGGATGGTAATTCCCAAAGGCTGCGGAGTCAGCTGGGGATTCATACAGGTTTTATCATAAGACTCCTCAGGGGGGTCAAAAATTCCTGAAAAATATCGGACCCAGCTATCTTCGCTTACTAATGCGGTAAGTACTGGGAAATCTTCTTTCTGGAGGAATGGGGCGTTAATAGTACTCCAAAACAATTTACAGTCCCGGAGAGCTGCAGCACAATCCAAATTGTCCCAGGCTTGTTCCCGGAGTTCGTTTTTCCTACGTTTAAGTTCTATATTATAATTGGACCTCAAGGTTTTAATCACTTCCCTATCTCTTGGGAGGTTGGACAGTGCTTGCTTAAGAGTTTTTAGCGCTGTTGTACAGGCTTGGTCAAACCAGCCAACCTTATCCCGTCTAGAATTGATCTTATTGTTAGTAAAAATTCTATTAATAATAGTGCCAAGATCCTCAAAATCCGCTATAATACCCATAGGGGGGGCATTGACTTCAGACAGCGGAATATCTGTCTGGAACCACCTACCACAACTGTACTATGTAATTTTTCTGATTTTTCCGTACACCACTTTATCCGGGTTCCATTAGGCCTACTTGGAACAATATTGTCAACAACCCTGCCTGTAGGCGTAATTCTGGGACCCCAGATAAGAATAGACATAGTTAGGGCATTATGATCGCTCAGACAATAGTCCTTAATGATTGGCACTGTACAGAATGGCACCAAAAGGGTTGAAATCAACAAATGGTCAATAACCGACTCAGTATCCCTCCCTTTGAAAGTTGGAACAATATTGCCCATTTTATCAAGAACTGGTTGGTGGATAACTAAATCAAATTTTAGCAGGAGACCATTAAGGGATGTCCCATATGGGGAGTGTCGAAAATGTGCTAAATTCTCCCCCGAATCCCCATCAAACCCACAAACTGGGGTGTGAGAGTGCGGGCACGTTCTGATGTTGAAGTCCCCTCCCCATATGATGTCGTAGGATGTGTGGGATTTATTACAGATTTCATTTAAAAAGGCTTCCAGTTCGTCCACGACTAAGGTGCTGGTAGGATCAAATGTGTTATTGTAATGATTGATCAGTAGAGTGTTCCTACCCTTTTTGGCTTGTAATTCCAGAATTTGTGAATGTGTGCCAACAGTAGAATATGAACCTACGGTTATCGGGAGATCAACTGATATTAGAACAAGCAGGCCCCCTTTTGCCCTCCCCATAACGGATTCCTGTGCAACACAATTATAAGAAACAAAACCATCAAAATGAATGTCTATAGTGGACCATGTTTCCTGTAAACATAAAATATCAAACCCAAGAATAAGTTCCCTCCACCCTAGAGCCGAAGCTCTCTGACGCCAGCCAGCTATATTCCAGCTCGCCATGGAATACCCTTGATCACTTGAAGTAGATATCTCTTCTAAAGGAGAAATCATTGTACATCCCCTATCAGCAATAGCCTCATCGGGTGGTGAAAGATGGACTTCAGTTGGTTTATCGAGTGTTAAGGGGATCAGATCGGGTAAATCAGGAGTTATTTTGCCAACCATTACTGGTAAGGTGTAATGCTCCACAGTAACCCCGCTATCGAAAGAATTAGTCTCGTTGGGTAGAGGGGGGACAGTGGTATAAACACTGGGTAGTCAGTCGACTCCTTCAAGCCCATCAAGACAACTATATCGATTATAATCCCAGAAGGTGTTCTGCGGGGTCTGAAATGGGGGCAATCTGGTGTGTCTGGGGCGAAAAGGCCTTCCCCTACGTTCAACCCTAGTCCAGTCATTACTTCCATCATAGTACATGGGGTTAATAGGTGGTGGGAAGAAAAAGGAGACAGGGAGAGTCTGGATAGTAGAATCTAAAGACCTATTAACACCCGCACATATGTATGACACTGTACGTGGATCTCTAAAACTGACAGTGATACAATCTCCCTTAATGGATTTAGGGGTTTTACCAACCCATGGTACCCTCCTCACCATGATAACTTCATTGTGCAGGTGTGCCGGTAAGGGTCGGTTCCAATTAAGCCATTTTATAACTTGGTTTTTGAGGGAGTTAAAGGTTTCAGTTTCACCCCTATCTAATGGAGGTGCTCCTGCCAGAATTACCATAAACCGGTTGGCCTCCGGTGGGAGATCAGGCCGTCTAATTCTTGGTGTTTTAAGATCTTCGGGTGGGGGCCCTTGGGTATCGATAGACATAAGTGCGGGTGGGATATGCAAACCTGGCGGGGGGCCTTGAATATTCTGTGGGGCAACTAGGTTAACCGAGTTGGAAACTTGGGGAACAGGTTGGGTGCTAACGGTCGTTGGAACAGGAATTTGGGACACAGTAGTTGGAGGAATAATTTGGGGAGTAGGCATGCTAGGAGGGAGACCAGAACTATTAGGCTTGGAGGAATTAGCTAGAAGTATAGCAGTTGATTTCTCTATATTAGACATTCTGAAATCAAGCCTATCTAGTTTGGCCTCTAATGGAAAAATAAACGATTTTAGTAGGGTTGCTATTTTATCCATAGAGATATCGTTACTGGGTGAGCTCCCTTCACCGTTGGAATTCAACAATACAGATTCTCCATCTATTCTAGCTGTTTTTGATGCCCTCCCGGTATATTTACCCTTACTGTTATACTGTCTCTTCCGTTTCTTAATAGCCCCTTCTTTCCCCCCCTGAGTGGCAAGGAGGGTAGTATTTCCATCATTCTCCAAAATTAGAGAGTCTCCCAGGGACCAGAAAGGACTGGGTAATTAGAACTATATCAAAATATTTCCTTTCTGTGTATTGATCTTTCAGTTGGTGACCATACGGCCTACACACTTAAATTGTTGTTACATTATATTTACCATCATCTGATTACCAATGGAACGCCACACATCAATATTATTCTTTATAACTCTCAAAGTTTTATTAAAATTTCATTAAAATGTTGTTTTGTGAAGAAATTTCTTTAGAATCAAACACATATTTCATTGGTACACCATATAGATACAGTTATATTTATAAATTTATAAAAAGTGTGCTCTGTTACAATTTTATCCACTATCTAACAAATCCAAATTACGGTATCTACTGCAGAGTCACACCACAAATTAAGAATCCTGGTGTAATAAAATTAAATGCATTGTACAAACAAATTATACACATTAAAAAGTCCCATTGTCGACGCGTTTCGGTGCGTAGATATACATTTGTGGCACCTTCCTCAGGACAGACGTAATGTTAAAACCAATGATTTGAACTTCTTTCTACAAAAAACACAAATAAATATAATCAATACTTTATACCTCTAGAGAGTTTTTTCTAACTGAGTGTGGACTAATTTTATTGAGGTTCACTTTTGATATATCTGATGCTCTTACTTGAATATTAGATTATGGGGTCCTTATGTTAATCTTTCAGGACTTCTTCACTTTTCATGAAGCGTACAGATAAATTCGTTCTCACCATCTACATTCCCTTTCGATGGCCTTTCTATGGATAGAAAGCATGGAGTTATACACCATACTGAAAATGAGTCCTTTAGCTAATACCTTCCAATCTCATACGTTACTTACTCTTGGGGTTTCTAAATGGCCCCTTAGAGAAAACGTCTTAATATAGCAGAAGTCCTTTTCGATTTAAGGTCCGTTTCTTTTCTGCACTTTTAGCCGCGCCTGTAAATAGTGCACATTTACTTTGGCAGTTTATTGTATTAATATTATGTTTACTGTTATTAATACTGTGTGGGACTAAAGGCACCTATACATACCCGTAGCTTTTGTTAATATAGCCGACACCCAGGCTTTTCTTCTCGCACAGCGCCTCACAGGGTCTAATGTTACCTGTTCCTAAAAGACATGTGCTTATATTTTAGTAAGTCGGGTCTCTTAATTTCTGGATGTTCTGTCCTAACATGCGTTTAGGTTTACATACCTTTTAAGGGTGGAGGTTTCTTTAAAATGCCCAGGATGCAGCTGTTAATATTCTTAAGCCGTTACTGGTGTTCACTGATTGTTGGAGGATATCTCTTCCCTCTTTTTCAACCTAGATGGTAAATACGGCATATATCTGGTGAGGGTCCCTTTTTTTTACACTCGCTTCCTAGTTGTTACATTGTGGCTATTTTTTAAAATTTTAGGATTCTTTATGGCAAATCTGGGACTCCACTCCGTGGTACATGTAAGGGTCCCACTCTGTTTCTTATATTATTACCCTTGAACCCTTTACAATGGGGATGATTTTACATTAAGCCCTAGTCACAAGTCAGGGGTTCCCACAACCTCCCATCGACTCGCCTAGCTCTCGGGGACAGATTGCTCACCTTTTCAGTGCGGGCGTTGTGGTGGCTCAGCATACATCGGACCTTCAACTGGCGGCTTCCTCCTGCTTCTGCTAGCCTGACTCGGAGGTGCCGATCTTTTATACTTTGTTGCTCAATTTAATTAGTCCCAATTAGTACAATTATTCAATTATTCCAAGGGACAGACGCCATACTTGTAGTTTATTCACGATTTTTGATGAGGCTGAGACACTTCCGTCCTCTCGATGGTTTCATGGAGGCTGTATATTTATGCTTAATTGGCGCTACCCTGAGTCGGGAATGCATATTACTTTTTTAATATAATTTTATGAACTTCAGGGTTCTGATTCACCTCGTCTCCCGGATCGTGTTTATTCACGCTAGTACTCGCGGGTCCCGTATTTCCGCGCCATTTTGGTAGTTTTCCGTATTAAATTAAACTACCAGGATCAGTGTTCGCGCCCCGGGGTCGTCAGAACAAAATCTTGCTGGTCTACTTCTTTTTGTAATTTGTGCCCGCTACACAACGGGTAAATGTGCCTATTTATTTAGGGACATCGCGAACCATTTGTTTTTTATCTACACGGGTCAATTTTAATCCGAATCATGTTATCTGTCCCTGAATACCAATTGAGGTATTTGTTGCTGATTCACTCTTCATGCTACGTAGATTTTGGGAAGCATTATTCGTTTTCTAATACAGAAGGGTCAGAGATAGCCACTGTTTCATTATCCATCTATGTTATCTGACAGACAGCTTATTCTTCAATATTTAAGGAGACAGGTCTACTTAAATTGGATTAACCAGTTCATTGATAATAGTACAGTAATACATCTTGCTGCAACTAGTGGTAATAACAGGCTTGTTGTAGGCTGTCAAATACTGTGTACAAAATTCACACCAATACAAATCAGTGGGAAAAATTCACATATGTCATAATCTCGTAGTTATTTTCATATAGTGATTGGTATTGCGAACAGGTGAATTCATATAGGGCTACTACAATATACCTAGTCCACATATTACAACCATTGCGCAGATGTCATATTATCGAATCATTCTGTCCCACTCCTCCCGAGAGTTTAACCCATGGTAGTATGACTTAAATTTGGACATATAGAACTGTTCCCGTTGTTTTCGTTTTTTATTCAAATCACCCCCTCTCGCAGAGATCTTGATTTTCTCCAAAATAAACCACTTGATTTCATCAAGGTTATGTTTTTCCGCTATCCAATGATCTACCAGTGGGGCATTCTTTTTTTGGTTTCTGATCGCGGAGCGGTGTTCTGTCAGGCGTAGGCGCATTTCGCGTCCTGTTTCGCCGATGTAACATTTGTTGCATGGACACAGCAATAGGTACACCACGTTTGCAGTGCGGCAATTGACGTGTTCATTCATCCAGTGGGTTATCCCCTGCACCTCCAACTTATCAGTCTTGATAACATTCTTACAGTGTGTGCAGGAGCCACAAGGTAAATTACCCCTAATGGGATTATTTGTCACAACATCTCTTTGTCCTCCCCGCTTTGGCTCTTTGAAAGTGTGTACTAGATGGTTTCTTATGGTCTTATTCCTCCTGTAAGCATAAACTGGTTTTGCCATAGATGTTGTTCCTGCTTTATTTAATATGGTCCAGTTTTTGTTTATGAGGTTCTTTACTTTATTGCTGAAGCCATTAAAGTCACTCACCATGATGATTTTTTCATCACTACTGCATTTCTGTTTATGTGACACCTCAAAAAAACTGTCACGATTATAATATTTAGCTCGCTTATAAGCTTGTTTTATTAGGCGCTTGGGGTAGCCTCTTTGTGCAAGCTTAGTTTTTAAGTTCGCTGCATGTTTTTCATAGCTTGCCCTATCACTGCAGTTCCGCCTTATTCTCAGGAACTGACTAAAGGGTATCCCATCTTTTTGGCATCTGGGATGATAGCTTTCATGATGAAGGAGCGTATTTCGATCAGTCGGCTTTACAAACAGGTCCACATTTAAGACTCCTTCTCTTTCATGGATTTTGATATCAAGGAAGTCTACTGCCTCTTGGCTTTTGTTTGAAGTAAACTTGAGGTTCGGATCCCCACAGTTTATCCATTCTAAAAAGTTGTCTAGATCTTTTTCTTCGCCCTCCCAAATGAAAAAAATATCATCTATAAAACGTGACCAGCACTTCACATTCTCAAAAAATGGACACATTTCATTATAGATATGTTGGCTCTCAAAGTTCCCCACATATAGGCATGCCAGACTGGGAGCACATGTGGCTCCCATACTGGTACCCTTGATTTGACAATAATAGTCTTGGTTAAAAAGAAAAATGTTATTTTTTAAGATTATCTCTATACACTCTAGTATAAAAGAGTTTTGTGAGGTTAAGTCTCCATTTTCATCACTTAAAATGCCATTCATCATTCTGACAGTATCTTCTTGCGGAATGTTTGTGTATAATGCTTCGATGTCGAGGCACACCAGCCACTGAGTCTCCTTATTAAATTCTCTACCCTCTATTTTTGAGATCATATGGGTGGTGTCCTTTACATATGAGGGTAATTCCGTGACCAAAGGTTGAATAAAGTGGTCAACGTATTTACTGAGGGGCTCAGTCAAAGAGTCTATTCCGGACACTATCGGGCGCATTGGAGGATCCTCCAAATTTTTATGCACTTTAGGCAACCCGTATAGTGCCGGGATTCTAGGATTTTCGTTTATCAGGAATCTGTATTCCTCCTCACAGATAACATTATCTTCCTTTGCGAAGTTTACAATGTCGAGAACTTTTTTCTTAAGATTATTCCATTCCCTCACGTTACTTGGTTTATAATGTAACTCATTATTTAAGAGTGTTAGCATTCTAGCTTCATAATCTTTGGTGTCTAACACCACTATGCTCCCCCCCTTATCTCCAGGTTTTATAGTTATTTCTTCACAGGAAGCCAGGGTTTTTAGAGCATCCCTTTCCTCTTTTGAAAGATTGTTTTCTGTCCATATTTTTGTGTCTAATAATTTTTCAAGGCCTATGGTCACAGCTTTTTCAAAAGTATCTACTTCGGGGCCTACCATCCCTATGTTGGGAGTCCATGTGGATAAAGGTTTGAGGCCGGACTTGTTGGTAGTTTCTCTATCTTCCTTGCCCATAAAGAACTTCTTAAGTCTTATCTTTCTAAATAGGTCCCTCACATCCCTTTCAATATTAAATCTACAGCCCATTGTGCTAGGGGCGAACCCCAAACCCTTTTCGAGGACACTAGTTTCATGCTCACTCAATGCTTTATTAGAAAGGTTTATTATTGGGGCTTTTTGGACTTCACCCTCCCTTGTCTTTTCCTGATTCGGGGATATTGGGTTTTCTCCTATTAATCCCATTCTTTCTGACTGCGGGTCCGCATATAGGGTCTCCGTGTCATTCCTCCTGTTTGTTGATTGCCCTGACGTCCCCTCCCCCGGGCTCTGAAACCACGTTGTTGTCTCCTCTGTGGCTGACCTAAAAAAACTGGTTGGTATTCTCTGTTTGTCTGGCCTCCTTGTCTGTCATCAGTTTTGTTTCTAGGATCTTGATGGTTTTCCCCTTCCGATTCAGAGCTATTATAGGAGGTATCAGAGAATGTGACATTCTTCTTATGATACCGATTCCTATTGTAATTGAAGTGTTTACCGTTATATTCTGTAGGTGCTGGTTGCTCATAATAATCTTTTTGGGTATATGGATACACAGTTTCAATTTTATAATTAGCTATATCTTTCCTTAGCTTGTTTGTTTTCTTATTTATCATGTACTCCTGGTATCCATTGATGTCCTCCTTTATCTCTTCTAATTTCTTCTTAGCTTCCTCCAACGCTGTACTCTCATTTAGCTGTTTTTCAAGGGTCTCAATTTCTTCCCTCTCTATTACAATTATGGCTTGGGCAGTCTCTATTATGAGCAGCATCCAATCGCGACTGCACCTGTTCGCGATTAGAGTCCAGCTTTCCTTGAACTTCTCATTATTGACGAACAAGCCCGGTTCGTTCCTAATTTGAAGTCCTATTGGTATGATCCCCTTCCTACAATATTGGATTATAAACTCGGAGTGTAATTCTGTTCTGATCATCTTTTTCTTTAGGTTCCACAGTTTGTTCCACCTTTCATCATCGTTTTTAGTCAATGTTAAAGAGTTAATTGTTTTAGATGAATCCCCTATCAATTGTTTAAATTGGTCTTCTGAAAAACCAAACGTACGTAAAGTGTCCATTTTATGTATTACAGTGCCCACTCTCCAGCCAATAGGCTGTAGAACAATCTCCAAAATTAGAGAGTCTCCCAGGGACCAGAAAGGACTGGGTAATTAGAACTATATCAAAATATTTCCTTTCTGTGTATTGATCTTTCAGTTGGTGACCATACGGCCTACACACTTAAATTGTTGTTACATTATATTTACCATCATCTGATTACCAATGGAACGCCACACATCAATATTATTCTTTATAACTCTCAAAGTTTTATTAAAATTTCATTAAAATGTTGTTTTGTGAAGAAATTTCTTTAGAATCAAACACATATTTCATTGGTACACCATATAGATACAGTTATATTTATAAATTTATAAAAAGTGTGCTCTGTTACAATTTTATCCACTATCTAACAAATCCAAATTACGGTATCTACTGCAGAGTCACACCACAAATTAAGAATCCTGGTGTAATAAAATTAAATGCATTGTACAAACAAATTATACACATTAAAAAGTCCCATTGTCGACGCGTTTCGGTGCGTAGATATACATTTGTGGCACCTTCCTCAGGACAGACGTAATGTTAAAACCAATGATTTGAACTTCTTTCTACAAAAAACACAAATAAATATAATCAATACTTTATACCTCTAGAGAGTTTTTTCTAACTGAGTGTGGACTAATTTTATTGAGGTTCACTTTTGATATATCTGATGCTCTTACTTGAATATTAGATTATGGGGTCCTTATGTTAATCTTTCAGGACTTCTTCACTTTTCATGAAGCGTACAGATAAATTCGTTCTCACCATCTACATTCCCTTTCGATGGCCTTTCTATGGATAGAAAGCATGGAGTTATACACCATACTGAAAATGAGTCCTTTAGCTAATACCTTCCAATCTCATACGTTACTTACTCTTGGGGTTTCTAAATGGCCCCTTAGAGAAAACGTCTTAATATAGCAGATTCTAAAGAAATTTCTTCACAAAACAACATTTTAATGAAATTTTAATAAAACTTTGAGAGTTATAAAGAATAATATTGATGTGTGGCGTTCCATTGGTAATCAGATGATGGTAAATATAATGTAACAACAATTTAAGTGTGTAGGCCGTATGGTCACCAACTGAAAGATCAATACACAGAAAGGAAATATTTTGATATAGTATTTCCATCATTTACAGAGGGAAAGGAAACATTTGCACAATCAGAGACAAGGCTAGAATCAGCTACGATAATGGGGGGATTAGATATAACAACAGAATCTACACTTAGCGGGGGGCAGAATCGGGAAGTAAAAGTTGGGCATCCACCACAGGCAAGCAGTCAATAGGTCTTTCGGGAGTTTTAGCATTGGCTAAAGGGCCCATACTAGAACGTTTAAGAGACATTAGTTCCTTGGACAGTCGTTTCCCCAGTGTGACAATTTCTTTGTCAATAATGTTATTAGCCCTAGTAAGAAACTTCTCCATACCTCCTGCGGCAGATTGAGACCCTCCGGCCAACAGGGATTTGCTCCTGGTTTCGCGACCGACCATGATCCACGGGAAATCAGGCAGCAGGAAGATTTAGGGGGGTAGCCCGGTCCGGTCACTGCCGGTCACGAACGGGCACAAACGGGCCCGCTCTTGGCCCGGTCTTCGCCCGCTTCGTCGTCCGCGCGCGTCCTGCGTACGCGTTCCAGGCGTGGATAAAATAGAGGAGGAGATTTCCAGGCAGGTTGGAGGGAGAAGGGGGCGGGAAGAGGAACCAGGTGCGCGCGGTGGACGGCGCTAGCACTTCTGGACCTCGCAGTCCCGCTCCCAAGGCAGATGACAGATCAGGCTCTCCCCCTGCCGAAGTGACCGAGCCGATATAGCTCAAATGTCCTACATTCGCTGAACCGGAGGGAACGCTCGAAACTATACCCTTTCAAGAATGGCTCAGGTGAATGGAAGCTTCTGGAAAGGAGTCAGGTGTGACATCGGCACATTGATCAAGAACCCCAAAGGTGTTAGGAGGTTCGCCATTGTCTGGAGATGGTCAACAACTGTGGTGAACCTGCCTTCATTAGCCAGTCTTCCACCTGGAAGACTTGTATCCCCAAACTCCAAAGAAATGCAGAGACCACAGTAGTCACTTTTGTGAACAAATGAGGGGCACTGGTAAGGCTGAAGGAAACCCTGGAAAACTGAAAAAGCTCCTGATCCTCCTTCAGCCGTAGCGAACACTTATAGGACTTTAAGACAGGAATTTGGAAATCGGAGGAGTCCTGCAGGTTCAGTGCCACCATACAGTCACCTTGGTCCAGAGCAGATGGAACTCGTCCCAACACATCCTGACTTTTCCTTTTTTCAGGAAAAATTTGTGAGGACAAAGACCTAAATTAGGATGAAGGTCTCCGTTCTTCGGCAACAGGAAATAACAGGAGTAACAACTAGTCACTTTTTTCAATGTCAGAACTCTCTCTATGGCTTCTTTGTCCAAAAGAGCCTGGATTTCCTTTCACGGAACAGACAAATGGTCCTCCAAAAACTGCTCTTCAGTAGTTTGGATATGCGGTGGGACTGACTAATAGAAGAACATAGCCTGGCTGAATGATTTGGAGAACCTACTGGTCAGATGCAATGCTCTGCCATCCCAGATGATAACTTATCCTGCCTCATACACTGCGGCCATGTGCTGCAGAGAGAAAACAAAAGCCTGGAAGCTGAAGATCGGGGAATGGGCAATATGCTACCCCTGCTGGCCTGGACATTGTCAGCTAGATCCCGGACACCAGCTTCGAAAGGACTGGAAGGGTCTGTTGCAGAGCGGATTACCTTAACACTGCCTTGGCACCGAACCCCTTCCAAAGCTGTGAAAGGAGTGAAATGGATGGGGAAAAATAATAAGTTTCCTTCTCAGATTCCATAACTACTAAGTTAGCTGACTATAGGCCGAACTCAACTCCAAAATGAGTAAGCATTTCTCAAATGGAAGTATCCTTTCTGAAGGAGAGGATGTCTTCCTTAAAGTCGGGGCTTCCTTGAAACCCTTGCCCTCCTAGGTTCCTGAAATTGCTTACTCCTACACTTGTTCCAGCACTTTCATGTTTTTAAAATGAATCACTTTGTTTAGGAAGCTTTCCTGACATTATAAAAAAGTGTGTTCTTCTCTTGCTGATGAAACAATGCTAATTCCAAAGTCCTACCTAATTATAAACTAATTTCTCTTCTCCCAGCTTCTTGAAAGATTCTTGAAGCAAATATTAATACAAAATCTTGCAAAGTATCTAGATGACTCTAATGCTTAGTACACACTCAATCGGGTATCAAATTTGGCTACAAAACGCAATCTGTCTTAATTACATTCCCTAATGAGATCTATCTCTGTTTGGATTGAGGACATTCAGCCATTCTGGGCCTCTTGGCCTTGTCTTGGGCCTTCAACACAGTGCCGGACCCAATTCTCTTCCATGTGTTGGACGAGGTAGAAGTGCCCTGGACTCGAACCATTATTTCCTGGCAAATAGATCTCAAGCAGTATTTAACACTGGCAAGAAATCATTTGATACTTGGTCCTACAGTCTCCTTTATTTAGCATACGCAGCCAAAACACAACTTATTATCAGTCTGGAAGATAATATATCTTCCTGAAACGCTAGGTTTAGAGACTGTATGTCAGAAATTGCTGCATGAGTGCATGAAAATGTGCTAACTAAACTCCTCCAAAACTGAATTAGGTCATGAATCCGTAGTGAAAGCAGTTTGGTTGACCCCTTCTTTTGCCACTGAAAATGTTGCTGCAAGATTGCTGTTAGGCATTAGAAAGTTTCAGCAGATCTCACATCTTTGCGCCCTGCACTGGGGTCCCATTAGGAAAAGATATAGCTTTAAAGTCCTGTGCTATCGTTTTAGAGCCTAAACACTACCCACCATGATCTTTAAGATCGGCATCCGCCAACCTGCGTTCACTTCCACGCATAAAGAAGCTGAGAGCATGTGAAAGCTCATTTCATTATCCCACAACTTCGATTGGGTTAAGAAGCCTATTTCTCTATGGATTAGGACACAATTCTTGGTTTTTAACAAGCAACTATAAATGCTTTTCTTTGCTGAAACATGTGCTCCCAGCAGGAGTCACATTTGTTTTCTGCTTTTCTTAGCACCAAGACAACCTTTCGGGTAACAGTGCACTGTATAAAAGTTCAATCAATCAGTCAATGAGAAAAAAGGTCTATCTCAAGTACTGGATCCAACATAAGGAATGTGCATTCCTTCAAGCCCTGACTCAATGAGGAAATCTATACACACTCGAACGTTACTACACTCTACTTTTAAAAGGAATTCATATGGTTTAAGTCGCACACTATCCAGACCCTCTTCTGAGAATATTTTACGAAGTTGTCAGTTTCACATAACCCATATCCTGAGTGTTACAGTAGAAGAATCTGAAAACCTTTGGTTGTCTTCGCATAACTGTAACTTGCTACTGACATGTTTTCTTGCTCACACAAGCTGGGCAATACCGCACGTGCTCATTTCCGAGCCTCGAATTTGCTGTGCCCTGGAATTCGAGACACAGAAGTTTAAAAACCAGGTTGGACAGCTGAACCTGTTCGCATTTTTGCTGCGTGTGGAGGCCATGTATTAGGTCTCTCATAAGCTCAGCTAAGCTCCTGCTTGCTCTCCCAGTGAGAACTTTGTCATGTCATTGAGACTAAAACCATATGTGTTAGAACGTATACAGTTGTCCTCAGCATTGTATTGGGGACCCTGGCGCTACTGCTGATGTATGAGGGATCCCCTTTTCAGCAATCTCTGTGAGTTATAGACTATTAATTTTTCCTAATAGTTTCATAGTTGAAAGAAAATATAAGAAGAACATTCTTACATAGATTTTGGTGCGTTGGCTGAGAATTGTCTTCACTTATCCAGATGTGGCGACTGAACTCTACCAGACCTCTATTTGACAACCACAGGCAACAAGTTAAGAAGGGATACTCCACTGGGAGCATGGACGGAGGATGATCAAGTCAGACAGTATTTCTATTTTAAAATGTGAGCCTGTCTGTGCCTATTAAGTACTTTTACACCACTTTAAATATGGTTAAGTCTTCTGGGCAGGAGAAGACAGGATCAAATGGCTGGGAAGCAACATATAAGTCCCAAGAACGAAGATGTAGACGTGTGTAAAATCCACAGCACTGGAGCTGGAAACCTGAAGGGATGGCAGTGGTTGTCTAGGTGCCCAGCACAGTACCATACTGAAGCAACATGTTGTAAATCGTACACTGTTTCAGCCACCCCAGAGCTTCTGCCGGCCTCAACAGGCGCAAGAACCCAGTGGATAAGCATGAACGCACTCTCCAACTTCCCTCCTAGGTAGCTAGCAAGAGAAGTCTGTCAGACCCCTTCTTTTCACTCGAACCCTTCTCTCACACAGGACACAAGTGCACTGGAATATAGTGCTACAAAAACAAGATGCATGACTTAATGCTGGAGTGGCATGGAATTAGCTACTCAAAATTGCATTGAGAGTGTAGAATAAAACCTTTAACTCCAACCCCCTGCAGCCCCCAAGAATATCGGATCTAGATCTTACATGAAGAAAATGATGAGCACAATGAAAACAGGTTGTAATCCATAATGTTCAGTCGGAAAAAACGGCAACTAGTAAAATAAAAACAGAAGCGTGCTGCGTATGACATAGGCCTGCATCTGTAGTACTGGTGAGCCGAAATCTAGATCAACAGTGATTAAAGCAGTTTTCTATACAGACAATAGGAGAGCAAATATCCATATTAAGAGTAGGCCGTAGAAAAATGTGCCATTATGGAATTCAGAGATGACATGTGGATTCCCCAGAGTGCACCAAGTTGAGAGTTCCTGTTCAAATCATCATATCCAGTACACTTCATAAACAAACTACAGTGTTTGTCCATTCAGCTACAGTTTAACAGGAACTGTAAAAAGTGTGGTAAGTTTACTTCTAACATGGACCTTGGATCAGAGTCTGAAGTGTTATGCTCATGAGCAAAAGCAAAGCAGTGATTGGTGTTCCAATGCAGGTAGCGTGTCACACCTCAGGTTTGTTGCAGATCGGAATGTCACCTCTACTAACAGGTTTTTGTTCCGAAGATTCCTTCCCAGTTGTTGGGACGATCTACACGGGAACAAACTGGTAATTCAGTTTCGTTTTTGCTACAAACTCTTGAAGATTTTTAATTTGAAGATAACTGTCCATTATACAAGCCTGTGATATAGAAACATAAAAGAGAGACACTGTTGGGCCAAAGGTAGGCAACTGTAATTTACTGCAGGCACAAACAGCCACAATCCGCTTCAGAGGCTCATTACAAGCATGAGCATTAATTATGTCTTGAAGTCGGTCCTAATAAACAGGGCTGGAGGAGAAGATCCTGAGACGCTAAGAAAAAAGACGCTAAGAAAAAGCTAAGAGGGCCATTTGGTGTGCAAAAGACAACTTAATTATTAGGCCTGGGTAGTCCTGGGTAGGAGGTGGACGAAATTGGAAGCGAATGACTGGCTAGAGGCATTGAAAACAAGTGAACCCCAGGCCAATCAGGACATTGACAGGGCAAATGAAGATTTTAATCAATGGATCGAACTATCATTGGATAGTGTGCTCCCAAAAAAACATATTTCCAAAAAGAAAGGTCCCACTAAACAACCCTGGTTTACTTCAGAATTAAGGTCCCTAAAACAGGAATGTAAACGGTTGGAGAGGCAGTGGCGAAAATACTTTGAGGAAGAGAAAAAAACCAAATACAGACTCACTTTAAAGAAATATAAAGCTGCTCTTAACATGGCCAAATCCACCTTCTATGCAGAAAAAATTGAGGTCTCCGCCACCGCCCCAAGAGAGATGTTTAAGATAGCTAAATCTCTGCTAAAAGTCCCTGACCCGTCATCTTCACCAGCATGCGCTCAGGAAGCTGACGCTCACTGCGATAATTTGGCAATTTTTTTTGCCGAAAAAATTCAAAAGATCCTCCTTCCCCCCCCCCCCCTATCCTTGGAAGAACCAATCCCTTCTCCGGTAGACGATACTGACACTACTCCACCTTGCCTCCCTTTCTTTTCTCCCCTTAGTGAAGAGCTTTTACCTCCACTCTTCAACTCTATAAAAAGCGGCTCTCCGCTAGACCCTGCCCCTATGAACATCTTAAATTTAGCCCTGCCTTACATTAGTACACATATTATCCACCTAGTTAACACCTCACTTGAATCCGGTAAGGTACCTCAAGATTGGAAACTGGCCATGGTCAGGGCCTTGTTAAAAAAGCCACACCTCGATCCTCAAGACTTTTCCAACTACCGTCCCATCTCCCTGCTCCCTGGCATCAGTAAGCTTGCTGAAAAATGGGTGAACAAACAGCTAGCATCCTTTTTGGAGACCCATAATTTGCTTCATCCAACTCAAACTGGGTTCCGGAGAGGACAGGGAATGGAGACGGCATTGTTGAGGGTGGTCTAGGATTCCAGGAGGATTCTGGACGCAGGTGGCAGCGCGGCCATTATCCTCCTGGACCTCAGTGCCGCCTTCGACACGGTGAATCACTGTGTCCTCCTGTCTCGTCTCAGAAGGATTGGGGTCAAAGGCAGGGCCCTTATGTGGCTGGAGTCCTTTCTTGGCGACAGATTCTTCAAGGTCTTTTCAGGAAACAGCTGCTCTCCGCCAATACCATTACAGTATGGGGTGCCACAGGGCTCCTCCCTTAGCCCCACACTGTTTAATGTTTATATGGCGCCCCTGGCGGAAGTAGTAGCTCCTTTCGGAGTCCAACTAGTAAGCTATGCTGGCGACACCCATCTACTTGTTTCTCTTAATCAGGTGGAGTCCCTCCCTTCCAATCTTTGCAGCTGCCTGGAGGCGGTTGCAAAATGGATGGACCTGTCCCACCTGAAATTGTATGGAGGAAAAACGGAGCTGATGCTTCTAGGGAAAAAGGCCATATTCGACAACTTGACACACTGGCCCTCTTGCATGGGCCCTGGACCTACTCCAAAGACCGAGATTAAAAGTCTTGGGTTTTGGCTGGATGCAGAGCTGTCATTTAAGATCCAGGCAAGGAAGACAGTGGCCACCTGCTTCGGGTTGCTAAAAACAATTCGAAAAATCCTCCCTCAGCTACCCGAAACAGCTAAGAAAACTATAGTCCAGTCCCTTGTTCTATCCAGGCTGGACTATGGAAACGCGCTTTATCTTGGAGCCCCTGTCTCGGTTATCCGGCAACTGCAGGTTGCCCAGAACTCCGCAGCAAGGCTACTTACGGGCACTAGCCATCGCACATCAGCTAGACCCGCGCTTTGCACCTTGCACTGGCTCCCCATAAAGGAGCGAATCCACTTCAAGACACTTTGCACGGTCCATAAAACACTCTAGGGAGAGGCCCCCCCATTTTAGAGGACATGATTAAGCCATACAAACCTCCTAGGAATCTTCGTTCGAATCAACAAAATCTTCTGGTAACTCCCAGGAACAACTGGGCCCGCACAGGGGGCCGTCTTTTTTCGCATAATGCGGCTAGGTTATGGAATGCTCTTCCTCTACCCCTTCGTCAAGAACCTAGCCTACTCGCCTTTCGGAAAAAGTTAAAAACTTTCCTGTTCCCAAAAAGCTAGATAACACAGACCTCTGCATCTCTGTAATCCACCTCCTTCTGGTTAGCCTAAGCGCTGGGATGCTTCCGAGTAGCCATGCGCTATAGAAGAGCCTTTTAATAATAATAATAATAATGATAGGCTTGTATAGCACTACGTTATTGTAGGTTGACAATAACGGCGTACATCAACCTAACCACTACATCGCAAGTTAAGTATATATTTACAATTCATAATTCTAGATCTACTTAGCTAGGTTTCCCCTGCGATACAACGCAGAGGCAATGTAGTGGTTGCGATATCTGTGTTATTCAATACCACACAGGGCTTAATTTGAGGCAGTCGTTTTAGGTGCTAGGCATCAGCAATTAATTGTCAACATCAGCACTTATGACAGTCTGCCACATAGTTGCTCTGTTTGTCTAATTTAGGGATGAGCACAATCACAGTTGTATAATGATTCAATATACATTGAAAATATTAAACCTGTCACCCAAGCAGTTCTTATAGCTTTGGGGGCATGTAGCAGTCCCAGTTGTCACACTTGTAGGAGTGTGAGGGTTAGGAGTTGTGTTGGTACTGACATTGGCAGCAGGGGCGGCCTTAGGCATGTGCAAGCTGTGCACCTGCACAGGGCCACCAAACCCCAGGGGCCACCACTCCAATATATATCCTTAATTTAATAATCCTCTGAGGATGGATACATATTTGCGTGGCGGCCCCTGGCAGGGATTTGACGGCCTCTGGCTCTGTTCCACTCCCAAACACCCTGACCCCCCCCCCTCTTCATTGGCCTCCGTGCTCCGCCCCGCCCCGCCCGGACCCCCTCTTCCTGGGCCCCCTACCTACACTCCCTGCCCAGGGCTGCCATGAGCCTAGAGCCGCCCCTGTTGGCAGCACTAATGGGGCAATCGGTGGCGCAAGCTGCAGTGGCCTCCTGACAAGGTCCGTGGAAATTTTTTTTTTTTTTTACAAATTAGGCACTGCATATTCTATATAGTGAGTGTGTACCAGTTATCAGAAATAGAAAAAAGGGATTGAAGCGAAATGAACAGGCAAGCAGCGAAGGGAGCAGGGCCCACAGGTATACTTAGTCTGGCGGCTACATCACATCATTAATCTGAAGCATGAGTGACGTGATGTACAGCAAAACAGCCCAAAATGTTGGAAAGCAAATCTACCAGTCTTATTCCAAAGTTGTTTATCTGAACCACTTCCCACATTGGTGAAGCCAAGTGTGAGTTATGAAAAGTGTCAAGACAAATAAAAATAATGCTCTGCATTAAACCATGCAATATACATTACAGAACAAACTGCAGCAGTCAGATACTAAACAACAGTGTGCACAAAAACTTAAAACCCAATACTAGAAATAATATCTGCGACTGTGAGCCTATAAATGTGCCCAATACTTACTTGAGTTATATGAAGAGGTGTCAAAATCAAGTCCAAAACACCAGACCATCCGGCGAACACGCCCAAAGGTAAAGCATATGCTACTGCAATCATCAGAAATCGAACGTTACTAAGAAAGAAAACACACAATAAAAAAAGATAGTTACATAGTGCAACCAAAAGATTTTATGCACGCGGAAGAATAAAGATTTAGCAACGTGGAAGTGTTCACTGCTATTTTTTCTTTTACACGTCAAAGAACATTAGTGTCAAAGATAGCGATTCTGTAGACATTATTGAGTAGTTCTTAACGAAGACAATTAAAAAAAAGAATACACTACCTAGGGCCCTGATCGATGCATCTTCAGAAAATTGGCTAAAATCCACATGCATACAGATCTTTCCCTATTTATCCTGTTATGAATAAAGCGCAAAATCCACCCGCCCGGAATTCAGAACGCAGTGGGCGTCCACAGAAAAGGTTTCAGGGGGCGACAATATTTTTACTTCATCCATCCTTTGACATGTTGTGAGCCAGGTGCGGCCCAAGAAACAGTAGGGTGCAAGAAGCAGGCCACATATGTTCCCTTACACAATTGGTTTGTTGTGCCACTGCCATTTCTTTCTTTTGTGGCCTTTGGTAGATATCACACCTTCTAGCAGTTGGCAAAGAAAAAAGCAGAGCTGCAGGCAGGAGCAGCTCCTGGCCAAAGGTGAAAAAGTGCAGGCATGCAAAGGGTTGAGAAACCGGACGTAAAAGCTTAATAGAAGGATCAAGCTGCCATCGTCTGATTAGCAGTTTCTAATCTGTCACCACTATTGAATGCACCACATTATTCATACACACAAGATCAAAGCACTATAACTGAATTATTAAAAAACCATGTAGAATCTGCATTTGATGTTAACATGCACAAATGAATGAAAATTAAAATATATGACAAATATATTTATTTTGAAAATGTATTAACTTAAATTTATTAACATGCATCCATTGACACAGCGGTATGAGGAGGGGGGACTTGGAAGTCCCCAGGATGGATATATGCTACTATGCAGCTCAGTTACAACATGCAGCCCGGTGGCTGGATGAGGGCGATAACTGGGAAAAAAGACTTCTGCGGGGGCGAGTTCAGCCGATTAGACTCTAAACGGCTTTGATGGAGGGTGCTGGTGTCTCTGGTGACATGCCCTATGTGGAAACATATATGTGAAGGGGCAGGAACCCTCTCATGAAGACGTGCGCACTGTTAACTAGAAACTGTTAGGTTTCTTCTCTTCTGTATCTGCGAATTCATAATAAATTGGGGAGACGTTCGTGAACAGGCACTCGGAGAGTTGCCAACTTCCCGTTTGTCAACTCTCTGAGTGCCTGTTCACCAACGTCTCCCCATACTCCTGAGGAAGGGTCAATCCATCTGACCCGAAATGCATTGGGTAACGAATTAACGTTCAACTTTGTGTATTTTGAAGAAAATCTTTCTTATGAAGGAAAATAAGAAATGAAAATTTGCACAAAATAAATATCTGATACTATTTGGATTAAGCCTCATGGATTAATTTATTATGAACTCACAGATACAGAAGAGAAGAAACCTAACAGTTTCTAGTTAACAGTGCACACGTCTTCGTGAGAGGGTTCCTGCCCCTTCACATATATGTTTCCAGTTCATTAAAGGCATGGATGGGCACCGTGTGACAGTCGTAGCGCCAACCTAAAATAGATTAACCTAAAACATTTGGATTACTTGAGTGCATAGGGACTATAAACTTATTTGTATCAGACATGCCCTATGTGGTCATACAGACTGCAAAAACATGGCAGTCGATTGTTGAACGAATACTAAAACAGGCACCATTCCATAGGAAACATCCCATATGGATACTTACCCCAGTGCGGAAAATGATGGATGGGATGGATGGGATGTCATTTCAAGAATGGAGGGAAGGGGTTGTTAAGTACTGGTGGATCTGAAACCAAATGAAACTTTCATCGTCCTGCGGCTGGGTCAGGTCCAGTTTTTCCAGTGTGCCGGACTCTCAGACCTGGCTAGGGCGACATGGCCCACATATCCAAATGTCCCAACAACGCAAACGCTGGACCTAATGCTTACCAGTGGCTCTGGTCGTTGGCTTATTTCCCTCTTGTATGATGCCATGAGGGATGACACGGCGGGCCCTCCACCTGGGCCAGTTTGGCATGAGATTGGACTTGACGGATCCCCTGACTGAGTCAAAACGGAAAGGGATAAGCACACTCACATATACAGTGCCTTGCAATGTGCGCTTCATGTTTATACATTTCAACTATTTACATCGCACATATATGACCCCGATGAGCCTATGCCGCATCGCCCCGGATTGCTCCGAAGCAAGTGAGGTGCGGTGCTGCGGGGGCAGATTTTCTACATTTGGCGTGGGGCTGCCCTGAGGTACACCACTTCTGGACCTGGTGGCGGAATCGGTAAAAAGGGTACCAGATTTAAGGTACAGACAACCCCGCTGCATTGTTTATTCGGACATGTGAAGAAGCGTAAAATGGAGTATACATTATTGCAACTCCTCTTGGTCCTACCTAAGCGCAGGGTGGCGATAACCTGGATGGGGAAGCTTCCCCCCTCTCTGGATGAGGAATGTGCACGAGTAGACTCTGGTAGAGAAAGCCCAAATGAACAATAGGAGAACAGAACAGATAGTGGCTGGGTAGCTCTTGCGCAACAACAACTAAATTAATATTCTCCTAATAAGATGGCTCAAGGGAACAGGGGAAAGCGGCCACCTGCGTCCCCAAAAAGAGTCCTCTGAGAACAGAGAATTCAATGACAAACGGAACCCCTTTTTGACGACATGAGGAGTACTCTCCCTGATCTAAATCATATATTACCCAATATAAAGAACTCTGAGATAGAATATGGACTGAGTTCTAATTAATAATTGAGGAACAACTGTCTTCTGGAATTGGCCCGTATGATTTGGCATTTGGATTAAATTTCTGCCCTGAAGAAGTCATTTGGGTTATTGTACCCTCTGACGAAACACGTGTTGGCACTGGTCTTTTTGACCTATTGGCTACATTCTGTATGAACTTGATTAAGACTGTGAAGAATTTTCTGACATATGAAGAGAAAAGAAATGGAAATTAAAGGAACTTGATTCGATGAACTTTGAAAGAACATTGATTTGATTGTGGTTATCTTTTCTCTTGAAACAATATAAGAACTTGCATATATGTGCTCGGGAACAATGTATCCTTGAACAATAGGAGAATGGATGAGAAGCTAGAAGATAATCTCACGACTTGGAGGGAGTTATGTCATGTGTTTTTAAACATTTTAAGCATAATTCGGATGCTAGTGCATGTTCAGCTGAAGAGGATGCTTGTTGATATTCTGAAGTTCTCATGAGAAGCTCAGTGTTATTGGATAACTGGTAAAGCTGACAGTGTTCATGTACTGTTTATATAACCTTGCACTATATCGTGGATCCCACCAAAATTTATTTTTTTGACATTATGTGCCTATATTGGTTTTACTGATTGTAAAAATTAAAAATAAAAGTATAAAAAAACAACTTAAATATATTTTTTTTAAAACAATTAAATATATGAACTTAAATAAAATAACAACTGTTCTAATCCAAGTTGTAAAATAAAACATATAAACTTAAACTGGATAACCGTTGCAGGTTACAAACAGCAAACAAACACCCTTGCTCAAATATAACAATCACATTTTTCAATGAGTAGTTTGATACAGTTTTAGTTCACTGGTTAGTGATCTTAAAAAAAGAACTGTAAACGTTCGTAGTTTTGTGAAAATTTATCAATTACTTTTTCAAGCAGCTGTTTGTTTTCATAAATTTTTGCTCGATGTATGCTCATCATGCATAAACCAGATAGGCGATCGTCTGCCATTGTCGACCTCAACCAGGTTTTCGCCCTTCTCGTTGTGCTGAAAGACCTTCCCACTGTCAAGTCGTCACTGGTAATGTGAGAGCAATGAGAATTGCTTGCTGGACTGATGGAAATAAATCTGTGTGGTTTAGCAAATCCAAAATTCCATTTTCAAACTACTTATCCTTCGTTGACTGGATCTCAAACCATGTGACTGCTTTGGCTTCCAGGTTAATGTCGTAAATTTCTCGGATGTGTGCAATATGGCATTTGTATTGCTTGAATGTAATTTTTGCCATGTGTTTTGGATAACGTGAGAACGGACTCAAATCTGTCTTATTTTCATTGCCAAAACGGCTTTGTAATGATGTGATGATAGAGACCATGAATGGCACATAGACAGAATGGTAATAGTATTCTTCCACAGAAGAGGAACCAAAATTCAAACAAAATACTTGCCGGCCACAGTTTGAACATTTGAAAAAAGTTCCTTAAATTGCTTTTCTGAGTTTTGTCTGTGATCACGGAACATAGTCAGAAGGTCTCACATGTGATTACACACCTTGAGGATACCAAGCTGAACAACTTGGCAAGCCTGGCTTACAGATTCCAAGATTGATGAGTGCTTTGAAATTATGGACAAGCAAAAGAGAAAGCTTACTGTGCTTGAGTAACATTGCAATTGATGTGCATCCTGACGTGTTATCCCTAATGCTGTAGTAAACAGTAAGCTTAATTGCTTAAAAATCTCTTCAAAGTTTGAGAAAAAGAATTCTAGTGCTCTTTTGCTGTCCATCGTGTTTCACTCAGCAATGACACATTGGGAATAAGAGATCTTTTTGGACTCTCACGGAAAAACTTGATGAGGGCTTTCACTGTGCCAATAGAATTCCATATATCAGGATCAGCATTCAGGTCATTAACAACAAAATTAAGTTTATGGGGAGCATAATGATCAAAAGCAGCTTTAAGATATTTTCCCTTTATTATGGCTTGAACACCACCACCTTCTTTTCCTGCCATTGGCTATTGAGTTTTTCTACATTGGACCCAGATTTTGAACATGTATCCATAATCATATCTGCAATTGAGATAGCATTGATTTCTTTTAAAGTTGCATATCCAAGGAATTCTTCGCTGATGACAGCTACAGTGCTACTTGTGTCTACAAAATACACTCCAAGTGACACCTGTTCTTTTACGAACATGTAGGCACTTTTCATTAGCAATGATTAAAAATCAATTTGACATTGACTAAGGATACTAAATCCTCCCAATGTTTCTTCACACAATGTAATAATTTCAACTAGAACTGATGTATAACGTGCATTAACTGGTGCATTTTCCACTCGAGGCATAGAGGTAAGAAGGTGCCCGCAGCGTAGGCTGCCTGCTCCTGACGGACTTTGCAGAGCGGATTGCGAGGGGAGAAGTGAGGAGAGAAGCCACCTGATGTTACTGTCGGCAGCGTTACTTTGGAGGCATTGTGGTGTTTTCGGCTTGGTTCCTGGCTTTGTGGCTGCCGAGGACGTCGATATTGGAGGTCTTGCCCGGATTGATGGTAGCTCTGGCTGACCTGACGCTGTTTGTGGGCATTTTCACTCGGCAATCAACACTGTGCCTGGAGGGCGTTGGCGACGCCGTGTATCGAGCGGGAGGAAAGAACAAGATTAGAAATACCCCCGAAAGGGACCCGGGGGAGACCCCGTGCTCAGGACGATGAGACCGCAGACTTAACCGTTGTGCGAGTGTGGTGGTGAGAGAAGGTACTTCGGTTGAAGGAGAAAAAATTGGTAAAACTGCAGCTGATGATACCGCGGTTGCAAACCCTAAGGGGGGCTTGTTGGATAAAAAGAAGATCCCGCCGATGTTTGCTGCCGCTAAGGACAAACTTAAAGGAAAGCAAATTGCCCTCGCCACGGAAGGGGGGCTGATCTGTTTGAACAGAGTCCTGCGGCATTAACAGATGTTGGAGAAATGGTAAACATGGTAAATATGCAGGATATGCTGAATGAGGTGGTAACTGGCAATGAGGAAGTTGGGGGTGAAGGACAAAACTGTATTAAGAATACTCAACCCCGTATCTTGGCTGCCCTACCGCTTGCTCATGATATTACTTTTGATAATGATTTGCCAGAAAGCCATAATATCAATACAGGGGTACTGGGGACCAATCAACACCCTAATATCTTAGCCAATACACAAAGTGAGGATCAAGCAATAGGACCAGAGGCAAAATCGGGGGGGATTTTTTTTCTCTGTCTGAGCAATCTACTTCCTCTTGTGAGGATTTGGTGTCACATTATGCTACTCATATGAGTGTAGTCGATGGTAGTGACCACAGCAGCCAGTTTTTGCACGAATCAGGTGATCTCACAGAGGGTAGTCTTCACACGGTTCGGAAGAGGCTAGAACTGAATAACAGTCAGGGAGATACGGTAAAGGTATCGCAAGTGGCTGATCTTACACAAAATGTTGGGGAAGATATTTCTCTGTCACTAATTTACCAGTTTATTATGTCTCATCGCGCAGAACGAAGGGAGGAGAGTCAGAGAGTTCAAAATATCTGTCGGAAACTGCAAAATTCCGTTCGACGCATGACTAAATCCCATGCGGCCTTTGTATCAAGATGTAATGAGTCGGATGCTCGAATTTCCAGTCTAGAAGATGAGCAGGCCCAACAAAAAACTTTGACTGCTTCAATCCAATCAGTTAGGGATGACACTCAATGGAAGATGGCGGTCTTGGAAAACCGAGCACGCAGGAACAACCTGAGAGTGCTTCAGATTCCGGAGGGGAAGGAAGGATCGGACCCGCAAGGATTTATTGTTGAGTTGTTTAAGAAGGCATTCCCTGAGTTGTCTAAAGTGGATTGGGATTGGGATAGGGATAGGGAGATTAAACGTGCCCACAGGTTTCCTTTTAATGTTCGTCTTCATGCTGGTCAGCCTAATGATAAACCTAGAGCTTTTTTAATTGCATTTAACAGCTTCTTGGCAAGAGAAGAGGTTTATAAACTAGCACAGACAAAAAAAGAGCAGCTGCTGATTTTGAGTTGTTTGTGAAGCCGGACTTCTGCCAATCTACGGTAGAGCTCCGTAGGCAATTGCAGGAATTGATCACACAATTCCATGCTAAGGGGGCCCAAGCATATTTATTGAGTCTTGCAAAATTAAAAGTGATCTTTAAGGATCACACTCGCTTCTTTACAGGTGAAGGGTCTGCTAAAGTGTATTTTATGTTAATTTAGGGAGGCTGTTCTCCGTCTCCTTTTCTTTTTTTTTGCTTTCTGTTAGAAGGGTAAAGGTGTTGTTGACCTTTTCCAGTTCAGTTTATTTTTCCTTTCTCTCCGTTCTCTTTTCTATCTATTTTTAGGATACAGGGTTGTATCCTTCTTTACCTAGGGTTGTGAGCTCTGCAAGGGATGGTAGGGGGGCCACGGAGACTGCCGCTACAGTACCATTTGTCCTAAAGCCTTGTTACAGAGGGGAGGGGGCGGATGGGTGTGTACGGAGCACTGGACTGGGAGGGGTGGGGGTCACTTTGGTAGGGTAGAAGGTGTAAAAAATCCACAGTAACTAGTAAAGAGCAACAAAGACAAGTACAATTTTTTCTATCTCATATGCGAATATATGTTTGTTATCATACTTACTATATCATGTATCAGTAGTTTCTCTTTTTGATTGTCATGATGTTACCTAAGGGGATAAAGATTTGTTCTTTAAATGTCTCTGGCCTTAATAACTGAAACAAAAGGAACAGGTTTGCCGCAGAATTGCGAAACATTCAGCCAGATTTGGTTCGTCTCCAAGAGACACATATACCGTGGAAGCAGCGGTCAGTGTTAGAAACTTTTGGGTTCTCGCTGGTGGTGTCCTCACAGCAATCCTCAATGATTTGGGGGTGGTGATTCTAGCTAAATCTAATGTTAAATCAACGGGTCGGTAGATGGGCTATCGCTGAATGTATTTTTGGGGATATTAAATTCACAGTTTGCACCATCTATGGATCCAACTTAGATGAAGGAACTATTTTGGAGGAGTTAAATATAGAATTGGCAACTTGGGGGACCCTGCTGTTAGTATGTGGGGATATAAATATTAACTTAGCAAATCAAGAGCTTCAGAATGGACTCCGAAGATATAAAGGCCGCAAAACGCGGGTTTTTAAAGCCCTATATAATCTTGTAAAGGATCATGCCATTCTTGATGTTTGGGGGAAATTACACCCGTTGGATCCAGGGTATACATTCTACTCCTTTCCTCATAAAAAGATGGTGTGGCTGGATTATTTTTTTACATCTACCAGAGTTTTGGTAGGGGCCTCTTGCCAAATTTTTCCGAGGATCGCTTCGGATCATTCTCCAATTGTTTTAGAAATTGTTGTTGATGGTTGTCACTCACGCCCAAATGTGTTTTTATTTGACCGGAAACTCTGCTTAAATTATGATTTTAAAGATCATATGTCCCAGGGGTGTGGAATTTATTAAAATATCTACTTGTCCATGGGGCAGGTTGCTTCATAAATCTACTTGTCCTGTAACAAAATCCACTTGTCCCTTTGGTGCCATGTACTGCAGCGACAAATTATGTCAGCAATCTCATTATATAAGAGCTCTGATATAGCTTCTCTGATTATGCCAGGGCTCATACCATAGCAGTGTTTGAATACTTGCAATGCCCTTGTGTTGCTATGTTTCCACAGATCAACATACGGGGGCTGAAGGTAGTGGTAAGCAATAGTTCCAGGCTTAGAATGCCCTTTTGAGTCTGTGCAAACCTACTAACTTGTATGTTTTAAGGGTTTAAAACAACTCTTCTCTAATCTTTTCCCATACTGAGAAATGTTGGAAATTTACTCCTGACAAAGGCAGACGTTAGCCTTCTTCCAGAGTTGGGAAAAATGTGGTTGGGTGGAAAGTAAATTTGCAAACACTCGCATGAGCAAATCTACACATGAATATCTGCTCATGCTAAAATGCAGTTCACAAATATTTTCTAGGAGTACAATTTTTTGTCCTACTTTTGTATATTGTTGGGAATTCACAAAAGCTGTATAGCTGCACTTAATGCAAGGACATATACCATGGGTGCACTTTTGAGACTTTCTTTATAATTAGGCCCCTAATTTAGTCTGGCCCTGACCTTTTACGTTCATTAAAATTCTGTCCCTCTCTCTCTCTCTGTATCAGCTGGATTCACTGTGAGTGACAGCATTCCGCTTGTTCGCAAAGAGCATATCGGCACACAAAGTCGTTTTGATCGGTGCCAGTAACTAGTGTGGCAGTGTGTGCTTTTTGAGACCAAAAAACAATTTTGCTTTTGTCAATGTTTGTTATAATCGCGCGGGCCCGGCAGCTCCCACAACAATAACGTTTTACAAAAACCATGGCAAAACAAATCACACATTGACAAAACTAAAAAGCTGACTACCAATTTTCAGACTTACTGATTTTGCCAATGCTTGTTTATTTTTCTTTGCCATTATCTTATGGAAACTGGTTACACCGATTTTCCATTATGTATATTTTTGGGAAATACTAGCCTGCACCAACACGTTACTAAATGATGCTGCAAAGAAATGGTACCTGAAATTTTACAGTAGTTTAGCTAAATGTTTTTTTGTTCTGCTTTCTTTTTTTTGTCAACATTTTATTTTGAAAGCAAAGAATCATCAATCTTGCTTTCAAGCTTCTGCAAATATTTGCATCACATCAGAGAGCATTCTGGGAGCATTAGATATAGCCTCATATTGCTAAACTTTGAACATGTGTGTACACATTTTTATACTACCACCATTGTCAGTAGTGCGGTCAGAGCTTACAACATTTACATGGAGCGCTCACCCTAATAATAAAGGCTTTCAATTAATGAACCATAAATACAAGTTTGAACATCATTCACATATGGACAAAAATATTACATTAACTGCAGGCAGTGCCCTTCCCTGATGCCTAATGTGATACTGCACACTGGCTTCCAAAGGGTTTGTGTTGCACGGGGCTGGGACTACTTGTCCCAAGGACAAAATCCACATAAAAACTTGTTGCCCTTGACCCCAAACAATATGTCCTGGCCATCTGGCTATAGGAATTCCACATCCATGTGTCCTGTTGGATCACGGAATTTTTTGAGAATAACAGACACTCCGCTCACAGTGCAGTTGTATGGGATACGTTTAAAGCATGTTTCAGAGGGGAGGCTCTAAGTTTTAGCTCTTATCAGCTAAGAAAAATAATATCTGAGATGCAGGCACTATATAATGTTTTGAGAGAGGCCAATAATATCATTATATTAGAAGAGGTTGTTGCTAGAGCCCGGGCTAGAATACAGGGTGTGTGGAAGATGGAGAATGCTTGAAAATACCTGGCTTATAAAAAAGTGAATCATGAGTTTGGGGAAGCAGTAGGCAGGTCTCTAGCGCTACGGCTGCGAATGAAAGAATCTGCCTGCTGTATCAAGGCGCTGAAGGATAAAACAGGGACGGTCTATCAGGAACCCTCAGGGATCCTTTCAATTATTCATCAGTTTTATACTGAACTGTACACGTGTCAGGTAGATAAGGGCACTGATATTAATAGGTGTATGAACGGGGTCATATCATATTTAGATCCGGATGTGGCAGCCCAACTTGAGTCTCCAATCACGATGGAAGAGTTAGAGCTGGCTGTTAATAGTCTAGACTTAGGGAAGGCTGCCGGGCTGAACAAGCTTCTGGCGGAGATTTAGAAGCTTTTCTGCAACCTAATTAAAGAGGATTTGCTGAGTACATATAGGATTGCACAGATAGGGGTGCGCCCCTAAATCTTGGGCAGAAGTCATCATCGTAATTTTCAGTAAAAAGGGTAAAGACCCGGAGTTGGTAGGGTCATATCGCCCAATTTCATTACTAAATTGTGATGGCAAAATTTACACGAAGATCTTAGCCTCCCGACTATCTAAGATTATTAGCTCGTTAGTCTCTCAAAATTGTATTGTATTGTTATTTGTATAGCGCGATTGCTGCCCCAAGGGGCGTCCAAGCGCTGTCCAAAATCAGCATGGGTTCATACCGTCGCGAGGGACAGTTACTCATGTGAACAAAGTGGTGACGCTCCTTGATGATGCCCAGACGAAGAAACGAGACTTGGGGCTAATTTTATTGGATGCGGAGAAGGCATTCGACCGCGTGGAGTGGGAATACCTATGGGAGCTGATGCGTCGACTGGCTTTGGGAAAAGGTTCATGACTGCCCTACAGGTATTGTACACTTCACCGGTTGCTAAAATTGCATCAATGGGTATACTATCGATTCAGCTGATATTACAAGAGGCACAAGGCAAGGGTGTCCCTGCTCACCATTGCTTTTCGCTCTTTATATCAATCCGTTTATTGAGCAATTAGGCAATACGGCTTTGATTAAGCCTTTTGTTGTACATAATATTCATATTCAGTGTTTGCTTACGCTGATGATATTGCGGTAATGTCGGCTGTTCCACATGCTGCAATTTTAGAAATCGAGTGGTTAGCAACAATTTTTGACCAGGTATCAGGATATAAACTAAACGTTAACAAAACTCAAATGTTATGTGCTGATAATCTTGTTACTGATGATGTCAGAATTTTAAAAGAAGTGACTTACTTGGGTATCAAAATAAGAGTGCCAATACTTGAAGTGGTGGATACTAACTGGACTCCGTTGCTACGTATCATCAAAGAATCACTATATAGGTGGGCAAGACTTCATTTTACCCTAATAGGTAGAAGTAACATCATTAAAATGAAAGTCTTACCAAAAGTTTTATACCTTTTTAGGTCATTACTTTTGGAAGTATCTGCTGCTCAATTGCAACATTTGCAATCCATGTGTGCTAAATTTCTCTAGGCACCCGGTAAACCTAGACGCGCCAGTAGATTTATGACACTACCAATTGAACAGGGGGGTTTAGCTATCCCTGATTTTGCTTTGTATTTTTATGTATGCTTTTTGTTAAAGATGATGGTGTTATTGACAGGGGAAGATCCGGCTAATAGGGCAGAGGCTCCTTCGATTTTTCAGATTTTGTCAGACTCTGAGGCACGACAATGTCTCTTTAAAGAAATTGATGGCAGCTACTTTAAGCAAACTAGATTTAAAGTTTTGGAATCTGCTTTCAAAGTTTGGAAGAGAATTCGCAAATTATGCTCACTGGAGAAACTTTTTCAGTATACTCCCACGAATGCGGTGACAATTCTTCCCCCTATTTTTTCGGATAGTGTAGCTCTTTGATGGAGGACTAAGGGTATTCTCCAATTTCTTTGTGGTCGGTGGACCCCTTATGTCTTATGAAGACCTAGGGAGACAGTATAATCTATCAAATCTTCAATTTTTTTAATTTCTTCAAATCCGAGATTTTATAAATCTGAGAAAAGTTTCAGGCGCACCCAATTTAGTTGTTGAAGCAGTCAGGCGGCAGGAGAAGATTGGGGTGCTATACAAGATATTATTATCTTATAGATTAGATCACTTAGAAAAACATAACTCCAAATGGTCTATGATATTGGGGGTCGATAATCTATGTATAGAAAATGCTATTATAAGATCCAGGGAAGCTCTACTGTCTGCTAACCTGAAAGTGCAATGCTTCAAAACTGTTTTTAGGTTGTACTACACGCCAGCACACATGTTTAATTGGGGGGGTGGGCATGATGGCAAATGTTTTCGGTGAGGGGCTGACATGACGGATAGCCTTCATATTTTTTTCAGCTGTTGTAAATTATCAAGATATGTGCTTGGAATTGAGAATTTTATGACCAGGATTATTGGGACTCCGATATGTATCACTCCTGTTATTATGCTTTTGGGAATTGGGCCTGAACTAGAAAAGGGGTCCTTTTTGTATAAACATCAATATTTGACTTTTATTGCAATGACGGTCGCTCGATTATGTATTGCCGTCGAATGGTTACAATCTGAACCTCCTTCTTTTGAATGTTGGCGGGCAAAAATGTATAATTTATTTCATTTAAAATTTACTCTGTTCTCTGTAAAGAAACGCAAGATCAGTTTAGGTATTCGGGGTGCTTTTCCTGATCATATGAATCTGTGAATTCATGAAATTTTGATTGTTTTTTTAATATATCTGTGTTACTGTGGTATAATAAAAAAAAAAAAATAATAAAACTGGTGCATTTTCCAGATGGCTCTTTAGGATCACATCTCCTGCTGCAATGCAAAATTAGTACAGACTTTGCATCTTTCCGGTTGTACTCTTTTTCCCCATGTGAAGCAGTCATGTATGTTACAATATAAGGTAGTGGACAAAATAGGAAATAACTTTTCCTGATTTTCTTAAACTTGCCTTTTCATAGCGCTGTCTATTTGGCAAATAAAACTTGTTTCCCTTTCCTTCTGATCTCCAAAAAGTGAGTTGCGTTCACTTGTGTGCATGCACTTTCATGGAAGTCTATATATTTATTGAAAGGCACAGTTATGAATACCCCTTGAGTACATGGTCAAACCCAAAATTCCAGCGTCTGGGTAGCAGTACGTAAGGCCAGGAAACAATATAAGAAATTAATATGGACTGAAAAGCAAAATCTTGTAAATGAATTCTGGTCTAAACTGCTGCATAATATAAAGAGAGCAGACTCAAGGGCCTTCTGGCTACAAGTTAGCTCCGTAAACCGGACAGCTCAATCAATAAGTATGACCTGTATAACCGAATCGGAATGGACCCAACACATAACGGACACATTTTCAATAAATAATTTGAAGATAGCAACAACTTTGCCAAGCAAAGTAACAGACAAATCAGAGTGGGAACACGTCGCCCAAGCCCACCAAGGGGACCGCGTAAAAGTCCGCGAAAGCACGGTATCATGCTCCAGACAAGACGACAAACACAGCATACTAAAAATAATTAAGAAAAGTAGGCAAGATAGCGCCCCTGGTCCAAACGTCGTTCCGCAAGCTATCTACAAGGAGGACCCACAGTACTGGGCTAGCAAATTTGATTCGCTTTTTCGAACAGTAAACAACACAGGTGGTATCCCAGAGAGCTGGAGGGGAGCGATCATAACTCCAATCTACAAAGACGGAGACCGCAAAGATCCAAATAACTACCGTCTGATAGCTCTCATCGACGCCAAAGCAAAATACTATGCGTCAATGATTCTAGCAGACCTGGCTCAATGGTCAGACATGAATAGCAAAATACCACTGAATCAGTCTGAGTTTCGCAGTTGCATGGGAACAATGACGAATGCTATGGCCCTATGCCTGACCGCAGAGAAAAGCCTACAGAACCGCCAAGAGCTTTACACCTGTTTTGTGGACTTCAAGGCGGCATTTGACGGCGTCAACAGGCAAATGCTATGGGCAAAACTAAAACACCAGGGCCTACCGGACTCAATTCTCTTGCCCATCATTAACCTGTACACTGACACCTGGATGCAGGTAAAAATCGACAATGGGCATCGCTTGACCTGGAAGATCAACACTGCCGACGGTCTAAAGCAAGGCTGTGTCTTGGCCCCACATTTATTTAATCTATTTATGCATGATCTGGCGGAAAGCTTGGACAAGGTCAATGCACATCCTCCCCGGTTAGGTAGCCTCCGTGTAACACACTTATCGTGCGCGGACGACGTGGTACTGCTGAGCCAGACAAAAATTGGCCTTCAACGCCTACTGCATGACATGTCCGATTATACAAAAAAGAATTTGCTAACAATTAACATCAGGAAAACAAAGGTAATGCTCATAACGCGACGACGCAAAACTCCACCAACCTTCCGAATAAACAATGACCAACTGGAAGTGGTAAACAGCTATAAATACCTGGGGGTACATTGAGACAAGCACCTTAACTTCCAAGTGCATTTTAAGGATATGGAAAAAAAAGGATCCACTTTATTGCACGCCTTCACTGGCTTGGCAACCGAGCTAAAAGGTCCTCTTGTCTCCCCCTTGCTAACCGCAATGAAAGCAAAACTATTACCTACAATAGCATATGGGAGTGTATTACATCATGGGAGAAGCGCTACTCTCCTAGACAAAATACAAACTAAAGTCTACAAACGTGTCTTTTCCTTACCGAACAGTTCCTCACCAGCGCAAGTAAGACTTGAATTCGGATTACAATCTCAAGCATTACTGAAAAAATATGAGGCCATCAAATTCTGGTACAACGCTTGGAGGAACAAGGAAAACAAAATAAATGAGGCATTGTGAGAAGCAATCCACACAAGCCCGAACTCAGAGTACGTAAAGTACCTAAAACTCTCATTAGATATAACCGAGCTGGGACCATTGTGGGAAACAAAATTGCTGGTTTCTTCGTTCAAACAAGTGGTTATGAGGATCGCCAAGAAACACTCGTTCCTCAACGACAAAATAACCTTCAGCGCCCGGACCCACGCCTGGATGACTATCAAATCATACATAAAGCCCATATCAGCAGCTTATCTAGATATTGCATTCTCATTGTATATCAAACGCAAATATCTCCAATTAAGGCTGGGCAATCTTCTGACAAGATTTGACCAACCAAAATGGAAACCACAAGAAACAACAGAATGCGACCTTTGCGGTGCAGGCAAACAAGATATCATCCACATAGTTTGCATCTGCCCAGATATGTACCAAGGTCGGCGGCACTGGCTAAAGGAGAAGCTCAATGAGCAAGGAGTACGCACCTGCCGGACTGCGATAGTAAAAATCCTATGCACAGCGGATCCACAACTGATTTGCAGACCAGTTAAATTCCTGGAGAGTTTCGCGGAAAAACAAGGCCTATCGTCATAGGACCTTCATCTTGACTTAAGAACCCCGTTATTAAAGTCTATTTGTGTTCTGAATAAGTTTACTGAAACTCAAGACAGACTCTCGGCCACACAGATTTCATACTCTTCTTCTTCTCTTTTTCTCTTTTATGTAGTACTAAAAGTTTGTTTTAAATATTGTGGAATTTTATACATTGTAATGGTTTTAATTAACCAACAATAAAGAATTACTTACTTACTTACTAATACCCCTTGTGTCCCACGATGAACTGGCTGTAGAAAGAATGTGCATATTGAACGTTTCCGTTGTGGAGAGTAGCTAAGCCATAGTGAATATTGATTAATCCACACATGACAGAAACCTGAATCCTTCTGTAAGTCATACTTTTCAAGTGGGGCATACATATTTATTAGTAGATTGTATTTAAAATCATGTTAGTTTTTGTGATGAATTCAAATACAATCCAATATCATTTATAGGAGCATCAACACCATAGCTACATTCTATTGAAGCTGAAACTGGACCTGCAGAACTGCTTGTGCTTGGTTCTTCTGCTTCCTGTTCACCTTGTCTAGATTCTTTTCTTGCTTCTTTAATATCAGATTCTAAATCATCCAATTTTTGTTTTGAAATACATTTACAGGTTTCCATTTACCCCCAAAAATGGGGATCATTAAATACTCTTTTCATCACCAGGCTGGATTATTGAGTAAGAAGTGAGTTGTAGGTGAGCTGCAGGGAGTTGAAAAAGCCCTTTAAGTTTCTCCTGCAAGGAGATCAAAGCTTACCTTGCATAATGCATAGTTATAATGGTAAGGTGATATTTGTGAATGCCAAATACCTCACCTACAATGCACAATTTATTAAATACAGCCCTGTATGCAGTAATAGAAACTTAACAAAGGAAAAATGTATGTGTGTGGGTATATGTACACATGCACACATTAATGCAAATATATATATATATATATATATATATATATATATATATATATATATAATCCTCCAAAGATTGCAGGTACGAAGCGTAGCTCCAGACCGAGAGGGCGTGTCACAAGACCAGTACCTGCGAACTGGTAAAACATAGCACCTCGACTCCCTCTTGGTCAAGAAAGAGAGTGACACAGCTCCGGGGGAATAAGTGCAGATTTATTGATTTTTCTTGCGCAAGTCCCTGAAACGCTGGGCAGACGCGTTTCAGCCATCCATTGGCCTCATCAGTGCCCGTCTCAGCTGCCTTCTCGTTGTTTCTGGGCGTCCGTTGTGGTGATGTTTTAACCTGTGACCACTCTTGATCATGTGATCACTGGCCCCACCTTTTGCCTCACAGGTGTGAGACATGTTGCGCTATTCTACAGTCCCACTGCATGCTGGGCGTTGAAGTCCTTCGTCAGAGCCCATACAGTGAAGGGGTTTCCAAAACACCAGGTGGTGCTTCCAAAGTTATTTGGCCGAAGATTTCACGCCTTTCTACAGCCGGGATTGCAGGTAAATCTGTCCTTTGTCCCCCTTTATCAGGCAAACGCCGCGTTTGCCTCCTCTCTCCCCATGCGTTCAATCGCCTCCAAGTGGAAATCCAACGCCGGGGGGGGCGACGCGTATTCAAACAATCCTATATATATATATATATACACGCACACACACACACACACACACACACACACACATACACATACTGCAGTACCAGATTTCACTTTCTGCAGCACCATAGTGCATGCACAGCAGTTGCCACAGCACTAGATTGCACCCACAGTTCCAGATTGCACCCAAAACACTTGCCTTGGCACCAGCTATAAACCGACAGCACTTGCCTTGGCACCGTATGGCATACACATCATTCACCAGATATAAGCCACATCACCAGGTATAACTCTTCCACACCAGATGTTCCTATACCCCTCTATGGTGGCACAAATTATAAACCTGCTGCTTTTTCATGCTTTTGCTTAGTTTTTTTCGGCTCTCTCCTTCCGCCCCCGCTTTTTCGGAGTGCAATCTCCAGCTTATGTGTTTGCAGGGGGAGGTGTGGGGGCGGGGCTTGGGGGTTGGGGATTTAACAAAAAAGAAAGTTTCCCACTTAAATTACCACAGGTAATCTTGGTAATGTACATAGAGAAAAAAGCACTAAACAATTTACACCAAACTCAGAGCAGAAAGCAGTGCTTGCTCCACATTCGCAGTCCTTTTCGGGTTTAATGTACATCCATCAGATGAAATAGTCACACAGAACTAAAATTTGAATCCAAACTATAATCTGACTGGCTGAAGGTTTCGATGGTTTTAGCAAGTTTGTGGATTCAAACCTGCTCTCCGGTTTTGAGAAAGATGGTTGTAACAGCATTCCAATATATATATTTCTTTGCAGTAACTGAATGCAGTTGTAGCAATATTCTACTGTAGAAACCTAGAAGTCATAAAATAGTATATAAAGAATTGTATTCTTCTCCACCCAACCAACAGATTTTCCTGCCCATCAGACACTTCCTGTGACAATGCCCTGAGGGCTCTACAGTAGAGACCTGGACTTTGCCTTTACCTATGCCAAGTCTACCTGTCCACAATAGCCACTGTGAACAGCCTGTAGCCATACCCAAAAGCCATTCCATACTGTGCAGAAAGCAAGGCATTGTGCTGAGTCACGTACACCTGCTGCCAGAACCCGACAACATGGCTTGTGTCCATGCCCACCACTTCATGACCCACTTCCCAGAACCCAGGCCTCTTGTGCTTTGAGGCCAAGTCTGGCAGACAGTGAGCAAGGACTGCAGCCATGCATTGTCTCTAATACCGTGACTACAGTTCCCACTGAGAGCTAACTTATATTAGCCCAAGGGATAGCTTTTTGTTATACCCTGTTGCTATAACTATGCCCTGATTCAGTTTTTAACATTTCTATTACATCCGTGACTGTTTTCATACCCCTATGGTCAACACAATTATTAAAATCTCCGAAGTGTTCAAGAACCATGACAATCATGAACTAAACATCTTACATGTCACTTTTCTTTAAAAAAAAATAACAAACTTTTGATACCGTTAGGGCATGCCTGGGTTCCTCTAGGGGTGGGCTGTGCTCTCTACATATGCAAAAAGAACAGTACAGAGATCTGGGCCTAAATCCATCGTTTTTTTGCTCACCATGCCATTCCAGTTTGCACCCAGCCATATAAAAATCAGTCTTGACCCTGCGCCCAATGGGAACAGTTCAGCCCAAACTGCCAGGCCAGGTCCTCCTTATACTGGAAACAAGCATCCTAGGACCGGTTTCAGGCTTTCAGCCCTCATCAGCCAGGCTAGCTTAACTTGAGTGGCATGGAGAGCACGGGACCCATATCTGGGCATACCCGTCCAACTCAGGGTGACAAATGCATATGCTTTGTTTGCCCAAGTTGGCAGGGTATGCCCAGACATGGATCCCTTGCTCACTTTGCCACTGGATTCAAGCTAGCCTAGCTGATGGGGGCTCTTAGTCCGAAACCGGTCCCAGGGTGCTTGTTTCCAGTCCAGGGAAGACATAGCTTGGCAGTTCGGGCTGGACTGTTCCCATGAGGCACAGGGTCAAACACTGATTTGCATATAGCTGTGTCTGAACTGGGGTGGCGAAGTGAGCTAAAGAACGATGATGGATTAAAACCCAGATCTGTGACTGGGGGTGAGTGTCTGAAAAGTTTCAACTCACCGTCCATCATCTCCTTGTGTTCTCCCTAAGTTGGCAGGGTATGCCCAGACGTGGGTCCCTTGCTCACTTTGCCACTGCATTCAAGCTAGCCTGGCTGATGGGGGCTGTTAGCCCGAAACCGGTCCCAGGGTGCTTGTTTCCGGTCCAGGGAAGACATGGCTTGCAGTTCGGGCTGGACTGTTCCCATGAGGCACAGGGCCAAGACTGATTTGCATATAGCTGTGTCTGAACTGGGATGGCGAAGTGAGCTAAAGAACGATGTTGGATTAAACCCAGATCTGTGACTGGCGTTGAGGGTCTGAAAAGTTTCAGCGCTCCGCCGATCATCTCCTTTTGTTTGCTTTGTGCTCTCTACATAGCCAGAAAAAAATCAAAATGTAGTTCACGAAGCCAGCTTGCATGACCGCTCCCCAAGCCAACATGATCAGATGTTCACAGCAAACCAGATTCCAATTTCAGATTGAAACTTCAGTTTGTAAGCCACTTGACAAACTAAAAGGGTACAGTCTATAAACCAATCTGACGGTACATGTAAAAGTATGTGTGAAGCAGATTAACTATTATTTTGTTAATAGAGTCCATCATTTTTTTTTATTCTGAAGTATTTATGGAACCAACTGACATAAGCCTGACTTCCTTTGCCCTGACTGGCTGGCCAGTGGAATACATTGAACAAGATCTGTCTAAGATTTTAAATCTGATCATTTCCTTCAGTGTCTCTTGCACAGAGACCTACCCCTACAAATGCTTGACCGTCATCTGTGTTCTTCTGGGTCACTTGAGTGTAAAGACACTATAATACATGGGTTTTTAAAGGGCTTGGATGTCCACAGGGAATACATTGGGTGCAGAACATTTGGGAAAATTCAAAAAGCAACTGAAATGCAGGTTTAGGGTACCTGCCTTTTAGTCACAGGTATCACCCTTGGAAAGTGTAAACCACAAACATATATGTTTACCATCTACGCATCATAAAGTTTCTGTTGCTGAGTAGTTTTTCCACACCTTCGCTAGGTGGAACAATCCTACATCCTAACCTTACAATTCCTATATCCTGTCTCACTTTGTCTATTAGTAGGGTGTGAGGCCTTCATAAATCCAGAAAACAGTGGACTGAGCTAGTCAGCATAGCTAGAGAAGAGCCGGGGCATATCTGCCCATAGCTGCTTCTGTAGCCACACCCACCATCTTAATTCTTTGATGGACATGGAGAGAATAGGAAAACGGCCCCATTAGTGAGCACCAGGCAACTTCACTAGTTCATTAGTTTTCCATAACCTGGAAGTGTTCATCCACTGGCAAACTCCTCCACAGCACCAGGAAGTTTGCCCCACATCAGGGGGTGTGGCAGACGCAGAATAAAATAAACAAAGGCCACTGGGCACAAAGGGTGTTTTACATTTTTGACATATATGTATGCTATAAGGGATGTCTAGAGAGGGAACGGGTTAAAAACAAAGTTTGCTATCATAACGTGAAATTGCTTAATGTACTGCTCCAGTGTGAATACTTTAGACTTCTAAGTGCATTGCTAACTAAAGAAGATATCCACCACATCACAAAAATATACATCTTAGGCCATTGAGAACATTGTCGACACACCAAATTGTCACTTGCACAACTATATATTGAAGATTCCTAATTAGCTAGATGTGCCAGGTTTGAAAATAGTCTGCCATACAAGCAAACAGAACCATTCACACTAGCGAAACTGAAATAAACACCAAAGCACATGCATCTACAGACATAATACAGTAGAAAAATGACGTATGGAATCTAACACGTTCGTTTTCACATTAACAGATTACAACGGTTTATAAGTAAACATTTTCCAAAGCAGCACTTGCTAAACAAGCTAAACTAGTCAGTGAAAATGCCATAACCATCCAAAAAGTATGGGGTGAAATAAAAAATTGCCATGTGTGTTATCCAAATGCTCGTAAGTAACACTTAACAGGTTTAGCTCCTCCATGTAGGCGGAGGAGCGTCACCCCACTGCTTTCGAGTGAATATTTGGATATTTGGAGGGGTATTTATAGAGCGCGGCGTTCGCTCCGGAAGGAGCATCATGGCGCTGAAAGTCCTTGAAGCCAGTTTACCATTTTATGTTTCTGCTTCTCGCATTGCGATAAAGCAAAAGGAAGGGTTTGGTTGGGGGCGGGTGGGTGGGCTGTCCTGCTGCAGGGCAGGGGAGGAGTAGCTTGCCCACTGTTGTGGGCACTGACTGTTTGGTCTGTCCTAAAGCCGACCAAACCAGTCATGCACACTCTTGGTTTTCTCCATGTAGGCTGCATGCAGCCTGTACGGGGGAAAGTGCCTCCCCATTGCACCTGTGCGGTCAGCGTCCCAGCCAATCACAACGCTGCCATTGCAGCGCTGTGATTGGCTTAGGGGAGGGGAGGGAGGCTGCCGGCTTGGCTGCTTCTTGCTTTGAAGAGAGGACGCGGGACCAGACCAGAGCCAGCCACTAAGGTAAGTTACTTTTTTTTTTTATGCGAGACATGCTGGCCGCAACTGCTTACAATAGGCTGAAGAGGAGAAGGGGACCCGGATAATCCCTACAGACAGCAAAGTGTACACCTTGAGGACCAGTTGTAGGGAAGAAGAGTTAAAAAATGAGCACATATTGAACTGAAAAGAAATTATATATCAGAACCAGAAGAGAGGACCAGGCATTCTTTCTTCACTTTATTTTAGCAGCAGTCATATTAAATATATAACCATAAACTACCTCTCCCATGAAACAATGGGAAAGAAAGGTAAAACGCATGCAGCCAGTGGTAACACTGCAAGTGCCATAATAGTCCTTCTTTGATCACCAGGCCCCCTCTTTCTTCACTGCTGCAGCCATGGGATAAGTGACATCTCCATTGTATGCTTAACTTTCTACTGTACCAAACAAGGGAGATTTTGGTTCTATTGTTTAACCAACCCTTTCCCCCTTAACAAGGGTGCCGCAGGAAGACATCTCAGCGCTCCTTACGCAGCACCGATTCTTCACTTGAGCAGGATGTGGTACCCACGGTACCGGCCTCCACCCACTAGGGGGGCACTCTTACCTAACTAGAGCAGTCATAGAGAGGTGCTACAAGCTCCTCTGTATCTTTGAAAGAATATAAAAAAGAGAGATACTACACCAGTTACAGTTGGTTTTTAAGATTTTACAGATGGCCTAATAAGTCTGTTTTAAAGCTTTCACTGCCCTATTGACATATACATAGGTTATGAAACTGTATTCACAGGACGCCCTTTTGATGTGCATATACATCAACAGGGCAAAGTGGTCCGGCGGTAGTTTTTTTGTGGGGTTTCCTATCTGCCCAATCGAAAACACCTAGCGATTGGGAACGAGTTGCAGGTGCCCAGTTCTTTCTGGGCACCAGCAGAATTCTGAAAAAGGTGGTTCAGTGGTTACTACTAGGCCACATTATTAATATGCAGGTGACATCACTAATGACATCACAATCACTGGGAGAGATTCTCTACCCCCTGATCCATTCAAAGTTCAAGCTGGTGGATAGGGTTGTGTGATGGTCTAGGTTCAACTATTACTGTCCCCAGCTTCTCCCTAACCATACCCACCAGCTTCAGTCACTCTTGTCTATTGGTGGAAAGGAGAGAGGTGAAAGAGAGAGTGGGAGGAGAAGCCAAGTTACTCCCATCCTACCAACAGAAAACACAAACCTGAAGATGGGAATTGAAAGGAGAGAAATTAAGATTGTTCCTAGTCCCTTCTCCATCTTCCAGATTTGGTTTCATGTGGCTCCTTGGTCTCCCAGTGGATCTCAGTCCACGAAAGCAGTAGGACTAAAAGGAGCTGTCTGTGTCCCTCACAGGGAGGGAGACACACTTTGGCTATCCTTTAGACTAAGAAAAAAAGCTAAGAGTTTCAAACCCTTTTCTGGAAAACAGACACAACTTTCCTTAACCACATTACAAACTGATTGTGAAACCCTTGCTAGCTTAACTGGTAAGGAGTGAGTGGATAGAGCCCAGCCTGATCAATTTGCTTCTCCCCGTCCTGTCCAGCCTGTCAATCAAAACGTGCCTTTATATACAAAACGGAAAACGGCCTACTCTCAATAACTCTGCTAATTTAACTAGATCTGCACTTGTTGAGTCTCCCATACTACATGATCATTTCAATTGAAAAGAGGCTATTAGGGGCCTGTTTAAGCAATTTGGCGAGGAGATTATACGGAGTCTAAGTTGTCAGTGTTGTATAATTGTTTGTGATGCATTAAGGCAAATTAAACAATAAGGATACTAAACTGGGCCATGAAGTGGCTGGAGAGGGTGACAACATCCCTGAGCAGAGGCCCCCTAGAACTGCACAGGAACAACAGTGCCTGGATGAGGGGAGGGGCTGTTGTCCACCTGTTTGCCCAGTGTGGTCTCTGTACCCAGACTAGCTATGCCCCCCCGCCCCCCGAGTTTGAGGGCACCCGAACCACTCAACCCACTAGTGAGGGTTCACCGTTTAGCAGGAAATTTTACCGATCCTGACAAACCTACGGGATGAATTCCTGGTTATACCACCAGGATTCTATGACTAAACAACTTTGTGGTATGTGATTATTTGTTGTTCAGACTTCGTTGTTCAGGTAAGTCGTTGTTTGAACTTAGTTGTTTAGGATGTTTCCCACCACCAGATGTGACCTTTCTCGAGCCACGTGTCCTTATGTAATCTGTAAACATCATGGCAAATGTCCCAATGTTGCGCCCTGAAGCGATTGAGTATACCTAGGAACTCATTAATAGAACTGTACATTGTATTAAGGGGAACTCCAGGCTGAAGGGCTGTTTATTTCCGGAGGGCCTTATGGCCAGAAGGGTAGGATTGATTGGGAATATGCATAAGGAATTTTAGGGGATTGCATAATTGTCTCCTTTAGGAACCCCATGATGGCCAGGGACCTAATCTAGGCCTCTCAGCAAGGCTACCTCAAAAGCGGTAAGATTAAGATGCTGCCCCTTCGTTTTTCTATAGGGATCTGGCAAAAAGAAAAAAAATGCCCTATTGTACCTCAACGATCACCTCTCAATATCCGCATTCAAAACCGTTTCTTCCCTCTAGTTGACGTCTCCAAAAATTATTGATTTAGCTCCTGTAACATGATAAATTCTACCCCCAGTCAGGAGATTAGATGTGGTACAGGCTCTTTAGTAGCCCATTCTAGTACATCCCATCTGTGGTGCCCTTCCCGATTAGAACTAACCCCCAATGCAAAGAGATACTCAGGCCACCTAATGAGTTAAACCCAACTACCTTTGTGGACCCAGCCACTGATGCTAATAATCTCTACTGGAACATCACTGGCCTTGCCAGAAAAATAGGCTGTGAAGATGGGGCCACTACATACACAAAGTGTATTATCTTTTTCCAGGAGACTTGGGCCACTGAGGATATTATCAAGGATGGCTATTATTCTCATGTGGTCTTTGCTGTTCCTTTTCCCTCGGGTGGGGCCAGGGCGGGCCTTTTGACCTGGTTCAAAGTGACCCTGGGCTGTAGTGTTACTCCAATCCTTTCTGATAGCCTTCTATTTCAACCGTTTTTATCTACTGGTCCAATGGCTTAAGTATTGTCCGAATATCTCTTTTTAAATGGGTATTTTGATACAGACCATACTGCTAATCTTAATGTGTTGTCTTATTTTATTCTTGGTATTGATGCACAGCTAGCTTTTTAGCTCAAAGGATTTCACATTATTTTAGGCAGAGACTTTAATGTTAAACTAGGGCTTACTCAGGAGGAAGACGAGTGATACATGTTCGGCTGCCTTAGTATTCAAAGCGACAGGCACCCCAGGGAAAAGAAGGGCTAGACTATCTTCCAAAAAATCAAAATGTTTGATTTTCCTAATGTTACTGAACTTTGTTATCAACTATACATGGCTAAAGCTACTTTTGAGTTGGGGGAAGAGGGGTGCTACTCAGTTATAGATTATAATTTTATTAGCCACGACTTGTGTGCTAGGGTATCAAGGTCTGCCCTTAATGAAAGTCCACATAGTGACCATAACCCCCTAAGCCTTGGTCTACGTATTCTTAGGAGGGGGGAGCTCCTAACACCATGGCTACTCAGTCCCTAGTTGTCACATCCCAGGGATTGTGTTTGGCATGGCAAAATGTCATGAGCATCCTTCTAGAAAGAAATTGTTCTAACCTCCTTCCTGTGCTACTTGATTGCCTTAACCAGTCTGAAAGTCATGGGGTTGTGTCCACCCAATTTGTGAAACTAGGTTTAGTGCTGAGAAGTCTACTGATAAAGCCCAACAGAGCAAGGCAAGACGAGTATATGTGGTTTGACCAATCTTGTAAAAAGGGTCTCAATGCGACTTCATAAGGTCTTGAAAGAAACACCCAGGGACACCTATAAAGTGCACCAATGTAGAGTGGATTACAGGGCTACCCAAAGGGCAAAGAGCAACGAACTTCTGAATGAATCCTAGGGGCAAGCAGGTCATGGCTTGTAGGTTGTAAGACACAAGAGCCTTCTAGGCCACCACAGTGAACATTAAATCTGTGGGTGTAAATCCCAACACCGTAATTACCTCCATTAGCCAAGAACCCTGGGTCAACCATGTTCAAACAGTTTATAGATCCATGAGTGCCTTCTCGTCCATTGATGAAGAAGTGGCATTTCCTCTAGCGTTGGAATTTACTCTAGAAAAAGTGAAGGGAGCAATCAACAAAAGCCCTCTAAAGAAGGCCCCCAGACAGGGTTCCCATGTATCTGTATAAATCTGTGCCGGATCTGGGGGCCCCCTGTTGTCTAACTACTTTAATGCCATCTGTAAGACAGGCCTCCCCCAATCACGGCACACTGAGGTTATCGTCCCCAATCCCCACAGTGTTACTGACCGATATTCTTATCAGGCTCTACGGTTAAGCTGGTGGGGAGGGTCGTGCTGGAATACCTTTTAGACTGGGTCGGGGAGACAGAAATTCTGTCGGAGGTGCAGTATGGGTTCCTTGAGTGACTTAGCACGATGAAGCAATGCCTTAACTTGCAGCTGCTGATCAGTAAATACACCATCACTAAGCAGGGCTCAATCTACCTGGCCTTTATGGAGCTCTCCAGCACTTTTGACAATGCAGGGACTAAAACTCTGGGAGATATTGACTGACATGTGGGTCGAGGGGAACTTGGTTTAGTCCTTGAGAGCACAGCATTATGACCTCTCTGCATCAGTCATGTTTGGTCCTGCAGGAGAGAGGACAGACTGTTTTAAGATAGGGAGAGGGGTACGTCAGGGGTGCGTCCTATCTCCATTAATGTTCCTTCTGTATATTAACGGTCTAGGTTTCGCCCTGTCTGCTACAGTTTCTGATGCCCCCTGCATTGATAGGAAAAAGGTTCCTGTCCTACTATATGAAATGAAATGAAATGAATGAAACTTATATAGCGCACGACTTACCCTGGGGCATCTCCGCGCTTGCTTAGGGAACCCGTCCTGGTATTCCCCTGTGAGATAACCCTGGCAGGGTATCCACAAGGTGAAAGCCAGGCATCCCACCGCGAGGGGCCATTGTGGAGATTAAGCAAGCTATTGCCCAGAGTCGCAGAGTGTGAACCCATGAGTCGAGAAGGCACCGGAGCAAGAATTAACGAGTCCGTGGAATTTTGAGCCCAAGAGCCGCCGAGGCGGGGAATTGAACCCTGGTCCAGGACCGAACTCAAGCTCCAGGTCTGCCGCCTCTAACCCCTGAGCCACTGAAGTTTAACTTTCAAGAACCCCCAATGGCCTTAACACCTTGTTTCAAGAATTTGTCACCTTTATGAAGTCTCTTCTGTGGCCACCAATTGAACCAAATGTTTTATAATGACATGTAATACCAAGCAAACTAAGATGCGGGGTGTCTCACTACAAGGTCACCCCATGGCTCTCACGCTGGATTTCTCTCACCTAAGTTTAATTTTTGATGCGAAGGGCAATTGGAGTCCTTGTACTGCTTAAGTCCACCAGGAATTTGCTAGCTAAGCTGGAAATAATTTTAATCTTGCCAGGCGTAATGGTAAAAAACCAGTGGCCCTACTGTAGAGATTTATAGAAGAAAGTGCCTCCCATCTTAATGTATGGGTCAGGTATCTGGGGTTATATTAATTCAAACACCTTCAGGGTGAACAAAATAGAGGGTTAAGAAGACTGCTGGATGTTCCACCTGAGTGTTCTACTTTTATCTTGCACCAGGAGTTTAGCGTGGATTATGTGGAAGACTATTAAATTGGCCCCCTTCCTTTTTTGGTGCTCAATATGGACTAACCCACATGCCTCCTTCAATAGGGAAATTATCAAAGATTGTTTGTCCTATGAGAGAGGTTTAAAAAATTCCCTGGTTTCACTACATTGAGATTGCTCTGACAGACTTGGGATTAGACGCTCTTAATCTATGAGCCTGAGACCTTGATTTAGCACAACCAGGTGCAGTTGCAAATCTCCTATGAGTTGAATAAACATCACCTTAGAGAGGTTCACGAGCTTACCAAAACCTCCACCAGGGAGTACATCTGACTATGCAGTATACCAGGCCTGAAACCATACCTGGAGTGAATTGATCGCTCCTGGGAGAGAGTGTTACTCACCTGCTTTAGATTAGGATTTTCAAATTGGGACTTGTGAATTGGCACCTGGGTTTTCCCTTGGGCAGTTTATCCTTCCAAATTCTTGCTGTGTCCATGTGATGAATTTTCAACCCAGAAGTTGATGGCATTTTACTTTTGTTTGTAAACTTTCTCTTGATTTTACCTAATGGTTTTTAATCCCAATTATTAGGAAAACAGGCATCAGAAGCCTGAAGGTGGCACTGGAATATTTGCAACTGTTGGATTGTAGTCTAACTGTGTTAATATAGGTTCCTTTTTAAAATGCGCTGTTAATAGAACAGATGTGGCTCTTCCCTCTGGGTGGTGTAGTACAACTTTTAAAATATTATTTACACCTACTTTTTATACATTGTGGTTATTGGCTTTTTGTAATTATGTCTTCTTTTATTATTTAATTACAACAAGGGGTGGTGAGGGACAGAGTCTCTGAATTAAGCAGAAAGCTCTCACCCAGTCAAGAGATCAGGGCTAGATCCAACACCGTTTTTTAGCTCACTGCACCATCCCAGTTTCAGAACCTGGCTGTATGCAAATTAGTCTGTTCCTGTCCCAGTGCATGATGGGAACAGGGCAAACCAAACTACAAAAGCCAATTCTTACAACGGTGATGGATCAAGCCCTGATCTTTGGACTGGGTAAGAGTGGTCTGTTTAACTCAGACACTCTGTTCATCACCACCCCCTTTTCTAAATCGTTTTTGGCCACTATAGGTGTGGCAGGGTATACTCAGACATGAGTCCCTTTCTCACTGCTCCATCAGGATTCAAGCAAGCCGGGCCGAAGAAGGCTGAAATGCCAGAAACCGGTCCCCGGTAGCTTGTCTCCTTTCTGGTGAAGAATTGGCTTGGTAGTTTAGTCTGCCCTGTTCCCATGATGCACTGGGCCAGGGACAGACTGATTTGCATATAGCCAGGTTCTGAGCTGGGATGGGGCAGTGAGATAAATAACGGTGATGGATCAAGCCCTGATCTTTGGACTGGGTAAGAGTGGTCTGTTTAACTCAGACACTCTGTTCATCACCACCCCCTTTTCTAAATCGTTTTTGGCCACTATAGGTGTGGCAGGGTATACTCAGACATGAGTCCCTTTCTCACTGCTCCATCAGGATTCAAGCAAGCCGGGCCGAAGAAGGCTGAAATGCCAGAAACCGGTCCCCGGTAGCTTGTCTCCTTTCTGGTGAAGAATTGGCTTGGTAGTTTAGTCTGCCCTGTTCCCATGATGCACTGGGCCAGTGACAGACTGATTTGCATATAGCCAGGTTCTGAGCTGGGATGGGGCAGTGAGATAAATAACGGTGATGGATCAAGCCCTGATCTTTGGACTGGGTAAGAGTGGCCTGTTTAACTCAGACACTCTGTTCATCACCACCCCCTTTTCTAAATCGTTCTTTTATTATTTGGCACTTCCACTTTACTTTCATCATAACGGGATGAAAAGTTGCTCAAAAAGAGGGTCTACATTACTGCCATGTGATATGCTGGTGACTCCTGGATGCTTGGACTCCTGCACTGTAGGGCATTGATGCTTTTATCTTCATACACTGTGCGGACTTGAAATGTTTTAACATCATGTTTTTTTTCTGTGATGCACTTTTATGGTTACCATGGTAACCGAAATAAAGTTTAACTTGACTTGATAGAAACATTAGGATGTGTAGATGTTAAAAATATATGGTTGTGGTTTGTTTCTAGAGCCCACGGTGATATCTTAACCAAAGGACAGGAACCCTAAAACAGGGGTTTTGTTTGCAGTTCCTTTCCAAATTTCAAAAATGCACTACAACCAGTTAATTGCCTGTGGGCATTTCAGGTAGATCCACCCTGAGGTGACTCAAAGGAACAAAGTTCCAAGTCAAGCCATGGCGTGGATGTGTTCCTGTGCAAGGAAGACTAGAAGGAAATACCATGCTTTGGGAACAAAATTCTACAAACCTGGCATACTTCTTCATCGGCACAATCTCGCAGCAAGCCAATAAGGCACCCAGTGATAGAACCTTTCGGGTGAGCAGATGTATAAAATATATGGTTGCGATGAACAGATTAAGACTAGGTGTCCCATCTATCTGAAGGGGAAAACGGCCACCTTTGTTATCAAGCCCTCCTGGGAGCTGGTAAGTATTTCCTATCAGTGACAAGGCTAAAATCCAACAACACGTGGATCAAGTATTTTCGATTCATGCCGCTATTTGTGAAATGGGCTTCCACTTGATACAAGTTCACTCCCTACACTAATCCGGTTTAGAAGGCCTTCAAGACTTTGTGTTCACTGACTGCTGTTGCACCGGGTTATGACTCACATTGTTTTAGACTTGCCATGCGCAGTAAGGTGCTTTAGTAAGCTACGAGGGAATTAAACAAACAAATATTAACAAATAACCTGCAAGCCACTGCAAAATGGACTTTATAACAATTCAACGAGCAAAACTCAGAGATGCCACTCTATGCAGCTAACAAACATGGGCATATTTAAAGGCTTTGAATGGCAATTAATACTTCGAAATGCCTTCTTATAACAGAGGTGGGGCCTGTTCAAGTTACAAGATTTAAGGTAAGCTAACAAACATCCAGGAATGAATTAAAATGTGGATACATATATATATATATATATATTTACCTAAAAAAGACAAATTCACAGAAAAAACAAAGGTTACAGGAACATTATAGATAGGCTTAGATTTTATTTGGACAAAACCAATGAAATTCAGCTGTTATATTTAGCTGAGCTAACTATAACTCATCCTACCCTAATGCATGCTTATGACCTCACATATTACATCGCTCATGAGATGGTCAGTGACATCACTCATGACATCTCAAATGACTTCACTGATGACCAGCAGCGGCCGTTGTAGGTAAGTGCAGTGGGATGGGGTGTGGCGGGGAGTGATGTCAACAAACGGCAGAATAGGATTTATTTAATTTTTCCTATCCCCCCCGCCCCACCCCACCGCGCTTACCTGCACCGGCTGCAGGTGCTGCTGACCTCATCCAGTGAGTGTAAGTGTTTTCTAAAAGTTTATGAGTGTCAAATATATGTACCAAAGTACTACAAAAGGTAACATTGTATATTTTCTTCTACTACTGAGTGATACTATTTCTAACATATGTGAGTGACTTTGTAACTGTGTCTATCCGTGTATGAGTGGGTGTCAGAGTGCTGTATGGGTGTGTGAGGAGCGGATGTCTGAATGGCTGCATGAGTGAGTGACTGGCTGTATGAGTGAGAGGTTGTTTGAGCGGGTGTTTGGTTAGGTTATATTGTACAGTAAGTGTCTGTGTGAATAGATGTATGGGTGAGTAAGCAGATGTGCAAGTGATTGCCTGGATGTGAAAATGGGTATGTAAGTGGTTGTGTGGGTGTGTGAGTGCTTGAATGGGTGAGTGGGTGTGCGAGTGGCTCTATGGATGAGGGAGTGGTTGTGTGAGTACTTGCATGTGTCTGTGAATGGGTGTGTGAGTGGTTGTGTGGGCTTGTGAGTGAGCATATGAGAGGTTGTATAAGGGTATAAGGGGATGAGTGCTTCTGTGGATGATGTCATTCGAGATGTTATCCGTGAGGTCACGGACGATGTTATAAGTGATGTAATATGTGAGGTCATAAGCAGTGCATTGCGGGGCATAAGTTATAGGTAGGACAGTTAACTATAACCGCTGAATTTGACTGGTTTTGTATGAGTGAAATCTGAGCCGAACTATAACATCCCTGTAACCTTTGCTTTTTTCTGTGAATTTCTAACGATTTTTTAAAATATAGTTTCTTACACTATATTGTACCTGTAACCTTTGTTTTTTTAAGTGAATTTATAAGGTATAAAAAAATGTATTGCCTAACTGTAACCACTAACATTTGATAGTGCGTGTGTGCATGACTATCTCAATGGGTCTATCAGTGGGCGTGTCAGTGGGCATGTGAGTGTCTGAGAGGGTTTGTAAGTGAGTGCATGAGTATCTGAGTGGGTCTGCTGGTAATACCACACAGGTAGGTTACAGCGCGGACGTTACATCGTCCGCTTTGTTACCACGCATGGCATTACATCGCAAGTTGTTTCAACAACGTGTGCTAGATGGCGCGCAACCCCAGGGAATGTGTTGGATTTAAACTCGAACACATTCCCTGCTGTTGGGCTAACTGGAGTAGGAATAGTACTTTATACTATTCCTAAGTCCAGCGCGCCATCTAGTGCAAGTCATAGAAACGACTTGTGATGTAAAGCCATGCGTGGTAAGAACGTGGACGATGTAACGTCCATGTTGTAACCTACCACATGGTAATAGCATGCATAGAAACGTCATACATTCGCCTGAGTGGGTTTGCGAGTGAGTGCATGAGTCTCTGAGTGGGTCTGTGAGTGGGTGCATGAGTCTCTGAGTCTGTGTGTAAGTGAGTCTGAGTGGGTCAGTGAGTGGGTGCAAGAGTATCTGTGTGGGTCTATGACTGATTGCATGAGTCTCTGTGACTGAGTGTGTGAGTCTCCGAGTGGGTCTGTAACTGAATGCATTGGTGTGTGGGTGGGTGCATGAGTCTGACTGGGTAAGTGAGGGGGTGCATGAGTCTCCGAGTGTGTCTGTGTGTGGGTGCATGAGTCTCTGAGTGGGCCTGTGAGTGTCTAAGTGGGTTTGTGATAAGTATGGGCGGAAAATCCGTTCCGCTCGCGGATTTTGCGGATTTTTGGTAAATTCGCAATCCGCGAGATTCGCGAATTTCCCGCAAAATCCGCAAATCCGCGAGCAGCGGATTTTATGGCTTGCTCGCACTGTTCGCGTGAGTTCGCGGCTTCCCAGTTAAACTTCGCACCCCGCGAATAAGCGCTAAATTGCAGAAATACGATCTTAGCAAAACTGAAACTACTTACCAGGTTCAAAAGTTCAAGCTCATCATTAGTAGCCATTTCGTGTAGTGCTTCCTGAGGGGCCCCTCCAGAGTTCAGTTGCCTACTTGCAACTATTATGTGACCCTGCTCTGACCCTCAGAATAGTTACACAAAGGTCCTGAATTACAGCTAAGGCAGACAAGCAGGAGCCAGGCTGGAAGTTCAAATCCAGTGACACATTAATCAGCCCCTAATTCATTATTGTCAGTTGGGGCAGGGCAGGTGTTGTAACTAATTTTGCAACAATGAAAGCACTTAGCAAGTGCAAAAGATCACTAATCAGGAAGCACTAAGGAAGCAGGTGCCAGCTAAAAAAATATTCTGTGACACATTAATCAGCCCCAAATTAATTCAGGTCACTTGAGGCAGGGAAGGTGTGCTTTGCTTTGCCACAATAATGTACACTGGACAACCAGAGGGTGCTGTGATGAAACAGAGGGTGGCATGGGTGGGCCAGAGGGTGGCATGAGTAGTCAGAGACTGGCAGTGGTGACAGAGAGTGGCAGTGATGAAGAAGAGTGTCCCAAACAGGCTGGACACGTAGAAACAACAAGTTCGCAAAACTTGCGACCCGACAGGTAAGTTCGCGTTTGCGAAATTGTAAAAAACCCTCGCGAACTGGCAGAAACCCGCGCGAACACAAAAAAAAAATACGCAAATTCGCGAGAATTCGCTGATTTTGCGGGTTGCGAGTTCGCAAATCCGCAAAATTCGCGAACGCGAGATTCGCAAAATTCGCCCATGCATAGTTTGTGAGTGGGTGGATGAGTGTCTCAGTGGGTCTGTGAGCAGGTGTGCGAGTCTGAGTGGGTGTGGGGGTGCTCTCTGTTTTGCCCTCCTCTGCTCTGTTCTGCCTATCATGCTCGTTTTCCCTGCCCTCTGTTTTGCCTTTCCTGCTCGTTTTTCTACATTCTATTTTGCAGTTTTTGCTTATTTTTCTACCTTCTGTTTTTACTTTTCTGCTCTTTTGTGCCCTCTGTTTTGCCTTTTCACCTCCGTTTTTTTGTCCTCTGTTTCTTTTTTTCTGTCCTCCGTTTTGCCTTATTGAGTGAAGGAGTGCCCCATCCACTGAGGCCGGCCTTAACTGAATGGGGGAGGGAGGCTGCACGGACCCCCTCCCCGGGCCGATTTCGGCCACGGAGATCCAATTCCCCGGGGCCTGACCTTAATATACTTAGAATCAAAATCCCCTGGTTCACTGGACGAAATGTGATGGGAGAGGAGGGCCAGGCGCTCCCCTCCACAAGCCGAATTCAGCCCCAAGGACCCATCCCCTGGGGCCCGGCCATGTCTCCTAGGTGCCCTGGAGCTCACCCAGGGTACCCAGTGTGCAGCCTCAAGGACCCCTCCGGTCCCAGCTGGCTCCACGCCTCCTCGGGAGCCGGCATTGCTGCTGCATTATTGCCCCTGCATGCAGGGAGCTGCATTTCCAGCAGCTCCTTGCATGCAGAGGCAATAGTTTATTCTACTTCCCATCCGCATGTCTGCGGGCAGGGAAAGAGATCCAACCTCTGCTTCCAGTGGGCGGAGCACTTTGACAGCTTTCGCCGGCTGGAACCGGACTGTTTGCTTTTGCATGGCGGTAGCTGTCAGCTGAGAAACATATTGATAAGCTTTTTGCGAAAGAAAAAGAGCAAAGGAAAACAGAACATCATGAGCAAACATGGATAAATAGCAGATATGGTGGGCAGTATCTACACCTTATGTAGTGGACAGGTTTTCATCACCTGGACTCAAGCATGCACTGCACTGCTATGTTGATATACTTCATTTAACAACCGATCAAATATGTTTGCGTGAACTGTTCAGCAGTATTTGATTTCATACGCTTCATATACATCGCAAACTTTTCATAATCATTTAATTTTTCATTTAAATAAAAAAAAACAAGTTACAAAACAATCAGTGTTTTAACAATCATTGTATAAATGCTGGTGAGTCTTCGGCCATTGCATTTCGGGAAGGACTGTCCCTTTGTCAGGGGAAAAACGATTCGCCACTGCCACTGCTAAACCAACATCGTGACGGTGCCGCCAAAATCGTCATTACCTGCTTCCCAAGTATTAAGAGCGGAACTCAAAGCTTAAATCTCCTCAATCGTGTAATATCGAAGGAATTGCAGCACAATTCAAGTTTCAACTACTCGCTTCCCAGTGTTTTACTCTACTCAGTATCGACACCTTGCCATCAGTCATGTCATGCATACATATGCTAATATACACACAAAAACTGATAAAAGTACTCAATTCTTCCAGATTTCAAGAGTAGGCTCATTAATTACAACCACCAACAGCAACAGCTCAGCAACTGGCACAGTTTTCATTGGAATGTCATTAGTCACAGAATGATGCAATGTATTAAATATTCCTTAAAGGAGAAAGTAAATTATAACACTTCCCCTTACATAATAATGAATTAAAAAAATTAAACCTTAAGAACTAAAAATAACAAAGACCAATATCAACTTATTAATACAAAACATCAAGGCTTGCTAATACATAACATAATCCTTGAACTTTCCAGGCAGATGTCTTGGTCTTCTCGAATTATTACTCAAATCCCAATTAGAGGAAGTGTCCATGGAATGGCCTTTGCACTCTTTCAGTTCAGTACACTTGGCCAACTGGGACATGTTCCAAGTGCAACCATTGTCTAAAGTAACAGCATTTGTCTTTACTGTGACAATGATAAAAGGGCCAATAAAATTGGAAGTGCCTTTGTAACCATGTTTAGATTTTTTAACTAGCACACAATCACCTACATTCCACTTCCTCATTTTGACACCTATTTTACTGTCATACCGTTGTTTATATCTCTCTTGATACCTAGTTAACACCTCCTTCCTTCTCAAATCATCTTCCAAATCACCTTCCACACTATTCCCACTATCTTTCAGTGGAAGCCAAGCCGGATTGAGTTTAGAACTGGCTATTCTTCCTCTTAAGGCCTCAAAAGGAGACTTTTGCATAATAGCATTAGGCACTGTGCGATGTGCCCACCATGTTTCTCTCTGCACACCACTAAACGAAACCCTAGACTCCAGAGCTCGTTGTGCACAACTCTTCACCACTCTATTCATCCTCTCTGTAAGACCATTGGCCTGGGGAGAATAAAGAGCTGTTTTCTGATGAATAATTCCAAGATTTTTAAGAAAAACATTCATCTCATTAGAGGTAAATTGCACCCCGTTATCTGTAACTAAGTACTTAGGAACACCTTCTGAAACAAATACATCCTTAAGAAACTCAATAACAGACCTAGAATTGACTACCCCCATGCACTTTGAGACAACCCACTTTGAGGTATAGTCTACTAACAATATAACAAATCTTTCATACGAGGGCATCAATTCAAAAGGACCTTCAATATCAAGTCCTACTTTAGTCCAAACTGCAGATGGAATTTCCACTGGAGACAGAGGAGAATGAGATGTGGTGCGAGACTTGTCATTAACAGCACACAAATGACATTCTTTCACTATCGACTCAACCATTCGGTCCATTCCAGGCCACCAGTATCTCTCTCTAACACGTGCTTTGGTGAGACTCCTTCCCAAGTGACCCTCATGAGCCAAATTGACTATCCTTTCCCTCAAATCACCTGGTGGAACTATCCTGTCACCTCTCATCAAATTGCCTTCCCAAAAGGTCAGTTTATCTCGCACAGTCCAGTACAACCTCAACTTGTCATCAAGTACTTAATAATTAGGCCAGCCAGTTGTTATGACTCTTTTTAGAGATTGAAAAATGCTGTCACTCTCAACACACTTCAACCATTCATCCTTAGATATTGATGATTCAATTACCCAATTCACACTCTCACTAACTTCAAAAACATGTTTACCCTCTATGGGTAAACATGACAAGCAGTCAGCAGGCTTATTATTCTGTCCCGAAATGTATTGCACCACAAAGTTATATTCTTGTAAACCCTCACTCCACCTTTTCAACCTGGGGGTCATGTGATCATTTTGGTGACATGAAAATATTTGCACAAGGGGACGATGGTCAGTCTTAACAACAAATGGAATTCCCCATAAATAAAACTTAAAATGATAAATAGCCCAAAATACTCCCAACGCTTCTCTTTCAATACAAGAATAATTCTTTTCTGCTTCCCTAAGGGCCCTTGAAGCAAAAGCCACAACCACTTCCTCCCCATTCACCATTTTAGAGAGTACAGTCCCAAGACCTTTGAGACTGGCATAAAGTAGTCAAGATGGTCTTCAATTTGGAATCAAAGTGACCCAGAGTCGGTATTTTTCCAATTTCTTAATAGTGTTAAAAGCCTCCTCACAATCTTTGGACCATACAAAACTCACACCCTTTTTTAAAAGGGCTCTTATGGGTTCAGTAACACTTGCAAATCCCTTGACGAATTTGGAATAAAATTCAGCCATTCCCAAAAATGACTTTACCTGGTCTTTATCTTCTGGAGCAGGGGCTTTAACAATACTCTCTGCAAGCTCCAACTTTGGTTGTATGCCACTCCCAGATATCACGTGTCCAAGATAAGTAACAGACTCTAACCCAATACGACACTTTTCTTTTTTAACTGTGAGACCACTCTCCTCCAACTTGTCCAACACAGATCTCAACACTTTCTCATACTCGCACTCATCTTTCCCATACATCAAGATATCGTCTTGGAAGAACATCACATTACCCAGACTCCCAAGAACCATTTTCATCACCCTTTGAAAACATGCCGCAGCCGAGGCCAACCCAAAAGGCATCCTCAAAAATTGGTAAGCTCCCAGAGGAGTAACGAAAGATGTCAAATGTCTCGAACCTTTGTGCAGAACAATTTGATGATATGCCGATGAAAGGTCAAGCACACTAAAGATCTTTGCTCCCTTCAACACACTAATGGACTCAGAAATGTTAGGTAGTGGTTGGCGATCCACCCATATCCATTCGTTCAATCCGCGCAAGTCCACACACATTCTCACTGACTTTCCCCCATCTTTGGGTGCCAAAACTATTGGACTCAACCACTCTGAAGATTCAATTTCCTCAATTACTCCCAGCTTCAACAACCTATCAATTTCCAATTTCAAAGGTTCAACCATCATAAGAGCTACCTTTCTGACTTTATGAACACAAGTTTTAGCAAATTTTTTGAGGATTATTTTGTGTTCAAACCCTTTTAAACATCCAAGTGTGTCCGAAAATACTTTAGAATAATCATTGACATATCTATTTAAATCACACACTCTGCCAATTGTCGGAGGATAAGCATTACCAAGCAATTCTTCCAACAACATTACCTAGTTCTGAGGATCTTTGGCGCCAGCATTAAGAACTATTCCTAAATCATGTTGATGTCTCCACCCAAGGAGATTGTCACCCCTTACAGCATCATACACTTTTCCAGTGGTCACTTTACCCTTGAATGTGATCTTAGCCACTATGTATCCTAGAATATCAATTTTGGCCCCTGCATAGCTTAAGGGAGCGATGTCAGGAGGCAAGAGTGGTACATTCTAAAAACCCACAACCTCATCCCAAATTTTGTTCCCAATTAGGGTAAAAGGAGAACCTGAATCTGCCATTAGTTTGAACACATAATCATCAATCCCAACATCACAAAATGGCATAAAAATCTGTTCAGAATCAATGCTTTTCTCATCAAGCTTCACATTTGATACTACCACAGTGCATATAATGTCTGTAGTATCATTACCCGCTTCTTTTTTCCTGCCAGATTTACACATGCGAGCATAGTGCCCCTTAACACCACAATTATTACACATGCAGTCTTTTGTATAACAGTTAGGAAAGTTTGAAGTGTGAGAAAAATTGCCACATCTATAACAACGTATTCTTTGATGTGCAACAGAACGTTGTTGACCAGAATCACGTTCCTTGCTCAAGGAAGACTCTCTACTGAAAGAAGGACGAGATTGACTGTTCAAAATACTCTTCTGAGTGTGAGGATTCTGAGGGTTTTTTTGTGCAGTTTTATTTTTCAAACCAGTCGTCACTCTGGCAACTCCTTCAGGACACTCATCGATAATATCACCATCTTCCAACATGTGTACATTGTCTTGACTTTTCTTTTTACTGTTACTGTTGCTACTCAAGTGACTTCCTTCTTTCTTATTTTTCCATATTTCTTTAACCCAAGAGGAAGCATTCTCCATTCCCTCTACAATAGCCAAAGCTTCCTTCAAAGTTGGATTTTTTGATAACAGTTTTTCCTGAACCCTTGAACTGTTTGTGCACCTTACAAGTTGATCTCTCACAAGTGATTCGGACAGTTCTCCAAAATCACATGTACACGCCAAAGTTTTAAGACCAGCTACGTGCGTTCCAACACGTTCAGAGGGACCTTGTACATGCGTGAAAAACCTATGTCATTCCAGAACAACATTAACCCTTGGGCCAAAATAACGTTCTAACATAGTCATGGACATTTCATATATGTCTGCTGGTTCTCCATCTGCTCCACCAATAGGTATAAGATCCATACTATCGTAAGTATTCCTACCTTCCACTCCTAGATTGTGCAATAAAATTGCTTGTTTCCTAAACGCAGAAAACTTCTCACCCCCAATAGCCACCAAATAAGAATCGAATAAATGTCTTCATCTCTTCCATGGAAGAACTGGCTCCCCTTCATCAGATAGAAAAGGTGGGGGTTGTGACATGCTCGCAGCTGAAGTCATCGTAAAGATACATTAGATACAGTCACAAGGTAAAGATAAAATGAGTCACATGAAATCTTGAATATCTATATACTTTCCACTAGTTCATCCAAAAGAAAAAATGTATATGTCTCACAAAGGATGGATAATAGAGAAAAAAAAATGTTATCCAAAAAAAATGATAAACGAAACCTCACCTTTTGAATGGTCAGAAAATTCACACAACAGCGTGACCAGATTACAATTAATTCAATTCCAACATGCGAAATAATGAAGTATCAGTCAATTTTCCGTTTCTTTATCACAAAACTGCCGGGTGAATTGAAATCGGCAATTGAGTCAATCTAAAATGGCTACCACGTCTCTGACGTCATGCGCTATGCATGAGGACGTCGGGTCAAAGTTGAAGTCACGCGATAGCTTATGCGCGATCACTTCCGAAGCAACAGACCAGACCACACGCGCTGGATTCCTTTGCGCGATTTCATTTGGAGTGGCATGCGAATGCAGGAAGATCAAATGAAAACAAGACGTGACACCAATCCAACGGTGTTTACAATAGTAAGTAAACTTGAGCCAAAAATGTAAAAATTACTTAAAGTTGGTGCCTTACATCGGACAGTCACCGTTTCTTCAGTCATTGAGTATCATCAACGTAAGGTACAATTAAATACCATAGCCCACAGTCTTCTCCAGTGCGATGTTAAAAAAAAATATCAAAATGAATCAAAAACAATCCTTCACGGCAAGGCAATGTACGTTGTGGCCACAATAGGGCAATCCAAGATAGTCAATCCGAAATAAATATCTTCAAAATAAAGGTTTCCAAATCTGTGAAAACAATGAAAACCAAAATCCAAGTTTCTGTTACGCAGGGGAGTTGATGGTTGTAAGAGCTTGTCCCCAATCGAGCATAGGTCCTCGTCGCCAGTGATAAAAGTACTCATTTCTTACAGATTTCAAGAGTAGGTTTATTAATTACAACCACCAACAGCAACAGCTCAGCAACTGGCACAGTTTTCATTGGAATGTCATTACTCACAGAATGATGCAATGTATTAAACATTACTTAAAGGAGAAAGTAAATTATAACACAAACGTAATAACCTAACAGTGCTATATTCTGTATTAATGGTATGTAATTCATTTACTCTAACAACGCTGGAAAATAACTTGCCACTGCAATCGATATTATTTTAATTCCAATTTAAAGGAACTAAGACAAAACCGAAGAGAACATATTTTTAAATAAAAAAGGTCAAATGAATGCCAACATCATTACAGTGCAGGTTAACATACCTTAAGAGTTTCCAGATACTGCTCCTGTAACTGAGCCGCCTGCTCGCTGCAGCCACGCTGGGAGGGACCGGAGGCCGCATGGGAAAATAAGCCACGCTCGCAGCAAATATCAGAGAAATCATTCCGAATTCTAAGGAATAAGAAACACAAATGAGGTGCATTCCTTGGAAATCAAATACAGATAACACATTTAAAACAGTACATGTTTTGCAGAAACGTATGCCGTTTCTACTTCTACAAGTATACATTTATCCACAAAATATATTTATTTGTGGAGAACTCTATGCAATTTCTCTGCTATTTTTTAACCCCAGTCCTGCAAGACCTCACCGGGAGAGAAAGATCAAGTTTAGAACACTCGTGAAATAAATAATCGTGGGCAAAATGTGGCCAGGCAACCCATCGCAGGCCACCTCTCATGCCAGGGATGTTTCTACAGCATCTGCATTGTGACTTGGCCAATTTTCTCAACTACACAGGGGCAACCTGTGCACCCAAACGGACAGGAGTATTGGTAAATGTAATCAACAATGTCCATGTAGGTAACAATATTCTGTGGAATATAAATCGGTATCAATATTATAGGGAACCCACCATTTTCACAATACCATCAATGTATTTTAATCACAGTAAATGTGAAATACTAGAGGCGGTTAAGGACTTGAGCATGTATATACAAATAAACGTTATACAGAACATCAAAATACAGGGGGAAAAACATTCGCTCAGTGAATAATGTAATAATCCGGCATAGTGCAAACAGGATGGTGAGGCGGATTAGCAAATATTATGGGTCAGCTTTTTTAGTTAGGCAGGATCCTTCTGCAAATAGCATAGAGACTAGACGAGAATGCAGAAATGGGGGACTGCCAAGAAAAGCAAAGCTCCATTATTGCATTCACAGTGCAATGTGGCGGTACTGGAACTCTTGTCACTGAGAGAGCGCAAGTTGAGAAAAAATGTATAAGTGCACCATATTTACAAGCTAGATGCACGAATATAGTTAAAGCATTTAGAAGTGTGAAAATATATAGAATTACATACACTTATGAGTGTTTAATCAATGTAGAATGCATATTATAGAGTGTGAAGCTAATGTAGTAATGTTTAGAAATGTTAGAGTGCTGTTAAGACTCCATGTTATGTGACTGTTGCAGAAGAAAATGTAATGCTGTTAAACGTAGAAATGTGCAGGCCTCATGGCAATGTATGAAGAACGAAAACGTGCCTTTGCAGATCACATGAGATGGATTATTTTGTTACTGCTATTATATAGAATGTTATTGATTTTGCGTTAGAAATCATGTTTTGTAGAAGTGTTACATATAATCAGAGTGTATTAAGTAGAACTTGTTTTAGTTTTAAGAAATAAAGGTTCACAGAGTGCAGGCCTCTTGCAAAGTAATTTAGTAGGCCTGGAAAGATAAAGTTGCTTCTTTGATCTGCACGTGTTAGTTAAAAATCGAGTCTCGTTAAGCATAAATTGCCAACCATGTTCGAAGTTTTACGACCTGAATAGATAACTGGAGGTCGGAATTTGGGGCCCAATTCATGGGTGTCTGTTTGCAGGTGCGAGGGGGTTCCAATCAAGAGAGTGATGAATAGAGCTCTGTCCGGGGAGACAGGCACATGCCTGGAGGAGGATCCAGGAATTTAATGGGGGGTACCGGCGAGCGGAGAAGAAGCCTGGGAAGCAAGGTCAACGCTAACAAGAGGCCCAGAGGAGTATCAGTATGGAAGAAGCCAGAACCAAAACCACGTGAGAGGTGTAGGTGAGGGGCGTCTCTGAGGGGCGTTTCAACTGTACTTGTGATTTTGTATTAGGGATAGCACCCTGGGGGGGAGTTAGAGCAGATGGCCTGAGGACCCTTAGAGAGTGGATGGGTAGGCAGAGAGGGCATGACTGCAATGCACAGAATTACATCAGAAACTAAGGGAAAGTGAGTGAACTTCTTTGGAAGTCACCACGGCTGACACCTTTTTAGCTCAAGATTCTGTTAAGTAGGGATGTCACTTAGTCTAGTGTAGGGACAGTCTAACCTGATTCTTTCTCTATTGTAAATGACGCTTAAATTACAACTTGTGTCTATTCTTGTAAACCTGTTGATTTTCGAGCTGGTTTTGGTGATATTTTTCTGTTGCCTAAGATCATTCAGAGAATTTATGTTTGTTTTGGTACCAGTATACCTGATGAACCTTTTATTGAGATGTTTGTATCTCCAGTTAACTTTGGCTTTATAATAAAACTTTAAAACTGATTCGTGGTAAGTGGTTCTTCAGAGTCGTGCCAAATTATTGATTTGCTTAAACTAGTAGTGGATTGCTTTTTACTCTATGACAGGCAACAAAGGTTCAGTCGACCTAAGTGGGGATTTAGATCTAGAGTAATCAAATGCAAGATCAAAAATCCCGCCTTTTCATCACTTAAAGGGACAGGAGTTGCACTCCCCCAAATTAGCAGCTTTTTTGAAAGGGAAATCGGAAACAGCTTGCACTATTTGAATACTGGAAGACTGATACGGGAAGTTAGACACATTTGTCAAAGTAGCTTGAATTATGATTAATTATTATAACCTGCAACATCCACGGTTTCATGGTCATACTTTAACCAACCCTTCTGAAATGAGATGTGAAACGGACCCTGGCACCCAAAGCTAGGATTTAGCAGAATGATGTTGCTTTTGCAGAAAATCTGTTCTTATGCTGATACTTTTAAAGGCCTTCCACTCTTGTTCTCAAATGCACACCCAGCACCTTCTCGCTACAGAATTGAAAAACCTTGAACATGTGACTGATTTTTATAAGTCTATGCATTAGGATACAGTATCCTGGGAGTCACAGATTTTTTTCCAATCTCTGCATTTTCAGATGCAACTGAAACTAAAGTTTCCTTCCACATCTTTCAATGCTTTGCGACCGTCTGAGATTTTGCAAACCATTGGTTTGCATGCTCGTGAATAGCAGAAAAGGGTTACATGCTTCTTTGCATCGGCCTGTTATTCTTTGCCACTTTCAAAGACCTGAAATGTTGACATTGTGAGTCATAAATACATTTACATTTGCAATGTCATTTTAACATACTACAATTTACCTTTAGCCCTCACAAAGAAGCCACCGACTGTTGGATCATCTAAAAGCACGTATAAAGGCTGTGGAAACAAGGATTGGGACTAGGAGAGTCATAGCTCTGGAAGCTGCATAGTGACTTCCTTTCAACTCTTTTGGCAGCCTAATGGCAAACATAACCCCTTAATATTCTCGAAGGACCACAACAGACTGTGGTGAATCCCAGACCTCAGTGAGAAGAGACCCGGTCTTCCAATGAGGTCTTAATGATGAGCAAACCAGGGAGTTAATCGGCCTAATTCAACACACGCATGGCACTTCTGAAAAATGAGCCAGATTTTATGCATCAGATCATAAACCAAGGAGTAGGTCCCTGCCTGTAAAGGGTTTAGTTACAGAGGTAACACCTAGTTCAGACTGAATGTTGACTGTTGGGGATGTACTATGAAACACCCACCATAGGACGATATCTGTGGTGAACCTCTTAGAAGTTTGGTATTGCCTCCAGCTAACATCCTCGACCCCAGGGTGAAGGGTGGTAAGGCAACAACTTGGCCTTGAAAAGTGGACTCAAGATTGGTATGGGAAGATTTGCATCTAAAATCCCTTTTGAAATTACGTCTGTAGGCGGGAGCTGGCTGTTGGTTATTACCTACTTGGCTTTCAACACCATCAATCACCACATACTGCTGGTGACTGAAGGAGGTAGGTCTACACCCATATCTATTGGGGGATCATGGTCTTACACAAAAACAACTCCACAAGTGTCCACAGTAGGGAAGATGTGAAGAGGAGGGTGGTGGAGGGCTTACTGTATTTTCTCCTGTCCAGCAACGAGTCTACAAAATCTCTGTACTTGCCCCACTCCACTTTAATTTTTCATTAATGAATGGTACATGCATTCAGCCCTCCTGCTTCTAAACACCACCATGCTCCTAGCCAGGACACCAAATACTCGGAGGCCATTGCTGCTGGCGTTAGCAACTTACTGAACTAGGAAAAAGCATGCCATTAATGTTAATAAGCCAGAAGTAATGGCATCAACATCTTGGCATGAGGATTCAAGTTTTGCTCTGGAAAGAGGAATCCTGAATAAAGTTAGGGTCTTGCACTACGTGGGTGTACATTTGTTTCAAACATAAACCTAGATCTAACACACAGAAGAGTCGCAATTTGTGTATTACTACAAGAATCACCAATAGAAAAATAGGGATACTTCTGCCAGCAGCAGGAGAAACTCGTATACAGGGGAAATGGTGCAACAATAGTGCAGGTTTCACGCAGTGATTGGAGGGAGGCTGAAAAACAGAGACTTATAGTCTACAAGGATGAAGTCAAAAGAATAGCACTAGTGGCCATTCATAAACGAGATGTAGTGAACAGCATATAAGGAGGGTCTACAAATATAGGGAAAAGGTTTGTGGGGTGGACTTTGGCATTAAAGTATTGCAACAGAGATGATTTTTGGAGTTTTCAAGGTCATTGACGTTCCTTGGGGGGCTTTGTACATTGCTACGAATCAATCACTGGAAGCATATGTTATTTGAAAGGGTTGATACTCATCAAGCACTTACTTTCATTTATACTGACGCATTCTCAGTGAGAGAGCCAAGATTGGGAAACCCATCCTAAAGTTAGACACAGTAATGGAATTTGGTCCCAAAACATGGGGCCCTAGCAGCTAACTAAATAAGGTATACATAGCTAAACACAACATTCGGAAATGATACCTGGCATGTACTGTGTGAGAAGTTGGCCTGGTATATACTGTCCACTAGTTTAAATGGGCACCCTGTGTAGGAAGGTGGATATCTGACTATGGTTACCCCCAAACTTTTTGCCTGGTGTTTAGCTGGTTTTTGACATAGTTGGCCTGGGATCCTGCTATTCAGGGCCCCAGGCTGATTGATCTCTCCTTAAAATGGACTCCATGTACCTTAGGTGCATACACAATTGGAACTGGTTCACCTTATAGGCCCCTGTAACAGTGTACCATAGGTACCCAGGGCATAGGTGTAGCCAAGGCCTACCAGGGGCTGCAGCATGTATTGTGCCACACCTGGCCTGGCCTCCATATTTGACACAACTGGCTGATCACTCAGCTGGGGTAAGTTGGTGTAATCACCTCTTGCTTAGATATAGTATCCCTATATCTAACCTTAACTGGACACATGTTAACCTATAAGCCATTCCTATGGAAGGACCCTGCAATCCTTGGGGCAGAGTGCGTGGTTTCATGTGAGATGGTGCTCTAGCATGAGCTGAGCCTGTCTGCAGCTGTCGGGAACAACTCCCTTAGCTGTTCCGGGATATTGCCATACCATATACTCTTAAGTGCACTACAATCCTCGCGGTTATATGCTAACTTTGGTTTGTCTTTATCAAAACATGTCGAGTAAGGTGTCATACGATTTGGAATACTATCCCCTCGACAGTTCTGTCGACGGGGATAGCATTCCACCCTTCTAGAGGGACACAACATGTACATAGCCTTAACCCCGGTTAAAGTTAACCAGCGCCTCAGCATCACAAAATGGATGCTGCCACCACAGACACAAGTCTGACCTCCTGCTGCTGGGAGTCCTTCCAGCGAGGGAGGCTTGGACAAAGGGTTTCCTGCCTTGGGAGGTGCGAGCACCACCCCAGACAGGATTTTGTGTATTGGGTAGGACAGGGCTGAATAGAATCAGACATGCCCGCGGCACACAAGGTGTCCCCGTGCATAAGCCAGTCCAAACCGGTCCTGGGACTTTCCAGACCCAGGCCTGGCGAGGAGCTGGACAAAGGAAAGGGGGTGTAACCGCCCCCCTTCCTGGTCCCACCCAGAGGAGGGACCTAGCAGGTGATCCACCCCTCAGATTGGGAATAAGAGTGGGAGCAGTGCCATAGCACCTCAGATCATCCTGAATCAACTTGAAATTAAGAAGACAACTGGACTTTGACATTCTGCTGCACAGAAGACTGAAGAGCATCTCCCTTGTGGCCTAGGAGTGGCCACCCTGTGAACACAGGCACCATCCAGCAACTTGACATCTGCTTTGCCGCCGCCTCCCGCCGAAGCCCGAGCCCAGAGCCTGACGAAACCCAGACTCCCAGACTTCTCACAGCCCTATCCACAGTCCCTGCAAAGAAGGGACCCGTGGAGGCACCGAGAGACGTCGGACCGGACATCTCGAAAGACCCCCGAGAAGCTGACTGCGCAGCACCCGAGGCACCCTCGACGCTGTGCTTTGGGGATTGAGAAGCCCCACAACCGAGCAGCCCTCGCACCGAAGATCAGCCCCCCAGCATCTCCACGATCTGCGTGTGGCCCTTTCGCATCGTGCCACTCGACGCGCCATCCTGGCCACTTGCCACGTGGTCAGCGGCCATCTTGGCGACAAAACCTACAATCTACACTGCGGGTCTGGTTGCTCTAGACTTGCCCTCGCACCTGTAAAAGGGAGCACCCGCTCTGACCTTGCTGTCCGAGTGATAAGCCTTTTTCGATTCCTGCGTGGCTTGCATTAGCCAAGGCCTGTTTGCTCCGATCAAGTTGCCGACACCGCCATCAGCTAGAGCCTTCGTGGGACAGCTCGTGACCGACGCCTGGACGTCCTCGACCTCTTCGTGTCCACGTGGCTGCCGAGTGAAGCTACACCTCATCGCCTGTTTGCACCCGACATCGCCTGGTTCCAATCTGGTTCCACGGTAGTCACTGGCTAGTGACTTTGAACATTGTCCCCTCTGCTTTCAGGTCTTCATCACTTCAGATCCACCCTTGGATCCACCGGAACTCTTCACATCGAGCCACCTGCAGCATCTTCAGCTCCAAGCACCATCGACCTGCGTGACGAAACCCGACACTACTTCGCACCTGTGCACCCGGTTCCTGTGGGTGAGGTAACTCAACAACGCCGGTGGTCCTACACTGGTACACACCTCTAGTGTCTGTGTCTAAAGTTTCACTCCTCTAGGTCACTCGGAAGGTTCCTAAAACACTAACTTTGTAACTTTTACGCACCATAGACAATGCATTGGTGAATGCGTGCACTTTAAACACTGCACCCGAGTCCCGCGGGCCTTTCCCGACTTAGTCACTGCTAGTCCCGATCAGCTCCAGCGATTCCCAAGGCCCTAGGCCTATTTCCTTTTCGATTGGTATCTCTTATACCACTTTCTTAGTATATGGTTTAGGTGGCCCCTAGGGCTCATCCATATTAATAATAATAATAATAATAAAACATTTATTAAGCGCCTGGCTGCACAAAACTGTGTAACCCCGCGCTAACTGCTAGTACAAAACAATCCAGAGGGGAAGAGTCAGGAAACTCAGCAGAGGCATTACTATTTAGGGAACAGGTGAGTTTTTAATTTTGCCCTGAATCTCATTTCGGAGGGCTCCATCCGCAAGTGGAGCGGAAGTGCGTTCCAGTGTTTAGTGGCCAAATAGCGGAAAGATCTTCCTCCCATTTTAGCATTTTAGCATATTGTGCAACTTTTGTGTATTTTAACTGTGTTTTGTTTCAACGCTTGTGCTTCTGTGCTCATAAAGAGTATAGGGGATATTTGTAGTTAATAAATATATATATATATTTTCAATATATATCTGTGTGGTGTCATTTCATTGGTATTCAAGGGGGTTGTATATGGTAAAACAGCTTGCTTCACATGCCTTTCAGAGTTTAGCCTAAGACTGCTTTGTCCACGCTACCACTAGGATAGCTGGTCTATAAGGTTGACTTACAACCAATCATCATAAGGGTTGCTTGGCATGGTACAAGGTGATCACTAGAACTAGTGAGCATCACATACCAGGCCAACTTCTCACACCCTGTACCAGTCCAAACAACCCTTATGGTGATTAGGTTAAAGATAACCTTTATGAAAGCAATCCTAGTGGTTGCTATGGAGAGCAGCTTTCAGGCTAAGGAATGTAAAGCAGCTTGTTTTACCAGATCAGAACCTCCTGAATAATCAAATGAAAGAAGAACCACACAAGTGTTATATAAAATATAGGTATTTATTATTAAACACTCTCTACTAACCTCTTTATGAGATTAGAGCACAAAGCACACAATACTTAAACAATAGAACAACAGTAAATAGCACAAAATACAGTGGGCTCCAGGGGGAGACCGAACCATATACAAAAAAAATGGTATAACAACGACTTCACTAGACACAGTGCCTGGAGCACGTAGAATCATTAGGACCCCAAGGAACCACCCAGATGAGTGACACAGGGAGCCCACAGAAGACAGATGCAGTGTGAGAACACAGACGCGTGTTCCGTACAACTCTACGGGAAAGTCACGGATGGAAAATTACAGTTTATGGACACTTCGGAGAGGACTTCTAGCAAACTCTTTGGAACATAGAAGGTTCTAAGGGCAGCACCCTTGTGAGTACCGAGGTACCATTGTTACCTATGCCAGAGGAGCCGGGTGCAGAGGGGTCAAGTGGTGTCAGAAACCCTTGTCGCTTTCAATGGCGTGATGCAAAGAAGTGCAGCTGCCGGGAAGATAAAAAATGTCTGGTGGAATCCAAGCCTGGATCCAAGGTGAGAAGAACCTGAAAGCGGAGGTCTGGGTCACTTCAGGGTGACCAGGGGCTCGGTACACGAATGCCCACCGATGTCGGGTGCTTCAGGTGTGAAGATAGGATGCTTAACTCTGCAGCCAAGGGGACCAGAAGATGTCGATGATGACCAAAGTCTGGAGGTGAGCTGTCCCACGAAGGGTGTCGAGTGTTGAGGGGTCAGTGCCCGGATTGAACACCAAAAAGCCTTGGCAAATACAACCCATGCGGGCAAAGGAAACAAGTTACGGTGAGGACCAGCAAGGTCCAGGAGACTCTCCAAGCTATGGGGAGTCAGGGCACTTCTGGAGCAATCAGAGAAGTCCATGGGAAATCAAAGTTACCCTAGCTAGAACCCACAGGCCAACGGACCAGGGATCGCAAAGGGACCTCGAGCTGAATCACAAAGCACCAGCCTGCGGAGCACTCGAACAGTGGAGGCCGGAAATCTGCTGTGGAAATACTGCGCTGGGTCAGGACTACACGTAGCCCAATGCCCCGCCTCAGAGGTTGCCAAAAAGCATATGCTACTGCAAAAGCACACAGTGCACAGGGGTTCGGGTTGCACAGTCCCCACGAGGGATATTGATTTCCGGATTGGTGAGAGAGCAGATCGACCTGAGAGATGCTTGGGAACCTACCTCCTGTGTTACAGAAATCTTCAGAGTCCTCAGGAGCTCGGGAGATGCAAACAGGTCAGATGCGTTTCGCTGCAGGGGAGTAACTCCCTTACTCCAAGGGAGATTCTTCTGTCGTCCAGCAAAGTGTAGGACGTCGAAGTTCTTGGTTTCTGCTTGCAGAGTTTAGTCCAGGTAAAATCTAAAGTCAGGTTTCCTACTTTATATCGAAGGAAGGGGGTGGACGAACTCTGGGGATCCTCCTAGGGGAGGGGCAGGACAGAGCAGTGGCTACACTCATGTCCTTTGTCCCGTTGCTGTGCCAGAGCAGGAGCAAATGGCTCCTGCAACTGGTTTGAGCTGGGCTATGCACGGTGACACCAAATGTGCCCCTAGTGCAGGCTTTATGGCACTTTCAGAGTGCACCCACTCAGCCCCAATACACTAAAGGCTGTCTGGGAGGTGGTCACATCTCCCTGTGACAGGACACCTATTGTCAGGCCTTCCCCTGCTCGAGCTCAGCTCAGCAGCAGGAGGGCAGACTCGTCTCAGTGGCTGGCAGCATCCATTTTGTGCTTTCCAGGTCGAGAAAGCTGGTACCGGGTAGACCGGTGACCCACAGTAGTGGTTCTAGAAGGGAGGAATCAGTTACTGGTGTGGAGGTATGATTCCAAGGTGTTTGACACCAAACACAACATGTTTCTAAGCAACCGTTTTAAAGTTAGCATTTACCGCTAGGTTTTAATGCACTTAAGTATATATGGTTGGCTGCATCACAGACCACCCCGGAGAATAGGTTCCGAAGGCTTTATAGGGGCTCTGCTCATGCAGGGTCACCCTTTCACACAAAACCCAGCACCCTGCCTTCAGGATTGATAAGGCCTGCCATAGGGGTGACTGATAGGTTTATATGTGCAGGTACTTTAGAATAGATATAGGTAGCCTATATCTAAGTAAGGGGTGCATGCATCACCTTACACAGGTTGCAGTAGCAGACCTGTGGTGCCATTTTGAATGGTCTCTAAGGGGTGGCACAATACATGCTTCAGCCCCTGGGAGGCCTCTGGGGTACCTATGCCCTGGGTGCATGATGTACCACATACTAGGGATTGATAATGGTACCCCAGTATCCAATCTGGAGTGTACCTAAAGTACATGCAATCAATTTAGAGGAGAAAGCAGATAGACTGGGGTCCTGGAGAGCAGAATCCCAGTCAGTCTAAGTCGAAAACAGTGATACATCAGCAAAAAGTGGGGGTAACCATAAGAGGCAGATCCTACTCCCCTACATACTGAATCAATCCATTTGAAAGCAGAATTAGGCTACATGATTCTAGCAATAAAAGAAAGGCAGATGGCAATGGGCAATGTACTAATGTGTACAGTGGGGAACATCAAACGGATCTATCTAGGGTTGAAATGCTTTCACTGGAGCCACTCAACCTGTACACGGAATTGACGGAGAACTATCTGCATAACTTGGACTGTCCTATCTCCCTTTTCTCCAGATGAGGTAAGAGGATCATTTACCAACGATTTAGCTTAAAGAGCAGCAAGACCTGGCCAATGATGCCCTAATTTTTAAGGACAGACAAGACACGAGTAAGTAAGACAAAACATCTATCCTGGAGTGAAATCTAGGAACCCTGGGAACATTCCATGATTACCTGACCACAAAGGGCAATAAAAGGAAATGCAGATGGTTTTAAGGAAGAATAGGTAAGCTCCCCACCGAGGAGATGAGGTTAAGAAGAAACAATTGCATATCCCCAGCATGTGGATGCAGTGAAAAGGAAACTGGAAACAATGCACATTTGCTGCTGAACTGCCAGAGATGGAAATCACTGAGAGCAAGGTTAGAAAGAAGAAACGTAAAGGTGGCAAAAACGATGTTCCTGAGTTTGTATTTTTCCTTCTAACTAATCAGTATGCTGACATTTCAAAGGTAGTGGTAATTTTTATTAAAAAATCCAGCGGAGAAGGATGAGAGCTGTAATTTTATTCAGGTTTTCTACACACCAGACGTAATCCCAAAGGATGATAAAGCTCTCTACAGAGAGTATGTGAACATATCAAATTTGCAATTCTATATTTACAATGGTCACTGTAATTTAAATTTAGATGTGTGTCTTTGAGAATAGACAGTATACAAGTGAAGGGCAAGAAGTGCATTTGCAGTTTTATATTTACAGTGGTCATTCCAGTTAGCATTGAGATAGGCTGCCTGAGTATTGATACAGCATATGATCAAGGAAGGTAAGAATCTAATGCAGTAGTGCATGTGTAGGAAGGCAATGCGACAATAGAAATCATGATTAATCTGGATGTGAGAGTGGGAGGGGAAAAAGAGAGCAATATGGGATTTAAGGTGAGCTAGCCTCTACAAACGGGAGCTGCAACCTTTTAAAAACAAGCATTCACAATGCAACGGTCTGGCCTTTGCAAATGTTAGAGCTATTGGCATTGCAAATGACAACATTTTTATTTATGTGTTGGTTTTGAAAACAGATAAATAAATGGCAATGTCATTTACAATACCAATAGCTTAATCTCTTGCAAATGCGAGACCTATTGCATTTGCACCCACACAGAGCCACACACACACACAGAGCCACACACACAGAGCCCTCCACACATACACAGAGCCACACACACACAGAGCCCCCCCACACACACACAGCCCCCCACACACACAGAGCCACACACAGAGCCCCACACCCACACAGAGCCCCCCCCACACACACAGAGCCCCCCACACACACAGACACACACACACACAGAGACACACACACAGACACACACACACACACACACACACACAAACACAGACACACACAGACACACACACACACACAGAGCCACACACACATAGACACACACACACAGAACCACACACACACAGAACCACACACACACAGAACCACACACACACAGAACCACACACACACAGAACCACACACACACACAGAGCCACACACAGAGCCACACACAGAGCCACACACAGAGCCACACACAGAGCCACACACAGAGCCACACGCACACACACAGAGCCACACACACACACACACAGCCACACACACACAGAGCCACACACACAGAGCTACACATACATACACAGAGCCTCAGAGCATAATTCCAAGAGCCAATATAGTTTAAAAATTACTTGTGAAGAAGCATCCGGGGCACTGTGAAGGCACAGACAGCTCATTTGCTACTGTGCGCCCAGTGGTCCATCACTGGGTGCTGAGGTAAACACCCTGCGTCACGAGGCAGCCAGAGACCTAAACAAAGACCCACTACTCCCAGGCCGGCCCTTCCTGTCACACACTGAAAACATTTTAAAGCATTTTAGCAGATGTCACAAAGAGGTGTGCAGGGGGGGCGGGGGGGGCACTTTTTTTGGTAAATGAGTGCTCAGCTTTAAAGGGAATGAAGAACCTTTGACCATAGATTGGTCATGACCGATATCGGAAAATCTATGAAGCCGATAGATGTTGCTTCTAGGTAACTCCATGTCACTGAAATACATGATGTTTAATGAACGGAGTATATTCTGGGAGCGGTAGCCTTCATTGGGGTATAAATAAACTTGGAATAAACATGCCGAATATTGTCAGAGCATACAGGAAGCAGTCACCAAGGCAAAAGTAAGAAACTGCAACTGGTAAAGGCATCCCAAGAGCAGCTTAGCAGAAAACCCCACTTCTCCCAGGCCCCATCCCTCCACTCATCTCATGCAATGAACGAGCACCAGCACTGCGCCCCCCACCAAGTCCCACTCAACAGAGCTCTCGGGGGTCCCTCGATGACTGGACACGTACGGCTCGCACTGCGGCTGCGGGAGCCCTGCCGCTGGGATTCCTGAAAGCTTCATTGGGGCAACGTCACGGGGCAGGGTTCAGGTAGGAGGCATCAAGGGCAGCAGGGAGGCAGAGGAGTGAGGGATGCACGGGGTTCAGGTAGGAATCATCAAGGGCAGCAGGGAGGCAGGGGAGTGAGGGATGCACGGGGTTCAGCTAGGAGGCATCAAGAGCAGCAGGGAGGCAGGGGAGTGAGGGATGCACGGTGTTCAGGTAGGAGGCATCAAGGGCAGCAGGGAGGCACAGGAGTTCAGAGAGGACACAGGGGCCGCCAGGGGCACTGGGTATGCACACGGTACAGAGATCCAACAAGGGCAGAGATGAAGTATGAGGGGCGTCGAGGAGGCACAGGGGGGAAGAGTGAGGCCTGGGCCCATAATCTAATGATCCGCCGGCCTAAAGGTCTTGGAAACTGAGTAATACGGCAGGGGTTGTACCGGCTAACTCACCTTCACGAGACAGCAGGCTCCGGCGCTGGGCTGCATCCGGGGCGCACAAAGCTCACGCCTGCGGTGGCACCGCTCTTGCAGAGGGCAGCACGGAAGGCGATTCCGTGAAGGCCCAGAGCAGCTGCCATCAGTCACCGTCATGTATAATGCACAGCCCCCCTGCATTCAGTGCGCAAACCTTAGAAAGAGTCACATCTCCAGCTACAATACTCTTCTGTTTTTTACACCGCACCTCACAAACTTAAGATGCCATTAAATTATGATTATCGTGAAGGATGAACGTCTGCAGCTACAGGATACTTCCATTTTTACAACCACGAGGTGGCAATCTCAGAGTGCTCTAAATTATGTAAATCTTGAACGGAATATCATCTCCAGCTACAGGAGCCTTCTGTTTTTAAACCACATAACGTCAGTTTAGAAGACACCAAAAATAAGGTTTTGTAAATTGTGTAAAGAGCCCAAAATTAAGATTCGCAAATTATTCAAAACGTCAAAGGCGTAACATGTCCAGCTACGGGATTCTACTAGCTTAAAAACACAGGGCACAAGGTCAAATGCCGCATACCTTATGCAGATCGTCGAAAGTGTGACGTCTACAGCTACGAGAGTCTTCTATTTTTTAAAACAAACATTAGGTGCTGAATACATTCTGCAAACTTCGAAACAGTAACGCCTGCCGCTGCAAGATTAATACACCCCATTATGCCAAATCAGGAGTGCCGCATAAATTATGCAGGGTTTTGAAAGAGTGATATCTATAGCTGCTGAATTCTTCTATGTTAAAAAAATACACTTAGCAACCTTATTGTGTTGTTAAAAAAATAAACAAATTTAGAAGAGCAGCACGTACAGCTATAGCATTCCTTTATTATTATAGCCAATCCTTCTAGAGTAATAGATTCATTGTGCTAATCTTTAAAAGATTTGCATGTACAACTAGGTTGTTGTATTTTAAATATGATCGTCACAACAAATATAGATTAATTTATGAAACGGTGACATATACAGCTATAGCCTTCTGTTATTGTTAGAACCAATTCCCAGAGTAATCGATATATTGTGCTCATCTTTGACAGAGTAACATCAACAGCCTCAGCATTATTTTATTATCCAAGGCCATAAATCGAGTCATAGGTAAATTGTGCTAATCTTTGTCAATCTAACATCTACAGCTACAACATTATTTTGCAGATAAAACCCGTTGATTGAATAATTGGTAAATTGCGCTAATCTTAAACATAGCAACATCTACAGCTAGATTGTTCTATTAATACAAGCATTTACAATGCAGTAGGTCTCGCAGTTACACGAGTTAAAGCTATTGGCATTGTATATGACAATGCCTTTTATTTATGTTTTTAAAATGAAAACAAAAATAAAAGGCATTGTTATTTGCAATGGCAAGAGCTGAAACTCGCGTAAATGCGAGACCTATTGCATTGGAAATGCTTGTTTCTTAAGCAGGTAGGGGGCACTGGTGTAACAAAGCACAAGGCATGGAGAGGGCGCAATCTGAAGCGCAGAGGTGGGCAAACGGGCAGGAGATAGAACAAAATGGAACTGGATGGACAAGCAAATGGCCAAAAAAGCAAGGAGGAGGGGGGAGTGCATCAAGGACGGCGTGGGGGAGGCACATTGAGCAAGAGACAGCAATACAGGGTGTGGCACAGAGTGGATGAGAAGTACATACGCAAGAAAGCCAGAAAACATGCATTCTTGTGGATTGCCTAATCAAACTGAAAATATGCTTTGGCAAAGCCAATAGGTCTCAGCTTTGGGACTTACTAGATATGACAAAGTTTTTTGTAACGCCTCACAGCTACATGGTTAAAGAACTGAAGTAAAAAGATTTTCACACACTCGGTCAGGTTATATAGGCTGGCACCCACCAAAGTTGGATTAATAACAAAATCATGGGAACTCTTTTTTTTTTTTTTTTTAGCAGCTGAGAAGCAACACAGAGGGTGTGAGGGAGAGGCAACATGGAGGGCACAGGTGAGGGGAAGAAAACAGACAGCAGAGTTGAGCACACAGGCGAGAAAACAACATGGGCATGTTGGTGAAAAGTACATAGCTAATAGAGGAACCTGGAGTGCAGCGGAGGGTGAGGGGGGAAGAATACATGAAGAATACAGATTGAAAACACATGCACTCACAGAATGTTTAAATAAAAAGAAAAAAGTCGTGCCTGAAAAAGTGAGCTGTGGAAGGACAAAATAATGTGTTTATGCTCCAGGGGATGGATAGACAAAAGATGACGAAGGAACGCACAGAGAACTAATGTATAAGAAGCAAGTAAATGAGTGACAATGACGTAAGCCACAGACAGGCGTAAAGATCACCATAAGCTAACAATATGTCTTGCAATGGACAGCGCATGTGGTGTTTTAGGTGAGACCTTAAAAAGTAGTGCCTGAAAGAGTGAGAGACATGAATGACATCTGTGCCTCTGTGGACCAGACGCGCATTCCTCGGTGTCTTTGAGGGAGAGGGAGCGTGGGGTCAACGTGAAACTACGGATCGTGTAGTAGGAGCCCCTCCCCAAATACAAAACACAAAAATATGCCCTGCGAGGATTCCATCCGGAGATGTTTTGAGGGGTGGGCAAAGCGTGCATCTTCCCTGAGAAAATGACTCTCTTAACTTCTCCGCTGGTTTCTGTGGTTCGTTTCTGACAATGTAAATATATATCTCATTAATCGTTTTGCATCTTGCAGGCTCATATTAGTAGGAAATGATTAATAATATTAAAATGTTCACCCAACCAAAATATGTCCTGCATGGGGCACCCAAAAACAATAGGATAAAATGCCTCCATCATACATCCCCCCCACCACCACCCCCAGTGACGCAGTTTGAAAGCTCCCCCAAGTGAACAGCCCTGCTCTCAAAGCACTCATCTCTCCCTATGCTCCCTCATTTTCTGGGGTCGCACTCTACCAGTGTATAAATAAATCTATATTTCTGCACCCTCCCCTCTCCCTGGGTCAAAACCTTACCAGGAGAAATCCTCTACCTGACCCCGACAAAAGACAATCTTACCCCAAGCACCCTCCCATGTTAAACCCCCTGCGATCACGTCCCATGGAGGCGGAGTCCTACTTACGGTCGCTTTCCAGCGGGAACCCGCATCTAATTAGCACCAAAGACAACCGCAGGAAGTTGAACACAGCCCGAAGCGATGAAACAAAGGCTCTCACCATGGCCGAGTCCACGTCCTCTCTGCCGCCTTCTCAGGCCTTAACTCATGCACCTGCCACGCGCCCGTCCTCACTCTCACTCACTCCTTCACGTGCTGCACACAGACCCCTTCCAGAAGGGCCCGGCAGGGAAGGGAGAAAGCAAGCAGGAGGCAAACGGGAATACGTGAGGTAAGGCACCACAAATGAGCTTGTGATGTAAAATAAAAGTGCTAAAAGGCATGGGTGTGGGCTGCGAAAAGTTTGTCTAACGAAATAATGTATTATGGGCAGGATTTAAGGTGCAGTGGTCTGTGAGCAAATCGGGAATACGGTAGTTTGTTGGGTAAAGACCTGTTTGAAAACAAGCATCGCGGCACCTGTGCTTCACATCGGGCCAGGGAGGAGACAGTGGGGGATAGGAGCGCCAGGGCTTCTGGCGCATGCGCTGTTCCTGGATCTGCGGCTCGTGCACAGTGGCGGCGATGCAGACTTTAGGGGGCTCCTGTGATCAAGACGGAGTATGCCGATAAAGACACGAGACCAGCGCAAAGTCACCACAATTGCTGGTAAGTGGGGTATATCTACATTTAAAACATTTAAAGACTTATATGTTGAATGCAGTGTTGTTTACTGTCCACTAAAAGCCTGGTGTAAGTGCATTGTCGACGCGAAAGTGAAACTGCATGCTTTTGCCTCGGGACAGGAAATGTGCACGTCCATAGACCACAATCTGCTCGTGCCCCGGGCTGTCTCCCTTGAGAGGCATCTCAACGACAATAGGTCTCGAGAACCGAGACCTAAAAAATTGGACTATAGGTGGCAACTTTCCCCTGGCAATCTAAGCATTAAGCACTGGAAAGTACCGGTATGTATAATGGGATACACACATGAAAATATTGAAAAAGTATACAATTCCAGTGGTCATTGAGCTACGAGGTGTTCCTCAGGCAATGAGTCAGGCCATGAAAGAGGCAGATTAAAGAAGGAAGGTATAATTCAAGAGGAAGACATTTCTGAGTGGGTGGCTCCAGTGGTCTTGCCTTGCAAAGCTCCGGTGATATTAGATTGTGTGTGGATTTAAGGGGCTTCAAAACGGAGGTAGTCGTAGATGCGTTTTTCACTTGGCGAACATCTCTGACATGCTAGTATAGCTAGGGGGGGCAAAGGTATACTCCACATTAGATTTCCGGGCGGCCTACCACTAAACTGAACTGGGATAACATTCTAGAGACTGCGCTGTATTTATCACAATCTTTGGGGTGTTTAGGTTCACAAGGATGCACTTTAGTTTGCTCTACTGCCTCAGCATTTCAGTGGGCCATGGAGGACATATTGGAGGGTCTTGGAGGGTCTTGAAAGTGACAATGGCTATCAAGGTGACGTTTTGGTCTTTGGGGACACCTTGGAGCAACGTGATCAGCGTTTGAGAAAAGTTATGGAGAGATTTAAGCAATATGGTCTCACATTGAGGAAGTGTAGGATTGAGAGCGAGGAAATCATCTATTTAGGGCCCATTCTGACAGCAACTGGGATCAGTCCAAGTAAATAGTAAGGGGAATAGATCAAGCAGTTGGTTTCCCCAGATAGTAAAGAAGACTTGATCAAGTTTACCCCTAACTTTGCGGTCCAGGCGTATACTATGAGAAAGCTATTAAACAAGCATTTGCAATAAAGTAGGTCTCGCATTTAATAAGTTTAAGCTATTGGTATTCTAATTGACAATGACTTTTGTTTATGTTTTCAAAACCAAAACATAAATAAAAGGTATTGTCATTTACAATGCAAATAGCTTAAACTCATGTAAATGTGAGACCTATTGCATTCCAAATGCTCTACAGAACCGAAGGTCAGCAATGTGAGACAGAGTGCGGTGTCCATGAAGCGGGCATCGCAATCGACATGAAAGTAAAAAAAAGAATTTGTAACGGAACGTGGTGTCCCTAAAGCTGGCACCGTGCTCAGCATGCAAGTTAGAGCGGTATAGCGCTCTATATGAAAAACGGCCACCATTGTCCTGTGTGGGTGCACTACAAATACAAAAAGCAGCTGCCATTGTTCCTATCAGTGTCGAAAAACAAAATAGTTCTCACCCACTAGATAAAGCAGACTGTGTAACGAGCCAAGTAAAAGGTCCTGTCATTATGGGAGGTAACAGATGCAGACAAGGCGGTACTAAGGACGCACTAACAAGCCTATTTACGAATCAGAAGCCAGCATTTACAAAGGACAATGATACAAGGCAATGACAAATATGGCTAGAGAGTGGGCGGGGCTCCCAGTGTATACTCCAATACAGCATGCCTTGAAGAGTGAGCAGCGTATGCGCACTGCCGCTAGGCTCAACCTAAAAAAGGGTAACATTTATGTGGTCAACACAATGTGACAGAATTGGATGATCTCAAAGGGGCATAGTCTAATGCTCCTTTTTGAAAGCTTTTGGAACAAAGGATGAATCGGTATTGGTTACTGATGCCAGTGTGAAAGGGCTAGTTGCTCTTCTAAAACAGGGTATAGAAAAGAAAGAGCACACAGTAATGTTTCTGTCAAGAAGTTTAAAGGGACCTGAGATTCAATACTCTGATCGAGAGAGAAGCTCCATGTATAGTGTGGGTCATAAAAAATGAAATCATTTTCTATGGGGCACACACTTTGTGATCAGAAAGGATCACAAATCATTGAAAGAGATTTTTGACAGAAAGGGTATTGATGCAGTATCGAGAAGAAAATGCAAGTGGATAATTACATTACAAGACTTTAATTTTAAGGTGAAATACATACCCAGAAGTGAGAATAGTGTGGCAGATTTCTTATCAAGATTAGTGAAAATTAAAACGAAGGGGGGTGTAGGATCCCACTGAGGAACATTTGTGGGAACTGAGTGAGCTTGAAGTGTATTAAGTTGCAGAAGGGATTATAGGTTGTGAGGAAAGGTGAACAAAGAAGAGGTGTTAACACAATTGAGAGAACTCCTTGAGAAAGGCTGGGGTGAACATAACCAGTTGTCTCCATTGTACAGGGAATATTGGGAGGTCAGGAATGAGTTCGCAAAACATCATGGATTGGTGTGGAGGGGCACCAAATTGGTTCCTCCTGTGAGGTTGAGGTGTAGGTTGAATAACCTGGCGCATCAGGGACACCTGGGCATCAGCAAGACCAAAGAACGGTTATGACTTTGTTTCGGAGGCGGGGTCCAGGCCTAAGTAAACTGGTCAGTGCATGGAGTGGAGAAGCATTGACAAAGTCTGTAAAGCGAGGAAACAACCTACAATGGTAATAAAATAACCTCAGAGACTATGGGAGCAAATATGCCTAGACATCACTCAGGAAAATATTATGTTTTGGTGGACTTGTTCTCTAGGTGGCCTGGGATAATATCCACTTAGGATATTTAGACAAGTAATGTAGTGACATTTTTAAAGGACATTTTTGCCAGACAGCGGGTTCCAGATTCCATTTTGATGGATAATTGATTACTGTTGGTTTCCTCAGAAATGGAAACTTCCTTTCATAAAAGGGTATTCTCCACAAGAAATGTTCTTTATATCACACAGAATCTAATGGGGTGGTTGAAAGATTTAACAATGTGCTCAAAGAAGCTATACAAATGGCTCAACAAGAAGCAAAAGATGGGAGGAAGGAGATTCAGACAAGCGTGGAAGCGTATTGTCTCAGCCTACACTCAGTCACGGGCAAGGTACCATTTGAATTGTTTTGGGGAGAGAGCCAGCTCTCAGATGTGCCCACCTAGGATTAATTATCTCCAGGGAAATGACGAGGAGGCGGGACATGGGAAAACGAGGCAACAGGAAAAAACATAGTGCAGTAAAAGGCCGTATGACATGAGCTATGCAGTAAAGTGTACAGTAGTATCTCTGGGGGATTTGGTCAGGATAAAATTGCTTACAGGTGTGACAAAGACAACAAGGTATGTTAGTCCTCAAAGAGTGGTTAAACTTTTTTTAAATGCAGTCAAACTAGAAGATAAACGTATTTGGGAAGGGTGGTGGTAGTGGCTACAGAGCATGGAGCAGGGAAACAAAGGAGGAATATGATGAGCAACATGAAAAGGGACCTGAGCACAAACGTAGATGGGAGCTATCCCCTGCAGGACACAAGACATCAGGTGGAGTTAGCTGGCGACACAATAACAGGAGGGCAGGACCACCTGAATGTTTTAAAGATTATGTTCTATTTTGGGTCATCAAATTCAAATATAAGATGTATTTGCATTGGTAAGCTTCCTTGTATATCATGTCTCCCTCACTTCTCTTTCATTACATTTAATTATGAGATGTATCTATTTTGGTAAGCTTCCTTGGATATCTTTTATCCCACTCTTCTATTCCTATGTATATAGTTGTTATTAATGATTTTGCAATTAAGTTGCCAATGATTATATCAATTTGATATAAAAGGGAAAAGTGTGTGGTATCCAGGTATCCAAGGATACCTGGGGAACTTGGTAGTGGAATGTGGGATGCAAGATGTTCTGAGAGCAGCAGTTGGGAGTTGGCAGACCAGAGCTTAATAGAGGCTGAGGCATTGTCCTTATGTACTCAAATAAACCCAATTTAACATATTGCGAAGTTAGTTACATCATTACAAAAGTGTTCTTAACCTGTGGTTCGGAGACCCGTGGGGGTCTGCAAATCCTACTCAGGGGATCTGTGACTGCGTAGAAAATTAAATTATATAACAGATTATTAAAGTGTTATAAATGATAAATGAAGAAGCAAAATGTAAAACTGAAAATGTTAAAACGTTCTGTAAATGTGAATTAATTTGAAGTTGGAGGCTAAAAAGTTTGTTGGTATGCTCAGATGGATTCGTGGTAGCAGTCAGTACAAGTTCATCCAACAAAGTAGAACATGGATGATGAGTTACCTCAGTTGAATTTGGAAAATCTCCAGCCTTCCTATTTAAATACAAATTTCGTTTTTTTTACATTTGTTTGTGAATTAAATAAAATATTTAATCATTCATTTATTACGTTGATGAATGCTTGTGTCTGGATTTGTATATATTGTTTTGAGTTTCCAATCCTCAAAATTGATTTGGCTGAAGTCCCCAGCTTCTATCAATGACTGAGTGCAGGTCCCCGGATTTCAATCATTATTCCATGGGTTCTCTGGATTCTAGAAATGATTAAGTGGGGTCCACAAAAGTCAAAGCGTTAATAACCCCTGATGCAGGCGATGATGTATGTGATATGAGTGAAGCTTTAGTACAGTGTCAGGGAGTAGGGTTTCAGTGCAGTAGTGTGTGAGCAGTAAAAATAGACATGCGGTATATGTGTTGTATGTGCTGTTGTGGATCGTGTTTTTGGTGGCATTGTGTAGTATGTTTGCATCAATGTCGCTTGTGATGTGGTTTGCAGGTGAAGCTGTTGTATTCTTACAGCCTTCAGACCCCAAAAATGCACCAAAGTGCTTTGCAAATGGACATCAAGCTTGGGAGTGCTTTGGATGGAAGAATGTTATGTCTCTCTCTCATGTGGCTTATATGGGTGGTGTTAGAGGTTATATGTAAAGACCAAAGTTGTGCCCGAAGGTGTTTTCTGCTGTGGTGCTTATACGAGAATCTGAAGCAAAAAGTATTGAAAGCTAACTAGTTTTAGCATTAGTAGTTGGTGTGGGGATGAACAGAAGGCACCTTTGTATAGTGTGGCCTATGTGGAAAGGGTTCTGGTGTTGTACAGGTATGGCAGAGACAGGTCAAACAATGCTGTAGGAAGTGTGTAGTTATGCCTGTGCACAGGGTGTAGTAAAAGGACATGATAAAAAACAATATTTTCCAGATACGCGAAACCTACCATTTTTGCACTGGCTGTGTCATACAGTTTAAAGCACAATGAAAAGCAGAATAGCAATTGCCCAAAGCAAATGATGATACCCTTGGACGAGGGTGAGGCACAACCTTGTATCATCTATCCTATATGGTTTGGAGCCCGCATAGGAGGAGAAGGGGAGCTATGCAAGGAATGAATGGGCAACCATGGTATGTATATGTGCTACAGAATCCACCCATGGACAAGTAGGGAACACCCATAATAATAGGCATTATTTAGCTGCCTATAGTGCATGCTGTCCTGGGTCACTGTGGAGCACCTTAGAAGTACACCCTGAAGAGTCCTTTCAGAACCAGCATGAAGGCATCTTTAGAAATATGCAACCATGATATATGCTCATGTGGGTCCATCAAGGAGTGGCAAAGGAGAAACTAGAATGAGAAGCGTTTGCCCTGTCATCCTATATGGTTTGCAGACTTCCCCTCAATCCCTGGACTGACAGAGCAGAAACCTAAGCAATGAAGTGACACCATATACACATGAAATTCTAGGGACCATCAAGGAGAAGTGATAGAAAACAAGAGGAGTAGTCTATCAGTGATTCTATGTGAAGAAAACATTTAGGCCACACAGGAAGGGACAGGGTCGTGGTTCAAGACAACAGTTGGAAGGAGGTGAATGTGGCACAAGTTCAGATCCTGGGCCCTTTAAAAATTGAACCTGCATAAACAGAGATCACAACACAGGACAATGCCCTTAACCTTTCTGCCCTTCATCTGGAAGACCTGCCTAAATACAGTGGGAGAAGTAGGGTTGAACCACAAGTCACGTAAAGTATAGGTAACAGACAATCTTAATGTAGGCGTATGATTGTATAAGTTAAGTTTAGCGCCGGGACACCCCCGCTGGAGGTAGCCGTGCGCTCTATAAGCTTCTTAAATAAATAAATAAATACATTTCAGGTAATATATGAAGTTTGTAGATTCCACTGTGAAAGGGGGATTAAAGCTATATATGAAGCTATCCCCTGTCCCTGTACTTTATAGTGGGAGTGGATTTTAATCCTGTTATAAACATTCCCTAATAAAGGAAACACTGTGTCCTGGAACCAGATATCAGTAATCAAGTTGTAGCCATAACAGGCACAGTTACTACAAGAAAATCAAACTTCAGTAGGACCAACAGCCAAATATTACCATAAGAACCCACCTGCCAACAAATGATCCACCTATGATTATCGTTAGATCCAGAACCACATACATATTCTTTGCTCGCATGAATTTACTAGAATCTTAAACACGACTTTTAGGCCATAATAAGGATTGAAAGTGAATACAATCCACTGGTACTAAATGTTATAAACATTTCCACATGCACAGGGAAATAACCATTAATCTGTGAACAGTTGAGAGGGAGTGGTGGGTTGGGGGTGTCCAACTGTGCTAATTCTGACCGCTAAAATTAGAAAAAGACTTCAAGTCCCAGATGGATTTGAGTGAATGCGTTTCTGGTAACGGAAACTGGTCCTGTCAAAGGATTTAAAATTACAGATAATCTCTGAAAAGTGATGATAAACCAAGGAGAATAATCCAGTTTAGTAAGTGTCTGGCAACGCTTCCCCTCCTGCCAATGTTCGAACCATCACATTGGTAGCAGCATCTCCCACAAGTAGAAGAAATAGATTAGAGCTATAACTGACAGTTGCACTTCCGATGATTTTCCATGGTACTCCTACATCTGAAAGGGCGGGGGGGACACGGTTCAAGAAGTGCTCTTCCAGAAGCCACAGACTCATGACCTCTCACCCACTTAACTTATGGTGGCCTGGGCTAAAATAACAAAGTTTAGGTCTTCACACTAGATTGCTTAAATGTCTTATCTAATGAAATCTATTTAGCCTTGGCCTAACAAGACATGGGTTTGTGTCTGAATGGAACTGGGATCTGTGGCAGGATGTAGAGCCATGTCTGTTAAGCACGAAGATTTTAGTATCCTGGGCTGCTAAGAGGAGTGGGTGAGTCAGTGAGGAGTGAAGTACGGCAGGGGTCCCTGTATGAGGGAGAACAGGAGCACTTTAAAGCATTTTAAAGTGTGTCTTGAGTGAAAATGTGAGTGAAAATGTAAGTAAGTTCCACTTCAGGGGTCTGACTTCGACCCCAATGTGCAGCTGGAGCCAATGCACCTCAAATTTCCAGAGTCATCTGTAAAATAGTAGATTAATGTGGTAAATAAAGATCAATGTCCAGATGTAGGTTCAGGAGCCATTTAATAGACTCATCCACGAACAGCCAAAGTATAACTGACAAAACCAATCTTTGACCATTCTAAGAATGATCAGACAAGAGGAATCTACATTCTATGAGGAAGCAAGTGTTAATGAGCAAAGTAATACATTACACATCTCCCTCTTATACAATGACAATAAAAATAATAAAAGAAATGAGAGAAAAGAGAAGTATGGCAAGAAAACACAAGTCACGCTTAACAGTGGAAACAAAAGAAAGATTAAACATAATCTTTCATATAGGCAGGTGCTCTGCATAATCTCTGACTTCTCATGCGAGGGGAAAAGGAATTGTTGGGACGGGATATAGGGAGCTTGAATGAAGGAGTAGATTCACAAACAGTATCAGAACCATCTTGAGAAACATTTCTCGATCTAATCACAACTACTCTACTTTTATTCCAGATCCTTCCATCTTGTGTCTTAATGGCATTACCAAACACCTTGATAACAGGTCTGACGTTTGTATATTTAGACCATGAACTTCTCCCAACAGGTGCCTTTATTTTTACAAAATCACCTACTTTGATTTCCTGAAATCGAACACATTTTTTTTTATCAAAGTAAGCCTTCCTACATGCTTGTTTCTCTAACTCCCTCTCCCTCCAAACACCAATATGATTGTCAACAAACCCTTTGTTTAGATTCATCCAACCAGGACACAACATTGTGTTGGGTACTCTTCCTTTGAATAACTCAAAAGGGGATTTACCAGTGGTAGAGTGAGGGGAGCTCCGGTAAGCCTCAATTCTTTCCCTAAGTGCTTCTTTCCAATTTAAACCATTGACTCTAGCAAGTTGGATACATTCTTTTAGTGTTTTATTTACTCTCTCTACTGCCCCATTAGTTTCTGGGTGGTACAAAGAGGACAGTTTGTGTGATATGCCACATTTGGTGAGATAGGCATCAAACTGTGCCGAACAAAACTGAGGGCCATTGTCTGACAAAATACTGTTAGGAAAACTTTCTCTCATAAATATCTCAGACAAAAACTTAATAATAGACTCGGAAGTTATCTCACTGACAGCACACACTTCAATCCAACGGGAATATAGGTCAACTAAAACTATCAAATAAGGGGCGTCAGAAACACCAGTAAGAGGACCCAAGATGTCAATAGCTAATTCATCCCAAGGATGATTAGGTAAAGCTCTACAAACCATAGGCATCTGTCTAGTTTTCAGGATTTTGTCACTTGCGCAACACTCTACACAATCTCTGACCATACGTTCTGTCTCCAAATCCATGCCAGGCCACCAAAACTGGGTGCGCAACATTTCCTTAGTTTTTACTATACCCTGATGCCCAGAGTGTGCATGCAACAACAATCTTTTCCTTAAAGTATTGGGAGGGATAAGCCGCAAACCTCGTGTCAGCAGATCATCAGTTATCGATAATTCATGTGAAACTAGAGACCATGGTTTCTCTAAACGCTTGTTATCCCTCAGTAAGGATATTACTTTACTTAGCTCTTCATCTTTTTGTAATTCTTCTTTCCACTCATCTTTCCCAACAACACCCTCAGTAACTTCACAAACATCAAGAAAATCATCGTCATCTACAATTACCTCATCATTGCAAAGATCATTTCCTTTGACAAGTCTTGAAAAGCAATCTGCTGCCTTATTCGATACACCAGGTAAATATTGCACCTCAAAATCAAACTCCTGTAAGGATATTATCCATCTTCTAATCCTTGAAGAAATTGAATCTAACCCTTTCTTGCAAAAAACCTCTTTCAAGGGTTTATGGTCTGACTTTACAATGAATTTTGTGCCCCAGACCAAATTCTTAAATTTTTTAAGAGCCCAAAAAATAGCTAACGACTCTTTTTCAATAACCGAGTAATTAAGCTCGGGACCACGAAGACATCTTGATGCACAGGCAATAAGGGAATCATTACCATCTTTGTTTTGTACTAAAACCGCTCCCAGACCTTTATCACTAGCATCGGTATATACAAATGTAGGCAGGCCAGGAACAAATGCCTGAAGCCATGGAGCATTTTTTAACTCTTTCTTTATCTCATCAAATTCTTTTTTACAGTCAACTGATAACTCAAATGTCACATTTTTAGCGGTGAGCCTTCTCATATTCTTTGTCTTATCCGCAAAATGTAAAATAAACTTCCCATAGAACTCAACCATTCCAAGAAATGATAACAACTCATCTCTATTTACCGGCTCCACCATGTTATCAATCGATGTGACCAACTCAGACTTAGGAAAAACACCTTCACTCTTAATACAGTGACCAAGATAGTTCACTTCCTCTAACCCAAACTTGCACTTTTCCTTCTTAAGAGATAACCCAGAATCTGACAATCTCTTCAACACCTCACACACTCGTTCATTATGTTCTTGTATGTTGGCACCATAAATTAGTAAATCATCCTGATAGCATTTCACACCTAAGAGACCTTTTAGTATGTGAGTCATAATCCGTTGAAATACTGAGGCTGCTGAGATTAATCCGAATGGCATCCTTTTAAATTTAAAGGTTCCCATAGGGGTAATGAAAGCAGTCAGATCTTGGCATGCGGTATCTAGTTCCACTTGGTGGTATGCAGAAGCTAGATCTAAAGTGGTAAAGTACTTCGCTCCTTCTAATGTCCCCACAATCTCATCAATGTTTGGCAATGGAAATCTGTCTACAATTACCTCCTTATTCAGAGCCCTCAAATCAATACATAAACGAATTTCTCCGGTAGGCTTCTTAGCTATAACAATTGGAGCCAACCATTCTGTAGCTTCTACTGGTTCTATTATGTTATTATCAATTAATTTTTCAATCTCTTTTTGCACTTTACCTTGTTCTGCTAAGGGAATCCTCCTTACCTTTGCTATAATAGGTATAGCATTCTTTTTCAACTTTATGCAGTGCTTGTAGCCCTTTAAACATCCTAACTGTTCTTTAAACACATTGGGAAACTTTCCTGCAAACATCTCCGACAAGTTTTCCACCTGTTGTATCTGCACCTGAGGTGAAGCATTGGGATCAAGTGTTACTCCTAAATCTCGCTGATCTCTCCAACTGATCAAGGCATCACCAAAATTAGTCACATAAATGTTACCAGGAATGATGCGACTTCCCAACTCAAGAGTGGCCATAAAATATCCAAATATTTTAATAGGCTTTTTCCCATAACCTAAGGGTATTATGTCGCTTTTGAAGAGTTTGACACTATCTCCAAAAGTCTTACGTAATAATTCTTGGTCAATCATGGTGATTTGGGAACACGAATCAAACTTAAACTCAATCATAGCATGATCGACTTTTACCAAGTGTGAGGGATGTTCCAAAGGACCACTATCGACTTGGAAAGTCACAGTCTTCACCTGTGGTTGAGACCATTTTCTATATACATTATCTCTCTTACCACTTTTAGTCCTACAACACTTAGAGAAATGACCTCTTCTACCACAGTTGTTACAAATTGACTTCAAAGCAGGGCAATTTGGTGAATTAGCTAAATGCCCATTATTTCCGCATCTAAAACAAGAAAATTTATTAGAAACATTAAAGTTCGGATTGTAATTATTCGTTCCATTTTCATTTTTCTCTCCAGACGATTTTTCTTCTTTCTTTACTTGACACACCACTTCCTCAACTTTAGATTCACTTTTCTTTTCAGGCTCATTCATTTTTTCTTTTTCCTCCTTCAACTCATCAACGCATTTTGTCATGTGCTCAACTTGTTTTGCTATAACAAGAACTTCATCTAATGGTGGTTCATCCTTTAGCCAAAGTTCCTTCCGAATACTGTCATGAGCACATTTCAAAACAAATTGATCTCTTATTCTCTCATCCAAAGTCTGTCCAAATTTGCAAGATGAAGCCAACTTTCTTAGTGCAGAAACATATTCCTCAACTGATTCGTCTTTCTTTTGTCCCCTTAAGCCGAAATGATATCTCTCCATTATCGTGCTTAGTCTAGGAAGATAATGTCGGTCTAATTGTTCAATTGCTATTTCATATTCGTTTAAATTTCTTTGCTCAGATGCAGTGAGTTCAGGTAAATGTTCTAATACATCTTGACCTTCTCCTCCCAGACAGTGTAATAGTAATGAATGTTTCCTTTCTGCACTTAAATTCGTGCCACATACTCTTGCATAATTAGCAAAAATCTTTTTCCATTTCTGCCATTTTACGTTTGGCTCACCTGGACTTGTTAAGAAGAATGCAGGTTGTGTTACATTCTGCATTTTCCTCTTTTTTTTTTATTATGTTCTTTTAAATTTGAGAAGATAAAAAAAATTGCTGTTTTCTTTTCAATTTTAATCTCAATGCTCCTTGTAATATGCTCCTTGTAACAATAAATAGAATGTTAATAGCAGTGTTATTTTAAAGGAAAAAAATAATTAAAGAGAAAGACTTCTTTTCAATACTAATATCCTCTTTTTTTTTTTATTGTTGATGTCACAATTCAATAGTTCTCTAGGCGTGCTCTCAGTGTTCTTTTGTTAAGAATTTTAACTTTGTAAAGATTCTTGGGTACTTCACAATGCTCTCTTTCTTCAAGATAAGTACAAAGTTCTTCCTTTGGAATCATCAGGCGTCACAAAGCCCTTTGTTTATGTGACGCGCATTTTCCTTCAACCTAGCACTGTGCGTCAAAGCTCCTTCAAAGAGAGGCTGAGTTCTCCTCAAAACGAGGCTAGGTCTATTTCCTCATTGACGCGCAAGCGCAGCGTCATTGAAACGCACCACCATTTTGTTTTACGAGCAGAGCGAGGAGATGCACAGTGAGCGCGAGGGAATGTGCAAGGTTTTAAAACAAAGACGAGCGCGCGCCTTTAATTTTATTATTATCCCTTTTTTTTAAATGAAATTCAAGTCCCTTTCTTCCAACTATCCTCCCGCTTGCTCCTCACCGTACAAGCTCTTCTTCAAAGACGGTGATGATTTTCTTACTCGGCCGCTGGGAAGACTACGCTTCCTTAAATGTTTGTACAGCCGCTGGAGAGGTGTCAGGGACGGCCGCGTGTTGAGGCAGAGAGGTAGGATCGTCGCCAGTGTAAAATAGTAGATTAATGTGGTAAATAAAGATCAATGTCCAGATGTAGGTTCAGGAGCCATTTAATAGCCTCATCCACGAACAGCCAAAGTATAACTGACAAAACCAATCTTTGACCATTCTAAGAATGATCAGACAAGAGGAATCTACATTCTATGAGGAAGCAAGTGTTAATGAGCAAAGTAATACATTACATCATCCAGTACTCTTAAGCAGGTAGAGGCTTTCAAACATGCAATGCTGCAATTTTCCAGGCAATTCTTGGTCGCCTTGAAGCATCTTTGAGCACCATGGATCCACCGAATCCCACAGTAAGACTTGCGACTGCACCAACGGAACCCATCAGGGCTCCGCCCAGCATCTCAGCGGCACTGAGCTTGAAACAGCAATCAGAAATAGCAATTTCTTAAAGGAGAATCACAGTGAAGATTTTCCTCATGTACACACCCACAAAACACATCAGTTACAGCCTTCCCTCATTCTGCCATGCAAACGCGTATACCCACATTCACAATTTCAACAAAATTCTACCATACAGCACACTATAGTGTGTACCACAGAAGATGACAGTACAACATATTAACTGCCTCAGCAAATCAAAATGCCAAGAGTATACGTGCCTGTCTGTTGCAGTCCCTTTGAGTTGGGAGAGGTGAGTGCTTTCTCAATAACTCACAGTTATATCGATTACCAGCATGAATGCAAGAAAGCACTGGAGCACCCAAACAGTCCAATTATAGCTCAGTGGTGTGTCTGCTGTGGAAAAAGGGATACTCTGTCCACTACCCATTAGGAGATAACTGCACTGTGTGTTTTCTTAAAGATCAGAGATTGCTCCCAAAGAGTTTAAGTTAACCCAAAAGAGTAGTTTTTATTGCCATGGTAAAACTGAAAAATTCCTAGGCTAATAAAATCCTAATCGGATCAAAAGCAGGTAATAGATGGGTTAAATGGAGTACTGCAAAGGGCTCAGTACAAATCTCAACAAACTCGAAGAAAGAACAGTTTCATGTGGTCAAATTTAGTAAATTCACCAAACAATAACTTTTTTGAAGACTCGACACTGGGTAGGTGGAGTGAAAGACTGATAAATATAAAACAAACGTTTCTGTTCAGTAGAACTGATACAATATAGTGAATCAAAGTCTAAAATACCTCCATACATTACAGCTTCAATACGATCCCTCATTTGGCCATTGTGCCCATGAGGCGAGGCCAGAGGTGCTGTTCCATTCGGACCTGGAACAACCAGTGGTCCAACCAAAAATGCGCATGCCCCTCCAAAGTAACTAAGCATTGATGCAATGGCAGTAGCTGTGGCACGCTCATCCGGGGAAAACCATGTTGTGGAGAGGAAAGGAGCAGCATTCATTACAGTTGGGCCCGCTAAGCCATTGAACAGCTGCCCTGCATGTATCAGCCTGAAACAGAGACAATAAGGATAGTTAGAGATGCATGGCATTCAATATCAATGCATAGACATTGCCAGTCAGGATTCTATAGCTGGACTGGAAGCAAGAATTACGTTTTTATCTTTTTTTGTTTTACTCAAAAGCTTCAAACAACCTTAAAGTCTCATTATAGCCACATACACACACACACACTAAGAATCATTTGATAAGAACAACAAAAATCACATGAGAAAAAAGCTGCCTAAACAGATCAGAGTCCCCAGTACAACCCAGATTTCTCCCTTTATTTGCTGCTCAACAGCTTAAGATAAGTGCTATTTTGTCATTTACTTCACCTCACTGCTTCTACTGTTAGAGCCATTTCAGTTTTGTATGCTTTGTACATAACGCAACAGCAACACTGCGGTATGTCATATTCATACATTCATTGGTGCCTCCAGAGAACGCCAAGCTTGATGTAGCAGAGCATTTACTTTTCAGGCACATAGGTCAGATGAGCTCTGCTTGTTATGGCTGCAGGCAGCGAGTATCTGGTCCGCAACACAGGGTAAATGGTGCTATATCTTGTGTTTTACTTTGCATGTTCCCCGGTGCATTCACTGGTCCTTGCTGCTCAGCCAGTATGAATGCACTGTGCGGAATGTTCGAGTGCAGGGTGATGCAATGGGAGTGCAGGCTCATTAGCAGGGAGGTTTCTCTTGGTGGGGCTATCCCAACATCCAAGCTAAGTACCTATAATATACCTGCAACTAGGATCAATAAACAATCTTATATTATCTATAACTGGGCTAATGGACTTCATTACTACAGTGAAACTTCAGGTAATCTAGTCTTTCTTTTCTAAAGGTCCCAGGGACTTTGCAGGTATTGGAGGTACAGGCTGGGATGTGTTTATTTCTTCAAAGAAAGAGTTCAGGCAGACTTTACAAAGGGACAAGCTGGTGCCATGAGCAACTTTGGGAGGCAGTTGCTTCTGGCTGTTCACCGCAATGAACCACCATTATGGAGAAAACCTGTACCACCACAATCTTTCTCTCTTCCAACCAGGGTTCTCCAAACAGTAAATTGTTCGTCTCTATTGCGCTTCTATCTTTCCACAGATGAAGAATCTTGAGAGCCGATTTTTCTGAGATGAGTGATTGCACATTTCAAATGGAGGTACAGTTAGTTATTTGGGCTGCCTTAAAGCCGCTGTATAAGACACTGAAATCAAGCCTTTTCCTAACTTGCTCCCACCACTTTCTCCAAGGGAAGAGGGAAAGGCTTCTCTGGTACTTTGGGGATATGGGTAAAGTGGAAAGGCACTGTCGTACTAAAGCTGAAGCAAAACTTAACTGGCCACTACAATCTGATTTTTGGGAACAATTTTAAAATGTACTTTTAACCAAAGAGTCACCCACCCAGGCTGAATTAACCCACTAAGAAGGTATTAGGTTTCTTGTAAATGGTTCAATCAGTCTAAATAATAACCTAAAGCAAGACAGCGAGCACACAATCTCATATGAAAGAACAATCAGATGGGAATTATGGAAGAATTTACAAGTGATGGCCATATAGGAGGTCCTAGAGAAGCTTCCTCAGGTGACTAAGCCATTCTCCACAATACACTCAATACCAGTAACTCCTGCTACAAGACATGATCAACCCTTATATTGTTCTTTTAGGTCTTTGGACTGGGTGCCACCACAGAAGATGCCATATATGTGCAGGATTTTTTAGGAACACCCACTGATAGAGACGTGCTTATCTACTTTAGGGCAGAAATCCCCAAGCTACCTTGGTATCTTTAAGACCTGAAATACGTCTCAAATGACAGCCTTCATGGGCATATTATTTTTGAGAAACCTGAAGAAGAAACAGACAGGTTGTGGAATTCATATCAGGACAGAGAAGGATAATACGGTCTAACATTTTTGGCTCCAATAAAGAAAAGTACTGAAATGTAGTTAACAGCTTTTAAAAGGGGGGTAAGGGTAGTCTGAGGTAGAAAAGTGAGGACAGTAACGCCTAGGTCACTGAGATAGTGCTAATGTGAGTACAACATAAGGTTAACATGAATGGTCTGCAAAGGTAAGGAATAGGTGTAACTATTAGGATGGGCTTGGGTCATTCTGAAGACACACATTGGCAATAATAGACAGTGGCGCTGTGGGGGCAGTGAGGCGGGCCTGGTGGGTAGGTAGTGGAGTTTGATATACGACAAGAAAATGGAAAGCAAATAAATAAATAAATAAAACCACTTACCTTGCGCTTGTCGCATCGCCGACATGTGGCGAGCGCAAAGTAAGTGGTTTTAATTATTTATTTGCTTTCCACTTTCCAGTCGTATGTCAAACTCCACTACCCCCACCCCCCCACCCGAACAAATCCCGTCCCACCTCACTGCATTACCTGTACGAACTGCCACTGACAATAGATGAAACACTTGAAAGCTGAGAAAAATAAAACTGTGATGAGGGGAATTATTCAAACAATCTCAGTCACTATTAATTACTCTGGCCTGCATTCCACTCCATCAGTTTTAGGACTATGAGGAAATAGAAATTTTACGTGGTCAATGTGTCCCCTGCATGTACCCCACGTTTAGTGTATGTTCATGTCACCCATGCACTTTCCCTCTCATGCCTGTAATAATAATGTCTCTGCATTTCAGTCCCACATTAGAATGTCAGTTACCAAGCCGTCCATGAAAGAAACGTTAATTCTGCACTGAGGCCTATGTTGCCAATGTATTTGCATGGTGCACGTTTAAAAGTCGAGATGAACCCGTTTTGTGGCTCAGCCTGAGCCAGGACCCGAATTTAGGCTCCATGCCTCCAGACCCTCTGAAAGCTGCAGCTCAGCTACGTATCCCTGACCTCTCGCATACTTTCTGCTCAGCCGAGAGGGGCCCAGCCCGGCTTGCCAAGACAGTATTCTGCACACCGTTATCTGCTTGCTCCACAGAAACACATTCCTGCCCAGTGAAGTAGGTAAACATAACCCGCCTGCAGAAGATAGGGCCTAGCCTTTCTGTCTCCGTTTAAGTGATTTACAGAGCTTGCATCCATAGAAAGCCCATGGCCCCCACGCAATGCACGAAGACGTATATGCACACACTGGCTCTTGGTGATGAGCAACCTTTGCTCGAGCGACCTTTACTTCAGACAATACATCCTCCAAACTCAAGATATCAGATAATACCAGACGTGCAGGTCGTCCCGACACTGAAGGTTTCTCTACTAGATCGAAAGTCAGCTCCCCCCAGCTTCCCCCAGTTACACGTTAATTGTACGTCATGACCAAGTTGCACGCACAAGTAGGGTAAAGGTTCCAGCTGACCATGCAGACCCCCTCCATGTATCCACCCACCTATGACTCACCTATGACTCCTCAAGTGAACGCCTCCTTACACGCCCTCTTGCACGCCCACATGCTCTTATCTCTCTCTTTCTCTTGCTCTGCCTGGAGCGCTCCTCCTTCTCTATGCAAGTTAATGTATTTCCAATGTATAAATATTGTACTCTGTGAATAAAGTTCTGAAGACCCTTCCTGAACCTTAGTGGTGATGGAACCCGATTCTCCCTTAACTCGAGTTACTGAAATAAAGCCCTTTTGAATCGGACACCACGGACTCTGCCTCTCATTATATGCACGACCCATTGTTTAAGTATAGAAATTCCGACAGGGTAATATTTAATTTACCACATAATTCTGGCGCCCGAATAGGGACAAGTCCCCTTCCCCACGCGCCGGTGATGTAGGTCCAGCCCTTGCCCCCTTCTACAGCCGTGACGGACTCCAAAGTGTACACGCCAGCGGGACTTCCTGCTTACTCCCTCAGGCCCACGAGGAGGACGGACTGCGACCAGGCATCCACACGAGGCGGTGAGGATTGCGGATCATCCCAACCAGAGCCCAAGCCGTGAGAGAGCAAGGTCTGAGGTTTCCAGAGGCCCACCTGTTCCGAGGCGCATGCGCAGCACCGCAGTCACGCAGTATCGAGTTTCCGAGGCCTTCAAGTTCTGCTTCCCGGTGAGTACCGTTACTACAGGGAACGCATAAAGTTTCAAGACGGGTTCATTTATTTGAGCTCGGTAAAGACGTGTCCGTTCACACAGGCACGGTAAAGACAGGTCCATTTCGGTGGGCACAGTAAAGACGTGTCTCTTTACGAGACCGGTATGGCTGTACTGTATTCCAGTGCATAAAGATTAACAGTTTTCAAGTTCATGTTTTTCCCCATGTATCAGTTAGAATGTATCTGTTTTTGATGTTTTAGTGTTGTAGTATGAATGGTTGTTTCAGTCAGTCTATTTTGGTGTATATTGTGTTTTCGTTAAGTTAGTTTCAACATGCCACTGTTCTCGAAATTACGTCAGATAGGGACCAGGAAAGGGATACTCGAAGAGTCAGTTCCCGTCCCGCCTAGAGACACACCTGGTCATTTCATGTACAATAAACATGGGCTAGATGCCATATTGTTTTTAGACTTATGGGTAGATTACACGAAGGATTTAGAGGAGAAGTACAGATGGCCTGCCTCAGGAACATGGGATTCTGAATGCATTATGAAAGTAGAGGAAGCGCTGTGGAAAAGGAAAGTAAGACCGTCTCAGAAAGATGCCATTGAGTTATGGCGTAAAGAGTCACATAGGAGGGCAGAGAAAGAATTCCACCAAGCAGAGAGAAGTAAACAAGCAGCGGAAAAAGCCAGAGAAAAAGAACTGCGGGAAGAGGGGGAACGGGTCAGGGCAGAACAGGCCGATAGAGAAAGAAATGCCCTTGTTGCTGGTATTTATCCCGTCCTCTCAGAAGAACTAGCTAAAGTGACCCCCTCAGAAATACCCCGTAGGTCGCATACGCGACCACCAGTACCCTTTAGAGTACGTAGAACAAAGCCGACAGCCTCTGAAGCTTTTATTTCCTCCTATCTAGAAGAGCCCGCACCGGACTATGTAAACGCAGAATTCCCTCCGCCCCCATCACAGGATCAGCTCGTACAGCTTCAGCTTCCGCAGGTCGTGAAAGACGACGTAGGTGCCGGGGCAGTGGGAGGGGGGCCACCGCCAACGCCACGAACCCCGCCAACGACACGAACACCGCTAGGGCTAGGGCCACCACGAACGCCACAAATGACATCAACACCATTTAAGTATGTAGGTGTAACGATCCCACGTTGTATATACGATCCAGTACACGGAGAGGGTGCAATGCTCGTGTTTTCACTAAGATGAAGACATGCCGTCGACTATTTGATCACATTACCAGGCATGAAGGAACACCTAGATAAAATATACCATTTCATTAGAACGGGGGAGGGACCCGAGAGTATAGAAGAGGCCATGGACCACAGAAAGGTGGAGGTTAAGAACTTCATTTTACGTTTTATGATCAACTGTCTGATCAGGGAACAAGACCAACTAGACAAAGATGTAAATAAAGGTCTGATGGATTGGAGTGACAACATAGCTGCCGGTCGGCATGACAAACAGGGACAGACAGAAAGTATGTACAGGAAAATATGAAAGGAGATCTTAGAAATACACAAGGAAGAGTCTGATGGGAAGTATGAGTCATCAACGGAAGATATTGAGCCAGAAACCGAGGAAAAGGACAAAATAAATTACGTAGGCAAAGCACAACAGTTTGACAGGCCCAAGTGTCTCGACTACCGCAAACAGGGACATTCTATAAAAGAAAGATATTCCCTTGAAAATCTATTCCAAGCTACTGAAAAGGCCCTGAAAAGACGGGTAGAGAGCGAACGATCCCACACCCCACACGAAAAGGAGTTGGCCCGGTCAGCCGTCCAGTGGGTGTCTAATTCTAAGATATATAGCAATGACATAGTGGCCCAGACTTTCTTGAGCCTTCCGCCGAACGAACAGCGTTTGGCTGGTATTTACATGGTTTAACATTTGATAACGTTGTATGAGAGTCAATATTCTGATCCCGGTCCCTTGTATAAATTACTGGACGATATTCTTCTAGACAGATGGACAGACCTGGGTAATGAATTAATTAGTGTCATTCTGGATCAACGACATAAGTACTTGACTTCTCTGACCACATGCATGTTTCCCGCCCCACACCACGACAGAAAGAACTTACACATAGACAGACAGAACCCCCTACGAGAGGTACATCCCGTCAAAAATACAGCGGGTGAGCTTCAACGAGTGTATGTTTACACACCCTTGACGAAACTAGAAATACTGGAAATGAAAAAGATGTTGCCCTGCCATGATAAAGACCTGGGGGGGGTTTCACCGTGAATTAAAGGACATTCTCCGCATAGGGGATTACACGTACGCTGACATTATAAAATTATTGAAAGTACTGTTGCCTGCTGGTATTTAGGAAAAGCTTAAGGAAAAAGACTGGGAGGTGGGAGAGAAAAAGTTACGTTGGGCAGAATTGGAAGCAGAGGATAAAGACCGGCACCCTGGTGTTGGTCTTGGGGACAAAGCTAAAGCACTACCTGAACTCCTAATACAGGTTTTGCCGAGACTATTGATTACTAAAAAGGAAGATTGGGATGCTATTTCAGCCTGTAAACAGAAACAAGACGAGGACACAAGCGATTTCTATTCCAGATATCGAGAAATGTTTTTCTATTAATAGTGGCCTTAAGCCCAGTAGCGAGTCATATCCACATCTTTTCGTGAGCAAACTAGTAGAGAATTCCTTACCCCCGATCAAGAATAGAGTACTGAAGGTTGAGAGTACTTGGCAAGCAAATAGCCCTTCCCAAATGTTGCAAATGCTACAATATCACCAGAACAGAATTAGAGAGGAACAGGATCATGAAAAGAGACGCATGAAAGACACGAAAATGAAAGTGCTGGTTGCCCAAACGGTACCAGCTAATGCGAACAAAAAGGGCACGACACTTGTTAATGGGAACTGTAATTATTGCAAACAGCCAGGTCACTTTGTAAAAGATTGTGCCGTCCTGAAACACAATATAGCTACAGGCAAGACGAAAGAACGACCGCATCCTCCTAGGCAGAATAGCACCCCACAAAACACGCAACAGACAGTAGCGAATTTTCCACCCCCACCACCACCTGCCACACAACATGCCACACAACAAATGTATCAGTACACGCAGTCAGACTATCCAGAATACCAACAGTTCTCATGAAACAGCCTAGAGAGGGAAGTTGGCTTGCCCCTTATTGAGGTTCCTGTAGATCAAGAGGGCCCTTATGTACATAGTTGTGTATTGGGAAAGTATAAAAAGTTTCTGATTGACACAGGGGCGAGCAGAACTACCATCAGCCATGACGAGGTTCCAGGGGCACCCCTCTCAGGCTCACAGAATGTTTCCCTGGAATATTCAGGAAAGCCTATTGTTAACGAAGTGTCGAAACCAGTTTCCCTAGGAGTAGGTCCATTGTCACGTACCACAGACTTGCTACTTACCAGATCATGTCCAGAAAACTTGCTTGGTATAAAGACATTAAAAGAACTAGGAGCAGTTATATGTTGTTCTCCGGAAGGAGTACGACTGTTCTTACGTGATTTTAAAGGACATTATGTGTTGAAAGATTTTGACCACAGACTCCGGAATGTACCACAGCACCTATGGGCACAAGGTCCGACTGACGTAGGTTACATGCACATTACACCACACCGTGTCACTCTCAAGACAGGAGTAGTACTACCACGTATCCGACAATACAAGTTACCACCTGATGCCATAGTAGCCTTACTGAAAATTGTTGACGAACTCATTGGACAAGGGGTGGTAGTAGAGACTGACTCGAATGTATGTAATTCACCTGTCATCCCTATTCTTAACCGAACAGACCCTAATGCACCACCAGTTTACAGACTAGTTGTGGACCTTCGAGAATTGAATAAATGTGTAGTTCCTCAATACCCAGTGGTTCCAGATATTTCTTCATTACTGACTGCTATTGATTCTGAGGCAACGTTCTTTACTGTAATTGACTTGAAGAATGCCTTTTTCAGTGTCCCAATTCATCCCGATAGTCAGTACCTCTTCGGATTCAGTTTAAATGGACGCAGCTTTAAATTTACGAGAGCTCCCCAAGGTTTTACAGAGAGTCCTAGCATTTACAGCCAAGCATTAAAAAGACAGCTAGACAGTATTCATATGCCTACCGACACTGCGCTGCTCCAGTATGTAGACGACATCCTAATCACAGCACGATCAGAACCAGACTGCGAAAATGCATCACTGACAGTTTTACACTTTCTGGCAGACAAGGGGCACAAAGTGTCCCCTTCAAAGTTGCAATTCTGTGCACAGCAAGTGGTATACCTTGGACACTTGCTGTCCAAGAGGGGTAGACAGCTGACACAAGAACGTATTCAGTTAATTGCTAATCTTTCACAGCCCAAGACACAAAAGGAAGTACGGGCCTTCATTGGCCTCACTTCATACTGCAGACAATGGATTCCCCAGTATGCCTATCTAGCCAAACCACTCATACAGTTGACATCACAGGAGGCAGCGTCTTCGGCTGTCCTCCCTTGGACACAAGAACATACTTTGGCATTTGAAGAATTAAAAAGAGCCTTATGTCAAGCACCAGTTTTAGCGACTCCTTGTTACCGCAAACCCTTTACGCTTTTTGTCACTGAACGAGATGGAACAGCATTATCTGTCCTCACACAAGATCAAGCAGGAAAACACAAGCCTTGTGCTTATTTTTCTAGTACACTGGATCCAGTGGCCCAGGCTCTGCCTGTGTGCCTGAAATCAGTTGCAGCAACAGCCCTAGCTATAAGACAGAGTGACTCCATAGTGCTGGGACACCCTCTGACAGTTCAGGTACCACATGCAGTGGAAGTTCTCTTGAACAGGACACAGACACAGCACTTGACTGTAGCGAGACTGACAGGATATGAACTGACGTTATTTCAGCCACACATAGAGATCAGACGATGCAATATTCTCAACCCTGCTACACTTTTGCCCTCAAGTACAGTAGACACTGCACCACATGACTGTGTGGAAGTGATAAATACAGTGACGAAACCAAGACAAGACCTGACAGACATCGCACTGCCAGACCCTGACCTGACACTTTATGTTGATGGTTCATGCATGAGAACAAGCACAGGAGAGTTAGTGGCCGCATATGCCGTGACCACTGATACTGAAGTCATAGAGACACAAAGAATAGACACACTGTCAGCACAAGCAGCAGAGCTCATCGCTCTGACACAAGCCTGCATAAGAGCCAAGAACTTGAAAGTGAACATATATACAGATTCACAGTATGCTTTTGGTGTTGTTCATGATTTCGGAGTGTTATGGAGGGAGAGAGGTTTCTTAACCTCTCATGGGGCTAAAATTCAGCACGGTCCGCTTATTCAGGCTCTGTTAGAAGCAATACATTTACCTACAGCCATAGCCATCCTGAAATGCAAAGCACACACCAAAGTTACAGACACCATTTCCCAGGGTAATGACCTGGCAGACCGAACCGCTAAGCTTACAGCCCAGACTCTAAAAGACCCGACAAAGACAGAGGTACCGTTACCGACTAAAAGCATGACAGTCAGGGATCCTTCACAAGATGTACTCGACATACAGACACATGCCACTCCAGACGAAATAAAGAAATGGACTGAACAAGGAGGGGTCCAGACTGACCAAGGTTGGATGACAAAAGGCAAAGCTACATGGTTTCTCCCAGACTCTATGGTACAAGTCATCATAAACACAGCACACAGTCCAGCACACTTGGGAGAAAAGGCAATGCTAGACAGCTTACAGAATATCTGGTTTAACAAGCACCTACGTGCAGCAGCGAAACAGAAAGTACGTACCTGTATGATCTGTTGCCAGTTCAATCCAGACAAAGGCATTCCGGTGGAACAAGGTGGATTTCATCCTCCTGACCATCCTTTTGAAGTCCTCCAGATGGATTATATCCAGATGGGCAGATGTAGAGGTTACAAGTATGTCCTGGTAGTTGTATGTGCACTATCCAGATGGACAGAAGCGTACCCAGTCCCAGATTATACTGCTGTGACCACCGCCAGGCAATTGGTGCGTGAGTTTTTCCCCAGGTACGGATTGGCCCGTGTCGTGTACTCAGATAATGGTCAACCATTTTCCTCTGAATTAATGAAACAAGTGTCCCTTCTGTTAGGATACCAGTGGAAGTTTCATTGTGTACGACACCCTGAAGCAGCTGGACTTGTCGAGCGCCATAATCAGACACTTAAGACGAAATTAGCAAAAGTCTGTGCAGAAAAAGGCGTGGATTGGATGGTAGCCTTGCCGGTTGCCCTCTTTTACATGCGTATGGTAGCTCATTCCAGAACAGGCCTATCTCCGTACGAAGTGGTTTTCGGTAGACCACCGAATATGTGGGGTACGCCTATGCCTAAGAAAATAACTGAGGTTGACAGTAACATGCTGACAGATTACCTGGCTTCCTTGATGTCTGCACTACTCTCTTGTCGTTCACAGGTTGCCGCTGCCTTCCCTGACAACACCCAAGTCAAGGAACATGCCATCGTCCCTGGTGATCACGTGTATATTCGGAATTTTGATCGATCAAGCCCCCTTGAGCCGCGCTGGAAGACACCGAAATTAGTACTGCTCACCACGAGGACTGCCGTCAAGGTCGAAGGACGCAAAGGTTGGCTTCATGCCCAACACTGCAAGAAATTCTTTGGAGATTCCGGAACTTTGATCAAGACTAAAGACAGTCCCGATAGTACTGACTCTAAGCCCCCTTTGCTAGAAAAGACTCCGCAACAGGAATATAGGTCCAAGTTACGATCTAGTAAGTCAGACAGTGTTTAATTGTTTAAGTCCACTAGGTGGTGAATCGGTTAGACAGGTTCCTGACATGTATAAGATCGTAGACCAGAATAGTAAAAAGAGAGAAAGGAGAGAAAAGTACTGCAAGACATTACGCAGTAGATGTATAGTAACTGATTTTTATGTCTCTTCTAAGTATAACTATAATATGTATCAGTTTGACACTACATGTTTTCTTTCCTCCTATTTCTTCACGTATACACTTTTCTTTTAATGACACCGTAGAGCATACATTCAGTGATCTGCCACCCCATGAACTGTCATATCGACTAGCCCTGCGCAACAATACCTTTATTTGAATGTTGCACAATTCTCATCAGACCAGCAATGCAACAAATTGCTGGGTATGTGGCCGACTCCCACCTTATCAGAAAACGACGGGAGTTCTGCCCCTTTTTCCTTTTCCGTTCTCGCACAATGGTTCGTGCGGAGCATGGTTTGCCTTAATGTCGTCACTAGACAGAAAGTCCGCAGTTTCTCAGGGTGTCTGGATATGGGGAAACTTGAATACAGTTATGAATGAGGCATGTTTTCCAGACAAAGACGGTCTTCCCCAAAGGAAGGGGACCGATCTAGAAAATGAAGTGTACGAGCAAGGAAATGCTTCCCTTAACTTTATGATTCTGAATGTCCAGCCCGAGCAAAATACAGGTCCACCGTTTATATCAGTCCTACCAGTAAAAGGTGAATTGTGCGTTAGAAAGAAAGGATCAGTGCATTTGGGACACAGTGAATGTAATACTGTAGTCGAGTTTAATGATAAAGGAAAGTCTTCTTTCAAAGCTTCCGGCCATTCCTATTTCATTTGCGGTCAGACAGCCTATGTACGTCTGCCCTTAGACTGGGGTGGGACATGTTATATAGCGTTCCTGCTGCCACCTGTCTTTCTTGCCCCATCCCATTATCATCGAGATTCACGACTAGTACATGTTAGACACAGGAGGGAGATCGATTCCCCAGTGGTTGATCAGACTGAGTCAGTTTGGGAGCAATATACGGATTTTATTAAAGGATACTTCTGGTTCATAGGTCCCGTCCAAAACAGTAAACTCATACGCAGGTTAACAAGAACTCTAGAAGCAGTAGTGAATGAAACTACATCTGCCCTGGCGAACTTGACCGAGGAGCAGTCTGCCATACGACTTGTTGTTCTTCAGAATCGTCTTGTTCTTGACGTCATCCTGGCAGATAGGGGCGGGGCTTGTAGAGTGATCGGCTCCAGTTGTTGCGTGTTTATTCCTAATAACGCACCATCCGTGTACGCAGCAATAACAAGACTCCACAAGATAGTTCACGAGATGCATCAAGACCCATGGACTTGGTCCAGTTGGCTCTGGGGTGTAATATCGGGATGGGGATGGACAGTGTTGTCATTCCTAGGAATTATACTGCTTATGATATTCGGTTGCTGTCTCTGTCTGCAATGTGGCCCGGCGATTTGCGGCCTGTGTGCCACTGCCTGTATTCCCCATCCACGTATACAAAAGAGAAAAGACAAACAAATGATGCTGTATGATCAGGTATACGGTCTCATGAATATAGATGTGTCCTGAAAGGCACAGTAGGGGACAAGGAGGGAATGAGGAAATAGAAATTTTATGTGGCCAATGTGTCCCCTGCATGTACCCCACGTTTAGTGTATGTTCATGTCACCCATGCACTTTCCCTCTCATGCCTGTAATAATAATGTCTCTGCATTTCCGTCCCACATTAGAATGTCAGTTACCAAGCCTTCCATGAAAGAAACGTTAATTCTGCACTGAGGCCTATGTTGCCAATGTATTTGCATGGTGCACGTTTAAAAGTCGAGATGAACCCGTTTTGTGGCTCAGCCTGAGCCAGGACCCGAATTTAGGCTCCATGCCTCCAGACCCTCTGAAAGCTGCAGCTCAGCTACGTATCCCTGACCTCTCGCATACTTTCTGCTCAGCCGAGAGGGGCCCAGCCCGGCCTGCCAAGACAGTATTCTGCACACCGTTATCTGCTTGCTCCACAGAAACACATTCCTGCCCAGTGAAGTAGGTAAACATAACCCGCCTGCAGAAGATAGGGCCTAGCCTTTCTGTCTCCGTTTAAGTGATTTACAGAGCTTGCATCCATAGAAAGCCCATGGCCCCCACGCAATGCACGAAGACGTATATGCACACACTGGCTCTTGGTGATGAGCAACCTTTGCTCGAGCGACCTTTACTTCAGACAATAAATCCTCCAAACTCAAGATATCAGATAATACCAGACGTGCAGGTCGTCCCGACACTGAAGGTTTCTCTACTAGATCGAAAGTCAGCTCCCCCCAGCTTCCCCCAGTTACACGTTAATTGTACGTCATGACCAAGTTGCACGCACAAGTAGGGTAAAGGTTCCAGCTGACCATGCAGACCCCCTCCATGTATCCACCCACCTATGACTCACCTATGACTCCTCAAGTGAACGCCTCCTTACACGCCCTCTTGCACGCCCACATGCTCTTATCTCTCTCTTTCTCTTGATCTGCCTGGAGCGCTCCTCCTTCTCTATGCAAGTTAATGTATTTCCAATGTATAAATATTGTACTCTGTGAATAAAGTTCTGAAGACCCTTCCTGAACCTTAGTGGTGATGGAACCCGATTCTCCCTTAACTCGAGTTACTGAAATAAAGCCCTTTTGAATCGGACACCACGGACTCTGCCTCTCATTATATGCACGACCCATTGTTTAAGTATAGAAATTCTGACAGGGTAATATTTAATTTACCACAACTAGCTTACAACACAGCTGTCGCCAGACCTTAGGTGATCAACGTTGTGCTTTTGGTAGTACTGCTGAAAGAGGGTCTTTGGCTATGGCCTCGTTAATAACCTCGAATGCAGTATTTACTATAGTATAAATTGTGTGCTTGCTTCAAAAAGGAGTTCTTGTTGCCTATCCTATTAGCTTTTTAGAGATCATCCTTTCCTTACAAGGTTTACCACACTGCAATGTCATTATGCAGCAGCTATTGAAAAATTTGCAACTGCCATCTTGTCCTCCAGTTTTGTTATTCATTTTTATTTTATTTATTATTGAACATTTTGATGAAGGTCAGGAAATAGTTGTCTCTTTCGATCATGTCTTGCGTGGGCTTCTGAAGGAGATGGGTGCTGAGGGTATAGTTCAGTTCATACAGTCTAACAAAGGCAGAAACATACCAGGAGGTCCATAAATGGGGGCCACACAAATTATCCACCTCACTTCCTCCTCGGCCTGAAAATGGTGCAGGGGCCACAGGAATGCATGCACATGTGGCAGAAAATAACATATCGGTATAAAGTCCTATGCATCAGGAAAATTGCCTGTTTTCGAAATGCTTTTCAGCAAGGTGTATTTGTCTTTGTGCTCCCTGGGCCTGAAGCCGTTACCTTTACGGATTTACCCTAAAGCAGTACTCAGGCCTGGCCACGGAGTCCAATCTGTACTGTGAACAGCACCACCTGAACCAGGAGTACAACCAGAGACGCTCACAGGGCTTGGAGGCCCTTTCTATCTGGACAAAATATAATACTTAGTAGCCACTCAAGGAATTCATGTGATCCACAGCAATTTAAGGATACAGGGAATACAATTTGTAAATATTGAAGGAATATATATGGCCCATAGCCATTGAAGGGAACAGCTAATTGAGAAAGAATAATGAATTGACTGCTTAGTCCAATCACATTTATTTGTGTCAAATGGGGAATGCATTACATAATAGATACACATGTTTTTATTAGAATGTAAGGATGCAGTGAACGGGAGTGGCAGGAGGTGTAGGACGAATGACAGTAAGTGTGATACAACTATTTTAGAGCGATATATTAGGTGGCATGTGATCTGCAAATTATTTTTCACTATACATTTTAAGAATATTTGAGGTATATTGCACAACATTTTGTCATGTGACTTGTGCTGCGATGCCAAGGAAATGGCCAGATACGCTGGCCCTGACCACTGCACTTACAACCCTAGGATCCAGGGCCGACCATTTGCATGGTGCTCCTCTCCAGTCCTGATTCCACTCCTCAGTTAAGGAGTCGGCCTTGATAGAGCGTCAAGTTATTCTGAAAATTGTAGGGGTGCACCATAATCCCAGATAGTCAGCACCCCCATATCTAAAGGAATGTTTTAACGTGTGGTTCAGTGGCGGTTTTTCTTTAAGGGCGTCGGGGCTCCGCCCTCTTTACCTTTAAAAACGTTCCAAAAATAGCAGCAATGCTAAATCTGTTTTAATTAAAACAAAATACACACTTTTAAGTTGCTTGAATTGGGGGCATTGCCTTCCCTCCTCACCTCGTTGTTGCTGTGAACGAATAACACACACACGACTGACAGCGACTGCGTTGCTCCACCTGGGAACTTGCTCGAAATCCAAGTGTTTGCTGGGCTGACAATCTCTAAGCCCTGAGGCCTGTGAGGTCATCAGCTCTGCAAATACACGTTATCAAGACCGAGTCTCCTCCCCCTGATGCCGTGGTGGTAGAGTTAGCCCTGGGCATTTCAGATGCAAGTCCTGTAGAGCTAATCCCCCACGTCAATCAGGGAGTGGAGAGCATTGTAACCCCACCCTTTCCCAACACGTCACAGGGTGGATTGGGACCCCCTGTGAGGAGTTGGGAAAGGGTGTGGTAGACAGGCTCCAGGCGGGAAGGAAAGAAAATGAGTCTGCGCAGACTCGACTTTTGGTGAGACAGACTGCTTCCCATGCGCGAGTTAGAGGCCATTTTAGCTCTGGTATGTATCTGAGTGTTTATCTCAGTCTGCATACAGTACCAGCAGTGTCTTTGCGCACAGAACTGCAGGTTCGTGTGGTGACTCCGACTGGTGAACATCGTGCACATCTGTGAATGACTCGGCAGAGTGAGGTAAAAAAAAGTAACAGCTACAGGGCCCAGGCCCATTTTAGTTTGTTTCAATTTGGCTGTTTCAGGCCAGGTTCTAATGTTTGGTCCTCCCAGAAATAGCAGAGTGCAGAGAGCAGCTTCACTGATTGCAGTGTTGGTGTAATACAGCCCGGTCTGAGAGTGCAAGAGGCAGTGGGTAGGGATGCCCAGACCATGAGACTAACTCAAACACGGGCCTGTTCACCTGCGATGAGCAGACATGGGAGAAGGGCATGCACCTCATCTGGGACTGGCTGTCCGGGGTTTGAAGAGCCACTGCCTATATTTATCCTATCATTATGGATAGATGACAGCGACTGCAAAATGTGCTGCGACAATGATGTTGTGCATAAAAAGGCTCTCTACACCTAGCCTTTGTTGTTGGCTCAGCGCATGTTCATCTGAGTAAACTGCGTCACACCTACACACTAACTTAGCCTAGGATCGGAGCATAGCTACAAAGACTGCCGAATGCCCTTATATGACTATCTCCACAACGGAGGAGTGCAGAGAGGGTCTCAACACAGAGGTCTATCCGCAGCTGTTTTTGACTGTGCCTGCGCCATGACAGTGCAAAGCGCCTTACAGAGTAAAGCTGTCTAGCAAAGGCCCTTGCTGAGTATGCGAGGCTAGTCCCAGTGCAAAGCATCTTACAGAGTCCAGACTATGTGAGTGAGGCCAGTCCCAGTTCACTGGCAATGAGCAGGATGTCATAGAAAATCTGTTTTAACGTGGTAGAATCTTGGGAGAATTATTTTTTAATTCCGTTAGTAACTCTCTTCTTCACTGATTGAGACATGATTTAAAGTTGTCGCATAGATGGCCTGTTTGAAACATTCAGCCAGTTGTGGGTTTTGGTTACGAAAAGTTTTTAAAAATTCAGCACTGTCTGACAATCTTTCCTTTCACTGGATGGGGAGTTTGCAGTCCGTCAAGTGACTTGGAGCTTGCTAAGTCTGAGTCCAATAGAATTAACGTTGTTTAGTAAACTTAGAGAGATGTCCAGCGGGAATGGTTCCAGTCCGGCCTGTAAAGGGGCGTTTTGGAAAGGGCCTGCTGTCACGAGGCACTCTAGTAATGATGAAGAGCTCAGCTCGTACACCGGAATAGTGATGGGAGGGGACAGTGCTGAGAACCTCATGTGTAGATGCAGAAAGTAGCTCCGGGGGATGTTACAGATCAACAGGATGCCGGCTCCTAGTCCCACAAATAGCCAGAGGTGCATATAGGGTGCACAGCCTCTTATGACTGGAATAGTGTATGTGAGAGTGAAGCAACAGCCCTGCTGTCCGAGGCCTGCTCTAGTTATGACAAGTGCCAAATCATACTCGAATTTGTAAAATCGGTGTAATGTAATCTGAAAGATACATTTGACTAGGCTTGATTTTGTGAGACTGTTGTAAAACAATAACTCTGCTGTCTGTAACTTTTTATTAATGTCATAGTGAGGGACTGTATAAATGGCAAACATATATATATATTTTTGTTACAGAAAATCGAATTTTGGAAAGTTTAACAACTGTTCTATGCGTAGGACATTTAGGAAATTTCTTATAAAATGTTGAAAGTTTTCCAAAGAACCCACAGATTTTTCCTGAATTTTGAGGGAGAGCAAGAGCCTGCAAAATCTTCAGTAATAAAGGAGGAAGGACGGTTTTCGAAAAGAAGGGTCTCACTTAGTTACTAATTTGTGGTGATGCCAGCACGAGTTGCAGATGGGCTGAGGTGTTTGCACTTGCAAATGCTTCTCTTTCAGTGTGTTTTGCAAGTAAGATCTGTGCAATAAGTCGGGCAGGTCTGCTTTCTGAGATGTAAGCATGCGCTATCAGTGTATCCTGAAGGACAGCACTGCCAGCCTGTAAGACCTTGGTAGATCTACTCTCCTAGGCAAGTCATTGCATGACCTCTGTAACCAGAGGTATAATTCTGCATAACATGGCCTGCATAACATGGCCTGTCTAATCAGAGGGATAGCTCAACTGTAAGAGGCCTGGATTAAGATGTCTAAACCAAGCGATAGCACGAAAAGCAATTTAATAAGTATGTAAAATATCTGAAGGTTTTTTCTAATGTTGGATACCCCAAGTGGATAAAGTCTCTAACTCGAAGGGTAGCTCCACTTTAGAAAGGTTGACCCAGCTAGATACATCTAGTCAAAGTGATAGTTGCTCCATCGTGCACATTTAGTGATCACGTGTAGGAAAAAATGTATTCACACCAAATTAGACATCTTGTATGGGAAAGCCCATGGATGTAAAATGTAAATGTAAATTGATACTTGTAAAGCGCACTACTCACCCACAAGGGTCTCAAGGCGTTTGTACGAATACCGCTGTGGAACCCATCCTGGCGCTCCCTGTGAGGCGTCCACTCGTGGGCACCCCAAGGTGGAGGCCAGGCATCCTTAGCGTTGTGGGGGCCGTTGTGGAGATTAAGCAAACTATTGCCCAGAGTTGCAGAGTGGGACTCCATGATTGGAATAGGCACCGAGGCTAGAATTATCTGGTCCGAGGAATTTTTGAGCTTAAGACCCGCCAAGGAGGGGAATTGAACCCTGGTCCCGGGCTAGACCTCTGCATCAGGGTCTGCCGTTCTAATCATTGAGCCACACTTCTCATATAGCTGACTCAAATTAACACAGAAAGCCTTTTCAGTTCTCATTAATGTACGCTGCTCTAGTTTCTCTCAGGCTGCCTGGTCTGGAACCTGTAAGGGGGTGCCCAGGGTGCCCCCTGGAGAAACAGTAACCTGTGACCCCTCCCTCTTATTTTCACAGCCCCAGTGTCCTCCCTCTTGGAACCAGGTGGAGGAGTGCTACAGTTGCGATGATGAAGACCTTGACAGTGGCCCCTTTAAATGGTACCGAGGGCTTGAGGAGGGGCCGACTCCACCTTAAAAGAGGAAGGTGTTCAAGACCAGGTGTGTCTATACACCGGAGGAGCGGTCAGCAGGAGGAGCGGAGTGGTGTGGAGCAATAAGGACGAGAGCTACGAATGGTGGGAGGAAGACGACTCGCTGGAGAGGAGATGGCAATGAAGAGAACAGCGGGACGACTCGAGCCCTGAGGAGGAGACGCTGAGAGAAGTCCGAGGACTTGGAGGAGCGTCTTTGGAGCCGGAGATATACAGAGACGCAAGACAAGAACCGGAGGCGATTCGGGAAGCCGTCACCTTCGAAGGCGAAACCGGAGCGGAGGTGCAACCGGAGAGAGTGGAGGAAACAGACGGATCAGGATCCGAAGAAACACCGAAGCCGGGAGGCCACCGACACCGCGCTCCCCCCAGCCACTCCCCTGGAGGGGCGTGGCTCACAGAGGTACGTTCCCGTATAGCGGGCTGGGTGGGGAGAAAAGCGAAACGCAAATAGACTTCCCTGAGCCCATTATCTAGTGTGATAAAGTAAAACACGGCGTACACAATCCTCACGTTCACTAGAGTGTTTTGGTTTTGAGCACCGGGCGTCCCTCACTACCCACCCCCCTTGTGTGTTTGGGTGTTACCTTTCCCGGCCATGATTCTAACGTACCTCTATTGTTTCTCCCCTCCACCGGTGGAGCCAAGGGCACGACGGAGTCGGAAGGAGGAGAACGGAGGAGGCCTCTAACCAAAAGAAGAGAGGAAGGCGTCCTATCAAAGAGCCGAAAGGAAAGAAGCCGCTCACCTAGGAAAACTGTACCTAGAAAAATGTGTACTGACCATCTTTTGCACAAAATAAAACCACTAAATACAGTAACAAGAACTCGTCTCCTGCCTCTCCCTGTCGCCCCCGTTACAGTGGTGGAGAATGCGGGCACAGGGACCATCTGCCTAACAAAGATGGAAGAGGTAGTACAAAGCCTGATCAAGGGGCAGGAACGGCTCGAATGGGCCATACAGCAGCAGATCCTGACGGCCGAAGCAGACAGAGAAATAATGAAGGCAGCAATGACCGCCCGGGCCCTGGATCCTACAGTTGTAGCCGGACTGGTAGCCTCGGCTACGGCCACCCCCCATATCAGCGGGGTATCTTTGCAAAAATACCAGCCGGGAGAGGACCCGAACGCCTTCTTGCTTAACTTCGAGAGGGCAGCCCGAGCCTGTTGGTGGCCCGTGATCAAATGGCCGTTCTTCCTCGCTCCCCTGTTAGTGGGCGAGGCACAGGCCGCCTACCAGGTGGCCAATCCAACGGGCGATACCGCGTACGCAGATATTAAGCGGATCATACTAGACCATCTGGGCCTAGATCAGGAGGCCTATCGCCTTCGGTTTAGAAAAGAAAGAGGGGTACCGGGAGAAACCCCTAAAACTTTGTTTGTGCGCTTAAAAATGGCCGCCGACAAGTGGCTGACCCCTAATCTCTGCACAAAGGAAGAGATTATGGATAGGGTCTATCTGGAGCAGTTCCTAGAGGCCCTACCATACGCAACTCAGAGATGGTTGAGGCAGCACCACCATCTCACCACGGCTAAAGCAGTGGATATGGCAACTACCTTTTCCAGGGTGCAACCAAGGCTCTCCCAGACATGGGAAAACAAAAGACACAAGCCCATAGGAAGGAGCGAAAAGAAACCACTGAAAACCCCAGAGCCCAGCAAAACTAGAGCATGGAGACCTGAGGGGCCCTTGCATAGTGGGCCCCAATGCTTCGACTGCGGCACGTGGGGACACATAGCCCGCCTATGTCCCAGGAGGAGACAGCCCGAAGAACCGATGGAAGTGGGCTATCTCCCCAGAGCGGTGATGTACTCGAGTGAAATGGGACAGGCGTTTCGAGTAAGTGTTGGGGTAAACGGCACCTCCCTCCAGGCCCTATTGGATTCTGGCTGTCGCCAGTCAGTGGTCCAGTCCAGACATGTGAGACCCACCCAGATAGTATCCCAGGAACAGGCCAATATCCGTTGTGTACATGGGGATGTTAGGCCCTATCCGGTAGCATTGTTGCCCATCAAACCCCAAGGGAGTAGACCCCATACTATAAGGGTGGGGTACTGGCCACTCTCCCTGAGGACCTTATAATAGGTACAGACAACCCCGACTTTTTGGATATGTTCAATAAGAGCATCCCCCTTGAGGAAACCCAAGACAAAGTACGGAACACCGAGCAATACATCCCCGCCCTTGTCACAGCTGAGCCATGGGTCTTGGATCGCAGTTTCCGGTTCTCCCAGAGCAATGATGCCACTCTATTCAATGAATGGGAGGCGGCGGAAAGGACCCGGGACCAGAACCCCATACTGTATCCTCATTTCTTTGTGAAAAATGACCTACTCTACCGACAAGGACAGAAGGATGACCCTGAAGAACTCCTGGTACCGGTGTCCTTCAGGGAGCAAGTGTTGTTCTATTCCCATGCTCATTTGGTAGCGGGTCACACAGGAGCAGAAAAAACCTCTCAAAACCTGTTACGCCACTTTTACTGGCCAGGCATCTATAAGGACACCATGCAGTACTGTCAGGAGTGTGAGGTATGTCAAAAGCGGAATATGACATGCCCCCCAGCAGTCCCCCTACAACCCCTGCCCATTATAGGGGCTCCCTTTGAAAGGATAGGAATGGACTTGATAGGGCCCTTACCCAAAACACGGAAAGGGTTCCAATACGTATTAGTAGTGGTAGACTACGCTACAAGATTCCCTGAGGCTTACCCATTGACTACGACCACTACCAAACAGATAGCCGATAAGATGCTGGAGTTGTTCTCACGAGTGGGGTTCCCTAAAGAGATACTAACTGACCAGGGAACCCCCTTTGTTTCCCGTTTAATGAAAGAGGTCTGCCAGCTACTACACATCCAACAGGTCCGAACGGCGGTATATCACCCCCAAACCGACGGGCTCGTCGAAAGATATAACCGAACTCTGAAGACAACCCTAAGGAAAATGTTGGAGGTCAACGGAGCTGAGTGGGATCAAGTGTTACCCCTGGCCTTGTATGTAATCAGGGGACAGAAGCAAAGCAGTTTGGGGTTCTCTTCATTCGAATTGTTGTACGGCCGGCAACCTCGGTCACTCCTTGAGATGACCAAAGAGGCTTGGGAGAAAGAGACCCCCGAAGAGACATTGAAGACCCTGGAATAGGCCCGGAACCTGAGATCCAAGATCGGAAAGTTGAGAGAATTGGCATATACCAACTTAGAAAGAAACCAACAACAACAGAAGACCTTTTATGATAAAGGAAAACGGTGGAGAAGACTGCAGGTGGGAGACTGGGCGTTGGTTCTCATGCCCTCCTCAACGCAGAAATTTAGGGCCGAATGGGGAGAACCCTATGGGGTAGTGGACACGATAGGAAATATGAGCTATAAGCTCCAAATTACCCCGAGGAAGGTACAGGTATATCACATCAACCTGTTAAAGTGGCTGGGTCCCCCTCCCGTAGGAGTACATCTGATGGACGCCAACCCCCCTGACGTCTCCAGTACCTTGGACCAACTCATTGTGAACGACGACCTAAGGGAAAATGAAAAACAGGGTCTGAGGAAAACACTACAGAAGCACTCTGCGGTGTTCTCGGACATACCAGGTAGAACCATCCTGGCGACGCATCACATCCAGACTCAACCCGGAAAAATAGTGAAAATACGGCCATACCGTGTCCCTGAAGCACGAAGAAAAGGGATCAAGCAAGAGGTACAGGAGATGTTGAAGCTAGGCGTTATTCGCCCCTCGAAGAGCAACTGGTCAAGTCCTATAGTGTTGATTCCCAAACCTGATGGATCACGTCGCTTTTGCATGGATTTCCGGGCTCTCAACAATATTTCAACGTTCGATGCTTATCCAATCCCGAGAATCGACGAGCTAATAGAAAAACTGGGGGAGTCCAAGTAAATCAGCACGATAGATCTAACGAAGGGGTACTGGCAAGTACCCCTTAAAGAAGAAGACGCCACAAAACTGCATTCTCAACAGATGACGGACACTACGAGTTCACGGTATTACCCTTCGGACTGCACGGCGCCCCCGCCACTTTCCAAAGATTAATGAATAACGTCCTAAAAGATTTAACCTTCTTTACCTCGGCATATCTGGACGATATTGTAGTCTTCAGCCCAGATTGGGAAACCCACCTCCCGCACCTTCACCAAGTATTCGACACCCTGAGAGACGCAGGCTTGAAAATCAACGCAAAGAAATCAAGAATTGCTTACCAAAGGGTGAAATACCTCGGGTATATACTTGGTCACGGTCTTATCGAGCCACAAATAGAAATGGCCCGTGCCATAGCGGACACCCCTTTCCCGAACACCAAGAAGGACATGAGAGCGTTTCTGGGGTTGATAGGCTATTACCGAAGGTTTATTCCCCTGTTTGCCCCGATCGCCACCCCCCTCACAGACATGTTGAACAGCAGGTCCCCGGAGAAGGCCCTAAGACACCCCACTCCCGAAATGCGGGATGCCTTCGCTTCCCTAAAAAAATGTATCACCTCCACTCCTGTCTTGTCTTCCCCTGACTTTACTCGGCCTTTTTCCTTACACACTGACGCCTCCGATTATGGGATCGGGCGGTGCTATCACAGCAGAGGGAGGATGGGGTAGATCACCCCATCCTGTATGTCAGTAGGAAGTTGTTCCCAAGGGAGCTGAAATATTCCACCGTAGAAAAAGAATGTCTAGCTATCAGGTGGGCGGTGGACAAACTGGCGTATTACCTGGAGGGAAGACCGTTTGCCCTATATACAGACCATGCCCCCCTGCAATGGATGGCCTGGAACAAAGCCAACAACGCTAGGGTCATGCGTTGGTTCCTGGCATTACAGCCGTATGCCTTTACGGTGCAGCATAAAAAAGGAATAGACAATACGGGGGCTGACTTTCTATCTCGTTATCCCCTTCCCGAACGGAAGTGTCCAGGGGGGAGGTATGTAAGGGGGTGCCCAGGGTGCCCCCTGGAGAAACAGTAACCTGTGACCCCTCCCTCTTATTTTCACAGCCCCAGTGTCCTTCCTCTTGGAACCAGGTGGAGGAGCGCTACAGTTGCTATGATGAAGACCTTGACAGCTGCCCCTTTAAATGGTACTGAGGGCTTGAGGAGGAGGGGCCCGACTCCACCTTAAAAGAGGAAGGTGTTCAAGACCAGGTGTGTCTATACGCCGGAGGAGCGGTCAGCAGGAGGAGCGGAGTGGCGTGGAGCAATAAGGACGAGAGCTACGAATGGTGGGAGGAAGACGACTCGCTGGAGAGGAGACAGCAACGAAGAGAACAGCGGGACGACTCGAGCCCTGAGGAGGAGACGCTGAGAGAAGTCCGAGGACTTGGAGGAGCGTCTTGGGAGCCGGAGATATATAGAGACGCAAGACAAGAACCGGAGGCGATTCGGGAAGCCGTCACCTTCGAAGGCGAAACCGGAGCGGAGGTGCAACCGGAGAGAGTGGAGGAAGCAGACGGATCGGGATCCGAAGATACACCGAAGCCGGGAGGCCACCGACACATCGCTCCGCCCAGCCACTCCCCTGGAGGGGCGTGGCTCACAGAGGTACGTTCCCGTATAGCGGGCTGGGTGGGGAGAAAAGCGAAACGCAAATAGACTTCCCTGAGCCCATTATCTAGTGTGATAAAGTAAAACGCGGCGTACACAATCCTCACGTTCACTAGAGTGTTTTGGTTATGAGCACCGGGCGTCCCTCACTACCCACCCCCCTTGTGTGTTTGGGTGTTACCTTTCCCGGCCGTGATTCTAACGTACCTCCATTGTTTCTCCCCTCCACCGGTGGAGCCAAGGGCACGACGGAGTCGGAAGGAGGAGAACGGAGGAGGCCTCTAACCAAAAGAAGAGACAAAGGCATCCTATCAAAGAGCCGAAAGGAAAGAAGCCGCTCACCTAGGAAAACTGTACCTAGAAAAACGTGTACTGACCATCTTTTGCACAAAATAAAACCACTAAATACAGTAACAAGAACTCGTCTCCTGCCTCTCCCTGTCACCCCTGTTACAGAACAATTCATAAATGTTATCTAAGGCTAGTGGGCATGGCCTGTGTGGGCTGATTAATACGATCAGTTCTGGTCTCGTGATAACTGGAATACTTGAGCCTCTGCGATTAAGTAAATATGGCCCTTGGATGTTTCATAAAGCATGTTTGTAACCCGTTATATGCCTGAATCAGTTCTCAATAAAATAGCCTGTTCTGCATTCGTCCTGGTTCATGGTTCTGGTATTTAGCATATACTGTGTTTGGATTTTAAGCATATAGAGCATTAAGGTATAATTGTCAATTTCTTTTGAACAGTGTTTTTAATCTTGTTAACTCATCCCGTCCAGGTAGTGAGAATACATTTTGTTCACAGACAAGTAACATAAAAATGCAGCTATTTATCTCATTTTTGTTAAAAATGATTTGCACAGGAAATTACGACTTGTGTCCCGAAACATGCCGTGCCTAGTGTCCCCCCTGACCAAGCCCAGCCCCACTACTCACAAAACTCACCAGCCGCCACTGGTGTGGTTATTAAAAGTGTAGTACTAAAGCAGCATATATTAGTGAGAATAGAAATGTAACTATGTCATTTATGAAGCTCAATGTAGTGTTTAATCGAAAATGTATTTTAGATGATGCATAATGAATTAATTCACGTATAAGGAGATGCATTAGAAGTAAACGTGCACCATATTAAAGTCTGCACGTGTAGTTTGCTTATTCATGTATGCAAAGTAATGTAATCAATGCTTATAATGTGATTTTGGAAATGTATGCTTAAACGTGTAAAGATCTAGAAGAATTTCTATGGCTTGCAATGAGAGGCCTGTTTGAAAATTCTTATGTTAGCTGAATAATGCAGGCCCGAAATGTATTTTCCTTGGGAAAGCTCTCAGTCGAAGGTAGTCAGCAGATTTTGTGTGTGTGCAAGGTTGTTTCGCTCACATGTTTCTTGTTGCAGGTGCAAGGACACGCATCTCGTTAGGCAGAATAACCATTTTGTTTTAGGAGTTAGGATGGTAGGAGAAGCTGCTATGGGAGTGTACAGGAATGCAGATATGATACTTTCAGCAGAGATGGCGCCCGGGACCCAAGGACATATCAACAGTTTTTGGATGCAGTCTGAGTTTCAATGGAAATGTATGGGAAAGAAGACCTGTCCGAAGGGTCGTGTGAAGGGCGCGTTTTACTGTTTTGGGATGTTGTATTAGGGATAGTGCCCCAGAGGGTGGAGCAGTTGAGGACTAGAGGGGAAGCTAGAAGGAGCATCTCAGAACGAGCTCTGTAGCTTTGGCTACTTATCTATGCAAAGTGAGTGTACTTCTGAGGAAATCCTCACTACTGGCACCTTTTTCTCTCTTGCCTGGGGATGGTGCTAAGTAGGGATGTCACTCCAGCGACAGTGTAGGGACAGATTAATTGTTTTTCTTTTCTAGGTTAATAAAAACTAAAATGGAGATTGGAGCAGTCATCGCGTGCCTAATGCTTCTAGAATTAACTATTCTTCTTATTCTGAGTAGGATGAAACTCTTGCGTATGACTATGCTTGTATTAGTGCCCATTTATTTTCTTCACCTCCAGTTGAGGTGTTTGTACGTTCGGTTATTTTTGGCTTTGTAATACATCCCTTTAAAATTTGATTTCGGAGTCAGTGATCCTTTAGAGTTTCAAGATTGAGTAGGTCTATCATGTGGTAAAATTTGATTTTTCCTCTTTACACTTCTTAGTAGATAATAAAGATCCAGTGGACCTAGGATTCTTATAATTGGTAAGATATGATAAAAGATAAGATAAGAATCTGGCGTTGTCAGTTGGTAGCAGAGTAGGATGGTTTTCTCTAGAGTAAGGGGAGATTCAGATTAGGATAAGAGATTTGCGAGACCCATAGAATTCAAGTGATGGTTGTCCGGCGGATCGTCAGCGGAGGAGAACGGAGTTCGATGGAAAATGACTGAGAATGACGGTGCGGCGAAAGCAGCAGCTCGTGGGAGAGTGAGTTTGAACAGGGTCATGTGTTGTCAGACTGAGGTGTGGTTCTGATAGTGTTATGTCTTGCGGAGTTGGAGTGAGTGTTGAGTGATTGTGAGATCAGGCTGTGAGCGTGCGCAGCCCAGGAGATCTTATGCTCGACGAGTAGCCTGAGAGATTGTGGTGTAGAAGACACCCAGAGAGTAGTTGTCGACCATTGATTGGGGAGACGTGAGACGTCATTGATTACCCCACCTGAGATAGGGAGCGAAAGGGTGAGTGTCTGAGTGGCTAACGCAGGGCGTAGGTCACTGTGCATGTATAATCGAGTGATTGAATCCTATCAGTGATTAGTGTAGCTGTCTGATCATTTCAGGGACAGACAGTTGCCAGATTGAGGTTGACAATTACAAGAGGCTGTGGACGGAGAGTCAGAGAAGTGATTGATTGGTTGGTCGTTTCGCGGACAAACAGTCATTTCAGAGTATGAAAGGGGCGCGTGAGTGAATACAAGAAAATTGTAAAGGAGGGGAACTGCTGCGAGCTGAGGAAAAGTGGCGTCAGAGGGTGCCTCCCTGCGATAGGTCAGTAGGAGTGAAGCCGCGTTGGTATTGGTGGATAGTCATCAGGAAGTAAATGTGCGCTGCGAGAGGTGGAAAGTAATTTCATCATGAAGTGTTTTCGAGTTTTACGAGATATGTGTAGAGGAGATAAAAGGGGGGTTAGTCAAGGAGGAGAAGAAGCTCCGCCCGAGGATACCCCAGCTCAGTACATGGCTACGAATGTGGGATTGCATACTATAATTTGGCTTGAGAATTGGCACAAAATGACAGAAGGAAATGAGGAATTGACTTTTCCCCCGTTATGGGACTTTTAGATTGGAAGTGTTACATTGGTTGGAGGCAATTATGGCTTTTTTGCGACCTTTACCTACACCAACAGTTTGAAGAGTTACATGCATGGATTAGGGCAGACCATGAAAGAAAGAGAGATCGAAGTCAGGAAAGAGTGAAAAAGTTGATTAGGGCATTTCAGGATGTGAGATGGGATGCATTGGCGAAAAGATGGAAAGTGCAAACTATTGAGGGAGATAAGATGTTCCCGTTGTTGGTAAAGACAGGAGATGCCCAAAAGAAGTGTGCGGAGGAAAGCGATCGCAACACCGATGACAGCTTGATAGAAAGGTTGCTTTTATAGAGACCACCTCCATATAACCCAGACTCGTAAGAGGGAAAGTCAGCGCTGACAGAGGTAATGGGTGAATCACAGGTTCTAGCTAGTGCAGGAATAGTTGGGAAACTCTCTACCGGAGGGATGGGAACACAGACCCCAGCGAGCACGGAAGTTAAGGGGGTACATATGTTAGGAGGTTGCCAGACGCTCTTATGGTGCCTGTTTCCATTGGTCCCATAGTGTCAGTGTACGATCCAGATCAAGCGAGGAATGGGAGTACATCACAGTTAAGAGTAGAAGAGAGAATTAGCCCTGGAGGGAATGGCACAGTGAGTGGAATGGCTCATTTACTGAGGCCCATAGAATTGAGCATGCCATTGACAGCCACTGAAGACTCATCAAGGGGACAGATGGAGATAAGGACGGTGAGGCCGAGATCCCTTGCCGATTCAAGATCAGACCTAAGAATGTGGAAGCCACCCGTGAGGAATATGAATGACAGAATGACAGGAACTTGGGATCATGGAAGTGAAGAGAACAGACCAGCCCTTAGAGACACAGTTGAAGGGACTAGATGCAGAGAACAGAGAAGTGGAAGTGGAGAATCGAGTGGTGCATATGGTTGAGGGACTCTGAAAGCGGCCGTAAGGGCAAATATGTTGGATGTAGTGAGACTGATAGCAGAGGTAGATTAGAAAATTGAGGGAAACTTACCTTTGGAGAGAGTGGAGCATTACGAACCAGATGAGTTATTATTTTTGGCAAACAATGTGACTCGTAAGGCAAGGTCGGCACACGAGAAACTGTCTGATTTGGCAAAAAGATACGAGTTGGATCTGCCCAAAATAAAGATGTTACAGGAGTGTCCCAGGTTGCAGTACAGTGATCAGGAACTGGAAGAGGAGAGTGTCATTGGGCTGAGGACTCACATTCGGGAACTGATGGTAGGGGTACGCGCATGGAGTATGCTCGATAAGTGGGAAGAAAGATGGTCCAAAAAAAAGAGTGCCAAAAAGAGCGTAGGAGAGGCAGTGCCTCCAAGAGAGGGAATGCTGGGAGTACAGAATTACCCTTTCCGAGAGGCAGCTAGTGGAGGGTATGTGCATGTGCCTTGGAGTAGATGTGATCTGGCAGCGTTCACAAATGACTTCCCTAAGCTGAGGGAGAAACCAGTTGAATGGTACTAACAGGTTGATCGCTTTGTTAAGACCTCAAAGGTGTTGTGGATTGATCTGAATATGCTGTTTGACATCGTAGTTCCAAGCGATTTGTGGTCAGCTTCTAAGGTTGCTATTGATTGGCTTACTTCTGAACCAGATAGGGATTCTGCTACAAATGGTCCTTCGCCTATTGTCATGAAGACGTTTGAACAGGTAATCACATGGCTGAAGTCCAAGGTAGCGTCACAGGACATTGATTGAGACAAGATAGATCGAATAGTTCAGGAACCAAAGGAGACAGTACATGAGTATTATGAGAAGCTTGTGCAAGTCTTTAAACAGTACAGTGGGCTAGATACCTTAGACCCAAAAGATATGGGCCAGTTTGTTTCAAAGTTCGTCTTGGGCCTGAGACTAGAGATCAGCCTCATGATTCAACAGCAATTGATCTGTTGGAAGAATAAGCCAGTGGACGAGATACTGCGATATGCCAGGTATTGCAGTGATGAGGTGGACTCATAACATAGGAAGCTTCAAGATAAGCTGATGCTAGTCCAGATGCAAACTGCTGACAAGGGACTTCAGATGCAGACGAGCGGAAGGACGTTAGGGAGAAGACAGGGACACAATCAGGGAGGAACACAGAATGGTCAGAATCAGGGAAAAGGAAAAGCGGTGGACCCAAAAATGGGAATGGATGTGGCAACACTGAAAAAGACCACTGCGTGTCATCTTTGTCACCTGATCGGGCATTGGAAACGCGAGTGTCCATTGAACCCAGCAAACAGCTGCAGCAGGAAGTAGAGACAGTGCAGGTACCTGAAATGGTAAACACCGTGACAAGGCCAAGATCGATGAAAGGGGGGACATTGGTTCCACAAGTACTGGTTCCCCAGCCACGTAGAATCCTGCAAGGGATTCTGACATACCAGCAGATGCCTCTTTTTGATGGACCTGACGAGTACAATCCCGACCCGTTGGCATGACGGTGCCTGAGGGGGGAGGAAGACTGCACTCTTGGGGCAGTCTTGGAGGTAGACCAGAGGGGACCGTTTGTAGAAGCTGATGTTGACGGTCATCCTACCACCTTTTTGGTTGACACTGGTGCTACCCATTCTACTGTGAGATCTGCAGTAGTCCCCAACCTACCCTTCTCGGGACAATCAATCCAAGTTGTAGGAGTAGCGAACAAGAAAATGACAAGTCCATTGACTGAGCCGATTCCTGAGAGAATAGGAACTTTCCAAGATAGGGAAGAGCGTCCACTTGACTTAAAAGGTTCAGTCTCATTGAAGGTGTGGGATATCACAGGAGAGGATATTAGACTCATCAAAAGAGTTGAACCGGTTAAGATCCATGTTAAGCAAAACATTGAGTTTCCAAGAACACCTCAGTATAATCGGTCACCAGAAATTATCGCAGGGATAAAGCCTGTAATCAACTCTATGATCAAGCAGGGAATTCTGAAAGAAATTATGGGCAGTCCATGCAACTCACCTATTATGGGATTGCAGAAACCGAGTGGGAAATTCAGGATTGTGCAAGCTCTGCGAAAGGTCAACACAATAGTTGTTCCATGTTGTCCAATGGTACCGGATACATCAGTGATATTGTTTCATATTTCATGCAAAGCAGAGTGGTTCACCGTGATTTGTGTCAAGCCTCCTTTTTGCTGCCACTCTATGAAGAGAGCCAATTTCTTTTTGCTTTTAAGCTGGAAAACCGTGTGTTAAAATGGTTTCGTATCCCTCAAGGGTATACAGAAGGCCATCGATCTTCAATAAGATTTTGAAGAAGAATCTTGAGAGTCTTGTGTTGCCGCAGAACTGAGTTCTCGTGCAGTATATAGACGATCTCCTTGTAACATCCGAGACAGAGGATGCTTGCAGGATTGACACCATTGCCCTACGGAATCATTTGGCTGAGAATGGACACAAAGTGTCCCGAAACAAGTTACAGTATTGTCTGAATGAGGTGCAATACTTGGATCACCGTATAGAGAAAGGCAAGCGAAAGGTGTCCCCTGATCGAATTGAGGCAATCATGAGTATGGCTATACCTACCACACAGAGGGAAGTCAGGATGTTCATAGGGATGGTTGGCTATTGTCGCCAATGGGTTCCCAACTTCTCTCTGAAAGCAAAGCCTTTGCAGAGGCTGACGCACAAGGATGTGAGTGATACGGTACCATGGGACAATGACTGTATGAAGGTGTTTTTGGAGTTGAGAGAGGACCTATATTGTGCTCCGGCCCTGGGAATGCCTGATTAGAATAAGCCTTTTTCATGATTCTGTTGTGAACAAGAAGGTTGTGTATTATCAGTTTTGACTCAGGATCACAGAGGTGTCCATAGACCAGTTGCCTATTTCTCAGCTACTTTAGATCCAGTAGCTTCAGCGTTGCCCGGATGTCTCTAGTCAGTTGCCGCAACAGGTGTCAGTATTGAAAGGTGTGAAAGCATTGTGATGGGGCATTCTTTAATTGAGTACGTTCTGCATTCTGTTGAACTGCTCATGACAAGGACGAAAACACAGCACCTGACCAACAATAGACTCACACCCTACGAGCAAGTCATACTTGCTGCGAAGAATGTGACTCTAAGAAGGTGTTCTGTTTCGAACCCAGCCACTTTGATGCCTTTACCAAACACGCTTGATGAAGATTGTGAGGATCATGACTGTCTCGATGGGACTGAAATTTGTACCAAACCGAGACCCGACATTGTTGATGAACCTCTGTGTGACCCTGATGAAATATTCTCTGTTGATGGTTCATGTTTAAGAGACAGTATCGGTCAGTTAAGAGCAGCGATTGCTGTATGTACCATTACGGGAGTGGTTGAAGCTGCTTGTCTAAAAGGAGTATACTCCGCACTGGTAGCTGAAATCATTGCTTTGACTTGTGCCTGTCTGGCCGCTGATCAAATTCGAATCACCATTTACACCGACTGCCAATATGGGTTTGGCGTGGTTCATGACTTCAGACAGTTATGGTCAAAGAGGGGTTGTATGGCATCATCTGGATCTCCTATCAGAAACTGGGAGTTTGTGAGGCTACTATTGGAAGCCTTGCAGCGCCCTAGAGGAAGTCGCCGTGGTAAAGTGTGCTGCACATGGGAGGGGGAGGGATTTTGTCTCTCTTGGCAATAAATATTCTGATGAAGTTGCCCGTTTTTGTGCTGAACAAGGTTGCATTTTCACTGGAGATTAGGTAGGAGAGAGCCAAGAAAGAACCAAGTTCAACATGATGTTAGCCATGGCAGACACTTGGGATGAACTCAAGGGCCTGCAGGAACAGGTTTCATACCAGAAGAAAAGTGTGTGGATCAAGTCAGGATGTGAGAAAGGGGATGTTGACATTTGGGTCTCGAATGATGGTCGAGCAGTATTACTGGATGATATGTTGAACCCGATGGCAAGACAAATTCATGGTGCGGTACATTTGGGCAGAAATGCAATGGTGTGAGTGTTCAGACAGACGTGGTACAATCCACGATTTCGTGCACTGGCTGAAGCTGTATGTCAGAGGTGTGTCACTTAACAAATAAATGCTGGAAAGAAGACTGTGGTTACTCTGAGTCACATTGGGAGGTCGGGGGGGACCTTTCAATAGAATGCAGTTAGATTTCATTGAAATGCCTAAGTGCAATGGGTTGAGGTACATTTTGGTGGTGGTATGTGTGTTCTCAAGATGGGTGGAGGCTTAACCAACACGTAGGTGCAACACACTTACCGTAGCTAAGATGCTGTTGAGGGAATTGATACTGAGATTCGGTTTTCCGACCTCTTTGGAATCAGATAGAGGGACACACTTCCACAGTGAGATCATGAAGATGCTTTGCACAGCTTTGAACGTAGACCAAAGGCTCTATTGTAGCTATCGACCAGAGGCTTTTGGGATAGTGGAGCAAATTAATGGGACTTTGAAAGCCCAAATGGCGAAGGTGTGTTCGTCTACATCACTGAAAAAACTTGATGCCTTGGCGCTAATGAGCGTCCGCAAGTACACTCGATAGGAGAACAGGTCTTTTGCCCCACGAAGTATTAATGGGGAGGGCTATGAGATTGACATCAGTACCATCAATAGCCTTAGTAAACATCACACTTATGATCTGATCCTTGATTATTGCAAGGGACTCGCTGATGCGGTCCGTTCTGTGTCTCATCAGGTGCAGGATGCTGCTGTTCCAGCTTCAAGCGATCTTTGTCACGACCAGCCCAGGGGATTGGGTGCTTGTCTGAAAGCATGTGAGGAAGAGCTGCTTGTATGTTTGCTGGAGAGCCTACCAGGTGATACTGGTAATGAACACTGCAGTAAAGTGTGGGGGACTGTCAAATTGGGTGCACGCTTCGCACACCCGCAGAGTTTCAGCACCCTTGGAGAAACAGCTTCTCTCCCGAATGAAAATACAGCTGTGGTGGCAGAGCCACTGGAGGGGACAAGCCAAGCTGTGAGGGTTGCTGAGGAAGCTGGTTACTCACCATGCCAAGCTGAGGAGGGTCGCATTGACAGCAGCACCTATACTGCTTCGGAGGGAGGAAGTTCGTGTGAGAGTGGTCCAGAATCAGATTCAGCAAAAGGAATTGGTGTGCAGGGTGGGAGAGAGGAAAGCAGAAGAACTAAAATCACAGAAGAAGTGTGGCGCTAAAGGCAGAGGCAACTGAATCTACAACTGGTTTCCGAGAGAAATCTTGCTCCTGTGTCTGTGGACTCTGAATCAGGGGAGTGAAGAAGGGCAAACTCGTGGAGGTCTAAGAAGATCAACACGAAGGAGAGGGCTTTGCCAGAGATACGCTACTCCAGAGTAGTCATACGATGTGACCGATGCCAGGTGCGCTGAGTTACGGGAGGCTGAGGGTAGTCACAGTGGTCAGTAATAGTCCTAATGTGAAATAGATGTGGTGTTGTTGGTTCCAGGACTTGAAATCGAAGGAGTACTGACCATCACAGTTCCGAATCCTCCAGTTTTGAGCAGAATTCACCATCTGATTTTGCACAGGTTGACGTTTCCTACGTTTGGCTATAAACCTCCGTCTCACGAAGTGATTGTTCTTCATCTTGAACTTTTGCAGCATGTTCTAGAGATAATTGGAGATAATCTTTTTTTGGACCAAAGGTGAAATTTGTTGTAAATAAGTTAAAAGAAGATAACCTAGGTCCGAGTGGAAGAAGAAGAAATTTAGGGACTCTCCGTAGAGGAAGGAGATGGGTTAAGGAAGTCTTTTTCGGACTGTGTCAAAAAGGAACTGAAAGCATAAAAGGGGACATCCAGCCTTTTCTAAGAGTTGTTCGAACTGGCTTGCAGGCAACTGAAGGAGTAGAAAAGAGACTCTTGAGTATTCGTTGCTGGAACTGGGAACTTTGAGAACTTTTTCTGAGATAATGAAGGCTGGAAATCCAAATCATAGATCCAAATGTATAATAGGTACACTTGTAGGTGGAGTGATAGTTTCATAATCCTAGTAGTTGTAGTTTCATATATTAGTTCCACATGAGCAGGCAATGGAGGTTCAGGGAAACCCTACATCTACCACTCCTAGCCAGAAAGAGGTTACAATAGGAGCTGAAAGAGCTTTGCTACTAGAAGAAAGTCGTACATTTCATGTAGATCTTTCTAGAGGTGATTTTATGCTTAATGTGTATGCTAAGCTGCTATATGAGTATATTGAAGCCATGGATGCGAAGGACTTATGTGTGAATGCAATTACCTGCTTCAGTGGACAAGAGTATTCAAAATCACCACCTTCCACTGACGTAGGGTATTTCATGAAGTTTGTTGCTTAGTATCTTTTATGGAAGAGGTCAGTTTGAATATTTCTTTTCTAATTATGATGCAGTGCTTCCTGAAGTACCAGCTTACAAGCATTTGAAGAAGTATGATTATTACAAATCAGAGGATAGGCTTAGGAAGTATTTTATACCGTCATTAGAATTGGATACAGCATATGCCCATAGGCATAATCTTACATATTCATTGACCGATGTAGAGAAAACGTTTTAGATCAGGTAGAAGATAGATATAGAAAACTAACACAGATCAGAGATTCAGGAGATGGTACGGTGGAGTAGACCGATGAAGAGAGATTGCATAAATCAAAGGGGAGTTATGGTCCTATAGCGCTCGATAAGGAGCAGAGAGGGAAGCGGTGTATAAGACTTAAACAGACTTATTACGAGAATGTTCCAGTGGGACAGACTACATGTGATCATGTTTTCACCTTGGAAGATTCTGCAAAGGACTTTTTGCAGGGTCCTGTACAAGTAATACCAACTGTATATTATATGTATGGAACAAATGCTTACATAAGATTGCCTAAGAAATGGTATGGTACGTGTTATTTGGCTATTATTTTCCCAAACATCTATCATGCAGAAGATTTGGAACTTCTAGAGGGAGGGAAGCATTCAAGAGTGAAAAGAGGTGAAAGTGTGGGAGCAATAGTAGGAGATATTTTTGGAGCAATGATACCAGGCTTGGGAGTGATCTTGAATGATGTAAAAATCAGAAGATTGGAGACTGTGGTTGATGAGTTGTCTATGAACACAGCAAAGTCGTTGGTGTAAGGAGAGATGTTGTCGATAAGGACTCTGTTTTTGCAGAATCGTCTTGCTTTAGATTTTCTTTTAGCAAAAGAGGGCTGAGTCTGTAAAATGTTGAAAGTTCAGGAATGCTGTACTTATATACCAGACAACAGCAAAAATCTGGAGAAATATACAAGTAACATCACTACGTTTCATCATGAAATTGAGGATTTGACTGAGGAAGGAGTTTGGGAGAAAGTTGGCAAAAGGTTTGGCTCCACGAGGATTCCCGACCCGACATCTCATTAGCCCTCCCTTCATACTATCAGTTGACCAGACAGGACAGGAAAGGCAAGAAAGGAGGGGGCATAGGCATAGCCTTTAAAGCCAACACTGGCATACAAACTATTGACACTGTCTAAGCGTCTTGGGGAGATCTCTGCATTTTTAAAATAAATAGTAGCAAGAAAGGAACATGGAGAGGGGCCTTACTCTATCGCCCCCCTGGCAACAAAAGTCTCTTTACCAGCCATTTAATGGAGGCAATTGCACCTCACGTCCTCGCTGCGGACAGTTTACTCCATCTGGGGGATTTTAATTACCACACTGAACTACCATCTGAACCCCACTCAGACGATCTTGTCACAAGCCTCAACACTCTCGGCCTTGACCAAATGGTAATTGGGCCCATCCACACAGCAGGCCATACCCTAGATCTCCTATTCACTAACTCCCGCCAAGTAAAGGTCGCCCAACCAGTCCCTGTCTTATGGTCGGACCATCATGTCCTCAGGTTTCAAATGCCGGGTACTGCAGCCCTACCTAATCCACCAATAGAGTCGCGACCTAGCAGGCCATGGAACAAAATAAACTTACACTCTTTCACCACCAATTTCGCCTTCCTTCCACCACTCAAATCAGAGAGCCCTGATGAGGCGGCCAAGTCGCTTGAACAAGCCATATCATCCACACTCGATAAAATTGCCCAGTTCAAATATACGAAATGCCCTCTCAAACTTTCCCCCTGGTTCACACTGGACCTAAAGAATGACAAACTAGGAACCAAAAAGGTGGAACGTAAATGGAGACACACACAAAGCGCCTCAGATAAGCTGAATTATAAAACTAGCCATCGGCGCTAAAGGGATCATATAGCTGCCGCCGAAAAAAACTACTTAGGGGATAAAATCACAAAAAGAACTCTATACAATCTTGAAAGAATGCACCAATCCTCCCTGCTGCCAACAAACTCTGACCTCCTCACAGGAGTGGGTCGACTCCCTCTTAGTCTTTTTTTGTGAATAAAATCAACATCATCCACAGCTCTTTCCCTCAGTCTGAAAGCTCACCCCCTTCAGCTAGGAATCCTGATACCCCCAGACTCTGTCTCACACCCCTCAGAGAATTCCACCCCACTACAGAGGAAGAAATCCTATTAACACTCTCTAGGATCAAATCTGGCTCCCCCACCGACCCAGCCTCCGCCCACATCATATCCAAAATCAGACCCGCCCTCACACCTAGACTGACTTAACTACTCAACAACTCACTGTCTCCGTCCACTGTACCCAACACCTGGAAAGAGGCCATAGTAAAACCCATTATTAAAAAACCTAACTCTGACCCCAAAGTGCATAATAATTACAGACCCATCTCCCTCCTACCTCTCTTCAGGAAGGTACTACAGACACTAGTAAACAAGCAATTGTCTGTGCACCTTGAGAATAATAACCTGTTTGACCCCTCACAGTCCGGGTTCCGAGCCTTCCACAGCACCGAAACGGCACTACTCAAGATGGTTAACATCAAACTCACCCTCGATGCAAACAACCCGCCATCTTGGTGCTATTAGACCTGTTGGCAGCCTTCGACACCCTCTCCCACAGCATCCTCCTGGATCGACTGTATGAGCTTGGTGTTGAGGGGAATGCACTAAACTGGATCAAGAACTACCTCACCAACCATACATCGAAAGTCCAAATATGATCTTTCACATCCAGTAGCCAGCCTATAGATAAGGGCGTGCCCCAGGGTTCCATACTGAGCCCCACCCTTTTTAACGTGTATCGATCCCCCCTGGCCAAAATAATCAAAGCTCACGGCTTAGTTACAGTGTTGTACACTGACGACACCCAAATATTAATCACCCACGATCCAGATCCTACCTACATATAACTCCAATTTAAACAGTGTCTGATTGACATAAAGGACTGGATGACTACTAACCACCTCCAACTCAATGCCGGAAAGACAGAGATCTTGCTCTTCGGGGAGGCCCAGCAACTGTGGACCGACGACTTGTGGCCCTCCACGTTAGGGCCCTGCACTTCTCCGAAAAAGGCAGCACGCATCCTAGGCGTGACAATTGACACCAAACTTTCAATGCCAGACCACGTCAACCAGGTAGTGCGCACATGCTATGGGCTAATGCACGGCCTGAGAAAAATCTTCAAATGGATACCACTCTCTTCACGTATGCCATTAGTGCAAGGATTGATCATCAGCCCGCCTTGACTATGGGAATGCTCTGTTGGCATCGATAAATGAAGCTCACCTAACCAAACTCCAGGTCCTGCAAAATACTGCGGCCAGACTGGTCCTTAAACTCCCCCCTTGTTCGCCCTCTGCCACCAGTCTGAAGTCCCTCCACTGGCTGCCCATTAAAAAGCGGATCACCTTTAAAATATGCTGCCTTGTACATAACACCCTAAACAAAAAGGGACCCCATTACCTAGCGCAGAAACTAATCTGGTATCAACCCACCAGAACCCTTCGCTCAGCCAGTAAAGATCTCCTAACCATACCAAACACCCGTACCGTCAAATGCGGCGGCAGACCATTCTCCGAAATTGCCCCCACTATCTGGAACACGCTGCCCATACACCTTCGAATAGAAAGCGATCATAAGAAATTCCGTAAGTCCCTCAAAATTCTATTATTCTAATTGCACTCACCCTCAGCTCGTCCTCTCTGTCACTTTCTGCTACTGCTTGTATCAGCGCTATGAGACCGAACGGTGATATATGCACTTAACAAATGTTAAATAATAATAACAAGTGGGAAGTTGGTTTGCGAATTTGGGAAAGGGTTTCCTTGGTTATGTCTTGAAACCTCTCATTATCCTGGTTGTTTGTGTGATCTGTTTGTGGGGTTTTTTCAGAGCTTACGAGTGGTATAGAACCAGCAGGATTGAGAGATCACTTAGAGAGCAGGAGAGAAGGATGGAAAGACTGCAGGAGAGTCACTATCAGAGTCTTAAGAACATGGAGAGACGCAGACGATAAAGGATGGCCACAAGTTCTGTTTAAGTTGGTTCTTTCTCCAAGGAAGTGTGTAAAAGTGTGATGACGCTAGTCATCAAAGGGGGGGAACTTATAGAGGGTCATGTTATTCTGAAAATAGTAGGGGTGCACCATATTCCAGATAGTCAGCACCCGCATATCTAAAGGAATGTATTAACGTGTGGTTATTAAAAGTGTAGTACTAAAACAGCATATATTAGTGCGAATAAAAATGTAACTATGTCATTTATGAAGCTCAATGTAGTGTTTAATCGAAAATGTATTTTAGATGATGCATAATGAATTAATTCACATATAAGGTGATGCATTAGAAGTAAACGTGCACCATATTAAAGTCTGCACATGTAGGTTGCTTATTCAAGTATGCAAAGTAATGTAATCAATGCCTATAATGTGTTTTTGGAAATGTATGCTTAAACGTGTAAAGACCTAGAAGATTTTCTATGCCTTGCAATGAGAGGCCTGTTTGAAATTTCTTGTTAGCTGAATATTGCAGGCCCGAAATTTATTTTTCTTGGGAAAGCTCAGCCGTAGGTAGTCAGCAGATTTTGTGTGCGTGCAAGGTTGTTTATCTCACATGTTTCTTGTTGCATGTGCAAGGACACGCATCTCGTTAGGCAGAATAACCCTTTTGTTTTAGGAGTTAGGATGGTACAAGAAACTGCCATGGGAGTGTACAGGAATGAAGATATGATACTTTTAGTGGAGAAGGTGCCCGGGACCTAAGGACATATCAAAGGTGTTTGGATGAAGTTAAAGTTTCAATGGAAAAGTATGGGAAAGAAGACCTGTCCGAAGGGGCGCGTAAGTGGTGCGTTTAACTGTTCTGGGATTTTGTATTAGGGATAGTGCCCCGGAGAGTGGACCAGTTGCGGACTAGAGGGGAAGCTAGAAGGAGCATCTCGGAACGAGTCCTGAGAGATGAGGCAGCACGCCCTGCAGCCTATGAACTTTGCTTTTTCCCTACTGACGATTGAGGAATCATGAAACACGTGTCTAGGGTTACGAATTGAAACTAATAATACCGCACTGGCTATTAACACTTTGAATTGAATTGAGCGAGAAATAATGAACTACATGAACCATCATGCAAGAGGTAATTACGTTGGGGCGTGTCTGGTGCGCTCCCACCCCCCTAAGAGCATCTCGGAACGAGCTCTGTAGCTTTGGCTACTTATCTATGCAAAGTGAGTGTACTTCTGAGGAAGTCCTCACTACTGACACCTTTTTCTCTCTTCCCTGGGGATGGTGCTAAGTAGGGATGTCACTTCAGCGATAGTGTAGGGACGGATTAATTGTTTTTCTTTTCTAGGTTAATGAATACTAAAATAGAGATTGGAGCAGTCATCGCGTGGCTAATGCTTCTAGAATATCTTATTCTGAGTCGGATGAGACTCTTGCGTAGGATTAGGTTTGTATTAGTGCCCATTTATTTTCTTAACCCCGTGTTGAGATGTTTGTACGTTCAGTTATTTTTGGCTTTGGAATAAATCCCTTTAAAATTTGATTTCGGAATCAGTGATCCTTTAGAGTTTCAAGATTGATTTGGTCGATCATGTGGTAAAATTTGATTTTTCCCCTTTACACTTCTTAGCAGATAATAAAGATCCTGTCAACATAGGATTTTTATAATTGGTAAGATATGATAAAAGATAAGAATCCAGTGTTATCAGCTTAACCACAGTGCAAAAGGTGGGGGAAAGAAGGTGACTGGTGAAAAGGTGGTCTCTGTGCATGAGGACAGTCATGGCGAGCGGTGAAAGCAGCTCCCGTGTGTTTTGCAGCTGAAGTCCTGCTACAATGGTGGGGCCAGTACTCGGGGGCAGAAAAAGGTGAATGCATCATTAAAAGCATCTCACCATAGCCACTACTTGTTAATTGACATGGAGGAATACCAAAGTACCGGTAGCGGGCCAGTAGCAGACTGGAGCAGATGGTAACAATCCTCTAAACAAAACTGCTCTGAGGTGTTGTGTTGTGCTCGCTACTACATATTCTTTTTAGCTGGAGCACACAGAGAGTCGGTGCAGTGAGGTGACCTATTCTAACTTTAACACCAAGGCTGCCTGTGCTGTAAGCAACAGAGGCAGAACCAGCTAAAAGACAATAGGAAGAGATAACATGCTGTGTAGTAAGAGAGGGAATGAGCAGATACTCCTAGCTTAATGCGCACTTGTTGAACCAACCAAGATCCCTTAACTAGTACCTGGCCCCCACTTGTGAATAGTAATTTGAAAATGATTGCAAAACATGAAACAACAATGTACCACATTAAGTAATATATACTAGCCAGCCTATAGAATATAATGACTAAAATGGTTATCATTAAGGTTGAAATTGAGTGAACGCTAAATTGCTTTAATTAAATTTGTAACCATAACTGCATAGAAATCTGCCAATATTTGGATGTGGTTGTTACATGCCTGTATACTCCAGAAAAAGAGGTAACGATTACACCACACTACTTACAAAACAAATGCGCCCGCCCAACTTCTCAACAAGACTAGCTAAAAATGCAATAACAAATCAGCATCAGAGTGCCAATCCCAACAATCAAATGATAAATACATATTAAAATCTAAAGCAAAGATAAACACAAATCATTATATCATAAATGTAGAAACTTAACTGGTGCTTCTGCAACAAATATAGATGTATACCAACTATCTGGGCAGCAAGAGGCTTCCATCATAGGCTTCGACACAAACACCATATCTCAAATATTTTTAAACAAACGCAACCAAATATAATATGACCTCCTAAATCAGCGGAGACAAAAAAACTCTTCCTTTCACTAACAATGAACTCTATCGCGAACACTTCAATTAATAAACAGAAATCGTTCAAGAAACATGGAGGCAGAAAAGAAACGCATTAAGCATCTGCAACAGTCAACTTTAGCTCACACTAACTGACATAAACCTATGGAGTGTGTCTCAAACTGAAGCTGGAGTCATCCTCACCTCGGCTCCACCAGTAAATTCTACAAAGCCAAAACATGCTTTAAGCAAAGCAGAAATACCTAAAGATGAGTCCCATAACATTGAAATAGTGTGCACAAACGAACTCTGTGAACTATTTAATATGACATCCCGGATGAGAACTTACTAGTGATCATGCTAGATGACCAATCAAGAGAGTCCTGGGGAAAAATGAATTATAAAACTTTATGAACTTTAAAAACAAACTCGAAACTTAATACATCTGATAAAGTAAGTAATTGCTTTGAGATGACCGTGGCATTAAATGTCATGATAAAAGCAATGTCAAAACAAACTCTCATTGCGGAAAGACAAGCTAATACAATGGATACAAAAAATAATTCAATACTAGCAAATAATAAAACAAGCAAACTAAAGGCATTGATGAGTTGGGTTCAGGAGGGTGTAAAACCTCTCTTGTGTCCGTTATTAGATAGACTGTTAAAAGTACAACATCTCCTCCAGTCAATGATAGAAGACCTGAAAAAACCGTCTATAATACAATATTATTTTTAAAAAGGGTCCAAGACTGTCAGTCGACATCAGTGCAAACTAAAGAAATCACGGTAACAGCAGTTATCCGCTCTGATGGTATCAAATGACAAGATCCACCAACCCCATTAACATTAACCAAAAATGCTATTAATCTATTAAAATGCAGTGAATCTGCACCAACATAGGAATCTGAAAAACCTACGCCTGTAAAAATATGTATTGAACTCAGAGGGAACAGAGATCGTGGAAGGTAAATCCAATTTCACCTTTTGTATTTTAATGAAAACAAGAAAAAACTAGCACCTGTTCACGAGCAAACTAAAATTATGCAACACACAGCAGATAAATCAAACGTGTATCCAGTCAATCTTCACATTCAAAATAATAAACTCTAAAAAACAGTTGTCTAATACTGGACCACTGACTAGCCCCAAATCTCAGGATCAAACTCCAAAGGTGCGTATACAATCTATTCTATGTAAAAAGACAAATCCAATAGGGCAGTCAAAACCCAGAAGTAAATTGGATAAGGACAGACAAACTCCAACTACACCAACTTAAAGAAAAAACAAAGGAACTAAAGATGGACTAAGTCCCACAAATAGAAATGGTGGCAATTACAAACAATCCAATAAGAGAAATATCAATTAATTCTTATAATTGAATTACATCCACGTTTTTTGAAGCTGTGAACCTAATTTAGATAAAGGCTATTAGGTTGTGCTCAGATGAAAAGGAAAAACAATTGAACAGCAGCAAGACAACCAACAACACACACCAATTAACAAGCGAACAATTCCAGTTAACCCCTTCCATGCTCATGACGGAACGGTTCCATCATGGTTCCATAGCCCCAATGGAACGTTCAGCACTGAACGGGTTAAACCATTATGAATACGTTCCAACAGCTACAAATACAGACCTTAGTCTCTTAAAATATTCAAGAACATGAACTCAGATAAACGACTATAAAGTAACGAAATCCAACCAGACGAATTGCAAATGCCAGATTTCACTTCTCCATGAACAGCAATCAATTACAGTCCGAGTGAGTGTGGAAATAAAATAATATTCAATGAAACAACTAGGTCCTTATACATCACCAAAACATGTCTCCCACAAATAAAGCTTTTTAGATATGCTACGGCTGAAGTAAATTCAATCAACGAAAAGCCTCAATTTGCCTAATCACCTGAGCTAGCAGAAAATTGCGGCAACACAGATTGCACTTCTTCCAAATCTCGCTTGACTCCCCAATACATCTCTGGAGGACCTCATGACTGCTTAAACTGTGGAGACATCTTAAACCTGTTAAAGCCTCTCCCACAGTCTAACAAGTTCTCCAATGCATCAATATAAAATGAGCCCTTTCTACCTTCACAAACAGGTGATAAAAAATGAAACAACCAAATTGACTAAGTACGCAAGATGAACTTCAAAAACTACTATCCAATATAAATTTAATTGGAGAAAAGGAATATCACAATATCTGTGCCAATACCAGAAAGTGATCCGCTCATACTCAGTCAAATTAAAAACAATTACAAGAGAAAAGAGTCAAAACCCGTTTGGTGTGCCTTGCAGATGCCACTGCCCTGGTCTGAGACTCCCTGTCCCATAGCTCATCACTGCTGTAAGGAGTGGTCTCACGCCAATTTCCACCGGGGACAGGGGAGGAATTGACCTGCTGGTATCGGCTGGCCAGAGGTCTCCGGAACCTGCAGAGGCCAGGAGATGGGAGTATGCCACTGGTGAGCTACTGGGACCCCCTCAATCATTCATTTGTTGCAGTCTAACCCACGACTTGCCTAAGGTGCCAGCTGGGTGAGGACTTTGTGTGTCTACGAGCTCTTTAAGGGTCTGTCAGGCCCAACCCACATAGCATAGGGGGGCATTGCATTACCCGCTCTTGTGTTTTTCTAGTGCCAGATCAGTACTGTAGCACGGGACGATCTTGTGCACTCTGGAACTTTGGAGGATTGAAAAGTCGCTGCCTGCCTTACAACAAGAGGCGCCAATTCATTTGTCCTCACACTCCTATGCTTCTAATCTGGGCTGCGCCTCCACCAATTGCTGTCCTAGCTCGAATTCGGCTGGAACTTTATTTATTGATCTGAACTTGTTTTCCCCTCAAACCAAGACCGAAGGTCAGCCCGGTCTTCTTGCTTCCAGGGAGGCAGAATTGTCTTATTCACTTGAACATTTTGCCTATATAAACTGCTGAACTAGTTTTAACAGTGTTAACTGCCTAGTACACAGCCTATCCAAATGGGAAAAAAGCAGGCAATGGAGGAGTCGAAAGGCTTAAGTAGAGCCAAAATGTCTCTGAGAACAGCAGGGGACAATTATTGACAATCTGCTGGAAGAACGTAACATTATTATTAACACCCCTCTCACAGGGGCTGCAAGTTCACCTAACTCCTCCCAAAGCGTTTCATGTACCAGTAACAAGTGTATACCACAAATGTTTACATTGCGGGCTGTACCAGCGAAACCAGAATAGAACCCATCAGCAGACAATGTCGAAGTTGTAGATATCGAGGTCCCGATTACAAAACAGGATAAGCTCACAGTGGGGTGCCACAATCGCTTCTCGGCACTCTGCTGTGATGAAGCAACCCAGGAGGTAAGGGATTTCGACAGTGAAAGAGGGCACCCAATAAGGGGGGCCTGAAAACTATTGAAAGTCTCCTAGAACTAATATATGGTTTGAAAAGGGAAGTCTCCTCCCTCAAAATATGGCTGAAGGTTTGGAAAGAAAGATTGGGGAAGTAACAATCACAAAGTGTGCAAGTTTGTTTGGGAAAGACAGCAAGGAGAGGTCAGAAGGGGCTACTAATAGCGTGAGATCTATGGCCCAAAATCCGGTCTCTAGAGTTTGTATTCCCATTGCCTAATCTGAATGCCTTTCATCAAGTTCTCCTCCTTCTTTGGTAAACATGCTAGATTAGGTGCCGCGCCAAGAGAGAGCTTACTCAGAAACCCACCAGCAGGGCTACCTAAGAAGTGACCATAATAGGTAGGTGGCAAAGGGGCAAGGGGGCCTTTGGGAGGTCATATCAGGAAACTCATTCCCTTGCAAGACCTTGCTCCCAATGGTACCCTTACTTATTTCCCCCAAACCCACCAGATACACAGGGAAGGGTGTATGACAGGGACCAATCCTAGGCACCAATGATTTACCAGACAAGCTACAATCTTCCTCAACCAGGTCCCCAAACTGCCAGTTGGGGCCAAGGAATACCAGGATTCCCTAATTAACAAGGTGACCTACTAGCTTTCAGAAATAAAGCAATGCTATTCCATCATTAGGAGCGATATCAATAGAGTTGACAGGATTAACCCTAAAGGAGATTCCTTTGATGAGCTTACGGTATGATTTATTAGTGAGGGCCTAGTGGTAGGCCTAATGTCTATAGATGCACACTCAATCTGTAATGTGAATACAAAAATCTCAATCAGTTATAAAATGTGCAACAACACGCAAGCTTCTCCAAATCTAGGCAATACATCCAACTCTGAAACAGTTGCAGCCACCAGACCGAAATGACTTAGGGGATCGAGTATGGCTAGGATAAGAGAAGGTACGAGCATCAGTAATAATGTGGTGGAAAACTGAGACTATTCCACAACAGAAACAGCCCCAAGCTTGGAAGGGTCCCAGTGTAGTAGGGGTGATAGAACATGGGACAGTGTCCAAAGAGATGAACCGGTAAATAGGATTAAAATTCTGTCATGGAATGGGGTGCGGATACAAAGTTTGCTGCCAGAATCTGACTGGGCGAAGTTCATTGATGCCCACAACATTTGCCTGTTCCAAGAGACATGGAGTATTGTTCTCATTTACAGGAATGGGTATAAAGCCTTTTGTACCAATGCAGCACAATGAGATATGGGGAAGACAATTGGGTGCCTAGCAATTTGGGAAATGGTCTCGCGCTAAAGTGTAATTTCCCCTATTAGTACAGATTCACCAGATCGGGCGCCAAGCAATTTGGGAAAAGGTCTCGCTCTAATGTCTGATTTCCCCTATCAGTACAGAGTTACCAGATCTTTTAGCAGTCAGCTTAAAGCTCTCAACTCTAAATATTTGTATTGTTTAGAACCGGGTGGAAGGTCATTCACCTGATAAGAGAGTATTAAATGAACTAGAGTCCAAACTGTCAGAACTTCCCGGGCATCCTTTTGTAATAGTGGCTGGGTATTTCATCACCACTATGGAGCCTTTGCTTGCATGTGTCCCAGAGCTGACTGCAGAATCTGATTTCAAATGGAAGATTCTACAGATAGAACTCCCATATGTTAAGTAAACAGCTAGGACAGCACAAGCAATGGCACTGACACTCCATTACGTTCTCAGAGCGGCTAATGGTAGAACTCCATCGACAGAGCGAGTAAGGTTACCTTCAATAAAGTAGGTCACTCAAGTAGAATAGATTACTTCTTAATTAATGTAAGACTCTCGCCATTCATACAGGGTATGGAAGTCTTGGCTAGGAAGGATAGTGACCACAACGCAGTCATTAACATTGTTGGGCAGCGTGGCCCTGAAGCCCCGAGCTTAGCCCGTCTGGATTTGGGGAGGTTTTGCACTCTAACAGTGTAAAGTATATCCGGTGGGACTGGGTTGTTTGGAACCCTGATATGATCAAGAGAGTTGCTACTTTGGTAAAGGATGTAGTAGAGAAATTGGCTGATATTTCCCCCGAAACTAGAAAGATGGTATTACAGGAAGAGCATGACCTGCTTTACACTGGGATTAGAGGATCTCTAGCTACCAAGAAGAGAGTAGAGAAAAATAACTTCAAGGAAGAGGTTTGGTGCAATCCATCATGTAGGGAAGCAAAAACCAAGCCTCCTTAAAGCAGCTGAAGCCAACTGCAGAGACTCCCCCTTGTGAAGTGTAGGTCACTCTATAGGACTGCTGAAGGCAAAAAAAGAATGGGAGAGTTCCCTATAGGAAACCGGAATGTGGCCCTGTCATCCAAAAATTATAAAGCCTTTTTGGAAAGCTATTGCGGTGTGTACCAGCGGACCTAAAAGGATCCTAGAATTCTGTGTGCAACCCCAGCACTGGGCCAACCATTTTATCAATCTTTATATGGATGGCAACAGTCATTACCAGGATGGCTAAGATTTACCCTTAGAGTATGATTTTACTAGGTGTTGTGATTCTGCCAACCTGGAATTTGGGCTTGGTGAAGCCATTACAGCTATTACCTCCTGCCTGGCTGCTATAGCCCCAGTGCCCGACATGATCCCCAATGACCTTTTTGGCCAATGTGGAGATTTGGAGATCGTACCTTAACCTCTGGTCCAATGCCATCTTGCTAGGTATGGAGGTCCCTAGCTCCTGGAAAATGGTGGAGGTGATTCCAATTTTTAAAAAAGGGCAATACAGTGATTCCGGCAACTATAGGCTCATTAGCCTAATTGATGCTGTACAAAAAATATTTTGCAAACAAGTGCTCGCCCATTTGCAAGAGTGGAAAGAGTACCAAGATGTGTTATGTGACTATCATGCAAGCTTTAGAAGTAAAGTTAGCACCGTTGACCAGGTCTTAAGCTTTACTCACATTTATAAGAAAACCTCAATAATCCTTAAGGGCAAACTTTAGGTTGCCTTTGTTGATTTAAGAGCTACCTTTGACTGGATCCCCGGAACTAAGCTCTGGAAGATCCTTGAAGAAATGGACATCCCTGCTAACCTTTTGAACATACTGGTTCGGCTCCACTCAGAAAACTATACCCAAATAAGTTAGGGTGAACATGGGCATCTGACAAAGCTCTTTTGCATCAAACGTTGAGTCAGACAGGGCTGTGTACTGGCCTCAAACTTTTCTCCTTGTATATTAATCCGGTGGTGAGGTACCTGAACCAGGATGGGCGTGTTTCACCAAAGGTGGGTGAACAGAGGGTGCCAGCCCTTCTTTCTGCTGATGGCACTCTCCTGCTCTCAAAATCTGCCAAGGCCTCAGACAGCTTTCAAATAATTTTACACTACTGAAAATAAATGTATTACATCGCTTCTGGCACTACCAGCTAGTACCCCAGGATTCCACTATGCCCAGATTCAGCCCATAGATATATCATCCACAAAGTTGAGTGCAGACTGCTTCTATATTGCCATCAACTGTGGTCAACAGAAGCATTAAGCTCCTATCTTGTGGGTCTGAAAGATCTTATGTCTCCCGCATGTGTACATAAAATTCTTGGCTGAATTTTATAAGAATGCTATTGGAGAAATTGGAGCTAGTGAATCTCCGGGGTTTATTGCGAAAGCCAGCCTTAAAGACATTTATTGAGAATTTGCCACACTTCAATTAAATGTTAACAGTAGAGGTTCCTTCATAAGGGATTTCCTTGACGTCAGGTAATTCCCGAGTTATGAGTCCTCTATAGATTAAAATACGGCCCTCGCATGTACACTGTATATTCAGTTCAGGTACAGGATGCTTCCAACCAGGAAATGTTGTAGTAATTGGTCTAGAGCCGAATCTGGTGAAGCTGTATGTCCGGTCTGTGGAGGGGCTATGGAATCATTAACGCATATTCTGCTTTTTTGCCCCACAATTTCCAGATTCCTGGATCTAGCACAGCCAGTGTCAACGGACAAGAGCTGCTTATGAAATGGCAAAGCAATGTTTTCATGGTTTTAATGATCTTTTATCTTTTTATTTTTTTGTGGCTAAGGAAATGTGAATTAAAATCTAAATGGCCGCTAATATGGAGCTCTACTTCCCGTAATAAAATATCTCTGGTCTTGTCTCAAACAAAACTATGGCTTCTACATAAAGCTTTCTGGACACCTGCTCGCTTGCACTCACAACATCTCCGCGATGACTCTGTTTGTTGGAATTATAAAGAAGGAACAGGCAATTTAGCCCATCTTATTTTACACTGTAAAGCTGTATCGCCATTTTGGGATAACATATTTGATTTTTTAACTAAACTATATTAAAATGTAAGCTAAAAAGAGAATTCTCCACATTGACAACTGGCTTTCTTGATGATGATAAATTAAACTGTGCATACATAACCCTATTAGATATTTTATTTACATCAGCAATAAAAAATGGTCCTAAATATTTGGAAAGACACACATAAGACTTCATATAAAGGATGGATGAATTGGATTATTCACCTCAGGGGTGCAGATAATATTGCTCTTCAAAATTCTCCATGGAAATCTTCTACCAGATACATGTGGGATACCCTAGATATATATTTCTCCACACATAATCCACCATGAACATACAGGCGTTGTCTTTCTTTAAGAGATTTTCCTTTTACATATTCTCTCAATCATAACCAATTTCTAAAGATGTATAATATTCTGATTGGACTCTTGGTCGTATTAACCTAGTAGAGCCTGTTTCACAGGACTTTTTCATTAATTACATGTACTTAGATATTATAAAAACATTAAGTATTCGCAGATCTTAATATTATTCTGATCCGTATTAATTTCTCTACTGTTTAAGTATTAATAGTTTCTTTCTTAGTATTTAGTTTGTTATTCATTTTCTCTCCTTTTTATTTTGATTATTATTTGATGTTTACCTATTGGTGTACAATATTTGATATCAGCTGCCACCTTGGTTCTCACGTCTCTTGTATATTGATGGAGATAATTTTTCTTGTTTTTCCTATTGATACGTTTAATGCTTTCTCCCAGCTGTGGTAATGCGTTAAATGTTGCATGTTTGTACACTCTACGAAGTATGTATTCATCTGTAGTTTTTTTTAAAGAAAATATCTAATAAAAACTATTTGAAGTGGAAATGTGAGTTTGTAGGTCTGACATAGCACTTGGTTGGAAAGTTGCATGATGCAATTAGAATATTTGGTATAGCACTTTATCGCAGCAATTGCATGTCTTTTAATAGAAGGGATTGTAACCTATAGGTACAATTCAGCTCCTATTTTAAACTACCATTAGGGCACTTTTATGAGTGCTTTGTTAGGCTCTCAGCACTGCTAATTCTCAAAGCGATGTTACATAATCCTATATTGCCTTTTGCTTGACGTTAAGTCCATTTGGTTTTATTGATCGCCTCTCTGTCTTCATCTATGTACAAACATATATGGTATACATCGAACTTCTTTTAAGCCTGTAAGAATGTTTTGTGCTGTGGATGTTTTACTTTTATGATCCTGGAGTCGAAATAAAATTATTATGAATATAACAAGAGCCAAAACAGCAGACTGCAAGCGCAAATTTATGAAAACAACAAGCATTGGCAAAGCCAATAGGTTGCGCATTTTGGCTGCCATGAAGACCTATTGATTTTACCAATGCTGCCAATCTGTGTTTGAGACTGTAGCTGTGCGTCCTTGTGAGCCTGAGTGTTTGCTTGATATTTTTCTTCTGTATTTGTGTGCCAGTTCATACTGCCCTCTTTATGTGTCTTTTGTCTGTGTAGGTGTGCCAGTTTGTTTATATAGAGTGACTGTATCAGTCTTGGTTTCTTTCTGACTGTGTCCACATGCGTCTGTACATGCTTGAATCGATCTATTTTTGTGTGAAGGCATTGTTATTTGTGCATACTTTGGTCTGCATATGCCTAGGAGCGTCTCCATGTCTCTCTGTCCGGTATTGGCTGCATGTTTGTGTTTGTGTGTCTGCGTTTTATTGGCGTCTGTGTCCACATGTATGCATGCATGTGTCTGCCATGTTCTGGTCTGTCTGTCTGTACTCGTTTATGTGTCTGAGTGAATGGATCTTTGTACGGATGAGTGTGTAAGTGTCAGTCTGTGTAATTGCTGGATTTGTACGGGTGTGTTGAACTTTATTCTAGTATTTGTGTAGCAGTTTCCTCCTTGTGAGCCTATGTATGGCCAATTGAGCTCATGCGACTATGTGTGTATGTTGTAAGCAAAGGCGCAACTAGAGCCAAATTTCGGGGGGGGCTAAGAAAAAATTTCGGAGGGGGCTGAACCTTTAATCAGTAGGCAGAGTGGAGTTGCAGGGCCTCCAACAAGGGGTGAAACAACAGCAAGGCCTAATTAACATTCAAATGGTCTTTCAAAGACCTGTGAAACGTTCGGGTGCGGCTCTGTGTGTGCCCGGGATCTGTCTCATCCCGGGCTGCCACACACGACGTGGGGGGTGGGGGGGGCGAAGCTCGGTGAGTCCAATGGGTGTTGCGTGCCTGGTTGCAAGTTACTTTATGCAACTGTAGGTCTGTTTCTGACTGTAGGCGTGTCTTTATGTGTGTGTTCATTAGATGTGCATCTGTCTGTTTGCTGAGGTCGAGAGCTAAGAAACAGTTGATTAGTTCTGGAAACAGAGAATAATCAATCAGCTTTGCAGATGGAAAACAGCGAACTTTTTGGTGTGGGTGTGTGCATTTGTATGTGTTTCTTCACCTAAATGTATGTCTCAAATTGGATGGTATGATCGGTGCTGTAGCTTATCCCTAGATGCAGTTCCTTTCCCTAACATTCTGCACTGATCACGCTTAGTAGGAAAAGCCGTAGTAGCTTTGCACCGATAGGCAAAGAGAAGTAATAACAAGCATTTGCAATGCACAAGGTCTCGCATTTACACAAGTTTGAGCTATTGACATTGTAAATGACAATGCCTTTTATTTTTGTTTTCGTTTTTACAACATAAATAAAAGGCATTGTCATTTACAATGCCAACAGCTTTAACCTGGGTACATGCGAAACCTATTGCATTGGAAATGCTTGCTATTTGATACCTGCTGGCCTGCCCCTCATGTCCTGCTTGAGCACATGATGATGTGGGATGATGCAGAGTTAAAAAGATTAATTGAAAACCAAGGAGACAAGGCCTAGGATCGAGTATTACAGCAAGGTCGCTAAGGCCAATGCCGTAGATCATGAATAGTGCTGCCTCACCCACCTTAAGATGGATCAGTTAGTAGGACGTGGAGGAGTGGGGGTGGCCCGGGCATGCAATAGTCTGGCACCCTTGTTGTTCCTGGGCCCCTGCTCTTCGCAATGAGTCGAAACGGTAACTCCTTCCAATGGAGACAATCCAGAAGATAGACAGGCTTCACACAATGTTAGTGAATTAATGTAAGTGTAAGTTAAAAAGGGTCCAGTCCAGTCTCAGGCAACATAAAACTGAGCACAACAGATAAGTGACAAAAGGCAGATGAAACAGGTAGAATCTAGTAAAGGGCAAAAGAAGGGGGAGCTCGTAGCAGGAGACAGACCGCTTAAGGACTTAGTCCGACTGTCTCCGATAGTGCTGCCACCACACCTCACTCTGCTCATCTCACTTTGCGCTTTTTATGGTGGAAGTGCCTCCAAATCCAGATGCTGGAGCTGTAAATGCTGTCTAGGCTTGCGTCCAAACGTCCTCTTTGTATGGGTGCCGAGCCTCACTGCCGCTGACCCGGAAAGCAGCCAACATCCCAGATACTGATGCGCCCCCACTCCTAGGCCTGCTTCCAGCCTCACGAGGACAAGGAGGGGCCAAGGAGAAGACCCACAGAAGCTCCAAGCAGCAACAAACAAGGGGGATAGCGGGGGTAAGGCACCGGACTTCACGAGGCTTGGGGGGCTAAGCCAGGCCGGGAGACACCAAGCGCTGCAGCCTAGAGCAGCTGGTGACAGGGCGGCAGTAAGCAAACTTTCCCGGGGGCCATAAACGCTGGAGCACCGAGCTGGCATGCAGCTCACTCGTGGTTGCCAGCAAAAACTCATACATCCTCCTCCGAATCCTAAATGACTTTAAACAAGCATTTGCAATGCAATAGGACTAGCATTTACACAAGACCTATTGCATTGTAAACGGGAGTGCTGGCGGGCGGGGGCAGGGGGGCAAGAAGGCACGGACAGCTGGGGTTTGGGGGTGCAAGAAGGCACGGACAATGGGAGTGGGGGGATGGGGAAGAAGGCACGGGCAACGGGAGGGCGGGGGAGGGGGTGAGAAGGCACGGAAAAAATAGTGCTCTAAATAACACGTCCGTACAGTGTAACACTCGAAGTAAGGTGGCCAATAGCCATGGGAGGGTACAAATGACGACATGGCATAATAAGGCGGGACTAACAAGCCCCATAATCAATCAGAAGACAGAATTTATGAAGGACAAACACGGAAGCCAAATAAAAATATGGGCGGAGAGTGAGGGCAGCTTGTCTCCCATACTATACTACTGCATGACTCGCAGAGCGAGCAGCGCATGGACACTGCCGCAAAACCTCAAACCTAATAAAGAAGAGTACAGAGTGAAAAGAGCAGCAATTTAATAAGGTGGTAGACGACTCACTCAAGCTCTTTTTTATTGCCACCAACTTAAAGCAGCCGGAACACTGTCAAGCCCCTTCTACAATAAGACGTGCAGAGACTCTGGGTGTGTGTGTGTGTGTTCTTCATTACACATTTTCAATTAATTGGTTCTCAATCCTGTGATACAGACCTCTCAAAAAGAAATGTGTTTGCTGTATTGTACACAGTGAATCAAAGGTTGTTTTTTTGAAGGGATCACTGGTGAATGCCAGGGAATGCAACAACCAGCAAACTAGGAAGTGCTGTTCTTGGAAAAACTAAAAGGATTGGCACCAAGCAGCTCCTCTCTTCAATTAGTACCACAGCAAGAATACAAAAGCAAGCATTGGCAAAGAGTTTATAGAAAAAAGAAAAGGTAAAATGGGAGTGGGTTGCATGTCAGAGGCGAAAGCAGAACAGGAGAGCAGGAAGGGAAAAAGAAGAACAGGAAAGCTGGTGGGGGAGGGAAGTGAAACTGGCAAATAAAGCACACACACAGGAGACGGAGAAAAGTTAAAACTGGTTGGGCAGGAGAAAAGCACATGATGACTGGGAAACACATGCACCCTCATGGAGTGCTTCACAAAAAAAGAAAAAAAATGTTCATGAAAAGCAGATACTGGGGGAAGCTACGAACCTGTCACTTAGAGAGGCGGTAAACAGGTTATGCTCAATCTGAGGTACAAACAGGAGATGGACAGGTTAAAACAAATAAAACCATCAAATAGAAAGCAAGAACATAAAAATTACAAAACAAAAAGCCAATGGAAAGCAATGGTTCGAGTTGCTTTCTAGGTCAGCTCGCAGCATGTCGTCAAGAGTCTTTCGCAACCAGATTGCTGTGCTGTCTGGAAGGCTGCGACCTAGAAAGGATATTTAAGACCATGTACAATCAAAATCCCAAATATTTTGCAACATCTTTACCTTGCAGAGTCTAAAGCGCCCCATGCTCTCAAGATAGCAAAAAACCCTACAATATTAACCTACACAGATGCGGACCTTATAAAAATACACCAACTATTCAGGAGCTAGGCACTTCACCCTAAAAGGAAATATCACACCTAGAATGGAAATGGTTGGCAGCATCACTAAAGAATAAGGATTTCTACTCAATTAGTCAAGTAAAACTATGATCCTGAGACATAGCAAGTTGGTCACAACTCCGTGGTCAAGGAGACACAATGAAGATTATTTCAGGTTTCGATATATGACTCATAGAAACTTGGAAAACTGATACATTAAACCAGACATGCTTAGAAAACTTTGACAACCCAGCAGTAAGAACAGCATCAGTCCTGGTAGCAATAAGGCTCCAACTAAAACCAGAGAAAATTGATAGTGGGCTTCCATCGACATTATTGGTTAACATAAAATTCCAGAAAAACCTGGTTTAGTACTCATCGATAATAATAATGAATTTATACATATAACCAGGAGGTGGAAACAAGAGACAAAACATTACTGACTTCATCAAACTTCAATGGACATTATTACTAGCGAACAACTTAAGTAGCATAATATTAACAGGAGATTTCAATCTCATGTCACTAGGCTCAGAGGATGATGAACACCCAGAATAAGACCTGCTATTTGAAGATCCGGGAGCAAGCAATACTCCCTCAAAGAAGAGACCCATTGGGTAATTTGCTACTCTAATCCTTATCAAACATGAGTCTAACAGTTGTTCACAGTCACTTGGATACGGATATCACAATGGCCATTCTACACATTACTAAGACAACTAAGGCAGTACTAGATTACACCATCACCTCAATTAAAATGTTAAACTGTTTTATCAGCTTAAAGTTAGAATGTCTGCCCGAAAGTGACTACTTAGAGCAAATTATGCCCTTGAACAACAGAGAATTGTTAACTCTACACAAAACCATTAGGAGACAAATTAAAATAAATTGAATGGTCATCTAGTATAAAAATAAAATTGGAAAAATGATTGCGAAAACAGCTTCAGACTTCACCATATTTTTCAGCCATACTGCAGGAAAACACGGATCATATGATCATGCACTGTGGGACAAATTCACAGAGCAACTATGGCCTAATTAAACAAACAGTCCATAAAACACTTTCCATAGCAAAGTAAAAACCTAAATGTATGGTACATATTGGAACTTCGCGAATAGGAAGAGAGAACGTTGACAAAAAAGTCAAAATAATAAACCAGCCATTCAACAATGCCAACCTTGCCCTGGAGCCTGCAAAGCTATGTTAATAATATGAAAATGTGTTTAGGATGCAAAACGCTCACATAAACAATAGCAGTGGCTAGACCTTAACAGAGCTTGTCAATCCAGGAGCTCCAGAGATTTCTGAAGCCATGATAACAAAACATCAGACACAGAAGCCTTTCCAATGAGTAACAATGTCAACACTACAGCATGGACTGTGTTGATTGCATTACTACATATATAAAAGGTGGGTGACCAAAGCGAAGAACTGACATCAAACTCCAACATCTTTTGAGTTCCTCCAAACCTCGACCCAAAACTACTCTAACTAGGAACTACAAAATTAATCAATCACCAAAAACTCACCTACAACCCACTGGGTAATCACAAATTGACCACTAGAGATATATAATAGAAGCAAGAAAGATGCAGCACCAGGGTCAAGAGGAATACCTGTAGTCCTCTTCAAATGGAATCCTACATATTGGCCTGAACTATTTAAAACCTTCTTATAAAGACGTTATACACTAGCACGGTTCTGCACTTCGGGAGAGGCCAATCTCTACATCCATTCTATTAGAAAGGCAACTAACAAGATCCTGCCAATCAAAGTGGCTGAACTATTGCATGTAATACAGTAAATACTTTGGAGTCTTGCAGCTAGAAGCCATGGGGAACTGAGTAGAAGAAAAGGTCTTACTTCCCTGTTTCCACACAGGTTTTCAATCAGACTGCAGCACCATGGACAACATTATGGCAATCACTCACCTTGCATGCAAAACTATATCCAATCGTAGTTATTTACATACAGGGATCTGGAATTCATACTGCAAGAGGTATGCAGTTTTCTGCCACAAACAAGAAGGTTTAAATCTATTTTGTCAAGTGAACAACTAGACATTATATCATGGTAAAACGCGCCACTTCCGTGCTCTCAGTCAATAAGAAACAATGTAAGAAATCCCATCAATATGGGAAAGTGTGTAACCCTGTGACTGGGTATAAGCCTATGACTGGACTTTAACCTGGAATTGACTAGGGAGTGCTGAGCCCAACCTCCCCCCAAGCGATTGGAGAAGATAGATTAGGGGTGGTCTCACGCACAAGCTCTCTTCTACTACTGACTTCTGAAGGGTGGCTTCAGAAAGTAGTCCAGGTCTGCTTTTTCTCCGTAGCTATATTGGACAAAAGAGAGGACCATGCCACTGCAGCTCTTGCTGTACACCTCCAGCGCTCTGTGGTAAGAAGCTGGAAGGTCGAGACTCAAGGGCATATCTCATCCCAGTTCCTCCGATGCTGGCCTTGAACTCTTTGTTTCCCTTACACCCCCTCCACTGCCACTTATGTCTGCCCCCCATGCTCAGTGCCAGTCTGGTTTACTTTGCCCCTCCAGGTGCTTTCATCCTTGCCCCTTGTGCATTTGCCTTGGGCCGCAGATGCCTGACACTTATGGCCCTCCTTTTCACCACTGTGCTCTCACACCTGCTCTTAAAATGCCTAGCCTGCTCAACAGTATTCATCTGCCTCTCCCCTGGGCGGGGGTAGGGGTATATATGTATGTATGTATATCCCATGCTGTGAGGACTGGTTTGGTCATCATAGCATGGGTTAACCTTTCAGGAACCTGACAAATACTATCTTTGTGAGGACCGGTCCCAGTAGTATGTTTAGGTACTTTCAACAAGCATATAAAAAACTAAAAGTGAAGTTATATTCGCCTCGGTCCGCTTTATAACCTACCTTGCTATCAAAGTGTGTATGAAGTTAAAATAGTAACTACACATTTAATTAAGGTCAATGGCCAGTCCCGAGTAAGTGAGAGAGACAGAGTGTGAGACAGAGAGAGTGAGAGTAAGTGTCGCCTTGCTATTTTGGGTCCACTGAATGGCTTTGAGATCTAGGCTTCTGTATCATTTACTTAAGCTTATTTGAAGGGCCTGGTTATGGCATTTGTTTATGAGGTGGTTGTGGGTGGGAGGGAACTGCAACAACACAGACCATATTCAGCACGTAAACCTGCTGAAGCATAGAACTCAGACAAACTTATTTTGTATCATCATCACTATGTATAATTAATATATGCAGGCAAGTCTTGCTTGTACTCAGGATTTGTAGAATAAAATAAACGGTTCAATCCGAACGGCCTGTGTCCTTTGTGAAGCAAGGTCTAAACATTGTATAGTGTGCATTAATTTATTCAAACAGTGTGAGCACAACATTTGTCACCTTGTGTAAGAAATTGGATTAGTGTTTGGGGTGGGGGGGTCTAACCAGCCTAGACAGGGTGAACCTTCAAATTCACTAAATTAACCTGAGCTCAATACCCGGGTAGGTATGGCATAGAGCAGGCAGGCTTAACTTAGAGCAATGTGTAAAGTATTTACAGTATTAGAGTAAAAATGCATAACAATAAAAACTCCAAACCGAATTACAAAAATAAAGTAAAAGTTAATAAACAAAATGGCACCAAAATGTTCAATAGGAGATATCAATTGCAAAAGTCGTAAGTACTAATAGCGGCAAGAAACACAAAGTGAGATGGTAATTAATGGTCACAGTAGACCAGGAACTAGGCGAAATTTGAGGCAGACTGCAATGGAGCACAGATCATACGCACTAACCAGGTTCGTCTTGGTCAAAGACTTACCTTCTGACTCAGTCTTTGAAGTCCCAATCCACCGGATAAAGAGGCCTTACTCTCATTTTTACATGGGAAGACAAGAATGGTGCTACTGCTTTTCAAGTTAAAGTGTGTTTTTTCTGGCTCATGTTACTAGTCCTCAATTTAGGCCTATGCACCATCTTGTTCTAAATGGATGTCTCCTGCATATTCACTGTTCATCATTTCTGCTGCAGCACAAAGTCAAGCAGTCATGTTTGTTAATTTCCACTGACATTGTTTTTGCAGTCTTAGAAACAACTATTTCGATGATGGGCTTAGTAATATTGCACTTCCCAAGGCTCTTCCGCTAACTTGTTGCAGTTTCCGAGGCATTTCTGCTAGCTCACTTTACCTCATTCATCCATATAAGTTTACTGTTGTTCTTTAACTAATTTGTTCTGCTATCACCTGATGACATTAGCATAGAGTGAGCAGAATATTCATGTAGTGGGATAGTGCTTCAATGGTAAGACAATAGGACTTTTAATAGAATCTTTCATTTGCAGAAAGTAGTGATCTTTTGCTCAACACTTTCCATATTAATCTGGGAGAAGATTTACTATATATACCCTCAAATTTGGGGGTGAGCAGAAAAACTTTCTGATGCTAGTAGGGATGCTGCCCATTTTCGTACTGATTTTGCTGCTCATTTTAGACTTAGAATGTATGTACTGCCCTATTTACGGAGAGCCTTCAAGGCAATGACTTTATGTATGTCTTTGCATATACAACCTGCTGCAACTCGCTTTTTAATTCTATAATAAATCATTTGTATTTTTATTTTCGCCCTAAAACTCAATTACTGAGCATGTCCTTACTTAACTGACTATATTTTGATATGTTGGGAGGTATCATATCATGGAGAAATATTGCCCATTGAAATTGTGGTTTAACACCGTCTCAGATTTATCTGCTGTGGACATAATAGTTTGGGGTATAAATCACAGGTCTCAAACCCAAAGCCTTTAACAAAGCTATTGTTTATTTCCTCCCTTAATTAGCAACTTATTGGGAATATAATGCTGAGAGTTGGTGAACTTTAAAAGATGTGCTTTCAACTTTTCATCAACTGAACTGCATATATTCAAATGGTTTAAGTGGAGTTACCATTAGTTTGCTGTATTTCCCACTCTGTTTGTAAAACCTGAACGAGATGCTGATTTCTGGCATACCTCCAGAATCATTGTGCCTGCTATGGGATCTAACATTCTGTGAGCTTAATCATACATGCACAATGTAGACTCTCAGTGTCCCACAGCACTCCAGAATGTCAAACACAAAATTACCTGTGGCTTTCTAGCAGGGCATGTGTCCAATATATGCATAATTTTGGACCTTGAAAAAGCTTGTTGGTTTGCAGCTCAGAATTTCTCAAAAACATGCCTATACACAGCTAGTGATGTGTGTATGACAATACTATGCTGATTCAAGCAGAGAGGGTGACGGGTACACTAATTCCCTAAGTACACCCGCAACATATATTTTTAACCCTATCAGGAAAGTCCCAGGAATAAAATAAAAGGGTACCCTCCTAGACAGTTTTAATTTAATTACTACCTCTGCATAAATGGAGTTTTTTTGAAAAAATAATTTTTGCGCTCCACCCTGTAAGTTGGCCTACAGCAGGGTGTAGAAGCAGCCCTATGATGAAGCATGCCACTAACTAGTGGGTGAGGGCAGTATTATTAAACCCTAAGGATTTCTCTAATGCAGATTGCAAAAAATAAACGAACATAGAGGCTTTCACTCCTTTATGTGTGATGTCATACTATGCAGCTGCCTACTATCCCCTCAGCAGGGGAATGTCAAATTGCTTCTTCTAGAAGTATCACTCACTGTCACGTCCCCATTGCTCCGAGAGAAAAAATTGACTTTCCTAAATATGCCAAATATTCTTGGCGTGCATAGTTGGTATCAGATGATGTTTGCGATGCTTATTCCGTCTGCCATCTCCTTATCTGCTGGGTGCAAAGTGCCTTCGCAGTCTCAAGTCTGTCTCTGTTCCTACAATATGACCTATTGTGACCCAGGGCTGTCAGTGCAGCACAGCGGAGGATAAATCTGTGGATCAACACTTGGGGGTTAGTGTTCATTACTGGAGTACCAGTCCATTCCACGTAAAGAGAGTGGCATGGCAATCCATGATTCTCCTCAGCAGACATTTCCATTTTAAAGCGAGCAAGACAAGAGTCTACAGCTTTGTTCATTAACTCGAATATAACTGTCCTTAGCATGGGAAATCTCAGAAAATCAGTATTAAGAATTGAATCCTTAAAGACCCTTAAACAACTCAGAAAGGCTAGAACACACATACAACCCTAATCCTTCTGCAAGCTCCTTAGATGGAACCATTCTTATTTTAAGCTTGTAGAACAGATCCTGTTTTGAATGGAAACTGCACAACTTCTTCTAGGCCGGTCAGTACATCTTGTGATTTCTGTATGGGGGAAAGAGAGATGAGTGTCGGTAGTTCCTACCCGAGTGCAGGGTGGTGTTGGGGGTGAGTTCAGGCAGCGACTGGGAATATGCAAGCATGCCTGTAGCAGGTGCCGTCTATGTGTTTGAGTGCATGAGGAGCTGCATGAATGTGAGAATGAGAGCGGAGGTGAGCTTTGTGTGAGTGCAGTGTGGTCCTCTGTGTGAGAGCAGAGGCTTGCTGTGAGTGCAAGGGTTGTGAGTAGGGGTGACCGAGTGAAGGCGGAGAGGTGTGACTGCAGGAGTAGACGGGTGCCTTTGTTTGTGTAGTGAGTTGTGTGCCTGTGTGTGTGCAGGTCATGATTGTCGGAGGAGCCTGTAAGAGCAAAGTGAAGGGAGCACTTGTAAGGGAGTACTGGGCAGCGTCGGATTGGAAATGAGGGCAATCGGGCAATGCCTGAGGGGCCGGTGTCAGATCTCCAGCTGTGGGCTGCTTTTTTGAGCAACTTGGGGGCCGATTTGGGCGGTTTCTGAGTTGTTCCATGTCACCAACGGCCCAGTTGGGTTCTGAGTGGCCTTTCTGGAGGTAAATGGGCGTCCATTACCTCCCTTTTACCAAGGGGCAGAGGTGTCACTCCTTTTGTTTTGCTGGGCCGGCCCATTATTGTATGCATATTGAGCGGGGGGTAGGGGTCTGAGCAAAAGTGGCCTCCCTCGTCTTCAGGTGTGTTCCACCTGTGTTAACTAATCCTTGCATTTTCTTTTTAACGCTTCCTCCCCACACCTTTTTAATAACATTTTGCTGAAGCATTGTTTTGCGGCAACGTAATATGCAAATGTGGGCCACTTTTTTTTACGTGCCCGGGCCGATTTTCAATCCCAATCCAACCCTGGCACTGGGCATGCCTGTAGTGTGTGGGTGCAGGGGTGCCTGTGTAGATTCAGGGTAGGGATGCCTGTGGCAGGTGAGTATTCCTGTAAAGGGTGGGTTTGTGGTTGGTGTCTGTAAAGGGAAAATCAAGAGAATAACTTGGAAGTAAGTGTGATAAGTGCCTATAGTGTGCGCATGGAGGGAGTGAATGTGGGAGTGAGTGCAGTGTGTGCAATGAGTTTGGCTGCAGGATGTGCAATGAGTTTGGCTGCAGGATGTGCCTTTGTGCGAGTGTGAGGGATGGGTATAAGTGCATGAGAAAAGTGTTGGTGCGAGGTAACAGTGTGTCTGTATCGGGTGCCTGTAGTGAGTGTAGGGGTATCCGCAGTGATCAAGTGCAATGGGTGCCTGTAGGGAGTGCGTGTAAGGGGTACCACTGTGAGTGGGGGCACCTAGTGAGGGTTACTGAATTGGATGCCTACGAGTGAGCAGGATGTGATTGTAGCGGGTCAGAGCATGGGCTATGTATGAGGGGTGGCCAGTGAAATGCCTGTGCTAGCACAGGGGGAGCCTGTGCATCCCTGTGAGTACAAGGAGGAGGAGCTGTGAGCATAGGGGGAATATGTGAATACAGAGGGTACGGTATACCAGTGCGAGTGTAGTGCGCTGCACATCAAGTCAGACCAATTGTCACTGCCAGTGCTTTTTAGCTCATTATGCCACTCCAGAGGGGACCAACCTTATTCAGCAGTAAAGCCTACAAATGCAAACTGTACTAGAGTGAGGCAGACGCTGAAAGGAGCAAATGGCATGCTCCAGGATTAGATAACTACAGAAAAGTTGTGTTAGGAGAAGGAATTACAACTTTTGTGCATAATAAGGATTTCCTGTTACTGAGGTGGAACTTTGGTTGACACATCAGGGTAAGATCATACATCAAGATATGTTTGGTCAACAAAAGAACTTAAAGGATATGGGATGTGATTCCAGGTGGAAAGTCTTCAGTTTGGCTAGTCCGAGTTAAAAATGTGCATATAGATTGCAGTAACACAAAACGTTTTACAATCACATGACAACTAGTAGATATGTAAGAGAGACTGGGCCATTAGAAAGGACAACTATACTACTGAACGGCACGCACCACTAGAACAAACATTAGTAAATGGATTAGGTTTCACCTATGGTATTAATCATAAATTTAGGTGTGTGGGGGCAGTGTAGTAATGCAGGGAGAATGGTGTGCGTGCTCTCTGTGCAGTGTGAGTGGTGGATGAATGACGATTAATAAGTGTCTGAGTGCAGGGTGAAAGTGCCTCAATGCATGGTGATTGATGTGTGTTCAGTGCAGAATGAGAATTGTGTCAGTGTACAGGGTGAGAGAGGTTACCCTGTACAAAGTAAGAGGTGTGAGAGTATAGGCTGATTGGTATTGTCAATAGTGCAGGATGATGGGACTGCCCCGTTATCCACACCTACTGGGTACAAGTAGTGGGGGAACTGAGTAAAGTACTAGACGATACCCTCCCTCTAGACCCAAAATTCATATTGCTGGGCATATTCGCAGATGTTGATTTGGGTCGCCCCCAGCTTATTTTTTCACTACTGGCCTTGGTGGTAGTGAAGAAGGCCGTGGCACGAACATGGGGGCGTCGCTACCCCCCAATTGGAAGAATAGAGAAGGGGAATGGACATGTATATGGCGGCGGAAAGGGTTACATTCAAAGCAAGAGGATGACCCCGGAATTTCTGTAAGGTAATGTAATGTAATGTAATGTAATGATGATACTTGTAAAGCGCACTGTTACCCCATCTCGGGGTGTCCTGGCGCTGAAGACCGCTGGGGAACCCGTCCTGGCTTTCCCTGTGAGATGGTCCCTTCTGGGGATCTCCAAGGTGAAACCAGGCATCCCCGGCGTCTGTGGGGGGCCGTTGTAGAGATGAGGCAAGCTTAATGCCCAGAGTTGCCGAGTGTGATCCCTGGATAGGGTAGGCACCGAGGCGAGAATTATCAAGTCCGTTGACCCTGGTCCACAACCCTGCCGCGTCGGGAATTGAACCCTGGTCCCGGGCCGTTCTCTGCTTCCGGGTCTGCCGCCTCTAACCAGTGAGCCACACCACTCCACTCCAGGTATGGGGGAAATGGAGAAAGTATCATGGATTGAATGGTGGTCTAAGAGCGAATTAGCACACTATGATCTTTGGACGTGCCTGGGCTTTGGACTGGGGGACCACTGGGCCTGTATCTCCGACTCTTGGAAAAGATATGTAGGGTGGGGAGGTGCCTGCCAGATCTGCAACTCATGAGGGGGTTGTATGTTCCCCTGTTTCTTGGAAAGACGGGGGTGGTGTCTTTTGTTGAGATGGGTGGTGGGCAGATACTTTAGCGCGGGAGTGACCAAGTGTGACATGTTTGTTGAGCTGTATTGGTTGAAAATGCAAATAAAAAGATTTATTAAAAAAATAAAAATAGTGCCGGATGAGCGGTTTGAGTTCAGGATGAGAGGTGTGGGTGGCGGGTGAGAGGAATGCAAGTGCTGGGTGAGAGGTTTGTCAATGGTGTGTGAGTGCGGATTCAGCGCTGTGAGAGTGGTGGGTGATCAGTATATGACTGCCAGCGCAAGTCAGGGTGACTGTGCACAGTAAATGGTGGGTGAGTGTGCAGGGTCAGTAGTGTCTGGGAGTAGGTGACAGGTATGCAAGGGTTGTAAAGACATGTCAGCAGTGCAACCAAAAAACTATCTAGTTTACAAACCGCTCGTTATGTATGTGTAATCAAAACATGATCAATCACTTAAGGTTACTGAATCGCAAAGGCACAAAATGAGGCACAGCTGTGCTGTGTTGTAATATGAAGCTGACATGCTAATCGCTTGGAGTAATGGTGATGTGGTAATATGGCGATTAGATATTAAAACGCAGGGTCATAACGTGAAGCAAAGACATGCTCCTTAATAAAAGTAGACTGGTATGTTAGCCGCTCGTAAAATGTATATGATATGCTGGCATCATCAATAAGGTGCAAACAAAAATTAACACGACTACCTGTTAAAGAGAATCACACAAATGTCTGAAAACTGCACTGATGCACTAATATTGTGAATTGGTATTGAAATGCAGGGTCATAACGTGAGGTAAAGACAATGGAGGATCTAGCTCAGTGCAAGCAGATGGAGAACACCGATGCTGCTTATTCGAAAGAGCAGCAAGAAGGAAGAGGAACAACGAAGGAGCAGGGGGTTTAAAGAAATTAGGCAAACAAGTTGGGAGAGGCAGAGACACAATAGAAAAGCTCTATGGGGAGGGGAAACAAACATTTGAGAGCAAGAAGAGAATATGGGGGTGGGAGAAGAACTAGGGAAACAGCAAGAAAACACAAAGGAATCTAGAAGGAGACGTCTCAACAGAAGAGCTAGAGGCAGCAATATCCGCAATGACCAATAGTAAAAAGATATAAGCAGAATGCTTACTATCTGATTATAGTGGCCATAGTAGCATTATTGTTTGTGAAGCCAGATGAGAGTCCTCAGCCGCTGTCATGGCAATGTGTTACTTTACACTTTAATATCGACAAAGAAAAACGTCTAAAAACTGACTCTACAGTACACAAAAAATGTAATTGTGTGGTCACAGTCTCATTATCATCAGGTTTGCCCACACCTAACATGGCCGCTCTAGCAGTAGTGACGTTGCCATGACAGTGGCTGAGGACTCAGTGCACGTCTTGCCTACACTGTGATCGGTACCTGTGGCCTGTGCTTGTGTGCTGATGCTGGAGCAGAAAAGATGCTGGCCAGCACAGAGGACCCCAAAAAACACCTCATTCTCAGCAGCGCTCGTAATTAATTTGGTCTCTCGGGAAGCGAGGAGGAGGCTGTGGCTGCACTGGTCATACATGTGGAGATGTACCGTTTTTTGGAAGAAGGCAATCAGATCTTGCTGAGTGTATTGTGAAGACTCAGGGGCGAGTTGAGCCTGGACAACAAGGTACTGAGAGAGCTTAATTCAGCTTGCATCAGTCGGGTGCAGACAAGCTAATCCACTGTACATCCTGTAACTCTAATGTATCTACCCTGACTAGTTTGTAACATACATGATCTCCACATATAAAGAATTTTCTCCACCAGCACTGCAGTGAAGTTGAGTTGAAGTTAGTCTCCTGATTTCTTATTAGCGTGACTGCTGCCAGACTCCAAGATGGCAGCAGTCTCACAACAACGAGACGGGGATGTGTTGAAATGCTTGTCATTGAAGCGGTGCATGGGAGGAGGGAAAAGGGATGGGTAAGCAACATGAGGAATGGAGACGAATTGTAGAGAGCCATGAACTCGGCAGAAAGTAAATAACAAGCACAGGGCAAGTGCTGTGCAGGCAAAGCTGAAAAAAGTCCCACAACGCAGATGAATACAGTACTTCGGCCACAGGAGACTGACAAGAGAAAGACGCAAGGAACAACAGGAAATAGTATGCTACAGCCAATAGAAACTCAGGCAAAGTAAGTTGCAAAAACCAATGAAAAGCAAGTGGGAGGGATGTAAGCCCCTTTTAAGATTTATATTAACAATAAATTTTACAAGCACAGCGCAAGTGCTGTGCAGGCGAAACCTAAAAATGAGAGGGGTCTGAGGAAAACCATGAAGGTCGTTAAAAAAATAAGAACAGAAACCATCTCAGATCTTCATATCAACATCCAATACGGCTTTCTGTCAACTAGCTGCAGCCACTAGCTCAATTTTTATAGTACTTCCACCAATAATTAGTTTCCTTTTCAGCTGGAGGTTGTCATTTTACAGGCAAGTTGTTGATATTCGTGTACGTTTTTTTGGGGGGGTGGGGGGAGAGTTTTACATAGCGGGAACTCGACCCGATGGTGTCAGAGCTTTCCATGAGCACCAGTTGTGTTACAGACGGGCACAATAATTTTGTTAGGCACAGGGAGATTAAGTGTTTAGCCAAGAATCACAGGATGTTGAGCGCCCTTGCTGAGGCTTGAACCCGGTTCCCCAGCTTTGAGGTCGACCACTATAGCTGGTAGGCCACATCCTCTTCCCCTTACCGAGTATAGATTCATAGACTGTATGAGATCACTGTCTCCTTCCATTTCCAATCGTTTCTTCCTGTAATTGTCCAAGTCCTCCACCAGGGCACCTGTTTATAGACTGACCTAGGCAGCCTTTTGTTTTCTTCCTCTACCTCAGAATTCACAAAGTAGTGCAAGTGTGATCCCTGATGGTAGACTTGTTACTTCATTACTTCTTGGCCCAGCTTCCCTAAACAGGATTTAGACAGATGCTGTTGCAGTTATTTAATGGGTCATTGGTCCGACAGGAGATGGGAAAGGTGTTTTATCTCTTCACTTGCGTTTCACCTTTGCAAGAATCAACTGGAGAATCAAAGTTACCTTGCCTAGCATGATCATCAATCAGCTTACTTTGTAACAGTTCTCAGTCCTGGTTAAACTCTGTTCCTGAGTGACAATTTTAGCGCCATTGGTTCAAGTGTCCTTCAAAGATGCTGCTACCCATTCAGGGCTGGATGAAGATAGAGTCTACTGCTGCCCAGTGATTATCCTTCAGTCGATCTTAAAATGTGGCTAGACCTCTGTCACATCACAATTACATATTTTCATCAGGTTGCATTTACATTTTTTGGTGGTCGATTTAGAATTTTGATGCAGTGGAGAATGCACCATCTTATCTGAAGTATGACACATTTGTGCTTCAATATGAAACCAAGGAGGGGTGGAGTTCCTAAAAGCATAACTCAGTTGATCATAAACCCACACCACAATTAATGCTCAAGACAGTGGCATTACCAGTGATTGTTATCAGAAATCATCTCCTACCAGAAACAAACGTGTAGTTCACTACAACTATAAAAATTCCCAAAACTGCTATAAGGAATCTTCTGAGTGGACTAGATGTCTACTGTACGAAGGCTTAACAGTGATAGTATGAAGAGAGGTTCTGCAACAGAGTTTGAGATCATCAATAAGACATTAGTGAAAAGAGCTTAGCTTATTTTGTGATTTAAAGGTTCACAAAACGAAGTAAGCACACACTTGAAAGGGGTCCATCAGCCCCATCAGGAACCCTAGATCTGCATCATGTTTGTTAGCCATGTCTCCTAGATTCTATAGTGAAAGACAGGGTGGACACTACTTTACAGTTTTAGTAGTCAAGGAATGAAATCACGTTCCCGCTTGATGCAGTCTATCGGGGACGAGTATGTATTTAAAAAATCCCTTAAAACCTGCTTATTTGAATCCTGTTTGTAGGTAGCGCCGCCTGAGTTCCTAGTGCCTGGACACTGTTTTGAATAGCTGTTAATTTTACAAATCGCTCATTCATTAATTCAAGAACGTTTCTGACACTTCATTTGATAGTTTGTCAGAATCACAAAAAGGTTAATTGACCAATGTTTTGTGCATTTTACAGGTGCTACAAAATACAAGCCGCTCTGTGATTTAAGTGATGGTGATGTATTAACAGTATTAATCTTAAAAACAGCCACATCCCAGCAGTAAAACATGAAAGAATAAACCGATCTTCCTAACCTTGTGTGTAGAAAAGGTTTCTGCAGCATAGCGATAAATATGGTTAATGTTTATTGAAATTCTATGCTCTGCTTGTTTGTTGTATCTTCATTTCACACAATGTGGTTTCAGTCTTCACCATTTATCAAGCAAAAATGCCATTGTCCTTAAACAGTATTAACAGCGAGACGAAAAATAGCTGCCATCGATCAGATGTGGAGAGAGTGAGTAAGTAGAATGACAGCATTGTGTGCAGCATCTCTCATAGAATTTCAAACAGGTAAATGTTAAAGCTAAACTAGTAATCAGTCAAGTGTCAGAAAGAGAAATGCAGTGCACTCTTTAAACATTATAAACATCTTCCAAAACGTATTAAGGGGAGTTACAAGAAAAAAAAAGCCTGAGGGGTGTGCTGTACCTTAGTTTAGGCCATGGGTGCAAACCATAGGAATTATCATGAAAAATCTGGCTTGGAACAGGCCATCCTATGTCCTAACTATGTAAATAAGGATACATTTAGATGACACATATCTTAATGAAACTATATGAATAGCCCCAAAATATGGCATGGATCCGGCATTCATAGTCCACCTACATTGGACAATCCTGGTTTAGACTACTGTCCCACTAATATCAGGTCAGATGGGCTGTTGGGGTGTAGCTATACATGTACAAAGTGAGCCATACTTCACAGAGAGTTGGTAAGATTTTACCCAACTCTACAGTCTAGGTAGAATTTTAAAACTCGTAATATCCAGGGAGCGTAAAGAGCTCTCAGCTGGAAAGAAGGTACTACTGAAGAAAACCGGCAACTGGGATTGATTTTTTTATGTGGAATTCGCATTTGGTCAGAATGAAGGATGTGGTTTTCTTTATTGGAATAAAATACAGTATAATCTATTACAAGGTTCCACAGCTGAAAAAGCTTGCTATAACAGCTGATGTAATAGCGACTAGAAAATCTGTTTTCCATGAGAGGTACAGATATGTTGTTTTATTAATAGGCTGAAATGCAATCAATTTAGATCAACCAACTAGAGTCCCAGGGGGGCGTGGCCAAGCCAGAGACCAAGATGGTCACCCGGCACTGAAGCTCCGCCGCCTATCGTGGCATAGATAGATTATCCCACGCTACAGCGAGGCCACTGAGCACTACAGGGGCCGTTGTGAGATGCTGTGGAGTCCCTGAGCAGACACTATCCAGTCGCTGTGCACAGCAGCACAAGGGAAGAGGAAATGGCCTATGTGACGGAGTGAGGCCCAAAATGGCGGCATGAGCGTGACAATGAAGCTCCGGGAGCTGCAGTAGTGAGACTGACCTTCGGTGGACCCCCAGCGATCGTGGTGCGGTGAGTCGGGGGGGGGTCGCGGGCCGGAGCATCGGGCGGCTGCATTCCGGCGCTTGATCCGGGTGGGGGGTCCGTTTGGCTTCCTGCGGATCGAGCACTGCGCTTCCCCGACGGTAGTGAGCACGGGAACGCGTGGGGATAGGGCCTGCGGCTGTTTCCCTCAGCGCGGTTTTGGTGTGAAGCGAGAACTGCTTCAGTGCTCCTGGGGGCATTGCAGCATGGCCTGCACTCGGCCGCGGCCCTCCTGATCTCCCTTCCACCACCCCTTTTGCGGGACGCACGTGGCAAGATGCTGCTTCCCTGGCTGGTTGGCTGCCAAAGTGCACATTTTGTCAGGCCCCAATTGTTGCACCACTGACAACATCCTTGTTCAGCCAAGAGACACGAGGGGACCACAGCGGCCTGAACATCACCACCAGCACTCCACAAAGTCTGCTCTGAAACAACTGCAGGCATACCAACTGTAAACCCTTCACGCAATTACCAGAGGGAACCGGTCTGAGCATCTAGAGCCTTCCCGGACATCTGGAGGGTGCAGTCACCGGTTTATCGCCCCTACATTACTTGATACCACTGCTGGGATGCTGGCCTGAACTTCTTTTGCCACAATCGCCCTGCTACCTGCCCATCAAGAGATATGCGGAAAATGCTGCAGCCTACTAGCCATCACTCATTGACCGGACAGTCTACTATGGAGTGACCGGAGGCATATGGTCTGTTAACCCTTTATGCTCATTCCACTGGGAAGCAGTAACTGAGCATTTAGACCCCTCCTAGTGACCAAGAAGATGCAGACACCGGTTCCATCGCCCCCATCTTGCTGGACACCACCACAGAGACGCTAGCCTGCAATTTTTCGCCACCTTGCTACACCCTCCCCCGTTACTATAGTTGAAGTGTTCTGATCTGGGTCTCTCTCCTTGCTCTACTGGTGCAACTGCGGCATGGGCCGCAAAGATCCCAAACAACGTCTTCTCCCTTTTGAAAAGATTTCAGAGGCAACCCAGGACGTTCCCGGAACCATGGCGGAGGGTGGGCAGAAGGACGCTGTGCCTGAGGGCAACACTAGCCAGATGGGCTCCCTGCTGCACGAGATGAGGGCGGGGTTTAAGGCTCTGGATGTGCGTTTTGACTCACTTGATAAGCACATGGCTGATCTGGGGTCGAAGATCCAAGTCCACGACAGGCGGCTGGACGTGGATTTGGAAGATGGACCAGCGCAGTCACTGAAGAGGCTTGACCGCATGGAGCGCATCCTTAAAAATGTGGCAATAAAAAATGAGGACTTGGAGGCAGGTATTCGGCGAAATAACGTTAGCATTTTGGGCGTTCCAGAATCCACTGCCACTGGCCGCATAGACACACTGTTTGAAACGATACTGATAGATTTATTCGTCAGGGACGTCTTCACGCCGGGCTTTGTCATAGAACGCGCTCATCGATCGCTGGACCCAAGACCCAATCCTGGTTGTCCACCCAGACCCATCATAGCCCGTGTCATGAATTTTAGGGATCGGGACAAGGCCTTACGTCTAGCACGTGAAAAGGGTGAAACAGTATGGCAGGGCTCTAAGTTGTCCCTATACCCAGACTTTACCATTATGGTCCAGGAAGCCAGGCGAAAGTATAATGGAGTCAAGGCAACGCTCAGGAACTTTGGCCTGAAATATGGCATGCTGTACCCAGCAAGGTTGCGAGTCGAGATCAATGGGAGGGCCAGAGTACTTGACAACCCCACAGACGTACAAGAGTTCTGTCATACGTATAAACTTAACAACAAACGCCCAGTTGAAGTTAATAGTTTATCCCCTCCACAAAGTGGCTCAGATGCAAGTATGGAACTCTTCTCCGGATCGGCGCATGGCTGACCTGTTTCTCCTGGCCTAATATTAAGCGATCTCTCAAACTATTGGGATTTAGTTCAATCTATTAAAGTTCATTTTCTTCCCTTATTGCCACGTAGCCGAAGGGGCGTTGCCACCACCCCTATTGGTGATCACCTTATAAATGATGTGTGCTTTTTGTATGTACCCCTTATGGTTGTGTTCCACTATTTTAAAGGTATTATTGGTACTATGTTTCTCTTGGATGGTAACGGTATTGCCTCTCTGGATGGGTGGGGAGGCTGGGTGGGGGGCAGTGTCAGATTGTTGTTCAGCTACTCTAGGACACTCTTAGGTTTGCAACTCGTTGCAACCGGCAGGTGCGCACAGTTCTTTATTAGATTCTCTTTTTCAACACTAATATGGCTCAGTTAGGTCATAATTCTGGCCCATCGGAGGTGGTTTTGGTAACATGGAATATCCCCGGCCTAAACACCACTCGAAAAAGGAGGCAGATAGCTCAGTATTTACTATGCCACAGGGGAGACATAGCTTTCCTACAGGAAACGCGTTTACCCACTACCCACAATACGTGATAATGAAGGCAGATATATCATTGTCCTGGGCACGTTAATGAGTCACAAGGTATTATTGGTCTGTGTATACAATCCCAATACCGATTCCCCTGATTTTTATTATGCCTTACTCTCTAAACTGGCGCAGCTAGGCTCAGTGCCCCTTCTGCTAGAGGGCGATTTTAATATTGCCCCGGACCAAGCATTGGATAGCACATTGAGAGCACCAGATCCCAAACCGCGAGCGCGGAAGGCATTGGGTGCACTATGTAAACAATTCTCCCTAGTTGACATAGGTCGTACGCAAAATCCTCACTGCACTGACTACACACACTACACTGGCAGTCACAATACCTGGACTAGAATTCATTACTGGGTGATCCGAACACTCCCTCGAACATACTCTGATCACTCCCCTGTACTGTTGACGTTGAAGGTCCCGCGACCCGACGGTTTTGAGCGACAATGGAGATTCCCCAGCCGAGCATTGGACAATGAGGTATTCCGACAGGCACTACGGGAGGCGATAGAAGACTATTCTACCATTAATACTGGTTCAGTAGATTCTGAGGCAATGCTGTGGGAGGGCTTTAAAGCGTACATGAGAGGGGTATGTATCTCCAAGAGTGCCGGCGTGCTGCGAGAACTACAGAGAATGTTGGCCCAATTGGAAAAAGACCTAATGGCGCTAGACTCCAGTCGACACTTATCAAACGATCCCGAATTGGAAAAACAGCGGGTATCCCTGCTCTCAGAATTTAAAGATACCGCCGACCGGGAGATCCTTTTTATGGGTAAATATCACAACGCCAGGCAATATGGTGAAGGCGAATGACCGGGACGGGTCTTAGCACAAATGATTAGGCCCCCTTACAGTAAGGCTTATATTCCAGAGTTACGAACGGATCAGGGAAACAACTCACTGACCCACTGGATATCCAGAGGGAATTTTTATCCTATTTCAAAACATTGTATACTTCCAGACTGGGACAGGATAGAGAGGAGCAAGAGTGCTATTTATCTGAAGTTGCCTTAGTGCATCTTGGAAAATTCATGCAAGACTTCCTCGCTGAACCTATCACAGAGGAGAGTATTGACAAAGCCATCACTGCTTTACAGAGTTCCTCAGCTCCTGGACTGGATGGCTTCACTGCCGATTTTTATAAGTCTTGTAAGGATTTATTGATTCCCTAGCTCCTAGAAGTGTACGTAGAGGCCCTGGAGAGACCGGTCCTACCACCTGCCCTACGTGAGTCTGTCATCATTCTCCTCCCTAAACCGGGTGAAGATCCCCTCTTATGCGGCTCCTATCGCCCACTCTCACTTCTAAACCTTGACTACAAAATCCTAGCCAAGGCCCTGGCATGTCGTCTCTCTCTCCTAATGGAATCTATCATTTCTCCTGCCCAGTCAGGTTTCATACCCCATCGCTCAACGGCTTTTAATCTGCGCACTTTTTTTATTACCTTGCATAGAATAAACCCTGAAATCCCAGCTGCAGCGATATTATTGGACACCGAAAAAGCTGTTGACTCCCTCGAATGGCCTTTTAGTTTATCCATTATGCAACGTATGGGGATGCCCTGACGGCACCTTTTACTCTCGCGCGCGGTACGAGACAGGGTTGCCCACTGTCACCCCTGTTGTTCATATTAGCCATGGACCCACTAATACGACACTTCCAAGAGAAACACCTAGACAGAGGCTTACAATTCAGGGCCATTGTTAGTATCGCTGTAAGCCGATGACACTATACTGTACGTTCGCCACCCCCAGACTAATTTGGATCCTCTTATTCGAGAAATTCTACGCTTTGGAATACATTCTGGTCTATGAATCAATTGGCAAAAGTCAGTGATTTTTCCACTCACAGCCAGCACAGACGAGTGGGACATGGAGTTCCCGCCGGAATGGAGTACAGATTCGGTTAAATACCTGGGCATCACTATACACGTAGAGACTGATCAGATTATCCGCCGCAACTACAGGACAGCTATTTCCAAATTAGAAACACAAATAGAAAAATGGCTTAAGCTCCCGCTGTCCATTGCCGGGGGTGTTGCCCTCATTAAAATGATCGAGCTTCCCAAATTTTTATATTTATTTCAAAATATCCTGATCCCCCTCACAAATAAAACATTTTCTGCACTCTGCTCCCACCTAATTAGATTGGTATGGGGAGACAGAAATGCCAGGGTTAGCTGGCAGGTTATGACACTTCCTTGCGATAGAGCAGGGTACGGTGTCCCTGATTTACATCTATACTATCTAGCTGCGCAGTGCAGTTTTGCACAGGCATGGTATCATCCAGACGCCAGAATTCCCTACCTCCGGCCAGAATCCGACCTAGTACTTCCATAGAAATTAATGGCTATTTTACCCAAGGGATTCCCAAGAGACCCTAAGGATATCCAACCGGTATCCACCACTAGTTGGGCTTGGGAGAAATTACGACGCATCACACACACATCATTGCTTTATGCTTCCGATCTCCCACTTCCAAACGCTATATGGTTCCCTACCACTGGTGAAAAGATTGTACAGAAGACCTGTGCTAAGTTCAATATTGCAAAAGTTGGTGATCTGTTTCCAGATGGCCATATCTTTGATCCTGATAATAAGTCCTCCTTCCCTGACCCCACATTCATGGACAGGTTTGTCCTTCTGAGACTCTGTTCCGCCCTGCGAGCTACACCCCCTGACTATCCCCTAGAGCCTCCATCCTTCCCGAAACTCACGACAGTCATTGGCAGCGAGAGAGGGGTGCATCTTGTGTCACAACTCTACAAGTCCTGTGCTGCCATCATGCCACATAACGATGACAAAATACGTAATGCCTTGGAGACGGACTTGGGTAATTCAATAACGGACGAACAGTGGACGGCCTGTTGCGCTGTCACAAAAAATGTTTCTCTTAATAGCCGCTACAAATTAATTCATTTTAAGTTCCTACGTAGGATGTATATTACCCCATCCAGACTCCACAGGATAGACCCTGCCAGATCACACCGCTGGGCGAGATGCAATGCTCCACAGGCCGACTTTGCCCACCTCGCCTGGACCTGTCCGTGTATATATACGTCTGGGTAGAAGTCCATAAGAAGATAAGTGACATGGTTAAGGTACCAATGATTCCCCTGCCCGAAATTGCCCTGTTGGGGTACGTAGTGCAATTCCCTCGGGCAATTCATAGATTTGTTGCCATTGGTTTGCTGCTGGCTAAAAGGGAAGTCTCCATCCACTGGGGGGGGGGGGGGGGGGCAGATCAGCACCTACAGTTTCGGAATGGCTGAGGAACATGTCCTCTTGCTCTACGAACTCCGACCTGTACACAACAACTATCCCTCCCTCTTCCAGGCCCAAAGATATATGGGGTCCTTTCAGATCCTACCTAGAAGCGCAGCGACAAGACACCCCCACGCAAAAGGAACAGGGCATAGTCCCATCTGGGGTGGGTTAGGCTGCCCCGATGTGCACGACTATTAATCCACTTTGCAGGATAGTAGACCTATTCTTACTGACACTCATGCAGTTTATATATTTCATAAGTCATGCTGTTAAGTATTATTTTTGTCAAATAAAGGAGATGGCTGATATTACTGCGAATATGTTGGGGACTACAGGGAATGATGTGTGTAATGTTAAGTCGGAACAAGACATGAACTGAGCCTGTGGTAACTTGTTTTATGTTTCTATTATACGTGACAAATAATTTGATTTGTCCTAGTGTACTGCTTGTTGTATACTAAAATGCAAACTAAAGTTAAAAAAAAAATAGAGCTCCCAAGAAGGAGAAAGCTGCTATCTAGATTTTATGTCTTCTGTAACCCTTCTAGAATATTTTTTGTTACATGACAAAAAAATTTTTTTAAGACCTTTTCCAATAAGCCTTAATAGCTGTCAAACACACCTTAATAGTACAAAATTGCAATTTTGACTGCGTAAGGTGGAGAAGATATGGTATAGTCACACCTTTGTGAAAAGCGACAGGGTTGTATTTATCACTTTGGCACCATAAAAGAAAACAGTTTCCATTTGAAGGCATAAGAAGCACTTGTGGATGGTCTGTCTGCCCATATATCAGCCACCATTCAGGAGGCCTTGGAGCAGATTGTGGTTTCTGAGCCATAACCGTTGGGATTCAGGCCTTTAACCACTGCTGTCCTGGGGTCTGCCCTACTATGGCTCTGCAAACTGAGCCAACAGCAACCCTATCTGCACTTTACTCAGTAGTAGATAGAGAGGGCAAGCAGTAACAGGCTTCTCAGAGAGGTTCTGGTGGGGATGGGGGTTACTCGGGCTCACAATACAATAGTGCTTCTCTCTGTAGAAAATGTACCACAGAACTAAAAAGAGGTGACAGCAGGCTGCACCCAGCTATTTATGCCCCCAACTTGCAGAGCTCAGGAAGAGAAACAAGAATCTGTGCCTCATCAAAGAGCTCTTTTCCCTAACAGATACTGCAAGCCTCACCCTGTACCCCTTGCGATTTACCTAATGGCAGCTGGTTCTTCATAACCAGCAAACTTTAAGTGAATGGGCCTATATGCAACACATTAGAAAGTAAGTAAACCGCTTCTAAAGAGCGCGTATTTCGAGGCATCTTGGCTCAAGTGTCCTTTAACAGAAGCATATTGGGAGAATTATTTCTTACAAGAAGTAAAAAGCTTATATCAATAAGATTAAAGTGGGTAGCCAGTATGTGGAGGATAAAGATGATATTGAACAGGCTTTTATTGAATTCTTCCAGGACTTACACCAGGAGGATTTACTGGGGGATGAAGGCACCTTAGACCAGTGGCTTGTGGGGAAACAGCTCCCAAAGTTGAGCTCAGATAGCCTAGTATTGCTCACTGAAGATATAACTGGGAGTGAAATCCTCACTTCCCTTAATAAAGTCAAGAAAGGGAAAGCTGCTTGGCCGGATGCAATTCCTAATGAGATTTATTCTTTACTGACAGATAAAATTATCTTTATTTGGTTGAAGCTATTTAACGAAATTTTGAGAGCTACCACTCCTTTACCAGATTCATGGACGGAGGCTGTCATTTCACTAATCCTGAAGCCCAGGAAGGATCCAACCCAGTTCCAGTCTTATCGGCCAATATCATTATTGAACTGCGATTACAAGATCTTCGCTGGGATACTAAATGGCCATCTCTGTAAGATCACGGAGCCGATAATCCATGAAGACCAAAAGGGCGTCCTTCCGGGGAAGCAGATGAAGGATCTGGTTTATACTTGAATTTGTTCGATAGACCTGCCAACAGCACCTGGCGCTCCACTCTCAATCATCACTATAGAAGCAGCAAAAGCCTTTTATCGAGTTAACTGGCATTATTTGAGCAGAGTATTGAAGGCTTTTGGCTTCAATGAGATCTTCAGGGAGGTCCTTAAAAACAAATCTATAAAGTTCCCAGGGCTCAGATTGTGGTTAATGATAACCTCACAGCATCTGTATTAATAGTACATTAGGCCTTTGGCCCATTGTTTAAGGCAGAACAAAACGATCTCTTCTTTTGTTGTAAATGGCTTTATGAGGAAGCTAGCCCTGTATGCTGATGATTTGATTATATTATCATCCAATGTCAGTCAAACTTTAACACAGTTATTCACCAAAGTACAGGCCTTTGGGAAACTGTCCGGGTATGTGGTCAAGTGTGGAGAAGTGTGGCTCAGGGGTTAGAGGCGGCAGACCCAGAAGCTGAGATCGGTCCTGGACCAGGGTTCAATTCCCCGCCTCGGTGGGTCTTGGGCTCAAAAATTCCACGGACTCGATAATTCTCGTTCCGGTGCCTACTCAACTCATGGGTTCACACTCTGCGACTCTGGGCAACAGCTTGCTTAATCTCCACTACGGCCCCTCGCGGCGGGATGCCTGGCTTTCACCTTGTGGATACCCTGCTGGGGTTATCTCACAGGGGAATACCAGGACGGGTTCCCAAGGCAAGCGCCTTGATGCCTTCGGGTGATACGTGCGCTATATAAATCACAATACATTTACATTTACAATGACGACAAGACTGAAGTTATGGTCTGGAACATGGCAGTTCAGGGGGTGAAGGTTTCTAAGGAGATTAGATATCTTGGAGTAACCATAACTCAGGAGCTTACAGAAATTCCTAAAATAAACCTGGATAGAGTCTCTAAGGAAGTGGATGTATTAGTGAAAAGATGGAAGAACCTCACGTTAAAAGACTTTGGGCAGATTCATTTGATCAAAATGTGTGTTCTACCCAAGTATGTTTACCTATTTAATAACATCCCATTTGAGTTTGATAAAGGCCCTTTACTTAAACTCCAGGGCAAGATCTCTTCTTTTGTATGGGCGGGTAAGGGGGATTAGACATAAACTTTCACATGGTGGCATGGGATTACCTGATCTCCAGTTGTACTGTTGGGCATACCAATTAAAGAATTGTAGGATGTAACTTCTTAGGCCAGATAGTACTCTGATTGGCAGCATGTTTAAGGCTATGTTGTCAGACTGCTCTAAGGAAGGCTTTATGGGAAAATGTGGCGATTAAAGGATGTGGGTGTTGCACGCTGGAAGGATATAGTAGACGGTGAAAAATGTTTATCTTGGGATAACTGGAGAAATGTAACCAGTGGTACATTATCCAGATTCAAATATTACCAAATTTCAACATGGTGCAAGAGCCAACAGTGGCACCCCCCGGAGGACAACTTAATGGAGGACTAGTTGCAAGATCAGAACCCAAAAACGAGGGAAGCAGCACACTGGTACAATCATCTCCGTGCTGTAGCAGACAGAAAGATGGATCATCCCTATTTGGTCTGGAAGAAATACTTGCCAAATGAGGAGCTGAAAAACTTATGGCAAGTATCTTCAGACAGACTTTATTCGTTGATCAAATCTCCTGCACTTAGGAGAGATAACTTTTTTACACTCCACAGGATATACTGACCCCACTTAAACTTTTCAAAATAAACGGCGGTGGAGAAGCAAAGTGTACGAGATGTGGTGCCCAGAAGGTGGATGACATACACATGTTCACCTCCTGTCCCCTGATAAAGAAGTTCTGGGGCAATGTGGGTAAGACCTTGTCGGACATCCTGGGTAAAGGTGTGGAGGTAAGCCCCTCTGTAATTTTATTTGGTACTGTCCTTTTGCCTGATGTGGTGGAAGGCCTTTCGGGGTTGCAAAATAAACTAGTGTTTTATTTGATCCTCTTGGCAAGGAGGGAGATCTGTAAGAACTGGCGCCAGGCAGCTCCTCCTACATGGAGAGGTTGATGGAACTCAGTGATATATTTCAGGGATTTAGATCAAAAGGTTAATGTCTATAGAGAAAGAACTGAGCTTGGGCTATTACGAAGCTCCGAGATCCTGAATAGTAGGGACTGGTTATATTAATGCATCCAATGATTATACCTCTTGGTCAGCTCATGATGTGTAGTGCGTGTTGGCTCTCGTGACAAAATCAGCTGAGACTGGACCCCCAAGATATGAGCAGCAGGGGCGGACTAGACTGAGAGGTTGCTTATTCTATGGAGGTTATATGAGGACAACAAAACAACATTCTAAAAAAACGAAGTAAAAAGCCACATTTTTACACATTTCCATATGAGAACCAGACTTGGTTAGGATCTCAGCGTAAGAGGCAACGTATTCCAAAAATTACCTGCTGAGTAGGAAAAGATTCAAGCACCCCATGTAGTTTTCTTTATCTTTGGGATGTACACTATTTTGGCTGTTTCTGATCTGAAATTGCGATGGGGGGTATGCCAAGAGAAAAGCCTCTGAAAATATAGGGGACCAGAATTGTGCAGGGCGTATGGACCATGCACAAGGCCTTATATTTGACCCTCTCACAGACTGGTAGCCAATGAAGGCTAGAGATGCTTTTTGAAACAGAATTTAATTTAGGTATTTTTAGAAGTATGCGAGCTGCCGAATGTTGCAATGATTGAAGTAGTTGCAGACACTTCTGATTTCCCAGATACAATGCATTGCAATAATCGACTTTAGTGAGGACCAAGGCTTCAATGATAGTTTTTTGGATATCTGGGGGAAAGAAAGAAAAAACGTTTTTTAATACTCTAAGAAGATGGAATTAGGTAGAGGTAATTTGATTAATCTTGTCAGAGAAGCAGAGCTGTACATCAAATAGCACTCCTAGTTCTTCACTTTCCGAGCAGGAGAAGCTAGGGGACCAGGATTGGAAGGCCACCATGAGGTGTTCCAGAAAGCAGTGTTGTGACCAAACAGGATCACCTCCATTTTCTCAGTGTTTAATTCAAGGCAGTTTGCCTGCATTCAGACCACAGTCTGGGCCAAATAGTTTTTGAATGTGTTGGCTGTAACTTCGACATCAGACAAAATGTGCGTGTCATCGACATAAGAAACTACAGAAAGACCGTATAATCTAATGAGTTCCCCCAAAGGTGTGACATAGATGTTGAAAAGTGTTGGAGATGAACCCTGAAAAATCTCGATCAGGGGTAAAAGGTTTGGTTTGAAAAAAGTTTGAAATGGTGTTAAAAGATTTAAAATGTTCTCTTGCAGAGTCTCGGGCAGTGTTTATTTTTGCTGTAAAATATTTCGTTTTTTTCTAACATGATTAATGCTTAATACTCTCCATGGAATACATTTTATTTATTTTTCTCTTCAATACTATGCTCCCACCTCCACCTCTGTTCACAACCCATTTCTGTTTACGCTTGCATAGTTCAGGAGATTACCACGGAGCAGATGGACTTTTTCTGTAACTTCTTTTCGTATTTTTCTGAGGCCAATTCTGAAACTGCAGAATCGATCCAATCTGTATAATTGGAAGTAGCATCTTCAATATTGGAGTCCAGAACTGGACTATGAATTTTTTGTCTGGTGTCTAACTCAGAACCATCAATTTTACGACAAGGGTGAACTTTAATGATATTCTGAGGTTTAGAAGAACAAGATTTTCTAGCTGAGATTGCAAGTTTAAAAAAGACTGCACTGTGATCAGACCAAGTCAGAGGGAGAGCTTTATCAAAACTTAAAGATGGATTATTAGTAAAGATCCCATCCAACGTATTGTTGACCTTATGAGTAGGTTGGTTAACTGACTGTGTAAGGCCACGGCTACATAGACAGTCAACCAGAATCTCAGTTTCAGTATTATCATTGCGTTCCAAGTGAAAATTGAAATCCCCAGGGAGAGTGAACTTGGGGAACTCAATACAGGATTCCATGAAGGTCTGCACAGATGTGACAAAACTGTCTTGACACAGGTATAGAGTATACCAGGGTGCCATTAAAGGCAGAAATGTTATAAAATTTGACTGTAAACACCAATTATTCCGTATCTAAGTGGGCACAACTTTAAAATGCGCTAAATTATCGCAACCCCCTCCCTTTCCCTGACTATGTACTCTGTAGATAAACTTCTGAGATGATAATTTTGAAGTCTGGGGTCGACAAATCGTCAGTCTAGGTTTCAGTAAGACATACTATTTCTGGGGCATAACCAACCAAGAATTCAGCGATTTCAAATTGATGTTAATCAAGGCATCTGGTATTTACTAACAACCCGGTAATCAGTTCAGATGAGCCTCTTGGTGCCTGAACAGAGGGTCTGAGATTTGGCAGGACGCCAAGTCATGTCTCACAGGTAAATACCTGCCATTATAATTCATCAATCACCGTGCGCTGCCTCCATTGCGCTCCACGCATAGGACCCACGACAGAGACGGTAGTTCCCAGTCACTATGAGGGTGCGCCAGTCCCCTTTCAGTACTATGTCCAGAACCTATGACTCTCAAAAGACTGGGCCAAGGTTAATATTCACATGCAGGATTAGTGAGTGGCATGAACAAATATCAAAAAACATTATCACAGGAATGCAGTTTGGACCTGCAGGACATCATGCAGGGAACATTTCCATCAAAGCATCATACAAATCTGTGAGAGATTTAAATGTCCCTATTATACGGCCTCATGAGCCCTTCTTCCAAATTCAAGGGGGTCACACTAAGATGGTGAAGTTGGCCCTGTATTTGGTTAATGGAACTGATTTGCACGGAAGCGATGCAACGATACATGAAGACGGTCTTGAACTACCACTGCATTGGCCACTCGTCGGCTATAAGAATCGTATTGGCCTTTGAGTATTTCATTTCCACAAGAACTATCAGAATTAGGAGATTTGGCTTCAACAGCATAGACAAATGTGTGATTAACCTATCAAAAGGGTATTGCTGACAGATCCTGAATCCCACACCAAAAGGATGTCTAGAAGTACACTGTTGTTGAGGAGCCATTTATCGTTTTCCATGAACATCCTCTTGAGAACATATGCTTTGGAGTTCTGCAGGCCGGGAGATGTACTGCGTGTACAGAGAGATTTTTTGCAACAAGACATTTCCAGATTGAATTGAATTCCAGAGGGTTCAGTACCTAGTACTGCCTTGCTTGTTGAGTTAATGCATTGTGGTTATACTTTCTATCAGATCAGAAGCCTGTCAGAGTTACAAAGAAGGCCTCGAAAGAGATGGAGAAGCGTTTTAAGAGGGCTCGTCGAGCAACAGTATAATCCTTTATAATTCTGACAGCCAGAGACAGTGAGGCATCCTGAAATAGCAATCTAAAGGACAATGAGCAGGTGCCCTCATTAGGATTCCCTTGGCGTTGTGCTGGGACGCCTGAACTGGCCACTTGGTGAAACCCCACCGATGGGAGGTAGTGAGCCCAGAGCTGGGTTGTCTTGCTGTGGCCATGTGGGCCGCTCAGCACACGGGCCTGAGACTTGGGTTGGCTCTCACCTTGAAAGCACATGTCTAGGAGGAGGACAAAGGGATGCCTCACCGCCACCCCCGCCCCACTCGAAGTAATAATATGGACGGCCAGGAAGAAGCCTGGGAGAGGTGGGTCATGCTGTGCCCACCTCCTGTAGTATGTCTTTGGGCTGTCTCAGCTAGAGGAGGTGAGCTAGGACCCCGGTGGCTGTAGACCTGGAGCTTGGCTGCAGAGGTGGAACGTGGCAGCTGTATTGTTCCCGGATGGTACGACAGTTGCGGACACTGTAATGGGGTGGGCTGCACCATGCCCCATTCACTATCGCTTCCTGCTTCTGAGCTTCATGGCGGCACCAGGGGAACGTTAGCAGTGGTAGGCGAATCAACGAAGGGTACAACGACGTGTGCAGTGGGCATTTACCATGTTTAAAGGGAACCCGGCTCCCTTGAAGTATAACGTTTTCCCCGTGGCTGGAGCACATTTGCGCTAGGGAGTGCTTGTATAAGGGAGTCAACCTTAAAACTAAGCACATAAATGCTTGAGCATGGGACGACTGCTGGATCGAAATATCTGTGTATATGCTCTGTGATATATAACCAGTGGAACTGTCCTAACTGGGAATCATTGAAATGCTTGCTTATAGTCCTCTTTAAATGAGTAGTGTGGTCATGAGCAAGCGGCCCTAGGCTCCATCTTGGCGATGCCCTTGGTTGGAGTGCGTGAGGACGGACAAGCCAACAAGTTGCAGTGACTCAAAGACCAGCTCAAACCGTGAGTCTCTGCCTATGCAAATTTAAACCTGAAATACAGTGAGATTCAATGACTGGATGAAGCTAATCAAATAGATGTCCTCATTTGGTTACATCTTATATTGTGCATTACAGATTGACTACACCTAACTTCATATGATAAGGAGCAGTAGTGTAATTAATATTAGTATAGTGTTTGAAAGATTATTTATCCCAAATAATACCCCTGTGAGACTTAATTGCAGTATTCTATTACACCTTATGAACTTGAGTAAATTATTAAAACTTCCCTATATAGGTGGTTGCTGTATTAAAATTATGCATATAAGGTATTTTAACTATGAGATGTGATCCCAATCAGATATTGGAGTTCTTTATCAGTGGTTATTGGTCTGTTACCATCTAAAGATGGTGCTTGTCCAAAAGGTAATGGGTAATCTAGGGAGCATGACATCTGCACTTTAGAACGAAATTTAACTAAGATGTGAGGTTGATCAGGTAGCAAAATTAACTTGTGGAGGCCATCACATTTATGTGGTCGAGTATAATATTGAGATTCATTTCAAATACTAGAAGTTATGCGTTCAATATATAACAATGATATCATTCCAAGATGGCGATTACTAGAATGGTATGCTGCCCAAACGTCTTGGGGTCACGTGGTGGGATACATATTAACGTTACGAGGGAAATCCGGAAGTGATAAACAAGTCTGCGGCGGAGAAAGAAAATGTTTTGCCGAATTGAACAACCGCATTTACATGCGGACCCAGAAGTAAAAGGCCATTCTAAATGACTTCATGGGCAAATAAGAACAGCAAGTCTTACCGATAAAGAAGGGAGGTATAATTTAGTGTTGGATATTATGTTTTGTTTCCCTTTTAGGTCATAGGTCCCCCGCCGAACTTTAAATATTTGTGGGAAGTTGTTTAACTCCCCGTACAAGCCTATGCTGATCTAATCTAACAGCCGCCATATTTTAAATATAAATGAAATAATAAGCGTTATACCCAGAGTAATATACCTTATAACAATAGGTAATATAAATATGTATATATTTTTTCATGATTGGTTTTTATCAAAATAATAAGACTACCGAACACGGCAGGATAAGGGGCTGATGAACCTTGGCACTTATGCATATTGCTTTGCACATCATAAAAATTGTCTCCTAGAAATTCATGAAAAAGATAGGCTACTATTCAATATACTAATGTGGAGGAATGGGCGAGTAATTTAGTCTTATCGAGTTTTTACCTGTGGGTGAATAACCATGACTATTGAGCAGGAAATAAAAACAATAGTCGCGGCTGCTAGGATGAATGAGTGGAATGGTTGTTGGTTTTATCAAAACTGGTGATAGTATGAATTACGTTTTTTTAATCCGTTGTGTTGGACCAGCATTTGATTTGATGGATACAGGAACACCTATAGCAATTATGAAGTCAAATTGGATTGTCAAAATAAATAGTTTTGAATTGTAGAAGGTATGATATTTTTATGTACAAAATGTATTTTCTTTTTAATTAGGTTTGATGAATAATTATAGGAGAGGAGAAAAAATAAGTTTGGGTCCTGAAGAAGGTGGTTCCATTGTTTTAAACCCACCGAAACGCATCAATACATTGTTTTGTCATTAGATTTGTAATGTACGGAACAACATTCTGACACAAGAATTGATAGTTTGCACTATGTTGAGTTGATGTATTTTTACAAATTAATGTATTTAATGTCAAATGTGATTGTCTTTTCGAATTCCTTTCTGATTTTTAGATTATGAATTTTGTATGATCCATGATTTTAGCAACTGTTTATTTGATGTATTTGTGATAAAGGACTCTTTTATTAAATTGAATTTATAAGTATTTCGATATCCTGTCAATTTCTGCACTTGTGACTTACAGTTGGATGGTCTGCACTTGTGACTTACAGTTGGATGTATGTGAGCATATATGGAGTGTCTGTTAATGAATGTACCCAAAGGGAATTATATACTTGACATTGAGTCACATGCAAATGTAAACGGATCCAACTATCATTTGGAAAATACACACCCCCCAAAGCCCCTGCACAAAATAAAATAAACAAATATTCCATGTCTATGCTGAAACTGAATGAAGAAGCTGACACAAATCCGCCTGATACTATGGAAATCGCAGAAATTACCGTTAGCATAAGCTGAAGCTATTTTGTTTGTGGCATCAATTTTAGTTAGCCATGTGTTAGCCATGTGCTTCTTCCGTCTTCACTGTTGCCTGCTTTTCTGTTCTGCTTGAGTCGTCAACTATAGTTAACTCTTTCAGTACTGAGCCAGAGCACTGCGCATGCTAAGAAAGGCTTGTGGCTGTTTTAGACTGTAACTGTCTAGCTGTTTTAACTGATGTAAGCAGAAATGTCTACCCTCCCACTTTGCTGACCAAGACATATTTGTATGCCCATGTTAGCCAACAAATATTCCTGTATGTGCCAGTACCTACCCTTTGAGTCTCCATGCTGACTATGCAACAAATGAATATATAAGGCCCCTGGCATCTATATTCGATGGACTACCTCCTACAGTGGCCTGAGGGTACTGTATTGATGTAGTCCCAATCGATTTATTTGATATTACAGCTTCCGTGCCAATCTCTTCTTTGCTGGTATAAGTACCAGTGGACAGATAAGGGTGAACCCCTGCACCAGTGGGCCGCTAAAAAGGCTAATTTCCACAATATGGCAACGTGACAAATCACACCACAACAAACCTTTCAAGCTTATATGCTTCACACAACATTCCTTGGAGAAGTAGATTGGTGGACTGGGAATGGAATGTGGCCTTGTGTAACAGGACCTATGAAACGTTGCTGACAAAGCACAGAGGTGAAAGCCAACTATTGAGATGAAATGAGAAATAACTTAATTTGTTTGCATCTCTAAAGGCCCCCATCCTGAACAATTTATTGATATTTGGCTAATGCTGTGGGTCCCAGCAAATATGTTATCAATCTGATTTGCTAGAGAGAGAGAGCCCACCACTCACCAGCGCGGAGTCCCCCCTCCGGGCCCCCCAAGATCCATGATTATCAGGTTTTTAAACTATGCTGAGAGCGAAGCTGTGCTGGGCCAGTCGTGCATCACGCCCAAACTATCAACTCTTCCATAATCAGCATATATCTGTACTATACAACGTAAGTCCTACAAATGTGCTGATCATTCCAAGCTGTTAAACAGAAACTAGAGGAGATGTATTTCTTTGACTCAGCCAAAGAAATCTGGGATTAGCTGGAAAAGTGGTCGCCGGGGGCTGCCGCCAACCGACTGAACAGTGGACCAGATGGAGAGACTAGGGGGCCACCCTTATGATCTCCGTGCCAAGAGATATCAAAGCTCTGACGGAAAGAACTTGGATCAGCAGCCACTGGGACTCCTAACATGGTGGCAGCTGGGCCATTCCAGATAAGGACAGTGGCAGCAAAAGGTTTTCAGATGTGGTTGGTCCAGGGTATTGCAAGGAGGCTGTGACCTCTGCGCTCAGCAAGCCCTAACTCTAGCCTTTGGGTGTTTTATCATTGCTTTGTTACTTGTGGCAACTATACTAGAGGAATATGCAGACATTAACCCATAAGGCTCCAATTGAAGCTGGGTCAGCAAAGTTCATATGTATTTTTTGCTGCTCTAATTGCTACCTCTGGGTAAGGACCCCAAATCACATGGTTCTTATGTTGGGGGTGGGGCAGATGCTTTAGTTCTGGAGGAGTGAGGAGGAGAGTAGGGAACCTTATAGTTGTTTTAAGTTATCATTCCTGTTTGGTTTGGTCATTTTTCCAGCACTATAAATACAGCCCGAGTACATTCTCAATATCAACACACGCATGCCACCATGCTCCACTACCTCTCTTTCAATGTTAACACTCTTAATAACAAACTCAAGAGTGGAGTAGGATTTTAATTCAAGTGCCACTCACCCTCAAAAGAGCTTCTTCAATAGACACATTTTTGGCACTAAATGTACTATCTTATCCTGCAATGACTACACTCGGGTACTTCACTCAGGATACAGGCGCTTCCCCAAGGGTGTGGCAATATAGATTCTTAAACAGTCCCCATGTATGTTACCGCTAATGAAGGCACTTTGGGAAACACAAGATAGTCATTTGTCTTGGTCTACGCACTGCCCTCTCTGACCGACAATACACAGAAAGCATTGACAACCCTTTCATCTACATTTCGCTCAGGGACTATGGTACTTTGGGAAGGGGGGGGGGGGGGGGGGGACTTCGACCTGATTATGGATCCTATGGCAGATACAATGTGAACCACAGCTTTACGTAGAGCCGCAGCCCTTTCACCTTAGTCTGGATGGCTGGGCTGATCTGACATCTGGCAAGTACTGCACCCTCAAGCCACAATCTTCACATACTTCTCACATGTACACAGATTCTCCTCCAGGATTGATTACATTGTCGCTTCCGCCTCAGTCATAAGATGTTTTACATTACTAAGTATACTTACAAGTGCCTTTTGCTGACTAAGCGCCACTGCTGGCCACCCTTGGGGAACCTGTTGGATGGGCGACACCCTCTGGAGAATGAAAGCCTTTTGGTGACAGTACAGAGATTTGGGGACTTTTATAGACAGCAGATAGTAGAATACTTTAATTTTAACGACAAAATGTCACAGCCCGAATTACACATTGGGAAGCCCTTAAAGGGATCTTGCGTGGGCAAATTCTATCCTATCAGACAGAAAAGCGTGGACACCAGGAAATATGTGACAATCCCCCCCCCCCCCAGGACTTAATGCTTAGCCTTGCGCAATACAGAGTTTTGCTTTGTCAGACACTACTGGCTACTGTGTTGATGTCTGGGAAAGCACTGCATCATAGGATTTATGAACATGGAGACAAGAGGCTGGTAAACTCCTCTGCCGGCTTGGCTATAGAGATTTGGAACTCACATTGATGCCCAACATTCTTAAGCAGAAGGACCAGCTCCAGAAGCCAATCAAATATCTCAAGAATTTGCACACTTTTACTAATCACTGTACACAGCCAGAGATCTCTCTCTGGCTGAGCACAACAATCTAATAGTTGGGGAGTGAATCAACCACCGGGTCACTAAGTGGGATGAAGACCTAGATTAGTGCTGCACAGCCGAAAAAGTGGTGTACCAAAGTATGGGATGCCCATGGAAGTGGGACAAGATTTGGGGCCGATGGATGGCATATACAGGGCCTTGAGGTCCGCCTGACCATCGAGGAATCGTTGGGAAGGGCGCTCCTGCAGGGCTAAAAAATGGTGTGGGATTGTGGCTAGTACTGACTTTGCTAATGTAACATTGTAATGGATTGTTGAATGTGGACGATGTCCCTGACATTCCCATGGAGACTGTACACAACTGATGATTGAATAACTGTATTAGACAACAAAAGAGATGACTGGGCTGTTCCTAGGGGTAGAAAGAGGGAGAAAGTCACTAGGGTATAAGGGCTAGTGCTCAATGGAGGACCACCCCTGGGTATCCAATTTGTTGGATATAATGGCCTCACACACCCTTGCGAGTGTCATGCTTCATAATCGGCAATGCTCCTCGTTGGGCAGGTGGTGCAATGCCAAACGGGCTCACCTCAAAGAGGGGCTCTTTATCAGAGATCTTTTATCCAACTGCCTATGGGTGAAGATGGGGGTGAGGGTCCAGGCTTTTGTTTGAGAAAAATAATTTAAAAGAAAAACAATAATCTAATAGTCGAGCACTTGGTAGTTTCCAGACAGTCTACGGAAGACCGTTTACATTTAGATGAACTGAAGAGGAATTACTTGTAGCGTTGAGTCCGGCAGCTTCCCACATGAAGCCTTTAAAAACCTGCATCTTCTCTCATGCCAACACTACTTGATGCATACAGAGAAGCATACGAATGGGGTCAGGGTAAATGGTACTCTCTACTCCCCAATCGAAATTCACTGGGGCTCCTGACGGTACTGTCATAATCCTTTCTTTTCACCCTCCCTATACAACAGGTGGCTGAGTGGATGAGATAAAAAGTCCTAATATAATGAGGCCTCCTTTAAGAAGGTTGGACTTCTTGAGCCATCATGAAAGCGACTGTTTAGCTGGTAGAGAGCTTACATTTGTCCTCGCAATTGTCTTTCAATTGAGATAACTGAGCTTCTCAGCCTTCTTGTAGAGGTCTCAAAAGAAGAAGCCTCACACTTGGTACAATGAGAATACAGGAGACCATCTATCCTAGGAAAGAAGACATTTGTTGAACTGTATAAATTAGTAGACATTTCTGTCAAATGAAAGACTCTCTCTCCTCAGTAGGTGATACTTCACCTTACTTTGTGTTCAATGAAGCCTCTACATAAGTTAGTATCTGGATTGGTGGAGGTGTTGTTTTCTAAAAGTTGATCTGTAGGACCAGACGGTGAAATTAGGTAGATGTTACATTGTTATTTTGAAGGGCTTTATCTGGAGACTGAGCTTTATTAACCAGTGGCCCAGATAGGAATAAACAATTATCCTCCGTCAACAAAAAGTGGTACAACTCTCATGGCCTTCGAAAAAATGTGCGAGGGGCAAATTTCTGATCAAAGAGAACTCTGTATTGATATGTGCGTTTCCAACTGTGAATTGTGGGTGTAAGAAATTGAGTTAATGGATGAGGGAAGTGAAACCCTTCTCAAGCGGTAACCACAATTCTTCTGAAAGTGAAGTTACAAGCAAACATAAAGTAACCTGTGCTCAACTCTCAAGTAGCTTGGAACAGAGCAGGAAGGCTTAACTCAGAGGCAATGTGTAAAGTATTTGAGCAACACTTCAAAGAGTAACACAGTCACAAAACACCACAAAAGGATACAACACGAGTTTAGAAAACAATAGTCATTTTAATGAACAAAACAAGCCCAAAAATGGCACAATCCCACTCAGTAGAACTGGGGATATGCAGGTTTAAAGTTTCACAAAACACAGCGCTAAACAGCACAAAACGCCAACTGTGGATATCTGGTTGTGCCGACCAGGACAAAGTCAAAAGTTCATGCCGACCAAGATAGAGCGAGTGCCGCCTACAGTGACCCACTTAACAAAGTTCCTTAAATCCTGGTTTGCAGAGAGTTGTGCAGGTCTGTGTCACAGATGCATTGCACAGTCGAATCGATGTGTTGTTCCGACATGTGGTGAAGGAGCGGTTTAAAGTCCTGCAGGATTGTTGAGGATCCCGTTGACAAGGGCTTGCTACATGAAATCCAGCGCCTAGGATGCATCATGCAGTCAGGGTGATGTGTCAGTTCCGAGGAGCTGTGAGGAAGCGATGCAGAGTCTGGCATCGTTGTCGAGTCTGCCGTCAACGAGAGATGCAAAGGATGCGTTGCACAGCGGCGGCTCCGCTGGAGCGACAGGCTGGGATGCGCGTCTTTGCAGTGGTATTGATCCACAAAGCAGCAAGGATGCATCGGTTCTGCTTGGGGCTGCAACATGCAGCGCAGGAGATGTGTTGGTTCTGCTGAACCACAGAGGCTGGCAAAGCACTTCCAAGGGTCCAGGACTGGGACAGTACTACTTGACAGGGTAGACTTACAGATGGCAGAATCCAGGTGCTGGGTTCAAGGTTATTTGAGCCTTTTGTCCCGGAGGCTCAAGTCAGGAGGCCAGTCAACTAGCTCTTGGAATCACTTTTGTTTCCTCGATTCAACAGATGCAGGTCCTATTCTTTTCATCCCAGCAGGAGAGCAGCAGGTCAGCACATGAGGTGTCATGATTTCTCCAGAAAGAAAAGGCTCCCTGCTAAGTTATGCTCGTGTCCTACTAGAAAACCACTCAAAAAGACAACACGAAAAAAGAAAAAGAGTATATTGTTTAAAAGGAAAAGATTGTTGCAAAGGTGGTTAATAGCAGATCATTGTGACTAAGATGGAACCTCTGTTTCGGTGTGGAAATGTAATAGTGTAATATTTCCACTCCATAACGTTATAGGTCAACTCAGTACAGTTTCTTTCATTTCAAGCATGTGAGGAAGATAAATCACGCTTGCTTTTATGTTCATTTGTTTTCCTTTTAAGTTGCAGTCCATGTGCGACGTAGAGACTTCGCGGCTGCCATGATCTTATAAAAATGGCCACACCCTGCTGCTGAGTGCAAATTATTGCAGTTCACAAACTGCTTCAGTTAATAGTTCTTTTTATTGAGGAAGTCATTTCGGGAATGTTTCCTGCGACGATTTGAACCTGTCGAATGACCGGAATCAGGTAAAATATTTTTATTCTTTCTGCCTGAAGTGTTCTCGAGCAGTGCCTGCGTGGTGCAACAACCCAGGAAACGAAAGCCTGACAGTTTTTTTTTTCTTTCATGTGACCAGAAACGGAGTGGCTAATTAATCATAGCAGATTAATTAACATAACCTTTGAGTGAAACGAAAAGTTTCTTTAGACATTGGATTTTATTAATATAATTTAAACTGATGGAGATATTTGAATACATTCTTTTCGTGTGATTTTGGCTTTCAAGCACTTTTCGATATTCTTGGAAAAAAGAGTTATTTTCTCGCCCTTGTATTGGTTAAGTTACTGTGGAACGGTATACCAGTATAAGTGTTCTTCTAAGAAAAAAAGACTGCCTTTAATTACTAACATCTCTCAGGAGAAGAGCACGATTTTACATTTACAGTTAATAAAACACATATATCTTACATATATGAATGATTCAATTCATCTTTTGATTGTGGTTTATACTACCAGTGCTAACGTGTTGGATCATCTGTTCCGAGTCTCCCTCCCCACAGTACTCTCCCTAAATCCTTTCCCCGAATCTGGATATTCTGATCCTCTGTGTTTTATAGATCAGAGTCGGAACAGTCAGAAGGTTGGCCTCTTGAGGGTACTGCTCCTGAGGAACATATCTAGTCTTGACAGCAGGGCAGCAGTCCTTCATAGCAGTTGTCCAGCAGAGTGGCAGCCGTTTCAGCAGCACAGCAGTTCTTCATTCTGGCAGGGTATTCACAGGTCCAGAAGTGTACTGAAGAGTTGGTGTCTGAGGGCCAGTATCTATACCCATTCGTGCCTTTGAAGAAGAGAAGACTCTTCTAGCGGTTTCGCTTGGAAGTCCACAAGCATCCTGCTTTCCCTGTCCTGGCTCGAGACTAAGTACAAGGGGTATGGAGCCCTTTGTCTGGAGTCAGGGCATAGCCTCTTCAAGTGTAAGCAGGACTGAGATGAGGTCCGCGCTCCCATCCAGTCATTGATGGCCCATCCAGGCACACCAAAGCTTTTTGTGTGTTGCTGTCTAGGAGAAATACATAAAGCCCAACGTCAGCTACACCAAGTCATGCGACCCAGACGCAGGCTACAGGAACTAAATGGTTAAGGCAGGAAAATGCCAACTTTCTAAAAGTGACATTTTCTAAATTGTAATTTAAAAAATCCAACTTTGACTGCAATTCCAAAGACACCAAACATTAACTTGTTACCAGCTCCCATTTGCAAATTACAGCTTATTAAATGTAATAAAATAACTATAATGTTATCTTATTAAATGTAATAAGATAACTATAATGTAATCATCTGGGATACATAGGACTTGCAGTAGAGATAAATAAATGTAAGAGATCCTCACTATCATGACATATAAAGCTTAAAAGTATATGCCCTAATTTATAAATACCTTACATCCTAACCTCTGGACTGTCCAGGGCCTACCCTAGGGGTACTACGTACTAAAAAGAACGATTTTGGAACTGGCAAAAGGTTTATTTTGCAAGGTTGACATGGCAGTTTAAAAACTGTACACACAAGCTGCAATGACATGCCGGAGAAATGTTTAAAGAGCTAATTAAGTGTGTGGCAGGCACAAAAGGGGTTCAGGCCCACTAGTAGAGTTTAATTTACAGGCCCTGGGAACATGTAGTACCACCTTAAAAGGGACTTCTAAGTACATTAAACAAGTCAACTGGGGAAAATCCTATGTTACCAGAATTGAAGGGATGAGTACATGTCCTTTAGCACTGGCTCGAAGTGGTAAAGCATGTAGAGTCCTAGAACCAGCAAAAACAAGATCAGCAAAAATGGAGGAGGAATGTAAAACATTTGGGGGAAGACCTACCCAAAGGCTGACAGCTCTAATAGTGGAAATGATATGTATTTCCTTGCCACCAAATTGTGAAACTAAGCACCTTTGAAATGGACTGCACACATCCAATTGTTTCCTCAGATGGAGAAACATATGGTGAAAGGTCAGCATCTGAACGTTTTGATGGGAAATTTAGATATGAAAATTTACCTGAATTCTAAATTTAGACCCATTTGCTAGCCCCAAAATACCATAAATAGATGCATTTTCATCTTTGAGATAAAGACGCAGGTTCTATTGTGCTTTTTTGTAAAAAAAAAAATTGCAGCTTCCTTCTGATGCAGCTGGTATTTTGGGGCACTCTTTGGAGGGATGGAAGGTGGGTTTTTTTGGACCAAAATGCATTGCCGTTTTGAAAAGTGTTTAAACCCCACTTGTTGTATTAATAGCTTGCCTCTCTTTGAGAATCCAGCTTCCATTGGAGTGGCACACAAGGAAGACGAGGTGGGGAAGTATTAGTCAGTAAATAAGCTAGTGGTGTCCTAGAAGATAACAAATGCTCCTGTTCATGGCCTCTTTTAGTTTTGTTGTATGTCTACCTTTGCTGCTAGTTCTGGGTTGGATCATTCTGCCTTGCAGAGATCAGTGACTAAATTGCAATTACTTTTGTTTTTCTTTTATTCAAAGTCCACAGCTTTTAGAGCTTCTTCGCTTTTCATTCATTGCATTTCATTAGCAATCTTAAATGCAACCAAGATGACCTTCTAAGACGGTACTTTGACAGAACACGTAAACCACCAAGTATGCTGTCAACTAAGGAGTTATTGGCTTGAGAGTAGCATGCCCTCCTGGACCTACTGCAAGAAGTCTTGTTTTCTCACTCTTGCTGAGAAAACCAGCAAAACCTTGAAGCAAATTATACAGTGCTCTGTCATGCCTTCCTAAAAATGCTGTTGTGCTTGCTGCTTTAAAAACTGTAACAAAAATTCCATAACTCTCTGCCAGCAGCATCTATTAACTTACAGTTCCAATTAAGTGTAAAGCATGTTTCAGTACTTGTCCTGGAACATCCAATCAAGAAGTGTGCTTCTTTCTGACTACAGAACCAATAGAACATCGGGTTTGAGCTTCTGTTATGGGTATACAGCGTCATGAACCTGTGACTTATCTTTCTTTATGAGCCTTGGAGTAATGTTTCTTGTGGGTGAGGGAGAGAGAAACTTCTCTTCCACTAGTTCTGCAATGCCAATGGAAGTAAAGGCTGGGAGAAACTCATATCTGTAGTGTCCTCATAATCACCAATACTGAAGCTTGATGAAGCTTGTCATTAGAGTGTTTAGCTTTTTTGCTCCTTTGACTAATACATAACAAAGGTGATGATACAATATATCAGTGATGACCTTGGAGGGGAGAAAGCGGGAGCCATATATATGAAGGGGATGATTCGGAGTCTGAAAAGTCATCCATGTATAGGCATAGTGACCTGTTTCTTTGTGTCTGTGATGGGTGTGAACAACTCAGCTCCCTGAAGTTTGAGAAACAGGAGTGTGGAACTCTGGAATAGACATTCATGCTGTGTCATGAGATCTTGGCGGTAGGGGAACAGACAGCTTCCTGTTGGAAAACATGGATATGTGTCTCTGAACCATCATTGGTTTTGGTGGCTGAATTAATGTTTGAAAATGTTGATGGAGAAGATTTTCACCCAGGTTTTTCACCAATGTCGCTTTGGTTAAAACAAAAGATTCCACCAGAGATGGTGGTAAGGGCAAATAAACAAATAATTCATAAATCATGCAGATTGTCTTTCGCTTCCCCTCCCGTAAATATAAATTTTATTTCTTTTGTTTTGTAATCTAGTAGTGCTGCTGAGCTGCTTCCACACTCACGCCACCAATCCATCTTGTGTATCTTCATGGACCCCACCGCCTTGATTTTGTAGCATTGCATATATTTTTTAAAGTGCTGCCTAACAACTAAGCAGTGTGGTGCTGCTTTATGTGGGCCTGCACATTGCAATAGCTACTTTCCTTTTTCCCAGCCTCTCTTTTTCTTAACCACTGTGATTAATTTGACAAAAACTTACACAAACGAACAAATAAATACCTAGATCAATAGATACATACAAGTGTAGGGGCTCAGTTTTACTAAGGCACACACTGGGGTTGCTGAATGCCAGGCTTTCCGAATCCCAGGTTATCTTAGTCTTAACTTCATTTCATGCCTCTTTCTTCTGCCACCCTACACTTACGGTATTCTTCTGTGCTTTTTTTCCTCCCCTGCTCTCTCGCTTTGTCTTACTTTTTCTACCTAATCTTTCCCTTGCTTCTTTCTCCCTTTTCATTATTTCTTACTCTTGCTCTGGGTAGCAGACTGATTATAGAAAGTATGGGCTGGTGCAACAAAAACAAAGCAGTTGCAATAGGGCTTGTGCCCTAAAACACTGGGGGAAAACATCAGCACTGAGGCACTGTTTCTCAGAGTTCCATGATGGATTCTCTGTCTATGTTTTATTGAACCACGGGCTAAAATAAAAAAGGCACTGTGATGCATTTTTAACTGGATATTGCAAATCTCACTAGTAGACATGGCTCAAAACTGAATTTCTCACTCATTTCAATTTCCCCACATTTAGATCCCACTTGGTGGACTACAAATGTGTCTGGTAGTCCAAATTCTAGTCCTAATACACTCACAGCAATAAATTAAAATAAGCAACATCACCTCTCAGTAAAAATCAAATTCACAATGAGGTTGGGAGTGTAGTTGTTGGTGACTAGAAGTCCATGAGTTCTCAAGACACCTGTATGTCATGCACAAGAGGAAGGGAGCATGGCATCACGGTGGTGTCCTTTGTGATCTCTATATTGGAGATATGTATGCATGCAAATCATTTTACACAGCTAAGTATGGAAGAAGAGTGCTTATGTACAATGTTCACCTACAAACCCCACACATTCATCAAGCAGATGCACAAAACTTGTGACACAAGTAGGACAAATGTGCATTAGTGCCTATTGGACCCTAAACCGTATTAAAGGATATGTGCATGAAAATTTGTTTCTCAACAATCAAACTTAAGAAAAAACTGTACAAAAACATAATCGAAAATAGAAGATGAACCACCATGTACGACATAGTTAAAATCTCTGCTGACAGTCTGAAAAGCTTCAAGCAACAGATCAAAACAACTAAAACATCAATAAAGAACGCGCATGAACGAACAAAGTTGTTTAGACTGCAGACGGGCATCGGGGCATGGTGCAGGAAGAAGAATGGCGGTTAAATAAACTACAGGTTTCACTGCTTCTGAAGGAAAAGCAGTGAACACCTAGAAAGAGACACTGAATGTGTAAAAACGATTTCAGAAGTCTCCATCTTCTATTGAACTACTCATGTCTAGCAAGTTTGACCACATCCCTCCTGATCTTAAACTTGTCTCTCTACATGTGAAGCAATTTCGGTCACAAGAGTGATAATATGAAGAGAAATTTCTCGGACTTCGTGCCTTAAAATCGAGATAAAGGCTATATCTTTGCAGATATTTAATGTAGTGCGTGTAGTGACTCCAGAATAGAGGTGTAAGAATCCAACTGAAACCCCAAAACCTATGACTCTTTCCACAAGTCTGAACTCTCTTCATTAGCTTCTAGTGTGTCCGAGGCTATTATAAATCTCTGCAGGCTGATCGAGCTAACTTTCTTTGACCATGGACCACTGCAGGACTACAAACTCAGCTAGCTCGCACTCCTTGACAGGGTGTATTCTCAGTCTCCTCCCGCCACCACCCCTTGGCAACAACCACAGGCATCCAAATTGCACTTCTCTGGAACTCTCTGCCTAAGAACTTACTTGAAGCATCCTCATTTAAAATTTCACAGGGCACTTAAGATATGGCCTTTTAACCAGTGGTATGCAGGACAAAGTGTATTAAATTAATCCCTAGCAACAATAAAACAGATTTGGGCTGTGTTCATGTTATGAGATAACTTACATAACACAATGGACATTAAAACATTTGTGAAAAATGTATTCAAAGGAGCAAGCCTAGCTACTGCTTCTCCAATGTGCTAGTGTATTGAAAGAGTACATTTACAGAACACAAATAACAAAGTTACCAAAATTGTGATGGCAGTAAATTGAACATCCCAAAGCAGAAGCATGGTAGCATAAAAATATAATTTAAAAGAGAGCATCCCTTACCTTTGTTTAATTATTACATTAGAAACTGGGACGCATCTTAGTCCTGCTCCTATTACCATCAAGGCAGAGGTAAGCAACATAACAACCCGTAGTCCTAGGAGAGAAGCAACAGATGGCATATTAAACTAAACACAACCATTACTTTGGTCATCAATATGAAGTAAACAAGTAATCCAAGGAAAATGTTAAAGAGCACCAAAATAGATGTTATAGGCTTCCTGGTTCTTTAATGACCTAACGATGGGTCCAATGTGAAACATTCTAGAACTACAAGTCAGATTCATTTGGATTTTTTTTTTTAAAGTCATAACATTTGATATTAAACCAGCAAGATCGCAAATGCAATATTACCAAGGCCACTGGAATTACATGGAATGAGAGCGCCAAATTATGTGGCAGCACGGACTAAATTATGCAGCAAGAAAAGACAAATTATGAGGCATAATGCGGCTCATTTTTTGACAGGATTACTTCATTGTTTTGTAGTGTTTTTAGGTGAAGCTGTCTGGTATGCTAACGACTTCTTGGAGACATTCTGAAAGCTTCCCTGGAAATACATTATGCCCATTGCTTACCACTGGCTTTCTGTTTATAAGTCACATTTGTTTGGGGTCTATTTGCTGGCTTTATTTGCATTAAGCTGTGCAGCTTGACTTCGTCCCTACCGTGGATCAAAGCCTAATTCCTGTATTCTTCCAAAATTGATCGCTCTCTGTAAACAGGCCTTTAAATCTTGTTCTTATAATGTCACATTTGCTTTGCATTCAGAGGCATAAGTCAATTGTCATGCTATGTCTTCCAAGGGAGCTTTGTTTACTTTTCGTTCTCTGACTTCAAAGTGTGAGGATTTACCCAACAATCTTGCTGTGAAAGGAAAGCCATTTTTCAGCACTAAACAAAATTGAAATGTCTGTAAATGAACTATGCAGATATTTCAGAATATATCATAACTAGGAAAGCACAATTGAAGCACATTTGTTTGTAATTTTGAAGTGTGGTGGAAACAAATTATGTTAATATGATCAAAACAAATCAATACTCTAAGTGAACATTTCCATGTATTATAGCTCACGTTTGTGAGCCATATACTTTTATCAGTAAAACTGTATGTCTAAGCAAATTTAAGGTTATTTCAACTGAAACTTTGTTGTCTGTAATGGCAATGTGCTACAACGCAATCAATACTCCGCACTATGTCACTCCATTTTACACCACGCCACAACACTAACTTCACTCTATGCCCCTCCACACTATGCCACTCTATAACACTCCACGGCCCTCCACTCTAAGACACTTTAAACACTCCACTATGCCCCTCCACTCTATGGCACACACCACCACTCTATGCCACGCCACTCTACTGTACGTCACACCACTCCATTCCCCTCCACTATATGCCCCTTTACGCCACTCAACGACACGCTTCTCCACTCTATGACACGTCCCTCCACTCTATGACACTCAACTCCACTCTACAACACTCTACACAACTCTCTCTACCCTACTAAATGCCATCTACTCCACTAAGCCACTCTATGGCACACACTCCACGCCACTCTGCTGTATAACACTGTTCTACTCTACGCAACTCCCTCTATGCTACTCCAGGCCACTTTAGTCCACTCTATGCCATTCCACTCTACAACTCTCTACCCTATGACACTCTACACCAGTCCACTATTAGAGACTCTATTACACATCACTACTTCTCTCTATAATAGTATAATATAAGACACTATACCAATCCACTATCAGACACTCTACGCTACGCTACTCTACTCTAGGACACTATGACACGCTACACCACAACACTCATAACACACTGTATGACACTCTGAGCCACTCCACGACGTTCTACTCCTCTCTATGCCGGTCAACTGTACAACACTCTAATCCCTCCACAACAGTCCATGCCAGTCTACGCCACTCTGCAACACTCTATGCAAATCCATTCTATGAAACTCTACTCCACTTCTATGCCATTTCACTCTACGACAATGGACTCCACTCTACTCCACAACACTCTAGTCTATGCCTCTATGCGCAACTCCCTTTACACAACTTTACTCAACTCTACGCCACTCCACTCTATGACACTCTACGCCACTTGATCCTATGCCACTACACAACACACTACGCCACTGCGTGACACTCTACTCCACTGTACGACACTCTACTCCCTCCATAACACTCTGCTCTACATGAATAAACAGCAGCCACGCTGGTGTACAACATGGCTAAAACAATATTGGCAAAGATAACAGTTGTTGCATTGGTCAGGTCTAGTGGTTTATAAGTGGTAATACTGTCTAGGCAAATATTTCACCTCAGTGGTACCAGTTTAACATCCAAATGCAGAAATAAGCAACCTTCCAAAGCATGCACACACGTTTAATAACTTTGGATTCGTTTGAGCTAGAAACAACATTTCTTTTTGCTAAAATCTTCCGATTATGCAGGGGATGATGGATTATGTGGCAAATGCAGCAAACCATAATTATGTGCGAAAAACGCCCCTGCTTTGCATAATTTCAGTGGCCCTGAATATTATTGCCGTTTGTGTGAATACTCTGAAAGGAAGTTAGCACAACACTCATGAAATATTCAAATCTAATAGCAGAAATCCTAGCATCAAAATGCATGATTGTAACTTAACAGCTGTATACACTAAAAATGCTGCCTTTTCATTGACTCCTAGCTGTTAGTATCAACTCAGGAGATTCACAGTACTGAAGGCAAGCATTTTTACAGTCTCAACACAAACATTGCTACCCCTCCTTTAACTAACAGCATCGTATGAAGATCATAGCGTTCAAATAAAGGGCTAGAATGTAAACCTAGCTTACAGAATGTGCCTGCACCGGTCGACAAGCTGCTGGAGAAGACAGTTTAACAATAATTAAATTTCCTGTACAGATAGGTGAATATGTCCCTGAAAATGCTGCTGATCTCTGCTGCTGCAAGGTCCTGAAATAAACAAGTCCACATGTTTGCACTAGAAAATTGTAATTATTCCGCAGTTTGTGAAAATTCTGTAGTGTTCAGTGCTTAAAAATAGCAGCCTCACTGTTATGTCAAATTGTCCAAGTTAATTATTTTAAAATAAGTTTTAATTAAATAACCTTCACAGCAGTAATTTAAAAGGTATACAGAGCAATATTTGATATAGAAAAACACATCTTTAAATGTGTATTATACTTTCTTTATATTCAACTAGCAATGCTTCTTAATTGGAATCCAGTGCACATTCATGCAGTGAGATGCAACTACTCACAAAAAAACGAGGAAAAGTATAAAAAGATCAAATTAAATGTCCAAATAGCATCTCATTTGCAGGGTCTCACTACCCATTGGAGAACAAATAGATTTGTTTAAAATACGGGATCTACCTATACATAGCTTCCTGTACTAATAAAATAAACTATATACTCCCATCCATTTAAATGGAGAACTTAAAAAAAAACCTTTGAATTCTATTAAAAACTTTTATGAACTATTTTGATCCCTTTAAAATATATTATGCCATAAATGACTTAAACCCTGTACTTCTGCTCAATTTTGTTTTAACATATGTGTTTTATATATGTTTAAACACCACAATGCTTATTTACTCCAGCCTACTCCATAGACAAAAACTTTAAATTCAACTGCTCCAGTTCCAGCAACATGACCCTAAGGCCCCACTTTTCTCTCAATCTAAGAATCTTAGCACTCTAGTGTATTATGGGTATAATGTTGTAGTTGTACTCTCGTTTATTACGGGGTTTGCTTTCCTCCATTCATCATTTTTTTGTGTGGAATTTTCCTGTGTCATGTATGGGGATTCTAGAGTGTGAGCATATAAGCAGACACTTTATTTATTTATTTATTCAGGAAGTTTTCTATAGCGCTGTCAAGACCCGGAGGTAGCAGAGCGCTTTACAGTAATAGAATGACAAAAATCTGTATAAACATATGCATAACATAAACATAAACATGAACATAACATATGTAAGGTATAAGCATTCAAAGAGTGACATTGTAAGCGGAACATGGGTGAGTTGCCGAGCTTCTTTGGTTATGGGATTCACTGTAGTCACATAGTTCAGGGGTTGCATGCTGACCCCGGTTATCCGCAGCCAAGGGAGCGGATCAGGAACAAGGATTTGAGTTGCCTTTTGAATTCCACAAAAGAAGGAATAGTTCAGATGTGTGGGGGGATGGAGTTCCAGATTTTGGGGGCATTTCCAGTGAAGGAGCAGTCCGCTGTTCTTTTCTTTCTGGTTTTGGGTAGGATGAGCAGGAAGGAGTTAGAGCTTCTCAGATTCCTGGCTTGGCCTGCTTTTTTGAGTTTATTTGCCAGGTATTCGTGTTTGCCGGTATGGAGGGCTTTGTGTGTTAGGCAGGCCGTTCTGAAGTAACTACGCATTTCTACTGGGAGTCATTTGAGTTCCTTGAGTGCTGGGGAGATGTGATCCGATTTTTTGATGCCGGTAATCATTCTAGCTGCAGCATGTAGGGTTGTTTTGATCGGTGCCAAGTTCGATTTTGGGATGCCTGTTAGGATTGCGTTCCCATAGTCTAGCCTTGACAGTACCATGGGTTGAGTGGCCAGTTTGAGATCCTTGTTAGGAATGTAGGGTTTGATCTTGTTCAACAGTCTGAGGTTAAAGAAAGCACCTTTGGCTGCATTCTTGATTTGTGTTACCATGTTTAGTTTGGGGTCTATGATGATGCCAAGAGATTTAACAGAGTCGGCTAGAGTAAGATTTCCTTTAAGCGCATCAATAGCTTTTAGCCATTCAGTGATTTGCGGGTTGTCTTCCTTGTTCGAGATGAGGAGTGTCTCAGCTTTGTCTGGATTCCGTTTCAAGTGATTGTTTGTCAGCCATTGTTGAACATATTTCAGGACAGCATTTAGTCTATGTATGTCAGTGAGAGAGGAAGTTTCCAGATATATTTGTGTATCGTCCGCGTAGAGGTGAAAGCGAATGTTGGCTTTTCTGAGTAGCTTGGAGAGTGGTTCCATATAGATGTTAAAGAGCTGGGGCGAGAGCACTGAACCTTGGGGGACGCCCTTATTGACCTGTTGGATTTCGGAGGTGAAATTCTTGATTTTTATTATTTGTGTTTGGTTGTGTATGAATGAGGAGAACCATTTGAGAACTACTTCGCCGAGGCCTGCTCTTTCTTGAAGAGCCTTGGTGAGGAGTTTGTGATCCACCGTATCGAATGCTGCAGAAAGGTCAAGGAGAATGAGGAGGCAGCATTTGTCTGAATCTAGAGATCCGTGGATATCGTCTATGATGTTCAGCATCGCTGTTTCTGTGCTAAATCCTTGTCTGAAGCCAGACTGGAGGGGGTCTAGGAGATTGATGTTGTCCAGATGGTGAGTCAGTTGCAGGAGTACACATCGTTCCAATGTTTTGGCTAGTAGAGGGAGGTTGGATATTGGTCTGAAGTTGTTCAGGTCTGTTGAGTCAAGACCTGGTTTTTGTCAGCAGGGGGGTAACTTGCCCAATTTTTAGGCAGTCAGGGACCACTCCATTTTTTAGGGAGCTGTTTATGATTTTGCCCCATATAGGTGCAAGAGAGTGTTTCATTTTCATGATTAGTGAGGGAGGAATGGGGTCAGAGATATGAGCTGATGGTTTGGAGGACGAGATCAGCGAGATTATCTCTGCGTCTGGGACGGACGGAAGCTAAGCCAGGGGGTGCTCAGAGAGCCAGGAGAGAGAGCCTGCGGAGCAGCCGCACTGGTCTTCTTGGGGTGTGAATTGTTGGGGTCAAGTGAAAGTTCAATTTTTGTGATCTGTTCGTTGAAGAAGTGGGCGAAATTGTTGCAAAGATCTTTGGACGCTAGCACAGAAGAAGACAGTGGTTTGGACGTTTGTTGCCTGATGATGCTGTAAAGTTCCTTCGGTCTATTTTTGGCTTGGTCCAGAGCCTCGCGGAAGAAGCTGGATTTTTTGTTTTTGATGTGGTTGTTGTATTTCCTGCGGGCTGCTTTCAGTTGATCACGAAGGATGGCCGTTGGGTTGTTTCTCCACTTTCTTTCCTTGGCTCTTAGAGTTCTCCTTTCTGCGTTGAGGTCAGCGTTGAACCACGTTCTGGAAGGGATAACTCTGCTTCTTTTGAGCTTTAGTGGCGCAAGTTTGTCGAGTATGGACACTAGCTCGGAGTTGTAGCAGTCGGGGAGCTCATTGGTGGAAAGGTGCGCTTTATTGGCCGGAAGAAGAGAGCTTAACTGAACATCCAGGATATCCAGGGGTATTTGAGAGTGGTTTCTTGTCCATTTGGGGGGGGTCTTGTGGGGGTTTATGTGAGGTAATGGGGTGATTGATATGAAAGAGGATCATGTGGTGGTCTGACCAGTCGACGGGAAGGATGTGGTTGATCGTGATTGATTTCTTTTGTGAGATGATAGCATCCAGTGTGGCTCCTTTGTAATGAGTCTCCTCTGTGCAATGTTGTTGCAGGTTGTTATCATGAAGGAGGCTGGATAACGATTGGATTAGGGGATTGTGTGTCTCATTCCAGCGAAGGTTCAGATCCCCAAGAATTAGGTTATTGGAGTCGCCGAGTGGGCCTTGTGCAATCAGGTCGGAAAGTTGTTCTCCAAAAGGAGAACCACTTGATGTGCTGCTGTGCATGGAAGCGGTTGTGGGCCCTTTACCAGAATAAATATTTCCTTTAAGAAGATATCTATGTGTGCCAAGATCCATTTTTTAGGTCTCAGCCTGATCCAGCGCATGAGTTGGTCTGGCCAAGACATTTAGTAGCTGCTTGGGAAAGTGCTACTTTCCCGGCGACCAGCTTACTATCACGCGCACAAGCGCGCGCATGACGTGCATAGCTGCCATCGGGTGCTCTCACATTCACCGCACAAGCACGAGCTGTTGCTGAGCTCTTTCGCACGCGCACACAACTCCTGTTTGCGCCTTTGATCGCGCTCGCGATCCCTTTCACTTGGTGGTTTGTTTCCATAGTTGCTTCTTACAGACTACCTGTACCTGCGACGTCTCTGGTTTAACTGTGAATTCAGCAGACACAGCGGGTGTTGCAATAAATCCTGTGTCACTCCCTGGTCTTTAACTGCTGGCCTTTGTATTCTTTTCTAAACAGTTATCTTCAGGGTTCGCCACCTCTCTTCCCCTCGTAAGATGGCGTCACTCTGGCTTCAGTGGTGGGCAGGGTGGGCGTGGCCTGGTCCTTCAGGTCTACCGTAGCACAACACGGCCAGCCGGCCTGGGTACTTGGAGTTATACCGAGTCAGCTATTTCCATACGTTTATTGCCTCTGTTTTCTCCAACTTCGTATTTCGCATTAAATACTTCCCACCTTACATCCCCACCCTTGTATTTTCTCCCTAATATACCCACTCTTACACTTCAAATCTTTATTTCCCAATGATTTTTTCACCCATAGAACTGCACCTTGATATGTCCTCCTTTTGTTTCACACACAGCCTTCACTCTCAGAACTCCCATTGGGCTCTCCTCGGTGTGTCTGCATGTGTATGTGCCTTTCTACGAGACTGAATGTGTATCTGTATGTGGGTTGTCTGTGTATGTGCCCGTGTCTGTATTTGCGTCGGTGTGTTCTTGTGTGTGTCTGTGTGTCTGTGTCTCAGCCAGTGTTTATGTGTGTCTGCTTGTGTGTGTGTGTGTGTGCTTGCGTCTGCACCTCGGTGCGTGTGTGTATGTGTGTTTGTATGTGTCTGTACGTGTGTCTGTGTGTCTAGATGCTAGTGTTTAAGTGTGTTTGGGTGTATGCGTGGTGCGTGTGTCTGCCTATCTGAGTGTCTGTAAATGTGTCTGCTTGAGTGTCTGCGTGTCTAGGTGAGAGTATGTATCTGTGTGTGAGTGTGTGTCGGGCTCTCCGAGTGTCTGTCATTGTGTCTACCTGTGTGTCTGCTTGTCTCAGCGAGATTCTGCCTGAGTGTATGTGGTTTGGAAGCGTATGGGGCTGCCTCTCTGCATGTGTGTCTTTGCTGTGGAGAGGAGGCTGTGGAGATGCCAAGTGGTCCTTTCAGTGCACAGTCGCAAGACTTCTTTGTGTTCCAAATCTGGAGCACACAGCACCTGGGGCAGCCAACGCAGATATCCTTGTACAATGATGTGTAATAATTTCAGCGAAAAGCCCGGGCAGCTCTGTGGGCGTCTTGGGTAATGCACAGAGCCTCGTGTCGTCTGCCTAAGATAACAAACACCCCCTCTGCCATTCTGCCGGCCTCTGATGGACCAGTCTCGCTTCTTTTTTGCAACCCTTAAATAAATATCTGTCTGTCTGACTGTCTGCTTTCTATCTTGCTATCGGTCTGTCTGATGGCCGGTGGGTCTGTCTGATGTATGCACACACTCAGTTGATGCACAGAATGTAAGCTGCTGTTTATTACCATTGTTGAGCGGGTGAGAGGCCATAACTCCCGAGAGATGAATCCTCAAGTGGGTCACGTGCCCCTTTAAAAAATTGTGCTAACTAGCATATTACAAACTGCACATAAGCATAAATGGTTCATGCTAAGGCATTGTTCATGTGGGTTTACCAGTGCCAGGATGGAAGGGGTTACATTTGTGCCATGGGCAACCCACCATAGAAGAGGCCGAATGCTGTGTCACACGGTTGTCACGTAATCTGTGAGGCCATAAACAGTGACCAACCTACATCACTTTTGATATATTGTTGTAATTTCATGAGATTTTAATTTTGCATTTTAGTTATAAATATTAGAATGTGTGTTTATTAATATATTTGCTTGAAATAACGTTATTAGGCCACATTTGTTTTCATTTCTGTGGGGTGTGGGTGTTTTATAGGAAACACACACATGCACACACCGACCTCCCCTTGGCAGTGGGACAATTGCTTGCAGCAATTTCCAGAAAACAAGTTCACACATTTATTACTAAAGTGCAAGGGCCAAATTCAATGTTATCACAGAATACCGTAATTGATCTAAAAAACGCACTACTAATTATTTCACGTGTCACGTGTGACAGTACAAAGAAAAACAATTGAGGTACTGGTGACAAGACATGTTCATTCTGATTATATGTCATTATGTTCATTTAATCTCTTAAACCCTGGTTATCTGCAAATACCTTTACTTATAGCTACTATACATGCAGATGTGCAGCAGAATATGATAATGCTTACTATTGTTAGGGGAGGGAAGTGGCATCAAAACTAGGGCCACTTAAATTATGTGGCACAGGAGCACCATATATGCGGCAGGGTTGACTAAATTCTGAACCAAAAAAAGGCAAGTTATACTGTATAATGCAGCACATTCTTACAGTATTATGTTGTATTCTCTGCACTTATGTTTTGCTGTACCCCTTTAAGTCTTACATTCCATTTTCCTGATGTCATCTTCCACTGTGTTCTCCCCAGTCAGTTAGCTCCCTGCTTTCTGATGGGAACACCAGTTATTCTCTGTAGTGCATAATAAATGCCTTATATTCCTCCATTGGCCTCATTACTTCATTTACTACACATGGCGACGATGAGCAGGGCGAGCTAAACAACTACAGAGGGAGAAGAACTCCACTGGTGAGAGAAGAACCACGCAATTTAAAAAAATATTTGAGACTGGTGAAGAACTTGACAAAAGAAAAGAAAAGAAACTGAAACTTAAAGGAAAGGAAATCACCAGAAGAAAATCTCACAAGAATTAATTCAAGTCACTTTGAGGAAAAGTGCATTATCTTCATGGAAAAGTTCAAGTAAGGAAAGAGACATTCTTTGGGAAAAGAAGAACTACAAAAGAGTAAAGGAAATCGACCTTTGGCTTTGGCACCTTATTCAAACTACTGGTGAGTTTGAGAGACCTTTTAACCTAATTTTGAGTCAGACTGTGTCCCTTAAGAGTAGCGGAGAATCGTCATTAAAACTGTGCATTTAATTGGAATTTAAACGGACCATTACTTTCCCTTTTGATTGCCTATGGATTGACTACTTAGTTCGAAACAAAATGCACAATTTATACTCTATTGATCATTAACGTGAATTGTAATCGTCGGAAAACAGTCTGCTGCATCTTTTAAATCTGTCGGCATCTTTTAAGTAGGAGCGCGAGCAGCGCGAGCAGACAGCGCCTACCTGGTGTCACAGCTCGAACCAAGCATCTTTTAAATCTGTCGGCATCCTTTAAGTACGAGCGCGAGCAGCGCGAGCAGACAGCGCCTACCTGGTGTCACCGCTCGAACCAAGCCATTCGCACCGTAGACGTCACACTGAACGTCTAGCAGGAAGTAGATCGGAGACCAGCGTCAGGCAACGTCAGGCGGAAATGACGCATCGACGCAACGGAGACGCCATTTTGTTTACAAGGTAACTAGGCAACGCGTTGTACGAGCGCTGTTTCCAGTAACTAAACAACGCGTCATACAAGCATCGTAGTAGCTGGCAAAGGACACTTTCCGTGGCTAATTTTCCAAAAGACGAGCGACAGCAAACAACAAAGGAGGTGATTTAAACAGTGAGAAAATTATTTGGAGAAATCAAAAGTACACTTTAAAGGCTCAAGGGTAACCAGAATGTCAAGTAGTCTCTGACACAATCCATATTACTAGACTGTGTACTTTATGACATTAAACTGAATGGCCTACTTAAAGCATCTTTTTGGAATAGTACTTTAATATACTGAACTTAAAGGATTGAGAAAAATATATATTTTATTTTATAAGCAATATATCGAGAGTGTGCAATTAAAAAAAAAAAACTTTTGAAATGGAGAACCTTAATGTTATTGTACCTCCTATGTTCCTACAAACTACTGGAGATCCACCCATTGAGTGGGATGAATGGATAGACATTTTCTAGAATTATATAGAAGCACTTGATAGGAAGGATTTCAGTGCAACTAGAAAAAAAGCCCTTTTGTTAAGTGATTTAGGCAAAGAAGGTCAACTTTCTTTTAAATATCTTCCGGTAGGACTAAACCAAGATGGAAGGGCAATAACCAACGTGTACACAGAAGCAAAGGCTCGTATGAAGAAGCAGTATGCAAAGGAAGTAAACATCGTCATGGCGAGACATAAATTTTACACTCAACCCCAAAGGAATGAGGAATCAGTAGACCAATTTGTGGCTAGGTTACGTGAGTTGTCCATTAAATGTAATTTCGGAGAGATAAGAGACGAAATGATACGAGATCAGTTGATAGTACAATGCCGGAATAAAAAGATGCAGGAAAAACTGTGGGCTGCAAAAAATCCTACCTTGCAAATGGCTATTGACATAGCGATAGTAGTTGAGGAATCGAATGCATGTATGAGAGAGATGGAAAGAAAAGATAACGCAAAGGAAAATGTACAAGGGAATGGAGTTTCTTGTGTTGAACATGATGAAGTTGCTGCTGTGAACAAGAAAAGTGTAGATCTGGGTGAGAGAGGTCCGAGGAGATTTAACAATGGGTTTTCAGGCATTGACAAGAATAGATTCCAAGGGAGGATGTGCAGTAGGTGCGGGAGTACTTTCCATAGTTCAGATTTCAGGAGATGCTTTGCAATTGACAAAGTGTGTAGAAAGTGTGGGAGGAAAGGACATTTCGCCAAGATGTGTAGGGGTGCAAACGCTGATAAAGTGGCTGTTGTGGAAAACAGGGAAGTAGTGAGAGACATTATTGGTGTTGAGGGTGCCAACAAAATATTGTGTTTGGGTGAGGATGGTGTGAACGAAGGTGAGCCTGGTAGAAGATACAGGCCTAAAGCCCTATTCCTTATTGATAAAATAGAGATCCAGTTGATGGTTGATCCTGGGTCATTGTGGACTATTATCCCCAAAGATATGTACTTAGAAAATTGGAAGGACGTGCAATTATTTGCTAGTGATATTAGTCCCTGTGGGTATCAGGGTGAGAGTATAGATGTGATCGGATTTATGGTATGTGTAATATCATTTAAGGACCGTTCCGCTAAAGGAAAGGTGTATGTAGCCAAATCAGGTCCTGCAATTTTGGGGTGGGGGCAACAGTATGACCTCGGTATAATCATCAATCCCAGGGCAGCACAACAGGTGATGGTTGTAGATAGTATAACCACGGATTCAATTGTTGAAGGGATGAATGGTTTGTTTGATGAGCACATTGGAGAGTTGAGAGGTTATGTGCATAAGATTGTACTGCGTGATGATGCTGTATCTATGCGACACAGGGTGAGGAAGGTTCCATTTATTGCACGTGAGGAAGTGAAGAAGATGTTGAAGGAGATGCTAGACCAGGGGGTGATAGAACAGATCGAAACGTCACCCTGGATTTCTCCCGTAGTTATTACGACCAAATCTGACGGAAAATTCAGTTTTTGTGTGGACCTTCACACCCTGAACCAGAACATTGTAGTAGACAACTTCCCATTACCGAACAACAACGAGCTGGTTTTGTCACTAAAAGGGGGAAAGTACTTCTCTAAGCTGGATCTCCGCAGCGCTTATCACCAAATAAAGCTACATCAAGACTCCAAGGCATTGACCGCTTTCATAACAACTGAGGGAATATGTCAATTCACACGTATGCCTTTCGGACTTGCCTCTGCAGCTGGAGTATTTCAAAGAATGATGGGGGCTGTACTGAAGGGTGTGAACAACGTGGTGTATTTCCAGGACGATGTTTTGATATTTGGAGAGACTGTTGAAGAACACAATTTGATTTTAAAAACTGTTTTGGAGAGGATGGAACAAGCCGGATTGACTCTAAAGAAAGAGAAATGTAAATTTGCGGTGGAGGAAGTTGAATACCTTGGATATACTCTGTCTGTTGACGGGGTTAAACCCAAGAGAGATTTATTGGACTCTATCAGGAATGCACCAGCTCCGTGTGACAAAGATCAGTTGAGGTCTTTTCTCGGCCTCATTGAGTACTATGCTAAGTTTGTAAGAGATTTTGCAGAGAAAACCGAAGGGATCAAGGTGTTGTTGAGGAAAGGATGCAAGTTTGTGTGGGGTGTGGAACAAGAAGAGTGTTTTAAAAAGATCAAGGTTGAAATTTGTGAGGCAGGCATCTTAACACCGTTCGACACCAACCGTAAGTCAGTCTTGACGGTGGATGCGAGTGCTGTGGGGGTTGGTGCGGTTTTGGCTCAAGTACATGAATCTGGACTCAAGACTGTAGCTTTTGCTTCAAGGACACTCACAACGGCAGAGAGGAATTACTCTATAATCGAGCGGGAAGCCCTAGCTGCAGCGTGGGGTTGTGAGTATTACAGAATGTACTTGTGGGGGTTCAAGTTTACGTTATTGACAGATCACAAACCCTTAGTTAAAATCCTTTCACCTGGTGGGGCTGGCAAGGGTTCTGCGAGGTTAGCTAGACTCGCTGCTAGGATTCAAGAGTATTTGTACACTGTTGAGTATATTCCAGGTTGGAGGAACTGCCAAGCTGATGGACTCTCTAGACTTCCACTACCTTGAATGAATGAATGAAATATCATTTGTAATGCGCAACTATGCCCAGTGGGCGTCAAGGCGCCTAAGCCAAATAAAAAGCTGTTAGCAGACAGAAACAGAGCCTACTGGTATGCCTTAATAAAGAGCCAAGTTTTCAGTGACTTCCTAAAGAGGTCGAGGGAAGGAAGTAGTTTGATTTCAAGGGGGAGTGAATTCCACGTCAGAGGTGCCAGTATGGAGAAAGCTTTGCTCCCCCATCTAGCCTTCTTGGCTCTGGGAATTACCAGTTGATTAAGCTCGCTGGATCGTAAACATCTGCTCGGAACATATCTGGTGAGTAATGAACCAAGGGCATCAGCCGAGCCTGCAGTTAGAGCCTTATATGTAAGGCAAAGAAGTTTAAAAGTGATCCTTGAAGGAATGGGGAGCCAGTGGAGGTTCTTCCTCGCTAGGGTCATAGATGCCAACCAGGGCAAAGCGAGAGCAAACCGCGCTGCAGCGTTCTGTATGACCTGCAAACGCTGAAGCAGGCCCTTGTTGGCCCCGGCGTATACTGAGTTGCAGTAGTCAAGCCTTGAGCCAACAAGGGCAATCACCACCTGTTTCCGTGCCTGTGGGGACAGATAGTGCACGATCCTTTTCAGGGTCTTGATGACACCCCAACAGGTAGCCACCATTCTGTTAACCTGAAGCTCCATGGAGAGCTGGGTGTCAAAGATGACGCCTAGGTTCCTGGCAGATTGTGTAGGTATAGGGCAGCTACCTAAAGAAGGAGGCCACCAATCACCTGACCACATGTCCTGGTCCTTGCCAAAGACCAGGACCTCTGTCTTGTCCCCGTTCAACTTTAGGGAGTTAGAGACCATCCACTCTGCAACAAGTTGCATGCAGGCCCTAAAGTTAGAAGCAGTTTCACTTACAGAGTGGGTCAGGGATACCATAATCTGCGTGTCGTCAGCATACAACACTACCTCCATCCCCTGAGATCTTACTAGTCTTGCAAGGGGGGCCACGTAGATGTTGAACAGGGTCGGACTCAATGCCGACCCCTGTGGCACCCCACATTGCAAAGACTTAGCAGGGGAGAGGTATTCACCTAGCATGACACGCTGCTCTCGTTGATGTAAAAAGGAGCTCAGGAGGCTGAGCGCCGGTCCATCTACCCCTGCCTCCCTTAACCTAGATGTTAAAGTCAGGGGAGACAGGGTGTCGAATGCTGCTGAAAGATCTAGCAGCACCAGTACGGTGGTGAGACCCAAATCTACTTTTCTGCGGATGTTATCCATGACTTTCGTCAAGGCAGACTCCGTGCTATGCAGCTTTCTGAAGCCATGTTGGGACCTGTCCAGGAAGCCTGAGGTGTCAAGGAAGTTTGAAAGATGGAAATTCAAATGGGTCTCCAACATCTTAGCAGGGGCCGGCAGCAGAGAGATGGGTCTAAAATTCTTCAGCACTCCAGGGTCTAAGGTGGTCTTTTTCAGAAGCGGCTTTACGATGGCTCTCTTCCAGAGTGACGGAAAGATACCCTGTTCCAAGGCTCCATTCATTACTTCCAGCATCGGGGGAAGAATGATCTCTCTGCAGTTCTTAAGTACTTTCAGAGGAACTGGATCAAGTGGGGATGAAGATTTTGTTTTATCCAACAGGCTATTAAGATCTTCTAGAGAGAGAGCAGGGAAGTGTTCAAGGGACTGAGGGGAGTCTTTATTCCAAGCTTCCAGTCGTGTAATTTGCGAGGAGTCCTCAGAACTAAGCAAGTTCCTCTGCGACTTTAGGGCTATGTAAATATCGTCTATCTTTTTGTAGAAAAAGTTTGATATGTCATCACATAGCTCCTGGGAAGCAACTACTGGGTCAGGAACCTGAAGAGAGCAGAGGGAGTCTACAATTTTGAAAAGCTCTTTGGAGGATGTTAGAGAACAGGTTAGGTTGGAAAAATAGTCCTGTTTTTCCTTGATGACTCTCTTTTTATACTCTCGTAGTAGGCTCTTATAGCCTTCTCTATCTTTGTGATCCCAGGATTTACGCCAGCCACGTTCCTTCTGTCTGCATTTTTGTCTGAGAAGCCTCAGATCGGCAGAAAACCAGGGGGCAGATGGCTTCTGTCTAGCTGCAGATTTCAAGGAGGGGGGGGCTAGTTCGTCAACGGCTCTGGTAATGGCATCAGTGAGTTCTTGGGCCGATTCATCTTGGGAGATGGTAGACAAGTTAGGGGTAGAATCACTCAATTCAGAAGGGTCTGTGGCTGCTGTGGATGAGGTAGTGGATATGTGTGCTGGAGCAATTAGTAGGAGTTTGTGGAATACCTCCATGGCTAAGGACGTGGTGTTGAGTGAAGTGAAAGACCTGATTGTGAAGGGTCCAAGGAGAGAGAGTTGCTTATCCCCTGCACTTCGCCCATATTTGAAGGTTCTGGAACAATTGTCTGTCTTGGACAAAGATGGTTTCATGATTTTAATGGAAGATACATTTATTCCTCCACAGGAAGTGAGGTTTACTCTATTTAAGTTAGCCCACAAGGGTCACCTAGGACAGTCCCTCACTAAGAGGAGAGTTAGGGAGAATTTTTGGTGGCCCGGAATGGACTTAGAAATCTCTCAGTGGGTGGAAAAATGTACAGACTGCTTGGAGAGCGAGAAGAGGCTTAAAGTCGGCAGTCATGCTGGTTGTGGCTCAATAGTAGACCCAGGGTGTCCATGGCACACCATATGTCTTGATTTCATTGGCCCGTTTTACCAGTTGAGTCAAGATATGAGGTTTGGGTTAGTAGTAGTTGATGTTTCTTCAAAGTGGTTGGTAGTTAAATTCATGAAGGAGATCACTACGAACAGCACCATTGCTGTGTTGAGTGAAATTTTTAGAGAGGAAGGTTTTCCAACAAGGATTATCACTGATAATGGGACGCAATTGACTTCCCTGGAGATGGCCAATTTCTTGGGAAAGTGCGGTATTGCACACTCAAGGACCTCACTTTACAACCCCCAGGGGAATGGAATAGTCGAGAGGGCGAACCGGATTGTTAAAGGTGCGATTCAGATGGCGATTTCTTCTAGGACGGATGTGAGAGGATTGGTTAATGACCTGGTTTGGGCCTACAGAACTACTGAAAATGGTGTGACTGGTATGATTCCTTTTAGTGTCATGAGGAGGCGTTCAGCTGGTACCAAGCTTGTCGCTGCATGGATGAAGGAGTATCTGAACGCTGACGTTCCCGTTAGCCCTGACAATCCTGACAATGTGAGTGAACCAGATGGAAGGTGTAAATTTGCAGTGAATGATTGGGTGAAAGTCAAACCTGGTCGAGTTGGCGTCGGGTTGACAAAGTTCAGGGGACCATTTAAGGTCAAGTCTGTCCATAAAAGGTTTGTGACTCTATTTAACGGTGAGAGTTGGAATTTGAGGCGTGTGGCACTGTACAAGAAGGCTGAGTGTGGGGGTAATGTGCCTTCTAATGAGATTGGTGTTGGTAGAGCTCAGAGAGTGAGAAGACCTCCGGGTTACTTACATGATTTTGTTTGCAAGTAAGGTCTCTCTCTGTAACGAAGAGCATGTGCTTAGTATTTTTGTTTTTTTTTATTTACTTTTGTTTTTTCTATACGAAGGGAAGAGGATATGTTGTATTCTCTGCACTTATGTTTTGCTGTACCCCTTTAAGTCTTACATTCCATTTTCCTGATGTCATCTTCCACTGTGTTCTCCCCAGTCAGTTAGCTCCCTGCTTTCTGATGGGAACACCCGTTATTGTCTGTAGTGCATAATAAATGCCTTATATTCCTCCATTGGCCTCATTACTTCATTTACTACATATTACTTCATTATTTTGTAATTTGTTCACATGGTTACACTGTCTGGGCAAATATTTAACCCCATTAGTACCAGTTTTACTACCAAATGCGTAAATAAGCATCTGGTAGATGACCAGTTAACCTTTGAAAACAGTCTTCCAAAGCGTGAAAATACATGTTGCCACTATTGTTTAAGTAACCTTTGATTTTACTAGAGATAGAAACAACTCTTTTTGTTAAAATCTGCAGATTACGAGTCAGATAATGGATTATGTGGTACATGGAGCAAATCCTTAATTATGCGAGAAAAGCCGCAGACAGAATCACACAATTCCAGTGATCCACTCAAAGATGCACCTCTCATGAACCATGGCCCCTTCTCACGCTCAGCAGTGGGAATCAGATGCATATTACATTCTGCACGATTGTGTGTGTGAGTAAAGCAAATGGGACCCTGCAACACATGTGTAAAAGCCTGCCTCTAATTTCCTCAATATAGGCTAGTTCTTAAGTATCTAGTTATCTTTAATAAAGAAATGGCAGAGCAGCTAAACTGCGAGGCAGCTGCCATGGTGAGAACCAGGCCATGGAATGTAATAAAACTGCAGTCCAAAAAACAACAATCATTGGCATAGCCAATAGGTCTCACCTTTGGGACCTTACAAGTATTTAATTATGCAGCACAATATCCTTGGTGCAACATCAACTGTTGCATGGCTAAAGACTTCTAAGGTCCCAAAGGCGAGACCTATTGGCTATACCAAAGCTTGTTCTACATTGGATGCTACATTTACATGGCGATGAGCGTTTGAGGAGGTATTGGGATCAAACGACAGGGTACAAGCTACATTTCAATCAGACATGAGCAAACGCAGCAGACCGTGATTAAATCAGTAGTGAATCTGAAGCTTTAACGTGTGTGTTTGTGACTCTTCAACTTCTATATCTTTTATGCTTGACATGTGAGATTCTTTGTATTCATATTTGCGGGGTGCGGCTTTGCTTGAATGGCAGTTGAAGTTGAATTTGAGTAATGCACTTACTGTTAAGCGTGCGAGAGTGACTGTACTCCATTTAAGCAGATTGCGAGAGATATCTTAATTAATGCACTTCCCAACGGAGCAGAGTTGTCGTCTTTCCTCTTATTGTGTGTGTGCATGCTTATGATGTGGAGCCCTGCAATTCAAGATCTATTTCCTTTCGAAAGTAGGTTTTGAGTGGCCATCTTGGAAAACTGGGTTACTTTTCTTGATTGAATTGTGTTTTCTGACGTTTCTGGGCCATATCATCAGCCAATCCTGTTACGCCTGTTTATACTCTCGGATAGGCACACATATTTATAACGACAATCGCACTCACTAGAACGCTTCGGTACCGGCGCAGGAATACCTTGGATAGGGCCTGTTTACACACCATGACAGGCACACGTTTAAAACGCCGTTTTACCTTGATCACTATTTTCCTGCCTATGGAACTTACCTTACATATCTTCTAAAGTTGTATATTCATTTCACCTTCACTTTGGCAACCGCTCAACGGTGACAGGCACACCTTGCTTGTTGTTTTGTGATTATCGTCTTGTTAATTTGTTTCTATTAGGATTTATACATTTCCTCCTAATGGCTATGGCCAGTAATGTGGTACAACCGCCACCTTTACTACAGAACACGAATCATTGATGGCCTGGAATGAGTGGCTTAGGATGTTTGAAAACTTCTTGTAGCAATAGATGCATCAAAATACAATGCCATTACATGGAAAGCTTTGTTATTTAACCATTTAGGTGAAACAGGTATTCGATAATATACCGACTGTAAGTGCACCTGATGGCGATGATAACTGGGATGTTTACATTGGAGCATTAGCCCGCATGGGTAAACAATACACAAATGAGCGAGCTGTCGGTTATGCTAGAAAGGATTTTTTTTTTTACGTAACCAAATGTTAGAAGAGTCTTTAGAAGATTATTTGGCTGTACTCAAGAGTTTTAGCGGCAAAATGTGAATTTGGGGCCCATTTAGATGTATATATACGTGATCAACTAGTCATATGTATTTTAACCAGCAAAAACCCTTCTTTAACCCCTTCGCTGCTGGCCCGTTTCCGCCGCTGTGCGGTAAACAAATGAACAGGGGCGGGCCATGACGAACCCCAGCCGTCATCAGCACACGAGCACCGTAGTGCATGACGGCTGGGGTTCGTCATCAGCATACAAGGGGTTAAAGAATTTATGGATATTGCGCACAGCACAGAGCGTTCTTTGATTTCTTCTAAAATATTAACAGAAGATCTCAGGAGTAAAACTATAGATGTTAAAAATGATATGCAGGCGGCTGCTGGGCAGAAATAGATGATGCTGAAGTCAGTGCAGTCTTCAATAAGAAGAAAGTTCAGAAAAGAAATTGACAGGAGCATTTTACAGGTGCGGATCAAAATATCACATGGGAAATAGTACTACATGTCCTGCACAAGGCAAGAGATGCAAGAATTGCAAAAAGATAGGACATTTTTATACTGTATTCAAATCTGCAAAAAGAAAATCTAAAGTTAACCAGATTAGCATCGAGGATGAAACTTTGAGCGAAAGTTTGAACAATGTGTGGCTAAATGTAGATGCGAATATGCTTAATGGTTCTTTTAAAAACACAAGTAAAGGTCCAATTTCTGAGGTGCGGATTGGTGCAGTCAGTTTAGGTGCAATGGCAGACTCTGGCTCACCAATCACCATCCTTGCGGATCTTGCATTTGAAATGTTGTGGGCTAAGACATTATTGAAAGCTACAGAAGTAAATCCAAAAGTCTTCTGAGAATATGATATCATTATGAAAGGGTACTTTATTGATGCGGTTAAATGTATGGTGTAAAAGAAACAGCAAGCTTTTGATAGCATTAAAAGGTTGATTGTAATGCCTCCACTATCATTCCTTTAACTCATTAGGAAAGAAGTATTGTCACTATGGATGCCAGCTCATAAGATTCAGGGACAGTTTTGAGCCAATTTATGTAAGGGCAAGAATTGACTGAAGCATTTGCTTCTAGAATGCTAAGAGCTGCAGAGAAAAATTACAGCACAATTGAGAGGGAAACAATAGCTTATTCATGTGTGACAGAATTATTCAAAATATATATTTGGAGTACAAATTTTGAGTTATTTGCTGATCAAAAGCTCTATATGTTGGGTGACAGTTGCTCTAACAAGGCCTCTTCTAGACTTATTAGATTGTGGTCTACATTACAAGAGTTCAATTTTGATGTAAAATATCTATTAGTGGGTAAAACTATCAGAGTGGACTGTCTCTCACATTTGCCTGTGAAGATGGTGATAGTCATGAGAAGCACATGGATGAAGATGAATTTGTGCCGACTTTAAGTGATGCTACAGAATAGTTAAGAATAACAGAAAAGGAATGGGATGATAATTGAAAAAATAATGAATGTTTGAACAGTGTTAAAAAGTACTTAGTAAAAGGGTGGTTACGAGACAGGAGCTAAAGTATTGAGAGGCGATTGTTTGCTCAGGTGGCGTCTTAATTATCTCTGATCAATGAGGACATGTTTTTGTGCCGCCTGCAGGACTGCGTAACAAAATAATTGCTCTTGCCTATGAAGGGCATCTAGGGATTATTGCTACTATCAGAAAGATTAAACATCCTGGCCAGAAATAGATGGTCAGGTTAGGAAACTTGTAGAGAAGAATGCAAAATAATTGTGTTCTGATAAACACTGGAAGACTACCACAGCATCTTTATGTCTGGTGGAATGGCTGAAAGGTGCTTGGGAGAACATGGAATTTGCTGGTCCGTTCAATATATTAGGTTATGATAATACATTTCTCATTTTAGCCATTGACTACTTTTCCAAATGGTTGTATTTTGCATTTGTCAAAGTTGCTGACATTCATAATGTTGTAAACTTTTTGGAACTGTTGTTTCTTATAGAAGGTACCATAAAAGAGATTGTAACTGATAATAACATGCACTTTATCTCGTCCGAGATGCCCAAAAATCTCAGAAAGCAGGACATCAAACATGTTAAAGTGCCATTGTATAGTCCCTCTTTCAATGGTCTTGTTGAAGGAGCTAACAGCTTGTTGAGAGTGGGAGTGCAGGCGGCAATTGCAAGCAAACTCAATGTTGCAATTATTTGCAGCATAAAGTGTGGAGTTACAGTACTACCCCGTCCAGTACCACAGGCCATTTGTTCTTTTAAGATGAAGGCCTAGGTCTGCTTTGAATTCTGCTTGGGGGGAATATAGAGCGGACAAGCTAATGGAGTGTTAGATTTGGAGAAGGTGCATGAACATCTGAAGTAAGACAAGAAGCCTGTAATAGCAATTTTGATAAACAAAAACATGGGAAGGATATGCATTTGGTGTCTGGCAATTGGGTTTTAATAAAAAAAAAACATTTGAGTTGTGAAAGGACATTCTAAATTTGCAGAACTTACTAAAGTACTTAAAGTGTCCAAAATGACTGTTTGTTGTAAGACAAAGGGGTGTGGAACAGAAATGCACTTGTCCAATCAAGCAAAGAACAGAAGCGCATTATAAGTAATAGAATCTGGCGTGAGAGTGGGAAATATGACACAGGAAATGAAGACTTCTTTTATCTTGGAAAAATGTTTTAACACATCTAATGTAGAACATGAGACAACATCTAACTCTATTTCTCCTGCCATGAGTGGTAGCGGGGGAGATGATGGTTGTGTTACTACTGCTCATTCTTGCAAAATACAGGATAGAGTAATGCTCAGTGTGGAGAGGGAAGTAGTTTACTAATAAGTGATAGGGTTAGAACAGCTCCTATCAGGTTTAGAGGTTATGTGATTACTGATCCCTGTTTGAGGAGTGTATATTTAGAGCGTTTATTACATACTCTACTTTTGGTTGTTATAAAAAAAAAAAGGGAATGATGTAATATGGCTTTAATGGTGTAACTATTCTCCTTTATTACTGAGTATGCTTTCCTTCATGTATCCTTCTTTTGTGGAATTTGTCTATGTCATGTATGGAGATTATAGAGTTTGAGCATGTAAGCAGAGACTTGTTAGAGAGGAAATTGCATTTAAACGTTTAATGACATGAGAAAACTCTAAAGTGACACTTTCTGTGAAAAAGTTAATAAACGTGCACCACCTGCACCACCTGCACGTTCAATAACATGACAAAACAAGAGTCTTAGTTACTCCACCGTAAAGCATGCAGAAAAAGGTATATTCTAGATGATTTCAATCATGCAAATAATATAGACTGTGATTTACTAATAGAAAAAGAATAATTTTTCTTCTACTGGAGCTAGAAATGAGTAAATGGTGAACTCTCACGTTATGGAGTTTATCTCTAATCATACTTTATTATCATTTATACGTGTGTCTGTGTGTATAACTAATGGAAACTAGTTAATCATCAAGATTTGACCTGAATATTATGACCAATTCAATTTAAATGCATCTTTCATGTGTAAACGCATGCACCAAAATGACAAAAGAAAAGTAGGTGCTACACATTACAAATGAATGATGCCTTCATGAAACTTGCATAGATAGTATTTCATACATGTACTAATGTCATACACTTAGAACAAATTTAATACATTACGATTTTAAATGTACTTACATGTTAGTACATTCGAAAAGCGAAAATATGCCATACTGACACATTGTTTGTAACCATACTATATGATTTTAAGTGCATCATAATTGTACTACAATTCTGACCAATTCCTATTATCTATGATCATAAATGTTTTACATTATATTAGCTCAATATAATGTAGACCTCACTGCATATAAGAAGTCCCTTGACTTGCTGAGTCTACTGCTCGTGAGAGAGTTCCTCAGTAAAACCAATATTCTGAAACAGTGTTTTCTTTCCTGAGTTCTCATGTATTGTAGAAGATATTTGCTACATTTTTCTGAAACAATGCTGAACAGCTGCCTCAGAACTGTCCTCTTGAACTCGCTTATTTGCTCTTGCTAAAGGAGGATTGTAGTAACATATCACATATTGGATTGCTTAGGAACTGCGTAATAGCCCCACCTATTTCTCTACAATTTGTGTCTTCTTTATGTCGCCTGACACCCATCCTATACAAACTGCCCAATAGACTGAGTGGTCTGACCAGATGAGGTGAATCCAGGAGGTGTCACCCTCGGAACTTCAAGACTGTAATATAGCCTGATTCAACTGATGTGAGTTGCTTCTTTTTCCCTGGCTGGAGTTAAGTCTTTTGCTGGTGACAGATGAGCTGGGAAGTCTTAGGGAAACTTCCCTTGGTAAGTTTTGGCTGCTGTGTGGGGGAAGCGGTTGTGGATCCTTTATCAGAATAAATCTTTCCATTAAGAACATATCCATGCGTGCCAAGATCCTTTATTTCTATATTAGATGTGACATCTAGTTGTTCATTAGAATTCTGTGGTGAACCTGCAGTAGAACGCTGAGAAACCAACTGATTGAATTTTGCTTCTGGAAGACGTACAGTTCTTCTCACATGGTTGAAGATGTTATTTGCGAATTCATAGACAATGTTTCCTTGTTTTAGCTTCTTAAACAATGACCATAAATTCCATGAGAAAATAATGAATGAAAGACATAAATCATAGAAGATGATTACAAATTTTCACCGGGAGAAAATCACATTAGAATTCAAAATTCCTTAAATCAGTATAGCACCATCAACAGATGATTTATATTGGATCTAAAATCTGTTATCTCACTTTCTATATGCTTCTTTCTGTGTTCCTCAAAATCAGGCATTCACAACAATGCATTTCAATAGGTTAATAATGTCGAAGCTTCTAACCAAAATATGCAATAGGCATTCTTTTTGTAATCTTCCACCTACATAAAAACACACCATTTACTACACTATTTTGTGAATTTCACACCCCAATTGTAAGGGTCTGGTTTACAAAAGCATTATTATCCAAGGGAGAGAGCTCTCCCAGGTAGTTAAGGACCAGGGTGGAGTAGGGCTCTCAGTTTCGCAACAGGCTTTCTGACTCCTCCCCAGTCTTTCACTACGTTGGAGAGAAGATGGTCCTGGGTGTGTACAAAATAGGAAAGATATGTGATTAAACTGCACAGATGGCCATGATTTTTAAGAATACTGTGGAGGAACTAAGAGACATTTCTATCAAAGTGGAGGGAAGAGGATAAGAGGTCCATTCAGCTCCCCTGGACAGATATGCGATAATCAAAAATAGAATGGACACTGGTATCTACAAAACCTTTGGTTTGTATTCGAAAACCCTCATAGACATCCTGGTTTTATCGTTGCGGTGTATCTTTTATCCGCCCCCTCAGGAGTCATGGCGTATTCATAGGGTAGTCGATTAACGTGCTGGATGCCTGCCTCACCCGAGGCTACCTCCGGTATAGGTAGAAGTGTCCAGAGATACTGGAAAAGGATAGAAGTGGGATAAAAATAGTGTCTCACCTAAGAGTTTATTTATTAGAAAAAAGAGGGGTAGGCACTATTGTTAAATGAAAGTGCGATATGATGGTAATCGTGTTACTGGATTACTTCATGTCTTGAAAAATGTGTCAACATGTTTCAGCTCTCTTGGCCCAGCCGGGTCTACAGAGCTTTCGTCAGGACAAAACACAAACGTAAAAAGGATAGAAAGTTATTAACTTACACCACTTGTGTAGTTTTGATGATAAGTATAGACAGCCTATACTTAGATTCCCTGTGCTGTGGAAACAAAAGCCAACAGTATCCATTATATATGTGGCTCCAGATGTGAGGTGAGCAAGCAGACATGTTGAGAATACATGTGGAGCACAAATCTCCTCATTAGGAGCGTACGCCATACTAGTGGCCTTAATACCGTATTTAGAAAGGAAAGGATTATAAACAAGGTCTAATACAGGAAGTACATTCAGGATTGCAACGTGTGCGAAGTTATATTTATATAAGACCCACTTAAGTAGGAGGTCCTATGTTGGTAGAACTCATTGTGGACGGGAATTTAAACCCTTAGTCTAGTGATCTAATTACAAAACACTACAACACGGTGCAATATAATTACCTGTATTGAGCTCAATGGTAGCTTCAACAGGGGTCGGAGAGTCGCTTGTGGTCTTTGCTGTAGTGGTACAAACAGGCCCGCTGTGTTAGTAAAGCGGTTAACAGTCTTACCAGATAGTAGAGATCATGTCCTGCTGCCATTCTTACCCACGAGGTTCAGCGCTTTGTCCCCTGTGCTGACTCTGCCCCTGGCTATGGGCGTGTCTTGTTTTCCCCTTCTTTTAAAAAGGGCTTAGACATTAAGAGTGGACTACTTGCGGACAAAGAAGCCCCATGTAAGATGGTTGCCTCCCGGTGCAAGAAAATATACACATTAGGTGTTATACAGGATCAAATGTTTGATGTTGTGTGGAAAATGTCCACAACGGACGTAGTTAATGTACAAAGGGTAATTCCGTCACAAAATTACGAGTGTGGTTAAAAATTAGTTATCACAAAGGTTGGGACTCATAGTAAGCACACACTTGACCCAGTAGAATTGGTGCCACGGGATGTTATTGTTCATCCCCACAATGTCTGTTTTGAGACGGTCCACCCACCTTTGTTCTTTTTCAAATAGGACCTGCTCAGCGTTGTTGTTTTTGTCTAGTAACATTTCAAGAACCGTCCATCTCAAGTCGTCACATGAATGTCCTGCTTCTACGAAGTGAGTACACAGCTTGGTGGTATTTTTCTTGAGTCTCACATTGCTTCTGTGTTCTCCTATGCGGAGTTTGATTTTGCGACAGGTCATGCCCACGTATTGTCGTTGGCAGGGGCAGGTCACTAAATAAATTACATGTGTGGAGTTACAATTTGTATGTTGTCTCTGGGTCCACAATAAGGTGTCTGTCAGTTGTAGGACTTTAGAGGTCTTGGTGAACTTGCAAACTCCACAGGTGCCTCATGGGTAGTGGCCTGTAACTGGGGCCATAGTGATATCTCTGATTGTTGATTTCACTGGTTTCTTTTTTGGCCTAGTATGTACGAGGACATCTTTGATGTTTTTTGTTCTTCTGTTGGCTAATCTTGGTTTGGGCCAGTTGAATTTGCCTGACGTAACAATCTGCCAGTTTTTCCTTATCAATTTTTGGACGTCATAGGTCGCAGGGCAGTAGGTAGTGACGCATGTGACTAGATCCTTAATGGGTTCTTTACAGTTGTTTTGTAAAAGGCATTCGTGGGGCTGATGTTTTGCCCGTTTTTTACACTTAGAGATTACTGCTGGGGTATAATCTCTAGATTGTAACTTTCGGCTGAGTTCCTGCGCCTGTTTCCTGTAGTCACTCTCTTTACTGCAGTTACGATGTGTCTTAAAAACTGACTGTAAGGGAGATTATCCCGCAAGTGTCGGTGGTGGTACCTTTGATACGAGAGTAGGCTGTTCTTGGCTGTGGGTTTGGTGAAGGTTTTGGTCTCCAATTTCCCATTTTCACAGAAAATCGTAAGGTCCAAGAAGTCAATGTGTTGGTTGCTCGAGGTAAAGGTGAATTATAGCCACCTATCTCTCCCATTAAGCCATTTCATGAAGGTGGTGAGATCTAATTTGATATCCCAGATTAGTAGAATGTCGTCGATATAACGCTTCCAGTGTATTATACTGGAAACGTAGGGGTTGGTATTGTTGAGGACAAATTCTTGTTCAAACTGGCTCACGTAGAGTCCAGCTACCGAAGGCGCAAAGGCGCTGCCCATGGAGGTACCATGACACTGTAGGAAGAGTTGGCAGTTATATTCAAAATAGTTCTCTTTAAGAGCTAATCGGCAACATTCGAGGATGAAATGCCGTGGAGTGTGTCCATTCTTTCATGAAAAGCAGGTCTTCCAACATCTTTAGGGTGTCTTCTTGGGGTAGGCTGGTGTAAAGGGACTCAACATCAAGACCCACCAGTAGCATCGTGTTGGGATTGAATTCACGATCCGCAATCTGGATCAGGAGATCTCTAGTGTCTTTTAAGTAGGTTGGCGTGCTCTGAACTAAAGGTTTTAGATACTCATCGGCAAATTTGGATAGTGGCTCTAGTAATGATCCAATATCCAAGACTATCGGGTGTCCCGGAGGGGGGGACTTGTTTTTGTGAGTTTTTGGCAATGAATAGAAAAAGGGTACCTTGGGTCCATTGGGTGTCAAGAAGTCAGCCTCCTTCTTTGAGATCCAACCATTGACCTCTGCTTCATGTGTCATGATTGCAATAGTGTTGGTTAACCTCTCGGTGGGGTCGTTGTCCAATTTTTTATAGAAGGTTTCATCTGACAGTAGGGCCAGACATTGCTGATTGTATCCTTCTTTGGTCAGGATAACTACCCCACCGCCCTTGTCCGCTGGTTTAATGACTATGTTGTCATTGTCTCTCAGTTCTGCTAGAGCTTTTCTTTCTTTGTTGCTCAGGTTTTGATAGGTCTTCTTTTTGCTGTCTAATTTGTCAATCCCATTCATGACTGCCTGTTCAAAAGTTTGAATTTCGATAGGTACAGCAGTGGTAGGAGGACAGAATTTGGATTTCCTTCTCAGAGTGGTGTCACCTTCTGTAGGCTGGGTAGTGGAATGATTGAAGAATGCTTTGAGTTTGAGAGTTCTACAAAATTCAGAAACTTCACATTTGAGTTTGAAACGGTCTAATGGAGAGGTGGGCACAAACCCGAGTCCTTTATTTAGGACAGTCAGTTGGTCAGTCGACAGGATTGTATTCGTTAGATTCACTACTAGTGAGTTTCGCTTGTGCTCGGTTGGGCTGAAGCCATGCTCCGTGTCTGCACGCTGAGTTGTTGATCCTGCCATCTGAGGTTTTTCTTTCTGCCCCGGGGTTGATTTTGGCTTCTTCCTAAAAAAGGCTGGGCTTGGTGGTGCTGGTTAGTGGGATTCGTCATCTGGTGGTTACCCATTGGTTGTTGTTGGTTCATGTTCGGATGAAAGGGGTTCATCCATCCCGCATATGGAGGCATGTAAGGTTGATAAAACGGTATTGAATTTCCATGGAAAAAAGGTGGACGTTGCCACTGGTTGCCTTGTCTGGGGCGTTGAAATCTGAAGTTGTTTCGGCCCCTTCTCGGTGTTGACTCGTCGGAGTTGCCATCTGACCCATCAGAAGAATTCCAGCCAGTGGAGTCACCATCTGAACAGTTAGGGTTTGCTGTGAAGTCATCTTTCGAGTATGGGTGCATTTTCTCTTGGCTGAATTTTTTCAGATCCTTAGTTAGTTTCTGAAGTTTATTTTGCATTAAGAACTCCTGCATTTCATCCATTTCTTTTGTTATTTCATCTATCCGCTTTTTGTATACCAAGGGGTTGAGGTTTTTCTTAAGTTCATTTTCACATTCTTCTATTTCCACCAGTAGTGCATCCGATAATCTCTTAGCTGTTTTGACTATGAGAACTAGGTAATCCAAGGTACATTTCCATGAAATGGATGACCAATCCCGTCGCAGTACGAGATCATGTAGAAATACCTAGTTCTCATAGAACAAAAGAAATGGATGAAATGCAGGAGTTCTTAATGCAAAATAAACTTCAGAAACTAACTAAGGATCTGAAAAAATTCAGCCAAGAGAAAATGCACCCATACTCGAAAGATGACTTCACAGCAACCCCTAACTGTTCAGATGGTGATTCCACAGGCTGGAATTCTTCTGATGGGTCAGATGGCAGCTCCGACGAGACAACACCGAGAAGGGGCCGAAACAACTTCAGATTTCAACGCCCCAGACGAGGCAACCGGTGGCAACGTCCACCTTTTTTCCATGGAAATTAAATACTGTTTTATCAACCTTACATGCCTCCATATGCGGGATGGATGAACCCCTTTCATCCGAACATAAACCAACAACAACCAATGGGTAACCACCAGATGACGAATCCCACTAACCAGCACCACCAAGCCAAGCCTTTTTTAGGAAGAAGCCAAAATCAACCCCGGGGCAGAAAGAAAAACCCCAGATGGCAGGATCAACAACTCAGCGTGCAGACACGGAGCATGGCTTCAGCCCAACCGAGCACGAGCAAAACTCACTAGTAGTGAATCTAACAAATACAATCCTGTCGACTGACCAACTGACTGTCCTAAATAAAGGATTCGGGTTTGTACCCACCTCTCCATTAGACCGTTTCAAACTCAAATGGGAAGTTTCTGAATTTTGTAGAACTCTCAACCTCAAAGCATTCTTCAATGATTCCACTACCCAGCCTACAGAATGTGACACCACTCTGAGAAGGAAATCCAAATTCTGTCCTCCTACCACTGCTGTACCTATCGAAATTCAAACTTTTGAACAGGCAGTCATGAATGGGATTGACAAATTAGACAGCAAAAAGAAGACCTATCAAAACCTGAGCAACAAAGAAAGAAAAGCTCTAGCAGAACTGAGAGACAATGACAACATAGTCATTAAACCAGCGGACAAGGGCGGTGGGGTAGTTATCCTGACCAAAGAAGGATACAATCAGCAATGTCTGGCCCTACTGTCAGATGAAACCTTCTATAAAAAATTGGACAACGACCCCACCGAGAGGTTAACCAACACTATCGCAATCATGACACATGAAGCAGAGGTCAATGGTTGGATCTCAAAGAAGGAGGCTGACTTCTTGATACCCAAAGGACCCATGGTACCCTTTTTCTATTAATTGCCAAAAACTCACAAAAACAAGTCCCCCCCCCCTCCGGGACGCCCGATAGTCTCAGGTATTGGATCATTACTAGAGCCACTATCCAAATTTGCCGATGAGTATCTAAAACCTTTAGTTCAGAGCACGCCAACCTACTTAAAAGACACTAGAGATCTCCCGATCCAGATTGCGGATCGTGAATTCAATCCCAACACGATGCTACTGGTGGGTCTTGATGTTGAGTCCCTTTACACCAGCCTACCCCAAGAAGACACCCTAAAGATGTTGGAAGACCTGCTTTTCATGAAAGAATGGACACACAAGACTCCACGGCATTTCATCCTCGAATGTTGCCGATTAGCTCTTAAAGAGAACTATTTTGAATATAATGGCCAACTCTTCCTACAGTGTCATGGTACCTCCATGGGCAGCGTCTTTGCGCCTTCGGTAGCTGGACTCTACGTGAGCCAGTTTGAACAAGAATTTGTCCTCAACAATACCAACCCCTACGTTTCCAGTATAATACACTGGAAGCGTTATATCAACGACATTCTACTAATCTGGGATATCAAACTAGATCTCACCACCTTCATGGAATGGCTTAATGGGAGAGATAGGTGGCTAAAATTCACCTTTACCTCGAGTAACCAACACATTGACTTCTTGGACCTTACGATTTTCTGTGAAAATGGGAAATTGGAGACCAAAACCTTCATCAAACCCACATCCAAGAACAGCCTACTCTCGTATCAAAGCTACCACGCCCGACCCTTGTGGGATAATCTCCCTTACAGTCAGTTTTTAAGACACAAACGTAACTGCAGTAAAGAGAGTGACTACAGGAAGCAGGCGCAGGAACTCAGCCGAAAGTTACAATCTAGAGATTATACCCCAGCAGTAATCTCTAAGTGTAAAAAACGGGCAAAACATCAGCCCCGCGAATGCCTTTTACAAAACAACTGTAAATAACTCATTAAGGATCTAGTCACATGTGTCACTACCTACTGCCCTGCGACCTATGACGTCCAAAAATTGATAAGGAAAAACTGGCAGATTGTTACGTCAGGCAAATTCAACCGGCCCAAACCAAGATTCGCCAGCAGAAGAACCAAAAACATCAAAGATGTCCTCGTACATACTAGGCCAAAAAAGAAACCAGTGAAATCAACAATCAGAGATATCACTATGGCCCCAGTTACAGGCCACTACCCATGTGGCACCTGTGGAGTTTGCAAGTTCACCAAGACCACTAAAGTCCTACAACTGACAGACACCTTATTGTGGACCCAGAGACAACATACAAATTGTAACTCCACACATGTAATTTATTTAGTGACCTGCCCCTGCCAACGACAATACGTGGGCATGACCTGTCGCAAAATCAAACTCCGCATAGGAGAACACAGAAGCAATGTGAGACTCAAGAAAAATACCACCAAGCTGTGTACTCACTTCGTAGAAGCAGGACATTCATGTGACGACTTGAGATGGACGGTTCTTGAAATGTTACTAGACAAAAACAACAACGCTGAGCAGGTCCTATTTGAAAAAGAACAAAGGGGGTGGACCGTCTCAAAACAGACATTGTGGGGATGAACGATAACATCTCGTGGCACCAATTCTACTGAGTCAAGTGTGTGCTTACTATGAGTCCCAACCTTAGTGATAACTAATTTTTATACCACACTCATAATTTTGTGACGGAATTACCCTTTGTACATTAACTACGTCCGTTGTGGACATTTTCCACACAGCATCAAACATTTGATCCTGTATAACACCGAATGTGTATATTTTCTTGCACCGGGAGGCAACCATCTTACATGGGGCTTCTTTGTCCGCAAGTAGTCCACTCTTTATGTCTAAGCCCTTTTTAAAAGAAGGGGAAAACAAGACACGCCCATAGCCAGGGGCAGAGTCAGCACAGGGGACAAAGCGCTGAACCTCGTGGGTAAGAATGGCAGCAGGACATGATCTCTACTATCTGGTAAGACTGTTAACCGCTTTACTAACACAGCGGGCCTGTTTGTACCACTACAGCAAAGACCACAAGCGACTCTCCGACCCCTGTTGAAGCTACCATTGAGCTCAATACAGGTAATTATATTGCACCGTGTTGTAGTGTTTTGTAATTAGATCACTAGACTAAGGGTTTAAATTCCCGTCCACAATGAGTTCTACCAACATAGGACCTCCTACTTAAGTGGGTCTTATATAAATATAACTTTGCACACGTTGCAATCCTGAATGTACTTCCTGTATTAGACCTTGTTTATAATCCTTTCCTTTCTAGATACGGTATTAAGGCCACTAGTATGGCGTACGCTCCTAATGAGGAGATTTGTGCTCCACATGTATTCTCAATATGTCTGCTTGCTCACCTCACATCTGGAGCCACATATATAATGGATACTGTTGGCTTTTGTTTCCACAGCACAGGGAATCTAAGTATAAGCTGTCTATACTTATCATCAAAACTACACAAGTGGTGTAAGTTAATAACTTTCTAGCCTTTTTACGTTTGTGTTTTGTCCTGACGAAAGCTCTGTAGACCCGGCTGGGCCAAGAGAGCTGAAACATGTTGACACATTTTTCAAGACATGAAGTAATCCAGTAACACGATTACCATCATATCGCACTTTCATTTAGCAATAGTGCCTACCCCTCTTTTTTCTAATAAATAAACTCTTAGGTGAGACACTATTTTTATCCCACTTCTATCCTTTTCCAGTATCTCTGGACACTTCTACCTATACCGAAGGTAGCCTCGGGTGAGGCAGGCATCCAGCACGTTAATAGACTACCCTATGAATACGCCATGACTCCTGAGGGGGCGGATAAAAGATACACCGCAACGATAAAACCAGGATGTCTATGAGGGTTTTCGAATACAAACCAAAGGTTTTGTAGATACCAGCGGAACTAAGAGACAGTCACACACATTTTGTTTTCATTTAGCCTCATATGCAAACATTGAACCCATACACTGATACTCTCAAACTTGATGGCAACAGGAGCAGATCTTGGGGATCTGGACTAGCTTTATTACCTAATCACAAGGGAGCACCAATCACAAACTGGCATATCATACAGCCTCATGGGCAGAAAAACAATGAAGAACTGAGATTTTAGGCTTGAAGTTCTGTTGCCTGCACTCCGAAAGCACTAGACTTGTGGAAGTAATGTATAATTTATCAAAGAGTTTAACAAAATAAGGGGTAAGGATAGTAAGAGAGGCCCACAAGACCAGGCAGGCCCACAACCGAGGAAGTAGAGCAGAAGTAAGAACAGCCCCAGCACACTCAAAAGGGGGTGAGGGGAAAGACTGACTTTGTCCTATGCATGAACAAGATTCAAGGCCGCCTTTGGAAGAGACACAGTTCCATGAATATCCCTGAGAAAGATACCTTGTTCTGGAGAATCTTTCACAATGCAATTAAGTGTACATGTCCAACAGCATGCTCAGAAAGAACTGGTGAAAATATTCCTTCAGGAAGTTTCAACTCCAAAAAGTAAACTATCGAAGTCACTGTCTTACACTCAGCAAAAAAGAGAATAATGCTTGGTGTTCGAATAGTACAAACCATATATGAAAGAGAAGTTGATGAATTAAAAGCAAAAGGAAGGAGATGATTTTAAGTATATGGGCTGGTGCCTAATAAACATACCAGTGTACCTCCCCACCCACAAACTATTATACTGGCTTCACAGATCACAGAGATTGCTGGGAATGAAAAAATATCACATGAAGAGAAGGGGGCGGGGGGGAGAGAGAGAAACGTTACGACTACATGGGCACCACTAATTCCAGACAAACAGGAGATAAGGTTGGAGGAAGAGGTAGCTAAATCAGGATTTCTACAATTTTGAGAACCACTCATATGTGGTGCATGAAGGTTTCGTTATAGGTCTTTGTTTACAGGGACGGAAAATATGAGTGTCCTGAGTGATAGACTGAAAGAGACATAAAAACATGAGATTTGATCAGAGGTGGGGGAAAGGTATGTTTCAAACCTACGGCGGGAAGTCTCAATTTTGTTGTAGGTTACACATTCAATAAATATTATAGAAACATAAGAATACCCATGCGGTGGTTGGGTAGCCCTGGCTGCAAGCATGCTATGAGAATAATACATTATGCTACTTGCAACAAAGTCATATAAAGAAATCAAAGCCACATCATACATGAAGCATTTTCTTTTATTGCGCTGGGCAAACCTTTTGTGAAGGAAAATGCGCCGTATTATGATGAATGCTCTGCGTCATTCATGTGAAAAACAGAGCAGCTGCTTTGAGGCCGCTTTGTGTTTTCCCAATGCAGGCAGTAACTAACCTACAGTTTGAAGTGGGATTAGAAATCCCTTTGCGGGTGAGTGCAGTCAGTGACGAGGGGATGTCTGGGTGTCCATAGGACCCCTTTTCGTGCCTCCAGAGGGCTGCACACAGGGAGCACACTGACCGTACGCCACCTTTTAGGTGCTGCACTATCAGTGCGGCTCCTGAGAGTTTCTTTGCCTTTTACGTACGCCAGTGTCTGTAATGCTGTGTGGATGCAGAGGAAAAAGATTGCCCCATTTGCATGGAGAACGCCCCCATGCAAATGATGAACGCCCTCTGAAGATAGCGCTGGTGCTCTATGTGCACCAGCGCTATAGGTATTACAGAAAGGGGCTGTACAAGCTTCTGCAGCCCCTTCTGTAATACCAAAGTGCCTTGGGATGAGCAAAGCGGGCGCAAACGCCCATTGTGCCCCCAGGGCACTTTGTGTAATACGGCCCCCAATATCGATTATGGTGCAAATCTAAGAGATAAAGCATTTTTAAATGGCTATATCTACATGCCAATCTGCATAACACACTGACTTGGGGTCAACAATAGTTAGCTCAAAACACAAAAACTGAAGAACATGAAAGCTGAGAAATTGGGAAAATCTGACATGACAAGGAGTACTGTATTAAATGACTCCAAGCACAACTTCCAAATACCTTCACATCATTTAACAAAACGTCTATCAAAATGGGCAAATATATTCACTCTCCAGTAAAAATACCAACATTCCGAACCTGCCCCAGATTAACTCTGCCAGAACAACTTCAGGATGTTTTAAGAACTGTTGGCTCTGCAAAATTATACTGCAATGGTGAAACTACTGCTCGAAATTAGAGCGCTGAAAATAAAAGTAAGGAGAAAGCATAAAGTCCCATCAAAGATTCACTAGGTGACCTTATTTGGCAGCAATAAGAAAAACATGGACTTACAAAAGTAAAATATCCATAGGTTGCCTAAATTTGGCGTCTACTTACTGGACAACTGGTGCATGGAGTTTATGAACTCACACTTTAATTAATATATTTTTTTTACTATCTTTCAGGTAAGTTTGAAGGCATATTTTTTAAAAATCCCAAAGAGATGGCATACATGTTTTTTAGACTGTCTCTAGAAGCGGTCTCTCCGGACTTGGCTGTCCAGGCAGTAGTGTTTTGTGAATGTGTGCAGAGATGCCCACGTAGCTGCCTGACAGATGTCATTGAGGGGGACTCCATGACCCAAAACAGTGGTAGCTGCCATAGCCCTAGTGGAATGGGCGCGTAGCCCGATAGGAGGCTCCTTCTTTGCCAAAGAATAGCAAGCTTGATACACAAAACAACACATCTAGAGATGGTCCACTTGTGTTTGGCTGGACCTTTCTTAGCACCCACGTAGCCCACAAAGAGCTGGTCATCCACCCGGAATTGTTTTGTGCGATCCAAGTAAAAAGAAAGCGAACGCTTTGGATCGAGACGGTGGAGCCTCTCTTCCAACTTAGAAGGATGCGGAGGCGGAAAGACGGTGGGCAAAGTGATGGTTTTGCCAATATGGAAAGAGGTAAACACTTTGGGAAGAAAGGATGGACGTGTTCAAAGGACAACCTTGTCTGGATGAACAGCCAGAAAAGGCGGTTTTGAAGAAGAGCTTGGAGCTCACTCACCCTGCGCGCAGAGGAGATGGCAACCAGAAAATCAGCCTTGAAGGTCAGAAGCCTAAGAGGACAGTTATCTAGCGGTTCAAAGGGAGCACGCATAAGATACGTTAAAACTAGGATCAAGTCCCACTGGGGCATTACGAAGATGAGTAATGCCCTTAAGAAAGCGATTTACAGCAGGGGACTTGCAAAGAGAAGGCTGATCAGGAAGTCTAAGAAAGGCTGAAATGGCCAAGAGGTAGCCCTTAAGAGTGCCCAGAGCAGAGTCCTACTTGGCCAAAGAAAGAAGACACAAATGTGTTCCATCTACAGGCGTATACCGTCTTAGTGGAGGGACGCCTGGCTGCCAGGATAACATCACAAACTTCGGGAGGCAGGTCAAACGCCGTCAACCGCCGCCACTGAATCTCCACGCAAGGAGGTGGAGGCTGGACAGGTTCGGGATGAGGACCATGCCCTCCTGCTGCGACAGACGACCCTCCCCAAGAGGCAGTCTGATTGGTGGATCGATGGCAATGTGTAGCAGCTCGGGATACCAGACTCCTCATGTCCAATCCAGAGCCACAAGAATAACTTGGGCCCGGTCACACTTCATCTTCAGCACTCTGGGCAGAAGTGGTACAGGCGGAAAGGCGTATAGAAAACCGCAACTCCACTCGAGACGAAAAGCGTTGCCTAGCGAGTTACGCCTTGGAAATTCCAACATGCAGAATTGCTGACATTGAGCGTTCTCTTCAGTGGTCAATAGATCTAACCAAGGCTCTCCCCACTGCTGAAAGAGACCTTGCACCACCTCCGAGTGAAGACTCCATTCGTGATCCATCATGCACCTGTGGCGAAGTTCGTCTGCCCTGTCATTCAGAGAACCTGCCAGGTGTTGAACCACTATGGATATGCCCTTATGTTCCAGCCATGTCCAGAGACAGAGAGTCTCTTGACGTAGGGTCCATGACCCCACCTCGCCCTGTTTGTTGCAATACCACTTGGCGGTGGTGTTGTCTGTGAACACCTGCACTGCTCTTCCCCAGACAGAGGGAAGGAATGCTTTTAGTGCAAGACGGATCGCCCGAAGCTTGATGTGGAGCCCGTACTCCACCGGAGACCAGAGGCCTCTGATCTCTGTTTCTCCTATGTGGCCGGCCCACCCCAGAAGGGATGCATCAGTCACCACCGTGAACTTTGGTTGGGGAAGGAAAAAGGGTCTGCCAGTGACCCAATCCTGGTTTGTTAGCCACCACTGCAATTGCTGTGCAGTGCCCTCCGAGATCTGAACGCGAGATCCCCTGACGCTGTGCCCACTGGAACCACAGTTCCCACAGCAGAGCCCGCATATGCCACCTGACATGATCTACTAGCAGGATGCAGAAGGCCATGAGGCTCTGTAGCCTCAGGGTCATTCTGATCGAAACCCGGGATAGAGGCTGAAAAATCGGAATCATAGGCCGAATATCCCTAACTCGCTGCTCAGGAGGATAAGCCTGAAACTGCGTCGTGTCTAGAGCCGCTCCTATTTAAAGGAGCTCCCAGAAGGGAATCAGGTGTGACTTTGGCACGTTTATAGTGAACACAGCGAGTGCAAGAGGTCCGTCGTAGTCTGGAGGTGGGAGACAACTGCCTGGGACGAGCCCGACTTCAACAGCCAGTCGTTGAGATAGGGGAAGACTGGAACCCCTGATCTGCGCAGATGAGCTGCGACCACCGCCTTCCCTTTTGTGAACACCCAAGAGACGCTGGTAAAGCCAAAGGGGAGCACAGTAAAGTGAAAGTGCTCGTAGCCTACCGTGAACCGCAGGTAATGCCGGTGGGCCAGCAGGACGGCGATGTGAAAGTAAGAGACCTGCAAGTCCTACGCTACCTTCCAGTCTCCAGGGTCGAGGGCAAACAGGACCTGAGCCAGTGTCAACATTTTGAACTTCTCCTTGTGGAGGAAGCGGTTGTTGTTCCGGAGATCCAAGATAGGACGCAGACCTTTGTCCTTCTTGGGCACCAGAAAGTAGTGGGAGTAGCAACAACAACCTACTTCTGGAGCAGGAACACGCTTGAAGGCTCCCTAGGCCAAGAGAGACGCAACTTCCTGTTGGAGAAGGGCCAGATGATCCTGTTATGGTATGTTATTTTAATTTATAGTGCGCACGGATACTCACGAGTGTCCCAGCGCGAAGCCTACAAGAAGTGGGAGTGTGTCTGTTTAAACGAAAAGATGTGTTTTCAAGTTTTTCTTGAATACTGCTGGGTCTTGAATGTTATGGAGGGCGAGGGGCAGCGCATTCCAGGCAATAGTGTCCTTCCTTACCAACGAACTGCCACCTAGCCTCTGATATTTGAATCGGGGAACCTGAACAAGGCGAAGGGATGAAGAGTGCAACTGTCTAGCTGGTATATAAAAAGAGAACTGTTTTTGAAGGTAGGATGGGCCAAGGCCGTGCAGAGCACTGTGGGCCAAAACCAGTGCTTTAAACTTCACCCGTTCCACCACAGGCAGCCAATGTAGAAAACGCAGGTGATGTTGCATGCTGTTCCTGGCAGAAATACCCAGAAGTCTGGCTGCCGCATTTTGGACCACCTGGAGCTTTTTCAACGAGTAACCCGAAATGCCCATATAAAGAACATTAGCATAGTCTAATGGGGATAAAATGAGTGCGCAGGTGACAGTTTCTCTCGCTGCCTTGGGAAGGAGAGGAAAAAACCTCCTCATAGTCTTGAGAAGACCAAAACAGTTGACGGCCAACTTCTTGATATGGTTTGAGAAAGAAAGGCTCTCGTCAAACCACACCCCCAAGTTCTTGGCCGGCTTCCCAACAGAGGCGGACAAGGGAAACTCAGGGAGCAAAAGAGATTCCAGAGAGTTGGGCGGAAATTTACTGTAAAAGAGAATCTCTGACTTCTCCTCATTACATTTTAAATGCGCAGCCGCCAACCATTTAAAAATGGATGATAGACAGTAGTGAACCGAGGAGACAGACGCATCACTATCATCCCACGTAAATAGCAGCTGGGTGTCATAAGCATAAGCCATCACCTTAGCCCCCAGACTCTTGGCCAGATAGACTAAAGGAGTCATATAGATGCTAAAGAGAAGGGGGCTAAGGGAGGACCCCTGGGGGACTCCCGTAGTCACAGGCTGTAGAGAGGAGGAGGATGGAGAAATCCAAATCTGAAGGGCCCACCCCTCCAGCAAGGATCTAAGCCAGTTCCAGGCCTTACCTGACACTCCGACATGCAATGGTACTTAGGTGGCATGGCTGGGGGGGTGGGGGGGGGGGTAGTCTAGAAGGGTAGGGAGTAGTAGCTGTCTGACGCAATGGTGCACCAGTGGGGGAGGTGATGGCAAATCCTGCTGCCCACTGGCGATCGGTGGCCCTGAATGTTTAAACTAGGAGGGTTTGGAGGCTGCTGCAACCAGACCCACGATGGTGGCCCCCATGTCCTCGAGACTGAACAGCTTGGGGCGAAAGGCAGACTGCGCAGGGCGGGTGGTGGAGAGGCCCAAGGTCTTGGCTGTAACTCGTGAGTTCTTAAGGCGTTCTAGAGCATTGTCTGCCTTGTCGCCTAACAGGCAATGGCCATCAAAGGGCATGTCCATAAGGGTAGCTTGGACATCCCCTGAAAACCAGTTGACCTGTGCCAGGCGTAGCATCGAAGGGCTACCGACGTGGAAAACGTCCTGCGTAGCGAGTCGGCGGTATCCAGTCCACAGCGAATGGTAAACTTGGCTGCGTATCTCCCCTTTGCAACTGCACTGGAGAGTACGGCCCAGGCCTCCTATGGGCACTGGGGTAGCACCTGCGCCACCGTATCCCACATGGAGTGGGTGTAAGAGCCAACAGACATGCAGTGTTTACCAACTGCAGTCCCAAGCTGGAGGAACAAAACCTCTTCCCAAGGAGGTCCAGTTTTTTGTATTCCCGATCAGGTGGTGCGTTAGGGAATGTGTATTTTGATGTGGAGGCTTGGACCACCAAGCTCTCAGGGGTGGAGTGTTGGGAGAGGAAAGTGTTGTCGCCCGGGGCCGGGCGGTGGCGTCTGGCAATCCTCCTATCCACAGGAGCCCCTGTTTTGGGCCTGGACCAGGTGCCCAAAAGGATGTTGGTTAGGGCTTCATTAAATGGCAGCAGGGACTCCACAAGTGCTCAATGCCAGTTGAAACACCTCTATCAAGAGGTTAGTCCTGACTGCCACCGTAGGGAGCTCGAGGTTGAGAGCCTCGCCGCCCTACGCAACACCAGTGCATAAGACGCTCCCTCCTCCGTAGCCACTGTCGGAAGAGACAACATGCCAAGGTCTCGCGAGGTATCCAGAACACTGGCTTACCCCAGTTCCTCTCTCCAGTCCGGTTCCTAACCCAACTGGTCAGTCAAAGGGTCTCCAGACCACTCCCTGTCCTCCTCACCCTCCTCTGGTTGCCAATCTGGCCTTTAAGAACCAGGGCAGAACAAGGGCAAAAAAGTACCCTTTGGCATTGTATCAGTCATCGGCCGACGCCGGTCCGACTCCAAGTCTACATAGGGGTGGAGGCCGGAATCAATGCCGGCTGGGGACACAACCGGCATCGGCTGCGGACGTGGTGCTGGTGGAGTTGGTGCTGGTGGAGTTGGCGCCGGGAAAGGCGTAGTCAGGTCGACTGGTGCCGATCCAGATCAGGGCCTGGATCCAAGGGGACCTTGCCGTGCCGTGCCGACGATGCCAGCGTCGAAGGCCCTGGGCACCCAGCCGAGTCCGGGGGGCCCGAAGGAGCGCCAACGGAATCTGGCTGCCCAAATATGGCATGCATCGTTTCGTAGAAACTCCGAAGCTCGGAGGGGTTGCACCGGGTCCCGAGAAAGGAGGGAAACCCAGAGTCGGCAAGGGCGCTGCACGCAGAGCCGCTGGAGGGGTACCACCAACATCACTCATTGCGTTGGTTGAAGGACGGGGAGTAGTCAAAGAGCGATGATGCTTCTTCGACTTCTTCTTGTACTTCGACTTACCGGAGGAGTGCAAAGACTTGGAAGAAGATTGGTCGTGGATCTGCGACCGGGACCTCCAGCGGAGCCAACTGCCAGGCATCGAGAAGCTCTTGGGACCGCTCCCACAAAGACTTCGGATTCATTGTCCGGCAGTCGGAACATGACTTGGAGTCGTGGTCGGGTTCCAAACAGAACAGGCACACATGGTGCGGATCAGTCACCAACATCAACTGTCGGCAGGAACCGCAAGTCTTGAAACCGGGCATCCCTGACGTGCACCAGGAGTCGAAGACTCAAAAACGACATTGATAAAGTCGGCAAAAAGTCAGTCAAAAAGCAACTGGAGGTACCGCTCTATCCAGATCTGCGCTGGCTGCCACAGAAAAAGTAAGAACTGACGTTAGCGCACAAGGGCAGCATCTAAGTAGCTGCTGCAATGTCATCCCGGCAACTATGATGCCAACGACGAAAGCGGAGCAGACCGACACCACCTTTCGACGCGCAGGGGTGCTGCTGACGAAAAAATTCTCTGTTTCCAGTCTGAATCCTGGGGGTATTTCTAAGGTAAGGAATCTATAACTAATTGTATCTTTCAGATAATACTTTCACAATAAAGGAAGTATGAGTAAAAAAAAACAACACAGGCGTGTCCCTGTGAAACATTGTGAACGAATTGAAAAATGCCACAACAATATCATAGCCACTATGGCCAACTTAAAGTTGCAAGATGCAGTTAGCTTGAATGCATTTGGCATTGCTAGATCAAAATAAGAGTCAGAAGAGGCTGTGAGATGGCCTTCTAGGCGGCACAAGTGCATAGGACCGGTCAAATAGCTCATGAGAGCATCTTTAGCGATGGAGGACTCACCAGGTCTGTTCCATTTGTCACCTATAGCCACAATGTAGATTTTACAGGTAAATATCTGAACCTAGCAAACACAAGGAGATTATGGACAGAGTGCTGAAACTTTTCAGACACTCACCCCCAGTCAAAGATCTGGGTTGAATCCATCATTGTTCTTTAGCTCACTTCGCCACCCTAGTTCAGACACCGCCATATGCAAATCAGTCTTGGCCCTGTGCCTCATGGGAACAGTCCAGCCGAACTGCCAAGCCATGTCTTCCCTGGACGGGAATCAAGCATCGTGGGAGCAATTTCGGGGTAACACCCCTCATCAGCCAGGCTAGCTAGCTGTGAGCGAGTGTCTGTAAAGTTTGAGCGCTCCGTCCATCATCTCTTTGTGTTTGCTTGTTCGCCCTAAGTTGGCAGGGTATGCCCAGACGTTGGTCCCTTGCTCACTTTGCCACTGGATTTAAGCTGATGAGAGGTTTTAGGTGATGTGGGTTCGTTTTGGGAGATCCACGACGAGTCAGGCTGCAGTGTTCTGTGAGATCTGCAGTGGGAGGAGGAGGTGAACTGCCATCCCTGTATAGAGAGAATTGCTATAGTCCAGTCGCTGGAGATGAGGGCCTGGGTTATGGTGAGTACTGAACTTTGGGATAGCCATATGAATATCTTACAAAGCATACAGAGGATGAAGAAGCAGGAGGAGGAGACAGTGTTAACCTGAGTCGTCATGTTTAGCTTGTTTTCCAGAATGAAGTCTATGTTCCTAGTATGGTAAGTGGGGGTAAGAGTAGGTCCGAGTTCTGAGGGCCATCAGGATGCACCCCATGGGCAGCTTTTGTTTCTAAAAGTCAGTACGATAGCTTAGGAAGGCTTGGATGTCCTTAGTTAGGTACAGAACAGTGGAAATGTCTTTGAGAACGCTCTCCATTTATTAGTGTAAAGTATGCAATACTTTACCTAGAACAAGAGGTATCAGCACTAATCATCACGTGATATTACAGCAAACATTTTAGATGGGGGTCAGAGTAAACATAGCTTATGTTAGCCTAAGCTAAGTTTCCAATGTATACAGAGCAAAAATGGAAAAAACTGCTCTCATAGTGCTTATACTTCTTTTTGTGCCTCTTGAGCTTCAGTGTGGACTTTGACGGCATTTAAGTACTAGCTGATACCTATCTCCTGATTTTCCGACTCCGAGGTTCACTGGTTGCTCACTAAAGGATGCTTCCCTTCTCATCTGGAACCTGCACCGCACAGGAGCAAGACGCTAACATGCGGGCAGACAAGTCGTCAGGAGAGAGGCATTCCGATTCTTGCAGGATCTTTGACTAAGATCACTCATGGGTGCAGATGGACTCTACTCTCTGTTGCATGTCGCTGGAGTGAGTGGAACACACAGAGACTTCATCTTGAGATCTGAGAAGAGATATTCTGAATTTCACGCTGAAGCAGACTTGTAACACCACCAGGTAGAGGTTGGCTTGACCCTTCAGTGCAAAGGCAGCTTGGGGCTTCTTTGACCAGACAAAAAGCAGAATTCAGTCTTGCAAAAAAGGCTCTGTCAGGGGTGGTGGTCAGGAATGATCCTCTTCTCACAGAAACGTTTTATAATTTTTCTTCCCCAGGACTGTAACCACTGTGCCCAGTTGGGACAATGCATCAGGTGCTGGAAACAGATGGATCTTGGAGAGGGCCCTTCACCTTGCTCAGGGATACTCGCTCCCTTGCTCCACTTACACAGGGCCAGAGAGGGTGTTCTTCACAATGGAAATAGAAAGTCCCACAGAGTAATTTATTACTTTATCAGCTGAAAGGGTGTGCAAAATTGCATTTGTGATTGAGACCAGTACATATCACCCGAGTCTTCCTGATGGTTTTTAGTCTAATTGGCCCACACACGAAACGTGCACCCTTTATCTATATTCTAGCAAGACTGTCCCAAAGGGTTCCTGAACCAATGGTCGAACAAACGGAATAGACGTGTACCTGACAACTATTTACCATGCCAATGGAGAACAGGCTAAGTGGGTTCCACTCAGAGCACTGCATCAGCAGCCACCAGATCTGAAAGTAAAATGAATACTGAGAAACACAGTTCAAGCACAGACCCAAATACGGACACAAGAATAAGTGGCTAGGCTGAATAAAAGCAATCCGCTTAGCATCAAACAAGCAGGTTCTGATCGACACATATGGAAAATAAAAACAGAAACGAAGAGGACACAGAGATGAGGCGTAAAACAGATGCTGTGCACATTTTTAAGGGGTAGTGGTGCATAAAGCCGTGCATTTAAGTAAGCTACAAAAGCAGTTTCAGGTGCCTACACTAAGTAGTAGGGACGCAGACAGGTTATATTAAAATATGTTTAAAGATCATATACAAATAATCAATTTCAAGAAAACAAATTTGCTTCTTTGTCGGTGAAGGGAAAGAAACTATTTTAACAAGGTATGCACAATCTGCACAAGCTTTGTGTAGTCACACAAAGTATAGGAGCAAATGGGTAAAGCCACCCACTACTCCATACTGTATGTAGGCTGTGGTAGGTGAAACCAAAACGTACCAATTCAACAAACAAAAGGATGAAGCCTGTTGACCAAAAGCTCTTCTAAGGATTGCATACAATTTAAGATCGCTGAGAAAAACAATAGTCCGGTGACCTATAAAAATCAACAAGCCTATCAAGTCATGTCCTTTGCTACTGGCTGTGACACCTGGAGACCCAGTCTAAAGCCTTATCTCAATTCCCATCAACATTTGTTAATCAGATGTTTTTCTCAGCTCATATGTTGCTGTTCATCACATTCACCTGTTCAGCTTAACATATGGATTTCACATTTCTCTCCACTTCTAGAAGCCTAGGAGGTTATTCCAAGCTGCAGTCATTGGCACCAAACAGGGATTCTGCCCTGCGGCTGATCTAGGAAGGCAGGCACACTACACTGCAAGTACAAGGATGAGTTGCATGCCGTCAGCAAAAGCTCATAAATCTTTTCAGAAAATGAACTGGCCACTTCTTTTCTCTCTCTCCCATTTCAGTTTCACTGCTGGAAGGAAAATGACATACTTTAACACGCTTCTGCGGGCAATGGTTTGGGAGCTAATGTTTTATGTGTTGCACAGAATCTTATTTTATCAGCAGTATCGCTTTATCGCTATAAATGGTGAAATACTAGAAAGCTGTTGCCATCTTACACACATGATTAGGGAGCATAACCATTATAAAGATAATGGTACATCCCAGCTTTCTCATTTGTTTAATGGGATTTGATTTCCACCGAAACAGCTCTATTAGGAACATGAATAGTGCGTGTCTTTAATTCATTTGTCAAGAATAACTGCATATTTAGCCGTGAAAAATTACCCAGGGAGCAAGGGTACAAGACTGCAGAAAACTTAAGCCACCATGCAATACCAGGGGCAGTGCAATACATCTCAAATTGATAGTACAAAAGGCTATAGTGGAAAACACTCGAACGTGCCTTTATTAGAAGTGTGTGGAAGAAAGCAGGGAGAGTAATATGAACACAACAACTGGAAACCGAAGAAGGTAAGGTTTCCAGAGAATTGTGGATTGTTCACATTTTTAATCACAGACTTTTCTGGAGACAAACTTCCCACATAATTTGTAATGTTGCTTTCAACACAGGGGCTGCCTTTAAGAGGAACCTATACCACCAGGGGAGGCTCATGGCGGCCCTGGGCAGGGAGCGTAGGTAGGGGGCCCTGGAAGAGGGGGTCCGGGCGGGACGGAGCGAGGAGGCCAGTGAAAAGGGGGGGTCAGGGTGTTTGGAAGTGGAACAGAGCCGGAAGCTGCCAAATCCCTGCCAGGGGCCGCCATGCAAATATGTATCCATCCTCAGAAGATTATTATATTAAGGATATATATTGGCGTGGTGGCCCCTGGGGTTTGGTGGCCCTGTGCAGGTGCACAGCGTGCACATGCCTAAGGCCGCCCCTGATACCACTTCAAGGTGGACCTATTGAGGCCTACATTCTACATAGAAATCATGAGTGCAATACATGGAAGCAGCTTCTGAAGTGCTTACGAATGAAACGCCCTTTTGTACCATTGATGGTTTGGTCACTCAATAAGTTATCTTTCATGCACTCTGTCACTCATCGTGTGTATCCATCCATCCATCTGTCCTCTGACTCATTTTGGCATTCATCCTTGGACACAACCACAATAAAAGCATATACAAACTCAACATCATTTTTAAGATAAATTAAAAGTATACAAGTAGAAAAAAGAAAACATGCTGACATCTATACAAGGTGGGCAAATGCTTGCAATAACAAAACTAAATATAGAAGTGGGTAGCCGTCACACAGGTATTGCAAATAGTCTTTTGTTGATTTAAAGCTTCAGCATGGCCACCAAATTTAGGACCACACTGTTGGTTATCTTAGAAAGGTACAACACTATGGACAACAGCATTCCATAATGGTCTCTGGGTTTAGAAGAAATGACCATGAGGGATGCAGAGCACTGCAGATGAAATGAACAGCAAGGCAGCAACTTCTTGGCACTTTTGGGGAGTTGTAGTTTCTCTTAAGAAACATTAAAATAAAAAAGGAGAAGCAAAGAAATGAAAGAGGAACTACAAAAGGAGAACATAGTAAACTAAAGAACTTGCCAGTCTGCCCTCATACTGAAGCACTCTCATTTTCAGGTGAATCTGCACCTGATCAGAAAATGCAGTCATTCACAGGACAAAAGAGCCAATGACAGATGGGCGGTTATCCATTAACCCATGCAGTTCCCCATTATGAATGGAAGCACTGGTGTAAATGACACTCTGTCAGACCAAGTCAGAACAGAGATGACCCAAAGGTCCTCAATATATCCATATGGATATATATTTATTTATATATATATATATATCTGGAAGTATGTAATATTTTATTGTTATTTACAGATCCTGACAGACAGCTAAGAAGAGCCACCAAAAGCTTCCCAACAAAAGTAATGAGTGAAATTTCATTGAACAAAATATCTATCGGTTTTAATACACAGAAATAACAATCCACCTATAAATGCCTTTCTGAGCTTAACCTACACTTCAAGGCAATGTTATGTTATGTTATGTTATAGTGCTAATGAAACTCCTTCCTCCCCAAATCGATTTCTAACCCTTACAGTGGTAACCAATCTAGCCTTAGCCAATAGAAGAATTCTACTAGGAGTGTACCAGCTAAAAACCTTCCATAGTAATTTTGGTCCTTCTCTGTACAAGGCGTTATGAGCACCACAGAGTGCCTTAAATTTAATTTGCTGTTGTACCAGGAGCCAATGAAGATCCTGAACGCCTGCAAATATCAGCTGATATTTGGGAATATCCAGGATCAATCTGGCATCTGCATTCGGCACCGTGTGAAGTTTCCTAAATAATTTAACCTGGAGATTCATGTATACAATGTTACAATAGTCCATTCCTGGTGTTTCTGGGAATAAACAGGAGGCTGTTTGTCAGAGTTCTGATGGTATAGAAAGAGGAGGCCACTACCTTAGAGACCTGGGCCTCATTTGTTAGGTTCTCGTCCATGATAAAGACAAGATTTTTAACTTTAATCACTGGAATGGGGGTGGGCCTAGACTGTCTGGCCACCAGACAGAAGACCATGTTGGAGAGAGGTTACCGAATAATAGAACCTCTGTTTTGCTTGAGTTCAGCTTTAAGCAGTGTTTTCTCATCCAGCTACTCAGAGCGATCATGATCATACAATCGTGTAATCTTAGAGAATAGTTGACATCATTATCAACAACTGAGATCACCAATTGGGTGTCATCAGCATAGGATGTTGGATTCAGGTTGAAACTTTTAATCAAAGGGGCAAGTTCTGAGACATAAATATTAAAAAATCGTCGGGCTCATTGAAGAACCGTGAGTAATCCCACATGGCAGAGTACAGGGTGATGATTTAAACTGGCCCATATTTACAGTTTGAGATCTCCCTGATAGAAAGGATGTTAGCAAAGTAAGAGCTTTTCCTTTTACTCCTATAGAGTTCAGACGGTGGATCAATAAACCATGGTCCACCATCCCAAAGGCCGCAGATAGGTCCAGTAAAATAGGAGCTGCTGACCCTCCACTGTCTAATTCGCATTTCTTCCGTAGTTTTTATCAATGCAGTCTCTGTACTGTGATTCGCTCTAAACCCAAACTGACTGGGATTTAAAAGCTTATTCTCAGAAATAAAATTTGACAGTTCTGCATTGATTATTTTTTCTTCAGTTTTAGCTGGCAACGGAAGTCTTGAAATGGGACGATAATTAGCAGGATCGCTAATGTCCAGGTTTGGCTTCTTAATAAGAGGAAGGAAACAGGCTTGTTTCCAAATAATGGGAAATGATCCTTGTAAAAACATTTGATAAAACACTGATGGCATACAGTCATAAAATTACATAGTATACAAAATTACAGTTGGCAAAGCAAAATACTATCTCTTCTAAGAAGGCTAAAGAGGATTCGGACAGTGCACATCTTCTGCACCCACAGTTTATCAAATGAGGTCACCAGCACGAAAATCCTTGCCTACTACGGTAAAGTGTGAGACTCCATGTAACAAAATACCCATCTGTAGGCTTTAATATAGAGAAGTAACAATCTCCAATGTAATGCCTATTTAACATATGCTTTTCCACAATCAATATGTCAGGTCTACTGCCTTTATCATAACTTTTTTTTATCATGAAGAATCAGGCATATAACCATTATCATTGGCTTAGCACCATAACGAACATGGACCTACTGTGTTGGTTCTAGACTTTCGCACAAGGCAGCCATCAGGTATATCATATTAACATAATACTATGTTTAAAATGCAGCTGTCTGAACAATATAAAAGCCTACTACTACAAGAGCATAATTAAGTATTACCATAGTGCAAACATCTATCAGAATGGTTCACCATACCCCTTCCTATTTCAGTAAACTGCAGGATCCCATGTAAGAAAATACCTGCTACAGCTTTAGCACAGTGTATTAACAATTCTATGTCTGGACCGGAGGCGAGGATTATGCTCTACTTTCTTCCATTTAGTAAATCATGCAGACTTTAACAATAAAACGAACTTTCCCAGAATGCAAAGGGATAAGCACTACAACAGTTCATCCAATCAGAGTGAGATCTCCCATATATGCTGGCTTGCTGGATTAACTAAGTGAAAGTAAAGCATAATCCATTCTTAAAAGCCTAATGCCGGGAGGGGGGAGGGAGGGGGTTTAAGTATTTTCACTTACAGATTGGGTCTAGCCTTTACCAACGACTTGATACTATATGAAGTGTGTATAAATTAGGAATCATCATGCATGCATTTATAAAAGTTACAAATATTTACAAATTTGCAGTTAGCAAAACAATATACAACACCTCTCAATGGGGCCTAAAAAGAATTATCATTGTGAGATTATAATTCCAAGGTTTGTCAGAATGGGTGACTAACATCAAAATATTTTCCTACTACAGTAATCTGTGAGAATGTATTTAACTGAATACCTTTCTATGGCCTGTAACATAATGCCTTTTGACTTCCGCATATGCTTCACACAATTTATATGTGAGGCCCATTGCTTTTATTGTACCTTTTCATACTAAATAATCCGACCTTTAGGCTTTATTATTGGTTTGACATCATAACCAACTCAACAGTTCTGTACCGAGCGCAAGTCTTCCATAAGGTAAACATCTGACACAGTCACAAAAGTTCACATATATACAAAGTTGGAAAATCAAAATATTCTCTCTCCTTACAGAACCTAACAAGGATTACTAAGGTCCACATCTTCAATCACTTCTGTTTGTTTAGGAGGATGACCAACACCAAAACCCTAGCCTACAAGGGTAATCTGTGAAATTCCATATAAAAATAAATACCCGGCAACAGGTTTAGCACAGAGTAATAAAAATTAATCTAGAAAAACATATTGTCTTTAACATATGATTTTCACAATAAGTATGCCAAGCCTACTTGCTTTGTCATAACGTTTCAAATTAAACAGATCAAACCTAGCAAATCAGGCATGACTTTTCTCAAAGAACCATCAAAGCCATTACCTTAACTCATTACCCAACACTGGGCTATTAAATTGGTCACAACCTTGCAACCATAGTGCATAAAGTTATAAAATTATAAATATGTTGAAAATACAGCTCACAAAATATACAACCTGTTGAAATGCACTGTGGTGCAAGATGGTAGCTGGGCTTTGTGATTTCATTAGAATGGCATGTTTATCTATGTTCTAGGAAATCCTTTTAGTGGGTCTTTATGCCTGAGGTTAGGAAGATGTGAAGATTAGTAACTTAATAACTTAATAACGAAGACCTTTGAAGAAACCTACATTTGTGTACCTGATTAGTACAGTTTTGGCGACGAGCGTCCACCTACTCTGCGCAGGGGGCAGAGACTATTAAGCAACCTCGGCCCCTGGAGAAGTACTGGTACAAGGTGCTGGACTGTACTATGAAGAGTATACCATTATACAAAATCTACATATTCTACAAAATCGTGCTGTAACTGCTCTAACTGGAAGTTATCCATTTATTTTCAATATTCCTGGAACACTACTTCGTCGTATCTCCTTAACCAGAAGATAACGTTGAAAGCTTGCTTGAGCCAACTTGTTCTTCGTAGATTTCCAGTTTCCCTCACATAACTTTTTTTTCACTTTTCTTTTGATTTTGATTTTTTTTAATGTATTTGGAGTCCAAAGTAAACAAAATAGCGTTTAAATGGGAAACTGAACTTGAGACGGCATTCAATAACTTCAAACAGTCACTGGTAACAGTGACAAGAATAGGGTGGTCAGGCAACCTCCGTTAGAGTATGTAAAATTTCCCAGTAGGCCGTGGGAGAAGTTGTCAATTGATTTTTTAGGTCCTGTAGAAAAGTTGGGTCATAGAGACCGGTTCATTGCAGTTCTTGTGGACTTTCACAGCAAATGGTTTGTGGTCCAGAAGTTTGACAATATCACAACTAAGAATGTCATAGAATTCTTGAAGAGAGTGTTTTCTGAAGAAGGATACCCAAGGCGTAGGTTACGGATTATGGAGAGCAGCTGGTGTCTTCAGCCATGTCTGAGTTTCTGGCTGGTCTGGGAATTAGGCATGACAGTGCTGCACTTTGTCGACCTCAGGACAACAGATTGGTAGGGAGAGTCAACAGCATTGATATGGATAATATTCAGTTAGCTTTAGCTAATGGGTTGGCATGGAAAGGAGAATTGCTAAAAATTATGTGGGCTCATAGTGACGTAGCTTTCTCCTTTAGTACTCTTAAAGGAAGGGAGCCTGTGACTGAAGAATCTCCAAAGTGGTTACTTGGAAAAAAACTGATCTGGGTTGATCGTGAGGGTATGCTTGCTAAAGCATTTGAATCTCAAAGTTGCAATAAAGGGGATTATGATAACAGGAAAAGAGTGAAAGTTGTTGATTTGAAGTGTGGAGATTGGGTGGGTAGTGAACAAACCGGAGCATGTGATGAAAGGTGAACGTACGTTTTCCCTGCCACACAAAGTGATCAGTGTATCTAAATCTAAGGCCAAATTGGAGAATGGAAAGGAATGAAGCATAGGCAATGAATGTAAGGTCAAACCTTCTATTTAATGCATATATTTTTCTTTTCTCTTGTTTATGTCAAATTCGATGATATGAGTTATGCTATTGTTCCATTCTTTCTAATTGAATACTAAACTTTGGACTAGTTTATATTCCTCGTTTTCAGAGGGGGGAGAAGTGTGGGAATGCACTGTGGTGCAAGATGGTAGCTGGGCTTTGTGATGCCCTATAATGGGATGTTTATCTATGTTCTAGGAAATACTGTTAGTGGGTCGTTATACTGAAGGGTATGAAGATGTGAAGATGCATACATAATAAAGAAGAACTTTGAAGAAACCTACATTTGTGTACCTGATTACTACACAACCCCTCTCAACACAGCCTAATAAGAATCACCACAGTGAAAAACTCCTGGATCTGTCCAAGTGGGTGGCCAATGCCAATATCCTTGCCTACCACTGTAATCAGTGAAATTCCATGTAACATAATAACCTATGAACCAATAAGTCTATTGCATGTAACACAATGTTATAACAGCCAACTGTTAAAGACTTACAGGCCTTAACAAATGCTTTTCAAAATTAAAAAGCTAGTCCAGCTGCCTTTGTCAAAAGGTTTCAAATTAAGCACATCAGACATAACGTTGCCCAGAGCACCAATCAAGCCTATAGTTTGTCACTATAACCAACCCACGCAAATAGGTTTCAAAAGGCAATCATCAGACACACAATCATAAAATTGAAAAGGAATACAAAATAACAGCTGGCTAAGCAAAATATTCCCCTTCATCCTTCTGTGATGAGGGGATAACAAGGACGCCCACAAGGAAACAATTTATATTCATGGTTTGTCACAAGGATTAACAAACACCAAAACCACGGTCTGCTGCAGTAATCTGTGTGATTTCATGTAACAAACCAGCTATCTGTATTTGAATGCCTATTGACCTTACATAAGTTTCTCACATTACATATGACAGACCTAGTGCTCTCATAACATTTTGAAATAAACAGATCAGTCCTATAGCCATGATCATTGGTTTGCCATCATAATTAAATCAGTCCTCCGGGATGGAGCATTGCTTTTGCCACAAGCCAGAAAAGTGCAAAACAAGAAGAATTTTTACTGAAAGCACACAAAAGCAGCTCAATCAAATCCTGTACGTGGGAAAAAATACATGTAGGTGGAGCTTAAGCCCCTTTCTCAGTACTCTGAAAGCTCTTTTTTGATGATTACATGAGGTAAAGCAACAACTGCACTGTCAAGCCAGACCTAAAAATCCATGTACACTAGTGTAGCTCTGACCATTCCATACGGCTCGCAATCCTGAAAACTGTTCTCTGGAGCCTAAAGCTAATGATGGTAGGAAAGGGTGCTGGGAATGCAATAAATACTTATGAATAACCTCCATAAGTTATCTAGTTCCCGAAGACACATTATCAGCATTACAATGTAATGTGTGTACCCCTGAAAGTTCAAGCTCAGTCAGCCATATTTCTAAATAAACAAAATAATCACAGCAGCGTGGAGGGAAAGCACTTTTTTCTGTGGAAGCACGCAACAATACCCACATTAGGCTGAGTAAAAGCCCCTCTCTGTAATACTCCTGAAATCTTGTTTTTAGATTGATCACATTATGTCTGGCGACAGCTGTGCTATCAAGCTACATCTAAAAATCCACCCGATAATGTCTCTACGGGAAAAACATCATAGAATTACTCTAGTACAGGCTCAATCTTTGCTAATACAAACATTGCAAAGTTGCGCATTCTTCAAAATAATCACAAGGTCTATGGTTGAAAACTGCACCTGCTGTTATACAGGATGTTGGCATTTGGCACAAACTCAAAGAGAACTCTGAAACACTAGGCAGGGTGAATTGTCAGCATCACAATAACCCCCTTGTGTGTGCAATCAGAGAGCGTTTTTGATTTTTTTTTAATAAATCTTTCTTATTATTGAACAGTTGCTGAGCACGCATCAGAATATATATTTGTGGTCAGTAACATCACCTTAACAAGATGGAGAGGAATACACCACAACAGCCTCAGGCCTTAGCAAAATTGACAAATCATTTGCACACAGATGTGAACGCGTTAAAAATAGAATGACTTCAATCCTTGTTCGAACTCCTTTCCTCCCACCCTCCCAGAACTCCCAAAACAGGTCTTTATGTTTCCTTATAGAGGCTCACTTTGCGCAACCCCGATTTTTAGGTCTCGCCTGGCGACGCAGCGCGAACCGCTGTCGCCAGCGAGATTATTGTTGCCTCTCATGGGAGACAAGAGATGGGCACGTACAAGAGACGGACTGGAAATGTGGACGCACGCGTGAACACGCGCTGAGCCCCGCGTCCCCACTGCTCCTCTCGGCCAGCCACTCCGTGGGCGCGGGCTTCCCGCAGAAGGCGGATGTCCCGCCCCACGACAGATTGCAATTGTATTGGCCTCTTTGGTTTCACCATGACACCAGGGGCCATAGCAGACAATCCAAGATGGCGAGGAGGGAGAAGGTGCCCTGATGGCCCTATCGGTGGGGCCCGACTGTAGCCAATCTGCAAGGAGACATTTGGTTTCTGGAAGTCGCTTTGAAGGTACAGTAAAGTAAGACTGAAAGAGGGTCACGCCTCACTCTATGTGTCTTCATCCAGTCTGAGTTCGGAGTACACCGTATGCGAGTTCCCCCCCCCGCGCGCCCGGAAGCGTTGACACTGTTGCGATCAGGAAGTGGGAGGGGGGACCCGAGATACCACCAGCAGTCTTGGTCACAGTCAAAGCCCCCTGAATTTTCAAATCTTTAGTAGCGTGCCCTGTCCCCATCGGGTCAGCAGTCTCCACCAGACCAGGGACACTTCTGCCCACAGAGAGTATTCCCTGGGCAGTACAAATATTCCAGGTCAACTGGTGCCCCTCCTCGGTGCCCTCCACTGCTCCCTAGGCCCGTTTGCTAAATATAAAAGGGAGGAGGGCCCATCAGCCTCTCGGTCCCTTCGCCCTCATGCTGCCCCGAACTCAAGGCCTCCTCCTCTGCACTCTCTGTTCCAGCCAAGGAGTATCCTCCTGTATCGCGGGGCAGCATAGATCTCCACCGTACCGATCCCCAGCCTCCAGGGCGCTCTAGGGATCCTTTCTGTGGTGTAGCACCACTCTGACCATCCGTCCCCTCCACGACAGGAGTCACAGGAACACGCAGCGCTCCGCTGTCTGGTCCGGTTACGCAATCCTCAAGGCTGCTGCTCCCTCCACACGGCCAATCACTGAACTCAAGCCCTGGAAAGTGCAGTGCGGCCCACAACAGGTCCAAGGGCTATCCCCAGAGGTACACACTACTCCAGTGGCGGCCTCTTTACTCCCTACTAGCTCGGTGTACCCTCCCCAGGTAGACCAGTTAGGAACTCCTTGGCTCAGGTGGTGCGTGTGCTGTAGATCCAGCCACCGCATGGACCGTAATCCCAGGCATTATTCGGACTCAAATTCACTCCTTGAGCGGTCAGGTACTCAGGAGATCAAAGGCTTGTCCTGTGGATATTGATGGGACCAAAACATGTAGCAGATGTCAGGGTTTAGATAAGGAGGCTCGCCGGAGCTCTCTCATATTACACCCTTCTTGGTTGGTGCCAAGCCACCGCAATCAGAGAATTTAATAAAACTCTGTATAGTAAGCAAGCGGATATTAATTTATGCATACTCATAAACCATATACTAATGACCCTCATACATCTAATATACCTAAATCGCCAAGAAAGGAAAATAAGCATTTATATGCTGGTGATTAAGCAATTTTGCATATGAGCGGAAACAAAAGGGCTGATTTTATTAAAGACACAGATACAACTATAATCCCCTCTAAATTTTTATAACTAAAATAAATAATGTCTATAGTCTCTTAAGTTATTAACCCTTCACATTTCTTTTCTGAAATGATTTGTCAATTTCCTTTGTAGTTCATGTGCCAGCTCCGCCTGGAGCAGCCAAAAAGAGGTCCATGGAGGATTTTCAGTGAGTGAGCAGTTACTTTACTTATTTTCGCAGTTCTGATCCTCTTTTTTTCTCCTCTACAAGGCAAACTTTAACATTTCCATACATCAATATTATATTGTTATATTAAGGATAGTTGAACTGGATTTTTGCCTCATTCATTGATAAACAGATCACTAGTGTCCAATTTTTTTTAGATCTCCCTTGACAGCATGTCTGTTTTCTGACCATAAGTGATCAACAGAGATAGCGGTCTAAAGAGCAGAACTGAGAAAGGGGCATTTCTTCCACCCAAATGCTGGCTTCCTTTAGTAAAAATTTTGATTGAGCGGCAGTTGTAGTTTTGCACGGAAAAAAAGTGTTTGTATTGCACTTTTTGCCTTGTTGAAAAGTGTACGCTCAACGCAGCAGGACTGGGTTAGTTATGGTGACAAGCCATTGATCAAGTCCATTAGCCTGATCTGTTTATTATGAAAGGTAATGGCAAATATGATAGGTCTGATGTATTTATTGTGATTTTTGTTTTTACACCAATTAGTACTTAACCCCTTCACTGCGGCGGCTATTCCGCCGCAGTGCTAAGGGGGCAGGGCGGCCGCGCGGCGGCCGCATGCTGGTGAAGGAACCGCTCCGTCACCAGCCTCGGTTGAGCTGTGCTCATGACAGAGCGGTTCCGTCATGGCCCGCCCCGCTCAATAGAACGCTCAGCGCAGGCGCGGAATTCGCGCCGCGCATGAGCGGCGAGCGGGCCATGACGGAACCGCTCCGTCATCAGCACAGCGCACCCGCAGCTGATGACGGAGCGGTTCCGTCATCACTGTGCAAGGGGTTAAGGAAGGATTCTTATTACAATGCATTGAAGTAGTTATGTATTTTGTTACAGAGATCCTCAAAGATTGCCACAGTAGGCAAGGAATTTGGTGTTGATTACCCTTCTGACAAACCCTACTGGTAGAACACTTGCACTTTTGGAATCCAAAATAGACGTCATTTTAGGAAGCTATGTATATTGTTTTGCCAACTGTAATTTTGTGCACATTAGTCATTTTATCACCACTGAGCGAGGGAATTTGTCTGTGCCCAAATGTTGATTCCTTTCAGTACAGATTTTGTTTGGGCAGAATTTGGGTAGGTCTGCTGAAAAATAGTGCTGGTAATGTGCATCTTCCTGTGTGGGAGAGTTTATGCTCCATACAGCAGGATTGAGTTGGTTATGGACTCAAACACTATAGTCTTGAACGGTTTATAATGAAAAGTTGTGAAAAGCATATGTTAAAGCCAAAAGACGGATAAGGGTTGATTGTAATTACACTGGGTTAATTCCACTAAACAGTCATTCTGTTACATGGCATCTCACAGAGTGCTGTAGTAAGCAAGGATTTTGGTGTTGGTTATGTCCTTTGACACATCCAGGGCTAGACTATAAAGCACTGCAATAATTATTGCTAAGCCCTCTTCGGAGGACCTGGCAGGTGTATTTGTCGGCTAGGCACTTGTAGTAATAATAATAAAAAATAAAAAACTCTACATACAAGGAGGGTCTTTGCGTCAGCCCTCTACAGCCTTTTTGAGCGTAATTCACATTTTGCTACTCCCCATGATAGCATACTAAATGGGGCTATTAGGTATCCCACTTCTGCCATTAGCTCTACTGCTCTCAGAGAATCAGCAGTTTGCCTTATCACACCTATACATCTGCCTGAAAAAGAGGGTCCTTCAATGTCTGCACTGGTAGCCAGACCATTTTTATCTTTCATTTTTTCCCTCTTTCATTTCTTTTGTTCTCTTTTACTTTTTCCTATGTGTCCTCAAGCTCCCCAGACAGCACTACTGGGCAGCTCGCTTGCCACTCACTTCATCTGATGTGTACTGAATCCTATGTAGCCATCTTGGAATGGTATTGCCTATATGGTATAACTGTTTTAATGTGCAGAGATGGAGACCATTTTTAGAAGCATTATGTTGCCCACCTTGGATCAGTACACCAGTGATGCAACTTAGTAGTCACAGCGCCGTGTTTACCGAGCAGCCATCTTGGAATTGCAGTGTGTATAGTGGATTATTGTTTCTCCTGCTGCAAGGCGGTCAACATGTTGCTTCTAAGCGTAGCAGCTATGTTCGAATTTTAAAAAAGCAATACACCGTGCACGATTCAACTTAAAGACAGCCACCCACTGCTATGCTTAATTTTATTATTGAATTGTAAGCCTATGCCCATCAAGGAATAATTTTGTATCTTTTATTCTTCTAATTTGTCGTTCATATTTGTGTTTGTGTCTCAGTTTTATTGGAGATAGGTAAGCATGTAAATGAATTGTTGAATGGTTGACGAGATGAGTGACAGATTGCATGTATGAGGTCTTATTGAGTGTCTACACTCATCAGGGACTAAAAAGGTATTTTCAATTCGAAGCAAGACCTCCTGGAATTTTCGATGCTGGTTTCATGGGTTGCTGGCATGTTTTCTTTTCAACTGGCTTCTGATTAAATGAGTTGGCAAGAGGTAAGCATAATATGAGCCTCATACCATGTCTTAAAATGTATCTTATCCGTCTTAAAGCATTATGTGGCATAGCAAAACTCACATGTGAAGTCCACCATCAATTAAAAGTTAAGAGGTGCTAAGCACAAGACTCTGCATTTTTAGGTTTCGCCTGCGTAGGCTGCACATGCGCATTCTCGCTGGCAAGATCTTTTGACTTTGAGGAGCTTTCACTAGCAGGATTTAAGCCCCGCCCCTGTTTCCCATTGGCCGGCGTCACCGTTTATGCTAAACGGTGGCCAGCCATTGGGAAAGAGGTCATGGTGACGTATTCTTTTCTCTTTTTCTGCTGTTCCACTTGGACGGACTGCCCTGACTTCCTGTTGGCGTAAAAGGTTTGTTATCTTTATGGGGCTAAATACATGGCCCCATAAAGATAATAAAAACCTTTTACCCCAGCAGGAAGTCAGGGCAGTCCGTCCAAGTTGGATGGCATAAAAAGAGAACTCAGCGTCGTGGTGAGCGCTTGTTCATTATTGCTAACATTAACAGCAGCACCCCCTTCCCTCTCGCTTCCTTCCCCACCCTGGAAGTTGTTGTAGCACAATTGACTGTGGATGACCCTATGCGTGGTTTTGGTGTCTGTGACGCTGGAACTCTGTGTGATCTTCGTCTGACAGTTTAGGATCTTTGATCAACACAGGACCTCTCCCCAGCCCAGCACATCGTTAAGAGAACATGCAGGTCTGCCCTGCTTGCGGTATGAAGGCGCTATGATAGAAGACAGATCTGATCTTCTAACGGTACCGCGGCGCTATTACAGCACACAGATCCGTCCTGCTTGGGGTACCGAGGCGCTATGATGTGCTCTCCGCACCGCGGCGCTAGGACAGCCCCCAGCTCTCACCTGCTTGCACAGCTCCACCAGCTGGCTCTCGTAGGGCTCCAAGTCCCGCTAGGCGGGGGTGCTCCGGTTGGCTGAGATGTACTGGATCTCTTCCTCCAGGCGGTGGTTGGCAGCCTCCAGGCCCCTCACCCTCTCCATGTAGCCGGCCAGCCGCTCGTTCAGTCCCTGCATGGCCTCCTGGTGGTTATTGGCAGACAGCAGCGGGTCCATGCCGACAAGGAGCCCGGGCAGGGAGGCAATGCATGTTGGCCCGGAGGGAACTCAAGCGGGAGGTGGAGAAGCGTAGCTCCCTGGGAGCGCCATACAGACTCGAGGAGCTGGAGCGCAGCTTCTGCCGCATGGACACCTGGTAAAACATCTCCGGGGTGTCAGAGACTCTGAGCGGATCTGTCTCCTCTGGCGCTATATGAGGGGAGGCGGCACCCAGCTTTCGCTAATACTGCTCTCTTCTCTGCCCAGCAGTCCTTCACTCTGCCCCTACTTATTTTCCTCATTCTCTCCTTAGTTACCTCCTTTCTTCATTCCCCCCATGTTTCATCTTCTGCCCCGCTTCTTGCATTTCCTCCCTCTATCCCTTTTCCTTCCGTTCCTACTCGTCACCCTCTTCCTTCCCTCTCCCCTTCTTTCTCTCCCTTCCTTCTACTTTACTGTATTTCTCTTCCTTCCCCTCTCTCTCTGAACACTCCTGTTCTTTCAGTTATCTTCACCAGACATCCCTCCACTCACCCTCTTTCTTTTGCTCCATTCTTCCTTCCTCCCCTCACCCCCCACCTCCAGTCCCTCTATCCTCCCTCATTCCCTCTTCCGCCATCCCTTCCCGCTGCCTGTCGTTCTGGTCTTCCGCCCCTCACAAATCCCCTCCAATCCTTCATGCGTGAGGTGGGACCCATTTAGAGGTGCGCGAGCACGGCCTGAGTGACCCACTTGAGGGGGCAGTGCCACAAGATGAGTACTCCATACACCCCTCCAGGGGTGTGGCCTATGCAAATTTGCCTAGGTGAGGATGGCCAGGTACTACCTGATTGGACGGGTGCTGGTTGCAGGTGTACCCTGGCACGCCCGAGGACCCTGGGTGACCCCCCCACTCTTATTACGCCCCCACCTGCAGCAGTCCAGCAGTTGGAGCTGCTCTGCTTTCTTCACTCCTGAGAGACATCGGTTCAGAGGAGCTTTACCCACACCTGGCAGGTGCCCCCAACCAAAGCCCCACTACCACCCTTGGCAGATGCCCCCACTCTGAGGACGTTCTCCCATACCTGGCAGGTGCCCCAACCCTGAAGCCCTGCTACCACACCTGGCAGGTGTCCTCTCTGAGCAGCTCTTAGCTGGTACCTGCACCCCCATGTGGTACTCGGAGCAGTTCCTCCCACAGCGCCCAGTGCTCCACTTCTAGGAGCTCAAGGACTCCCCACAAGTGCCCCTCTCTTTGAAGAGCTCCCACCCCACCTGACAGTGCCCCAGCCCACCCGGAGCCTGCTAGGACTCTGTACGGCAGCTGCTATGGGGACTGTCGCGGCGGCTTCAGCAGCAGCTCCCAGGGGTTGCTGTCCCTGTCTGGCCGCCCCTGGTCCAGCAGCGGGGTGATGGGCTACCAACCCGGGCTCCAGAGGTCCACCAGCGCCCTGACCCAGGCCAGGAGCAGGCAGACGCTCACCCGGGCCACCCCGGCTTCCTGCTCTCCTCCATGCCCACCCTGGAGATCGACCCCCAGCTGCACCAGATCCGCTCTAAAGAAAAGGAGCAGAGGAAAGGTCTCAACAACCAGTTTGTCTCCTTCATCAACAAGGCATGCCCTGGCTGCGGGCCAGTGGAGCTGGGGAGGAGTCAGTCACATGTACATCTAGCGCCTCAGAGAGGCCGGTAGGACTGGGGTCGATCAGGCCACATTTAAATCTGGGGACGCAGAAAGGTCGGTAAGGCTGGGGCTGGGTCACTCACGTGTGAGCTTCCTGCATCAGGAAGGGCAGTAGGGCTGAGTAGTCAGTATTCAGTAACGTGCACGTCTGGCGTCTCTACTAGGCAAGCAGGGTTGTGTATTATTAGTCACATAACCAGGGCCACTGGCATTATGTGATAGGGAGAGGCAAAAATTACGCAGCAGATATGAGTAAATTATGGGGCGCAATGTGGCACATTTTGTGAAAGTATTCATTATTTTGTAATTTTTACACTGCCTTGGTATTGTTTGCACCTCATTAGTACCAGTTTGACACCCCGATGCAGCAATAAGCAACAGTAAGGTGACAGTCAAACTTTGCATTGGGCCTTCCTCTTTGCGGCAACACGTGTGACGTATCGCTGCATTTTTAGTAACTTTTGGATCGCTTGAGATGGATTTTTTTGGGTTTCAATTTCTGCAGAAGACGATGAATTGTGTGGCAAATGCAGCAAATATGCAATTATGCGGAAAACCTCCACAGCCGCACAATCCCATATTGTCAGTGGCCCAGCATATAACTAACTGGGGAGCATGACATCCGGACCTAGGCGCAGCCGAGACACAAGCGGTCCTGTGTCTTGCTTGATTCAGCCATTCATCCTTCGGAGGCCAATAGAATCAGCATACTGGGCTGGCTGATAGAGTGGCATATTGCCAGCCCATCCATCATTCCTTGCCAGGGTACTCACGAAGTGCAGTGTGGGGAATCGGATAGTGAAGCATTTCAAGACAGAAGGTTTTGGGGTTCGTGATTGATCTCCTCACCCTAAATATATAGCTGGAAGGCTTCATGCCCGGCTCGTTTTAGGGTCACAGCCAACTCCGCCATTCACAGTTGGGGTGCTTGGAAGTCAAGCCTGTGCAGTAATGTGGAAGAGGGAGGAGATGCGAGGCGGGGGGGTAGGAAAGAGAGAGGAGAGAGGGTATTGTATAGCAAAGCAAATGGCTTTAACTTAATAAAAGGCGAGACCTATTGCCTTTGTAAAGCTTATTTTCAGGTCTCGCCCTGCCAATGCGCTTGCGCATTGCTGGCGAGAGATAAAGAGGACCACCAGCAAATCCTACCAAGAGGTTTCGGAGTGCGGATTATGCCCAGTTCATGTGAATCATTCAAGCGTGAAGCTTCGCAAGCGCGCACTCGGCCTCACTTCTTGCTCCCCCTCTTACTTTCGTTATCGCTCACACCCCATATGCTCGTTCCCTCCCAGACTTCAAAGGAACGCCGCTCCCCTGCTCCCCCGCAATGCCGAGAGCTTGTTAAGCAGTGCGGCACGCCGCACTTACTCTATTGTTTTTTTATAATCTGCACTTTCCGCCCCCCCGCCACAGCAATGCCGAAGTGCTTGTTTTATTTCTCCTCTCTCAAACATTCCGAACATTTTTCTCGCCTTTGCCTCACTCCTGTGAGCTCTCTCGTCTTTCACGTTCTCTACCTCTTCTATCTCTCCTTTCACTCAGTATTCTCCCATTGGTTCTTTCTAATCCACTTTTTAGAATTCTTTCTCTTGCTTTTTTTCCGTCTTCCCCTCCTATATTGCCCTCCGTCTCTCTTCTCCTTACTCCAATTGTATTTCTCTTTATCTCACCCACTATATGTGTACTTATTTCTTGTGTTTTGCGTCTTCTCTGCTCACTGACTTATCTCTCTTTCACCTCTAGATCATTCCCCTATGTGTTCTCTCTCTCTATTTCACTTTCCGTTTCCCTCCCTCAACCTCTTTCATTCTCTCCTTCTCCCCGTTCATGGTTGCCCTCTCTTTCCATCTAATCTCTTCTCCTCTCATAATATACTTATTTATTTATTTTATTTATTTATTTCAAAGGTTTTATATAGCGCTACTGGACCCCAGAGTATCAGAGCGCTTTACAAGGATGGTGAACATAATGAGATAAAATTAACAATTAAGCGAAAAAGAGTTACAGTATGATAATGCATTCAACAGGGCTAAGGGGCAGAGAAACAGAGAGATAACATTAAGTGGAAAGTGAATATTAAAAGTTAGGAGTGAGAGGGGGTGAAGAGAGGGGGAGTGAGAAAAATGAAGGGATTGAGAGGGGGTGGGAAGACAAGCGGACAAGGGAAGAGAGAGGAGTGGACATGTTCAGAGTCAGTAACATTAGATACCCCAGTATTTGTTGAGAAGGAGTACTTTGAGTTCCTTTTTGAAGAGAGGGTAAGAGGGGTTGCAGCGAAGATCCTTAGGGAGAGAGTGCCAAATTGTATGAGCGTTACCAGCGAACGCACAGGATTGGGTCTTTTGACATTTGAGTCTAGGTGGGATCAAGACAAGGGAGTTTGTGCTCCTCATGGACCTGGAGCAACCTGCTTTGTGTAGTTTCGTTGTAAGGTAAGAAGGGGTGTTTTGGTGAAGAGCTTTGTGAGTGATGCAGGCAATCTTGTAGGTGGATTTTCCTTCTATTGGGAGCCAATTGATATTTTTGAGGACAGGGGAGATGTGATCACATTTTTTACAATCAGAGAGGATTCTCGCAGCTAGATTGAGGACAGATTTAAATCGGTGCAAGATGGATTTTAGGGGTGCCAGCCTAAGTGGCGTTACCATAGTCAATCCTGGAAAGGACAAGCGATTGGACAACAAGCTTGAAATCGTCCGCTGGAATAAATGGTTTAAGTTTCTTGAGGTGGAGAAGGGTGAAAAGCTCACTTGTATTGAAATTTGGATTCTGCAGATTATATAAAGATCTCCGCAGAAGGTGCATGAATTAACCATTCATCTTAGTACAACCGACCAGTGGCTTACGTCCTCCTGCTGAAGCAGTTAGCTTTAAGGTGAACGTTACCTGTTTTCGATTCTGACAGAGTCTGGGGTGACCCTGCAGTACCGACCAGGCACTGGCGAACAATTCGAATTATACAGTCGGCGCCCCTAAATTAATTTCCAATACGGTCATGCCACCGGAAAGGCCTTTGCCAAAATGGTCACTGGAGGGATATTTACAGATTGCTTTGAGTTTTCCAGACCCAGCACACAGCATGCACCAATGTAATCACTCTTTTTGACAACAATGGCATAGCTCACATGATTCCAACTCACTCATGGTGGTCTCACATGTCTGATGTATTTAGTGGTTTAAAAGATACATGGACTGCTTCGTATTGACCGGACCATAACATCAGTTTCTCACATCCTCCCACCAGATAACAAGCTTGCTATGTTTTCATGGTCTGTCAATCTCACTAGAGGTGTAAGTGCTTTATACTCAACGCTTCTCTCCCCTCCAGCATGCAATGAAGGCGACACAAAATGCGGTTTGATGTTACTGTCGATCCAATACCAGTGTTACTTAACTATACACAACACATTAACAAAGCACTCCGGTAGTGGCACAGCGCACAGAAATGGCGAAGAATTATCAGTGAGCAAAAGAGCTCCCCCTCCCCCCCACAGCAATGCAGACAATGTTTACAGTAGCCTTAGTCCTCAAATGCTGTTGCGTTGTTGCCATCTCTCTAGTGACACTCAGCTTGAAAACACTTGACTTGCTAGCTGCAATGATGTCTGCCCTGCCACCATTTACTTCAGACCCTCACACACCCACTCGCCCTCACTCGCCCTCACTCGCCCTCACTCGCCCTCACTCGCCCTCACTCGCCCTCACTCGCCCTCACTCATCCTTACCCACCCTCACTCACCCTCACACCTTCGCCCCCTCACCCCCCTCACCCTCACTCACCCTCACCCTCACCCTCACAATCCTCTCACAATCCTCTCACCCTCACTCACCCTCACCCCCTCACCCTCACACACACACACCCTCACCCTCACTCACCCTCTCACAGCCTCTCATCCCCACCCTCACACACACTCTCAACCACGCTCACCCTCACACCCCCTCAACCTCACACCCCCTCACACCCATCACACCCACACCCCCTCACCCTCACAACCCATCACACACCCTCACCCTCACACACCTTCACCCTCACTCACAATCACACACCCTCTCACCCTCACACACCCTCTCACCCTCACACACCCTCTCACCCCCTCACACCCACACCCCATCACACCCACACCCCCTCACCCTCACACACCTTCACCCTCACTCACAATCACACACCCTCTCACCCTCACACACCCTCTCACCCCCTCACACCCACACCCCATCACCCTCACACCCCATCACACCCACACCCCATCACACCCATACCCCATCACACCCACACCCCATCACACCCACACCCCATCACACCCACACCCCATCACACCCACAACCCCTCACCCTCACACCCCCTCACACACCCTCACCCTCACACACTCTCACCCTCACTCACAATCACACACTCTCACCCTCACTCACAATCACACTCTCACCCTCACTCACAATCACACTCTCACCCTCACACACCCTCTCACCCCCTCACCCTCACACCCCTCACCCTCACACTCCCTCACCCTCACACTCCCTCACCCTCACACTCCCTCACCCTCACACTCCCTCACCCTCCCACACTCACCCTCACACATGCTCTCAACCTCACACCCTCTCACCCTCACACACCCTCTCACCCTCTCCCCCACACACCCTCTCCCCCACACACCCTCTCCCCCACACACCCTCTCACCCACACACCCTCTCACCCACACACCCTCTCACCCACACACCCTCTCACCTCACGCCTCACACTGCTGCACGCCACACACTGCTGCACGCCTTAATCTTCTGCACGCTGCACACTGCTGCATTACTCTACTGCATGCTGCACACTGCTGTCCATCTCACACGGCTGCACGCCTCACACTGCTGCACGCCTCACACTGCTGTCTGTCTTACACTGCTGCACGTCTCATACTGCTGCACACTGCTGCATTACTTACACTGCTGCACACTGCTGCATGCTGCACACTGCCGCACGCCTCACACTGCTGCACGCTGCACACCGCTGCACGCCTCACACCGCTGCACGCCTCACACCACTGCACGCCTCACACCGCTGCACGCCTCACACCGCTGCACGCCTCACACCGCTGCACGCCTCACACTGCTGCACGCCTCACACTGCTGCACGCCACACAACACCACCACATCACTCTGGGACACCACCACATCACTCAGGGACACCACCACATCACTCAGGGGCACCACCACATCACTCAGGGGCATCACTACATCACTCAGGGACACCACCACATCACTCAGGGACACCACCACATCACTCAGGGACACCACCACATCACTCAGGGACACCACCACATCACTCAGGGGCATCACTACATCACTCAGGGACACCACCACATCACTCAGGAACACCACCACATCACTCAGGAACACCACCAGGAACACCACCACATCACTCAGGAACACCACCACATCACTCAGGGACACCACCACATCACTCAGGGACACCACCACATCACTCAGGGACACCACCACATCACTCTAATACACCACCACATCACTCTAATACACCACATCACTCTAATACACCACCACATCACTCTAATACACCGCCACATCACTCTAATACACCGCCACATCACTCTAATACACCGCCACATCACTCAGCCCAACCACATCATCACTCAGCGCCACAACAGCACTGCTTTGCTTGCTACCAACAAGCATTGCCATAGCCAATAGGACTCGCATTAGGAAAGTGTAAGCTATTGGCTTTGTAAACAACAATGCTATTAATTTATATATTTTCAAAGCCAACACATTAAAAACAAGTTTTTGCAATGCAATAGGTCTCGCATTTACGCAAGTTTGAGCTATTGACAATGCAAATAACAATGCCTTTTATTTTTGTTTTCGTTTTAAAAACATAAATAAAAGGCATTGTAATTTACAATGCCATTCGCTTAAACTTGCGTAAATGCTAGACCGATTGAATTGCAAATGCTTGTTAAGCATTAGAGGATCCTTTCTCCATGTTGTCCATTCCTGTTTTGAGGAAGAGTATTATCGGAAGTAGTTTTTTCTTTCAACTTTACTAAATAAAAATAAAAATCAAGAAAAGAATGTACAATGCTTGCCTCAATGTCTTTAATAAAAATGAGTACTTTCCTTCACTACTGAGTTAGGAAAATCCAAATTTGTGCATATCAAAGCACAAATTGAGCTAGTTGCTGGTCTCTGCTCATCTTATGGTTTATTGAAGAGTAAAAAGGCTTAAACATTTCTATCCTCAGCACAACATTTAGAAAGCTATGGCCATGATTGGTTCAGAGGAAATTGGTATCTTTAGGGCTTTACAATCGCAAGTCCGGTAAGTGTCATCCAATTAGTTGCTCACCTGCCTCATTATCTGGGGAATCCATCAGCAGGATATTTAGTAGAAACGTCTTATTGAATTTCTTTGAACTTAACTTCCCTTTCCTCTATTAAGTCTTCAAGTTTGAATGCCACGCTTACAGGAAGCAAAAAAGACTTTTCCCACGTATCTTAGTGGCCAGCAACAGTCATGGAAGAAGAAAATGGTTTCCGTCACAGTGAATTTGACAGTGGAATACACAACACTGGAATTCTATTGCATCAAAAAAGCCAAATATACATCTTCAAAATTAGGTTAAAAACAAATGGAAGGCTTTGTACATATGGAGCTGGACACAAGAGATGTTCAGTAAAAAATAAAATACACTACACAGCCTTTATATTTGAGGCTATTCCAGGGTGCAAAAACCATCACCTTCACGGGCTTGTGCAGTAATTATAGCCGCAAACAACATGGCTTTCAAGGAATGTTATGGCTCTCAGGGGATGGTATGAGTCTCAAGGTTCAGAGGCATGAAATTCCAGATTATGACAGCAGCCACAGAAAGGAAGAACTCACACATTTATATTTCTTTTTGAAGCATTAGCCAATCAACAACAGAGATGAGAAAAATCTAAGATGCCTCAATCGAGGATTGAATGTAATGATAGGGAAATGCATAATGGGCAGTGCGTAAGAGTTTGAATACAATGGGCATCAACACTGGCAGCCAAAGTGTATGCCAGGTATCATGGTACTTTGGATACTAGGCTCGAAGAAAAGTCAAAAGAGTATATAAAGACATTTATCTTTTTACCAATGTGTGGAGCAGAAGAACTTTTTTTTGACTTTTTAGAAAGGATCTTTAGTGCGTTATTTAATGCAGTAAAGGTGTACCTTACTGGTATGACGTGACAGATTCCATACTCTTAGATTGCATACATAGCATAGATCACAGATAGCATGGCATGTGAAAGGCAGAGGAGCCGAGATAGCGGTCCAAAAATTAAAATGGTAACAGACACATAACAAGTATGTCAATAGTGCAAGGCCTTACTGAGCCCCGGCCCTACTGAGATGGACCAGAACCGCCAAAACCTTGTGGACTTTTGTGCCGTCTAACAAGCCGCAGCCGGCCAGGATAACAGCCACTTTCTTACCCATGGCGTGAGTGTATGCACGGCAGGCACAGAGACACACAGGCAGACAAGTGTTAAAGTAGGCGCGGGCGCTGACTTTAAGTAAAAACCGGAATGTTCCATCTACTTAATGTAATGCCGGAGCAGAGCGAAGGACATGGCTGTGCCATGAACCGGAGACACAGTACAACAAGCCCGGGAGTTGTGTGCACGTGTGCTAAATAGAAATAAAAAAAACGCGAGTGGTGGGCACGCGTGCGCGCGGAGGCAAAAGTGAAAGCAGAAATTAAGAAAATATGCGAGTGGTGCACGCTCTTTTCTGCCTCCATTAGATAAAGTACATGTCGCCCATATTCAGTCCCTTTTAAATTAGCAGTACAGATGCCTTGGGGGCCCTGGGCCATAAATAAAATGGTTGTTAAGGCAGCTATGTACAAGGCATATTGCAGTGCACTACTGGAGGCAGAATTTCGTATCTGTTTAAACTGCCGATTTTTTTATTTTGCAGAATCTGTCCGCAGGGATTCTATGTTTATGTGGATATATACATATGTATTCAAATATAAACGGTCATATGCCTCTTAAATTATAGTACGCAAGCAGTTTCAGGGTCACTCCAGAAGTTTCATATAAGTGTTTATTCCACCAACCCAGACTGTAAAATATACCCTTTGGTCTGTCTTTACTATTTACATCTTCATAAAATGTTCCGACCTTCTTAACATTTTATGTAAGAATTTTCTTACACTTACTACCTCTCAGCACTTATTTTTTGTATTTATTTATTTGTGGCATTTATTTTATTCAGTTTCAAGCCCTCCATGCAAATTGTGTTTCATTTTGAAATAATACGAGATGCAGCAGCGTTAAAGGGAGCATGCTGCTCTGGAGGTGCCTAAATGATACTTCGGTTTCCTGCCTTTTCTTTTGGGAGGGTGGCGGGGGGCGCTGTTGAGAATCAGGGGCAGGCAACAGGGATGGAAGCAAAGCGAAATTGCATCAAGCAAGTATTTTATACTGATAACGGGCACGCCGCTGAAGTGAAGAAATTTCACATTACAAGATTAGAACCATCCAACAAAAGATTGACGTGAGAAATGTTGATTCATTCTATAGCCTCACCCTGATAAATTTGTAGGACATACTTAGTTGCTTAAAATAAGTATTAACGTAAGAGCCAATGGAAAGCATGCAGCCTTTTCTTCTCTCACATGTGCATACATCGCACACTCTGCCCTCTACACCACCAAACCTCCTTATTCATTAACTTGCAGTTTTACTTGTGTAATAGATCTGCAAAGCGCACTTCCTGTCCTCCTTAAACACCCCTTGATATTTCAGAGTTCGAATGCAACTCACAAAATGGAGTCCGTGAGAAAATATCTTCCCAAAAAAGTTAATAAAACAGCTTTCAAAAATGTTATTAAAGGTGGGATGTCGATGTGATTGTAATATTGCAAGAGATGAGAAAACCTTTGGATTCCGAAATCTAGGAAAAGCACGGATGCTTTGCCCAAAATTATGAGATTTTTTTACACAGACTCTGAATGCCCCGTATAAATAGCAGGAAATGTAAAGCCAAATATGTTTGTGGTGAAGTAGAAAGATGGTCAGTTTTGTAGATGTGTGTCAGCTTCACCTGGACAATCCTAACACCCACAGGATGTAAGATGAAATTCAAGCCTCATTTTCTTTTCATTTCTTTTTTATACACTGGTCGTGGCGCTGCTGATTTCAGCCAGGAGTTGTGGGTTGCAGGAGTCTGGGGATAATTAATTTGAGTGTCAGCTCTCCAAGAAACTTGTTTTCTCGGCCTCAGGAACAGTTATTTGTTCTTTTGACTTCAAATCCAGGTTCAAAGCGGAACAGATAGCTCACGAGGACTTTGCACACAGGGGTTGTAAAGCGGGAGCGCCCGATTTCATAGCCTCCCCTGGGGCGGGACTTCCGCCTTCTGCGGGAAGCCTGCGCCCACAAAGTGACTGGACGAGAAGGGCAGAAGGCGGAAGTCCCGCCCCAGGGGAGGCTGTGAAACGCTGTAGGCACGTAGGAGGAGCAGAGGCCGCCAATGCAAGTGAGGGAAGCCCCGCGTGACGGAGCCTGTAGCCCGGTGAGTGGGGCGGGTGGGGCTTAGTTGTAGGGGTGTGTTTGTGTGTGTGTGTGTGTGTGTCTGCATGTGTGTGTGTGTCTGCATGTGTGTGTGTGTGTGTGTGAGTGTGTGTGTGTGTGTGTGTCTGCATGCGTGTGTGTGTGTGTGTGCATGCGTATATGTGTCTGTGCGTGCGTGTGCGTGTGTGTGTGTGTGTGTGTGTGTGTGTGTGTGTGTGTGTGTGTGTGTGTGTGTGTGTGTGTGTGTGTGTGTGTGTGCATACGTGAGTGTGGCTGTGTGTGTGCACGCGCGCGCGATTGAGAGAGGCGAGAGGCTGACTTGCTGTTCACAGTTTCTGGGAAGCGCGTTCACAGACCAGAATCTGCTCGTGCACCGGTCTGTACCACTTGGGAGCCAACACAAACACAATAGGTCTCGCTGGCGACAAAGCTTCGCGCTGCAACGCCAGGCTAGACCTAAAAAAATTGTAATTTACAATACCAATAGCTAATACTTTCCTAATGCGAGACCTATTGCATTGCAAATGCTTGTTTAACTGGTTCACAGCCTGCAAGTTTCTCTCCACATATAAACCTTCAATTTTCAATTCTCGCTATGCCCATTTCCATAAACATCAAAATCTAGCAAGAAGGAAAACGTAACGTTTTCCCACTCACATCCTTCTTCATTTCAAGACAACTTTTCAAACCACACTCTGATTATGACTTGTTTGCTTGGAAATTTAACAAACTCTACCAGAACTCATCACGCACACACAGTTCCACTGTCAGCTATTTAAGCCCATTTTTAGGTCAGGCTAGAGCAACCCTTTAATGCCACATACATTGTGTACAAAATAGTTTAAATTGGGCCATCAAAATTACAAACAAATGTTCTCACAGCTACTCATAAAAGATTAAAAACTACAACCTGGTTAAAGAATTTTAGAGGACCTTCAGGGATGATCCTCTAAGAAATATCAACAAAACAGATCCGCAGTATCTAGCACTGTTAAAGCCAATAGATCAGGAGTTGGCTGACAGTTTTATTTTTTTTAAGAGTTTTATACAGCACAAACTAGACCCGAAGATATCGGGTATAAGAGCGCTTTAGATAGCACCAGTTTTGTTACACAAGGACACATTAATTTATTGGTTAAGCACGGGGAGATTAAGTGATTTGCCCAGAATCACAGGATGTTGAGCTTCGTTGCCAAGACTCGAAACCGGTTCCCCAGCTTCGACGTCGACCTCTCTAGCCATAAGGCTACATCCTTTGGAAATTCTTATTTTGTTGTCACATGGGTTTTGCTAAACTTTATTTTTGAGGAAGTTTTGAGGCCTTCATCAGTCTAAAATAAGAATTGCCTAAAGGCAAAAAATTTTTGGGGTTAAATAAAAAATATCACACATTATCACAGTAGCCCTTGGCATTGAAGGAAGCTACTTTGTGAGGGAATGTGCTCCTTGAGAATGAGCAGCATGGGAAGGAAGCTACTTTGTGAGGGAATATGCTCCTTGTGAATGAGCAGCATGCCGTAACTCTCAGTGAGGGAGTTGCATACTCGGAAAAGATTAAATAGATAGAGGGGATTACCCAGATAGAGTTGCAACAATAGAAAAATAAATAGACAATGGGGCTTTGCGGGGGGTGGCCGACCGGAGGGAGGCCCGCCCCCCCGGGGAGTTTTGGGCCCCGGGAGAGGGGAGGGGGGGGATGACTGGCAGGAGACTGGGCCAGGCTGTTTTGGGCTGGTTGGGCTGGTTGGGCTGTCTTTGGGCGGTATTTGGGCTGGGTTTTGGCTCCTTGGGCTTGTGGGGGTACTTAACCGGCCATGTCAGGTCACTGTCCTCCATTTTAGGGACAGTGACACGGCAGCCGGTGTTTAGGCAGGGGCGATTTTGCCCACCCACCCTCCCTATATCGCAGCACTTTGGGGGAGTGTTTTTGGTTTGTTATGGCTCTGCTTTTTGGCGGGTGATAGCGGGGTATCGGGTCCCGGGGGAAAGGGTAACTGTTGGGTGTCTTTCTTGGGAGCAGGTGTGTCCGAGGGCAGGTGGTGAGATTGGGTTTCGTGTCGCTGGAACAGGTGCTGGTGGGATGGTTGCTTTAATGGCGCTTTTTCCTAGTCTAGGGGGGAAAGGGTCAGGATATGAGGACTGAGGTGCTTCTGGACTGAGGGGGGGGGGGGGGAGTTTACATATGACAAGTATATAACAGTTAGCCAGGCATGGTGCAGTTTGCAAATTGTGTGTATGTTGTTCTTCGGGGGGAACCATTTTAGGGGTGGGGGTGGGGGGTTGTCAGGTAATGCATATTTGGTTAGGCCTAGTTTTGTACGGCACAGGCCAAGGGCTTTTGGTATTGTTAGGGTGCACCTGCTTCCAATAAAGCGGCCTTTGTCACACTTTAAATTGGTCTCCGGTTGGTTTGTACCCCCCCCCCCTCTCCTGATGGGCCCCAAATTGGATTTCATAGACTGAAAGGTATACAGACAGAAGGATAGATTGACAAAGCGAAGGTTACACTAAGCCAGACAGGTAGATAGACAGACACAGATGTGTATAGACCGATAACACTGATAGACAGATAGAAAGCAGGTTAGACAGACATGTAGATTTACAAACAACAGAGACAATTAGATAAATAGACAGATAAGACTGGTAAACAGACAGACGGACAGCTAGATAAGTGAAATAAAGGGCACAGCTTCAATTAGTAATAAAAAAGTTACATTTCTTTATACGCACGACATACAAGCGCAGTGAGAGTCAATTAGAAAGACATACAAGCACGGCATACATATTAGATTGGTTCACAAACTATATTCCTCCTTAAAAATACATACCAGCTTGACTTGCAGTTATAAATGCACTTCACTGCATGCATACTAAAAAAGGCTAGCATGAATAAAGAACAGTTTCAAATGGAAACAAACTGGTACGCTGTGAAATAGCAGCAGTCAGTTCAACCAAGGCCACTCCTAAAGAAATTTACATTTTACAACAGCATTAGCCTTATAACGCTGGAATGTGCCCTGTGCTCATATCAATAACATCCTGCCATCACATCAGGCTCTATACACAAAAGCACACTACAGTAATAGTAAAGTTAAAACAACAATAACGCCGGCACCGAAGGGAACTACATAGTGAAAGAGGAAAATGCAGTCACTCAAGGTAAAGCTAGACAGTGGCTCTTTGCCCTATGCTGCAGTGGGCGCAAGCAAAATGTTGATGACAAAGCAACAGACCAACGGATAAAAAGTGCTGGCTTAAAGCTTCTCTAAGTAAGTATATTATATACATATAATATTTTAGAAAAACAAAAAGGCCTTGACGAACACCAGACCCAAAAACTGTCAAAAAGCAATGTACTGTCTTTTCTTTAAAAAATCCAAAATATTAAATGGAAGATATACTGTAAGCAAAGGAGCCTAAACGTGCAAGGGATATTATAGTACACCAAAAACATTTAGAGAAAAACACATTTTTAATCTTTTGTCTTTTATTTATTTTTCACATCAGGTATTATTTTGGCCCCACGTCAACTGAGCCACTTTCTGCCAGTCGAGACATTCCAACCAAAAGCACTTTGCATGCTGGGGTTTATGTGCCCTTACTGCCACTGTGAAAGGCTAAACTACAAGTCCCAAGGTTCAGTACTCTGTGGGTTAAAACACCTAGCCTGGCCGATGGTGTCGCGCAAGACTTAAAGGTCATTCCGCAGCTTTCACAATTCGAACATTGCAGCTGCATCCATTTATCCCTCTTAAAAGCATACTCAAATGAGTAATAGCCAATGCAATTCTGGATGATGTATCACCTTAAGTGTTTACAATATGATCATTTATTCAGAAATGAGGGTGTGAGAAGTGGAGAGGCTTTTGGGGCTCTCTTGGACACGTACTTTGCAGCCAGAACGTGACTGACAAACAGTTACTAGGGGCTTGTTTACGATAGCCCAATTAGGTTTGGCTCACAACTGCTCTGTATTCTTTCACAACTACAGCATATTTTCCTCAGCGTAAGTAATCCTCATTACAAAATATCTTACAACGATAGCAGGAAGAACACCTGCGAGAGCGAGCATGGTAGTTACACTTGTTGTAATCGCTGCGTGGGCAACAGCAACTAGAGCTGTCACACCATTAGGAATTAAAGCAATGACACAGGCTGACACACAGCAGCAACAATAGCTGCAAACACAGCAGTGGCTACCGGTGTGACTACAGCTGTAAAGAGCACACAAGTAAAAGAAGATGGCACAAAAGTCGGGACAGATATTATCACAACTGTAGCCAAAGAAGGCATAGCTAGACCATGGCAGCAACAAAAGCAGCGATAAGAGTTCAAACCACTGCAGAGAACACAGCAACAATAAGAGATGAAACAGAATTAACCACAAACGCTACCACTGTACCTACCATATATATTATGTTAAGAAATGTTATTGGAATTTATAAGAAGCACACGATTACCCGTGGGTGTACTGGCGCCGAGCTAGGCCTAAACATACGTCGATGTGATCAGAGAGAGAAAAGCCAGGTCTTCAGGCCTCTTCTGAAGGAGGACAGATTAGCAGCGTTCCTCAGGTGGAACGGCAACTCGTTCCACGCCTTGGATGTGCAGGTGATGAAGCTCCTCCCTCCCCAGCCGGCTTTCTTGAAGGTCGGTGTTTGGACCAATTTAGCACCCAGGGATCGAAGCGCCCTACCAGGGATATACCATTTAAACCTCTGCCTCAAGTGGTCAGGGCCAATACCATTAAGGGCCTTGAAGGCTATACAGAGGGCCTTAAAACGAACCCTCTGTTTCACCGTAAGCCAAAGTAGCCGAGTTAGTTCTGTTCGGATTGAGACAAATTTAGGTATATCTGACAGTCTTGCCGCAGCATTTTGAACTATCTGAAGCCTATTAAGCAGTTGTTTCTGGGTATTCAGATATATGCTATTGCAATAGTCAAGTCGTGACAGTACAAGGACTGTGACTACCGTCCTAAAATTGTCATCTGAAAGATAGGGTTTTATTTTCCTTAAGACTCGCAGAATCAAGAAGCAGGCGGAGACAACTGAACTGATGTGAGCACAAAAGGTCAGTTTAAAATCCACTATCACACCCAGGTTTCTCACTTTAGAGCTTGGAGTGGGGTGGTTTCCCATATCTGCTGGCCACCAATCTGATGTCAATACATGGGGGTTATTTCCGAATACAATCAACCTCCGTTTTATTGGAATTCAGTTTCAAACAATTTGCTGACTTCCAGTTTGCAATAGCCCCCATGAAGTCATGGAAGCGAGCACCTGTTTCTTTTACCGGCCCGTCCTTGAAGGATAGTACAATCTGAGTGTCGTCAGCATAAGAGGTCAACTAAAAACCATACGATCTAACCAAGGCTGCCAGGGGCGTCACATAGATATTGAAGAGCGTAGGGCTCAGTGACGACCCCTGCGGCACCCAAACACGGAAGGTTAACCCCTTTGCTGCTGATGACGAGCTCAGCTCGTCATCAGCCACGGTGGTCGTGTGCGGATGACGAGCTCGTCATCTAACGCGGCTTTTGGAAAAAAGCCGCACAGCGCAAAAATAACCCCCGCACGCATGTGGTTAAACGGCTGAGATTTGTTATTATCTAGGTCGACCGTTTGTGATCTCCCTGACAGAAAGGAGTGTAGGAGTTTCCAAGCGACCCCTTGCACCCCAGCCCCCGACAACCTGTCCATCAAAACTTTATGATGGACCGTGTCGAAGGCTGCTGATAGATCTTACATTATGAGAATAGCCTTCCCCCTGCAGTCCAAGGCCTCCCTTACTTCCTCACAGGATTTAATGAGGGCCGATTTGGTGCTATGGTCAGCTCTGAAGCCATATTAGGTGGGGACAAGTACATTATTGCCATGAAAAAAGCTACTAAGCTGTACATTCATGGCCTTTTCAATGATTTTGTGTGTACAAAAGAGGGTATCCCCGACTAGAGTTCCTAATTCGGGATAAATCAAACAATTGAGAATACGATAAATTACCGTTAGAGTTTGAATCTTTCTAATATCTCCCTCCACAACCCACAGCTCATTAGCATATCTAGGTGCTTACTTTGCACTACCATGTTTCATTGGGGAACAATAAAAAACATTGACACTTTGCCAATATCCTCCCTTGGTCCACAGATACTATTGAATATAGAAGGTTTCTGATATTCTTCTTCCGAATCTACTTCCCTACCGGACACCATCATTGGAACACCCGATACAGCTTATGGGCAGGTACTTCATTTACATAAAAAGCGAGACATTAGAGGGACTGTTCCTTTCCATCTATTTTTTAATTTTAATTCCAACATCTCTTGTCCCCTCGCTCCAGGGCCTAACAAAACCTCAGCCTCAAGACCGGCCTAGGCAGATTCCAATCCACGTATAAGGTATAACAAAGTATCCATATCTGTGCAGGTTAAAGCCACCTCCATGTCACAATCCCAGGACTGCTGCACCCATATCTCATCTCTATTACTCACTTGCAGTCTCTTTTACTCTTTATTTACCTTTCCTTTTCAAGCTGCTCCTGATATCTACCATCCGTCTTCAGATACCTACGCTCATCACTTTCTAACCTCACTCTCCCTCCTTTTTTCCCTCCTCTTCCCCCCCCCCCACCCCCCTCCCCCCCACGGCCCCCCCTTGCCCCACGCCCGCCCTTTGCACCCATCTGTGCCTTTTTCCGTCCCCACTTCCAAATTGGGCTTATCAGAATGTTTAAATAGTTGCAGGAAATGTAATTCTATAGGATTGTATTATAGCATCTTTTAAGTAGATATATGTGCAGTTGTAGATCTGTATAAGTGTATATATAACAGTAATGTATCATCATGGTCCACTCCAATATGATTGCATTACAGCATTCTCTGTGTGTATATATATGTGTATGACTGTAGATCTGTACAAATGTAACTAAAGATAGTGAGGCCTTATTGTGCTCCACGTCCACTCACAACACACTTGTAAATATTGTACATAGATAGACACTGCTAAGGTTTTCACCTTGTATAAACTCTAACTGTAAAGGACAATAGACTGACATTCTAAATTTGTACAAATTGACACTGATATGTATTTTTGTATCTCTTTATTTATATATTTCCCCATATAGGGTAACTGGAAACAGTCATGGCTTCCTGATGAAGGCTCACAGCCGAAACGCGCGTAGTACACTGTAACCTATAGCCATGTTTTAAATATTTACTGTAATGCACTTTAAAAATCCATAAATTGGAATTCACAGTATGCAATGTATGTAGAAAGTTCTTCACATATACCCAAAAATCATTGTAACTCTTTTTAAAACTTATCATGATTTAATAAAGAACGAATATTTTTGTACCCAAACTTTGGTTTAGATACATTTTCTATTGTCTAATGTCAGTCTAAGTCCATAATTCAACCTGTTCCTAATTTATCGTATTCTCAATCTTTTCAATGATTTTTGCAGGCAGGGGGAGTCGCAAAATAGGCCAATATTCCCCGGGTCTATAGGATCCAAAGTGGGCTTCTTTAAAAGGGGGAGTATCGAAAACTTCTTCCAAGCAGTCGGAAAAACCCCAAAAGTGAAGATATTATTAATCAGAGGGTTCAAAACTGAACAAATCACTTCAGAGATGGATTTGAGTATTAGTACCGGACAAGGGTCAGTGGGACACCCTGAGCGGGCAGAAGATAACAATTTAACAGTTTCATCAAGCCCTAAGGGGGCGAAATGATCAAAAGCAGATCCTGAGCTTAAATCATCCTGACTAAGACTCACTGGACAGAGCTCCTTTCAACTGGGGAGTAAATGCAGAAAATATTGCCTCCACCTTTTGCTGAAAGAAAGTGGCCAGATTGTCACAAAATTCCGGACTACTATCAGTTTTAGTAGTGTGAGGAGAAGATAACCTTTTCACCGTTTTAATAAGTTCTTTCGGGTTAGACTTGGTTTGAAAAATTTCCTTAGAAAAAAAGTTCTTTGTTTTCAGCATTGTCTTTGTACTGTTTTAGACTACATTTATAATTTGCTTTATCAACGGTACAGTAGCCCCTCCTCCGGGCCCTTTCAAGTTTTTTACAAGCCAATTTCTGGCATTTCAGCTGGTCAGAATACCAGAGGGCCGAAGGGTTCGCTCTCTTATGGGTCCACTTTATTATTGGAACCAGTTTCTTACATGCTTTATCAAGCCAATCAGTATAATCATTAGTAGCTTTGTCAATGTTGCATGGGGGAGGGGGTAGAGTATTCTTGAGTTCTTCCTCCAGTTGAACCCTATCTAAATCTTTCCATACTCTTTTTTTCAACCGACTTAAGTAGAGCCCTCTCTGTTTTAAGAACTAGAGGTTCCTTAAGCCCGAATATAATGGCACTGTGGTCAGACCAGGCCAAGGGAAGGACCTCCTGACAGGATACATTAGTGTTAGAAAAAATCCCATCTAGCGTGTGACCTTTTAAGATGTGTAGGACCGGCTACCAGTCCTCAAGATAAAAGTTAAAATCGCCCAAGACCGTAAGGGAACTTTGACACAGGCCATCCTCAAGTAATGTACCTATCATATAAAAAAAAACCAAGTCGTGGCCCCGGAGGTCGATATAAAAGTAGCCCTTTGAAAATACTGTGATGCTCAAAATTAAGATAAATAAAAAGAGCTTCACAAAAGGAATTAGAAGCAGGATGGAAGACTGGATTTAATGAATTGTGGTAATTAACCACTAAGCCCCCCCTTTCCTCAAAGGTCTATCTAAGGAAAAACAGGAGAACCCTGAGGGAGTGGCCTTTATTAAGTCTGGACCAGATGCTTTGTCGGTTCAAGATTCCGTAATAAAAGCAACTTTAATGCTATGTTCTTCTAAAAAAAGGGCACATTCTGAGCTATGTTTAACTAGGGACCTTGCATTAAGAAGCAAACACTTAATATTGACTCTGACATTATCTGGACCAGCGTAAAATTATCATACAGACTGTGAACCGGTCGATTAAGGATAATAGGCAATTGTTCGCCGCATTTGCTGCATACCCCAAGTGAACCCTTAACTCCCCTCTCACAGGCATGTTTAGGGCAATTAACCATACCCCCTCTTGGCCTGAGCTCTACAAGTTTCTGCTTTGAATATTTCTTGACATCTAAAGTCTCACGAGCAGGACGACTGGCCCTGAGCCCGGAACGAGCGCAGACGGGCTTGCCCGCGCCCGCTGCGCGCGTCCGCTGCGCATCCACGTCATGATGCCTCTTAAATAGGCAGCGTGGAAAGCCTAGAGCGCTACCCGACCTGCAACCTAATATGGTCCCCGAGAAACGAGCAAAAGTGCAAATAGGCAGACCCCCCCCCCCCCCCCCCCCCCCCCCTGAAGTGCCCCAGGTACAAACACACACAGTTAAAAGATTTTAAAAAGCAAATTAGCTCAGATTAGCAGCGTCTTGAATGTTTGTAGAAAGCCAGTCAGGCATTGAGCACAGCTCCGACCCGGTTTAGGCAATAGATACCAGTGCAGGTGCCATTGGAAAGTGACAAGGTCTGCCTGAAGGCCCATGGAATTAAAAATGGCCCACAATTTGGATTGATTTACACAGTTAAAGGCACTTGTTAGCTACATAAACACCAACTGTAAAGAGCTGCCCCTGGCAAACGTGCATTTGGTAAAAAGAAGATAGAGATTTAGACATGGTCTATGGTGCCAAGGACTTGCTTGCATCCATATTGTGCTGGGAAAGATGATGTTTTTTTCAGTTGACCCACGAGCAAATGGTCTAGTATGATTCTCCCAATTATTTTAGTAACAGACTCAAGAAGTAAAATTGGGCGGTAGCACTTAGAGTTGTGCATATTTGCCTTTTTAAAGACTGGAACTATTACAGACTTGCACCAGGAAGGTGGGATGACAGCCTTGCAGGTGCAGTTAATGATATTAGTGAGTAGAGGTGACAAAAACCCTGAGTTTACCTTGAATATGTTCACGAGTACCCTGCCCGGTCCAGGAGCCTTTTTGAAGGGCCATTAATGATGGCTTAGACACCTCATCTACAGAGAAGTTGATACTCAAGGGTAACTGGGCATCAAACAATTCTTCCTCAGAACTTGGGGTGCTGGATTGTTAAATGAAATTAAAGTGTTCTATCCAGCTTTCGGGCAATATGGGTGCTCACTTTGTCTGGCGGGACTCCTGGGGAGAAACAAATGTGAACTGCCTTCCAGAATGCCTGGGTATCCTTAGACTGGCAGGCAGTTAAAAGGGGTTTCCCACTTCTCGTCCCTAAGCTCTGGCTTCCTTTTTTTAGGACCAGGGCATAAGCTTTTCTCTATGCACTAATTGCTTCCTAATACCATGGAAATTGATTCAGTTCCCCACACAACTTAGCATTGGTAGACCTGCAGGCTTTGTCGGACCATGACTTATGGTGCTTGCTTTAATCTGTATGGGCCTTGTTAACATATCACTAATAGCCAAGGTAAGATTTGTAAAGCTAGATATTACAGCAGTAGGCTCAGACTCCTCCGATGACCAGATGTGCATATTCCTTGATAAACTGGCCCCTTACTAGCTTTATATCTGTGGACTGCCAGACAAGCCTGCTTCCTGCTTCTTTTGTGGTCAGTAACTGTCTATTCCCCTTGCGGGTCCTTGTGTCCTTTGTAGTCATGTTAATAGTGAGGTCTAGAGGGTGTTGCACATTCACCGGGCTCTCTGCAGTCAGTGGAGTAGATGATAATACTCTGGTTTCTGGTTTCAATTTCATGTATACGTGTACCACGGTTTACTGTTTATCGTTTTTTTCACAATTGCTGTGTACATTTCATTTTTGACCTCTCTTCCAACCTATTGTAAAGCCCTCCATTATCCTTCGGGATCTTGTTCGCGCTATATAAAACTTAATAAATAAATAAAATAAATAAATTTAAGAAGCAGCAACATCTGGAACAATAGTACCAACCAAAAAGTGGACCACAGCAGTAACTATAACTTCCACCAGAGCTGTGACCACAGTGTTAACCACAGCCGCACCATAACAGGGAAAACAGTAATAACCACATCTGGCACTATGACGGGCACAAAAGAAGTAATCAAAACTGTAACCACCACAGACACAATGGCAGGGACCACAGCAAGAACCAACACTGTACTGACAGCAGAGAACAGATATGGACTGGTGCATGTTCTCAGAAGAAAACGTATATGAAGTCAGAGGATGCCCTGGGAAAAGGGGGAAAATATAATGAATCAATCAATTAGCATTTGTAAAGCGCAGCACTGTCAACCCTAGGGGTATCTGGGAGCTCTGGGTGTGACGTCTTTGGTCAAAAAGTCAGATATTGAGTTGCTTTCTAAAGTCCGCCCGGGAGGGTGTTGTTCTAAAGAAGAAGGGGCAGATTGTTCAAAGTTTTGGCAGCAATGTATGAGAAGGAGCAGCCCCATTGTGAGGGATGCAGGGGTGTGCATGGGTTAGTGAAAAGGAGCGCAGGTGTCTTGCGGGTAGATGGAAGTTCAGTCAATAGTTGATGTAGGCCAGCCCTTGACAGTGTAGAGCTTTGCAGGTGCGAGGATCTTGAACTGGCATCTCTTCTGTATTGGGAGCCAGTGAAGGTTTCTGAGGTGGGGGGTGATGTGGATTCATGTGGGGAGGTCCAAGATGTCTGGCTGCGGCATTTTGTATGGGCTGGAGTCTTCCGAGGAGCTGGGTGGAGATGCCAACGCAGGTAGATGCCTAACAAAAACATTATAAAAATGAATGTGTCCTCATGTAACGAAACTGGTGCTCATGTAAAGAGCTGTGATACCAGATGTCTCGGGTCTAGTTCGCACTGCGGAAAAACTCTTAAAAAAAAAAAAAATAGCACTGCCTTAGTCAAGGTGGCTGGTGACGAGGGCCTGGTTGACAGTTTTACTGTTGTCAACTGGGATCCATCTGAATATGTTTGCGTAGCATGTGGAACCAGAAGGAGGAGACTGCGTAAATTTGTCATTTTATCATCAGTTCGCTGTCGAGGATGATGTCTAGGTTTCGTGCACGGTCTGTTGGCTTGGGTGTAGATCTGAGTTCTGCTGGCCACCAGCTGTGGTCCCATACTGACATGTTCTTCCCGAAGAGGAGTATGTCTGTCTTGTCGGAGTTGATTTTCAGGCATTTGTCTACCATCCAGTTGGCTAAGTTGGTTTTGGCATCACACAAGTTGGTTTTGGCCGCAGAGAGTTCTTCGGTGTGAGAGAGGATGAGTTGAGTGTCGTCTGCGTATGAAATTATGTTGAGGCCATGGGATCGGATGATGCCTGCAAGGGTGGTCAGGTAGGTGTTGAACAAGGTTGGACTGAGGGATGATCCTTGGGGTACGCTGCAAATTATGTCTTTGAGTTCGGACGTGAAGGGAGGCAGCCGGATGCTCCGAGTGCGTCCTGTAAGGAAGGAGGCGATCCACTTGAGGGTGTTATGCTGTATGCCAATGCTGTAGAGTCTTGTTGATGTGGACGTGGTGGGAGATTGTGTCGAATGCAGCGGAGGTTCAGGCTGAAAGTCTCTCCACGTTCATGGAGTGTTCTGATGTCATCTGTAGCAGCGATCAGCACGGTCTCAGTGATGTGGTTGGAGCAGAATCCTGAATGGGATGTGTTGAGTAGGTTGTTTTTGTTCTAGGTGTTCGTAAGATGTTCATTGATGGCATTCTCGAGTAGCTTGGATGGTTAAGGGAGCATAAATTGTCCGATAATTCTTGAGTTTGCTGCGCTCTGCAGAGGGTTTCTTTAGGAGGTCTGACCTCTGTGTGTTTCCAACTGACCGGAAAGACTGATGTCGAGATGGAGGTGTTGATGATGCTGGTAAGTACTGTGCTGATTGGTTTGGTTCCGAGTTTGAAGAGAAGATGGGGCAGGGGTCGGTGGGTGCCCAGAGTGGACGGAAGACATGATGCATGTGGTGGTCTGTGTGGTGAGTGGAGGCCAGGTGGTCATCTTTAGCTGCTGTGCGCTGGTTGGTTGAGGCTGTTGGGATTGAGGGTAGTAGGTTGAGGGGTAAAGTTGTTGTTGATGGTGGCGATCCTGCTGTGGAAGTAGTCCGAAAGAGTGTTGCAGAGTTCCTGGGAGGGGTGAACGGTGCTCTCTGTGGTGACTGGGTTGGTGAATTCCTTTACTATTTTCAAGAGCTCTTTAGTTTTGCTGGCCACTGAGTCGATGTGGTCTGTGAAGGCTGTTCTCTTGGCTTCCTTGGTGCACAGGTGGTAGTTGCCGAGGGCTGCTTTGTGAGTGTCTCCATCGGAGGGTTTTCTTGGGGTGCACCATTATTTCTCAAGTCCGTAGCAGCTGTGTGTGGTGGTTTTGAACTCTGGGGTGTACCAGTTGGCTTGTTTTGATTGTTGCTGGTTTCATTGAGGTGACTCTGTTGGTTCATTTGGTGATCCATGCTGAGAAGTTCTGGACAGTCCGGTTGAGGTCTGATGAAGCTTCGAGATGGGTTATGCTGAGGGCCTGTGTCCACTGTGTCTCAGTTACCTTGCCCCAGCTGCGTTGGGCCGAGCTGTGGTGCTTGGTGATGGTTGCTGAGCATCGGTGATGGTGAAGTGAATGATGGAATGGTCAGTCAGGTGAGTTCTGTGATGTGGCTGAACTTGATTCTGTCGCTTGAGGTGAAAATGGGTAGTGTGTGGCTGGCTCTGTGCGTGGGTTCAGTGACCAGTTGGGCGAGGCCAATGTTCTTCAGGTTCTCAAGGAGGAAGGTGGAGTTGGCATTGTAGAGGTCGTCGACATGCAAATGGACTTCACTGAATAGGACGTAGTGGTAGGAGTGGAAGGCTAGCGGGGCGATGAAGTCAGAGATGGCGTTGCAGAAAGCGGGTCGGGGTCCCAGGTGTTGTAAGTGAGAGAGTCTCTGATCTTGGTCTTGGCCTGAAGTTGAGGTGTTCCATGAGTGGTGTGGGGGTCATCATTGGTGGCTATGCAACGGATGTTTCCTTGAAGATGATGGCAATGCTGTCACCGTGTTGGTTGGTGCAGTTTCGGTGTATCAACTTGTATTCTTCGGGCGTGGCTGTGTCGAGGTTTGAGGAGGGGTTGAGCCATGTTACAGTGATGAGGGTATCGTCAGGGGAGAGGCTGGTAATTGTGTCCCAGATTACTGTGGCATGTTTGCAGAGGGGTCAGGCATTGAGCAGGATGCATTGGAGCGGTTCCGGGTTGTTGGAGGTCTTCTGGGCGGGTCCTGTGCGGGATGGTGGTGCTTTGTTAAAGAAGAATTGGTTCTGATGGCAGGTGAAAGGTACTTGGGTTGATCGCGGAGACGAAGAGCAGCAGCTGTTCTGTCAGTGTCCGTGGTCCAGGGCTAGTAGTTCCTCAGGATGTAGCGGCGGATATTAGGAGAGCCAGGTGTCCTGGCACTGTGGGACAGTCCAGGTGCAGAATGGCTTGCCTTTGGCGCGGCCGCACTGCAGCCTCCATTAAGTAGGTCCTGGGCGGGGCGCTGGATGGTGGAAAGCAGGAGGCAGGTGCAGGCAAAGGTAACAGCAAGTTGAGAGCAGTAAAAGAAATAAAGGAAACATACAAAAATTAACAGAGATGCAAGTTAGCAGAGTGCAGACAATGGCAAAGATATGCTGGCTAACAGGAAGGACGCGGATTGTGTACAGGAACTTGGAGGGCAGAGGATGTGTGTCACACAGACATCACTGAGGTTAAGCTTAAGTCAAATGGCAGAGCGGGCATAGGAGCTATGTCTGGTTATACCCTTACACCTAGGGCATCTCACTGTGAAAAGCAAACAAGCACTGGCAAAGCAAGCAGATCTGGCTTTAACATACTAACATATAGAAACACAGGCATGCAAAAATGTGAACAGCCGGACAGCTTTTGTTCATGTATTGTTGCAGATGGATTATTTGTTGAATGCAGGAATGATTCAGTGGCTGAATGAATGAATACATAAGTGGAATGATCAATGTCAGCGCACATTTATGACATATTGAGAGCTTAAACTCACCAGTGAATGAAGAGGAACTTTCAATTTTAAGTTAGACCTATAGGCATTGCTGATACTTGTTTAAAGACAGAATGTGAAGGAGCAGCCAGTTTGATCCACAGGATGGGTGCCAGTAATTTAAAAGACCGAAAACTTGAAGCTGAACAAAGAGGACGAAAATTACAAAGAGTTAATTAGGAACCAGCTCAAAAAGAATGTGATAGAGGGCATCAAGAAATCAGAGAGCATAGATAAGATGGAGCCAGAGAACCTAGATATCTGAAAACAATTGTACGAAAGTTCAGTCTGAACTGGACTGAAACTGAAAAAGTAGTTGAGCTCAGTAAAGTGAATTTGAATTATGACTGAGGAGTTGAGAAAATTAAACTCACACGAATTCTGAATAATTTGGAGAAGGGAGAGCAGGTACGTTGAAAGACCTACATAAAGTACAGAACAAAATTGAATATGGGAAAGAATTGTAGTCAGCAACAGAAGTGTTAAGTAGAGGACAGAAAAATAATTATTTTGTAGCTATTTTACAACTACAAATGACAAGACTTCCACCAAAGAGAATTGAGGAGCGAGATTCAAAGAAGAATCCAACACAAATCCTAGATTTTGGACTGATACATAAAAGTGAATACATTCAGAATAGGTGATATTGGGAGGTGGAGAGAAAATCAGTTAAAGAGGATGAGCACACATTTCTTATTTGAATACAACTCATAAACAAGGGACATTGAGGACAGTGTGCCATGTGTTGCGTATGAACCACTACTCAATAACATATCAAAGCAATGATTGTTTGACCAACTAGCACAATGACTCAGCGAACGTTCTGTAAACAGGGAGTCTGAAGAAATCCAAAACATGACTAAGCTCATCAACCTATCAATTAATATAGACTTACTGCATATACCAACAATTACATTCTTCCTCACCATAAGACATAATCAAGTTCTGCACCTGTCTTCACCCATGATTAGGTATCATCAGCGAGTGGAAATATTACACAGCACATCAGAATGTCAATTGTCTTAAGCACTGATACATTTATAGAAAGGCACTGGGTATTCTCTGGTTGTTCGCACAAGGCAGGATCTTCATGTAGGCCACTATCATCAACAGCATCCTGCTATTTCCTCCTGAACCAAGATTGACAAACGTCACTTTTTCCACTAGATTCAAGACGTCCTGATGGTTCTTACAGTTACACTCAGAATTCATGTCCTTTGCTTCTAGGTCAGCCACATTGTTAGACCTGTTATCCTTAAGGTGGTCTTCCCCCACACTTTGTGCCTGCTTACCTCCTCCTGAGCACTTTACTACGGCTGACTGGTGCTAAAGTGCATGTGCTTCTCCCCTAAACATGGTGACATTAGTGTATACCCAATTGACATGACATATTTAGTTGATCTGTAAGTCCCCTGTAAAGTGGTTTACTATATACCCAGGTCCTGTAACCTAAATGCTAATAGTAGACATGCAGCACTGATTATACCACCCACACAAGTCGCAGTGGCATTACAAGGCCTGTGTATGTGGTGTAGTCTACTGCCCCTTCTTATTAGGGAACCCCAAAGGCAGGCCTTAGGTAGCCCTAAGGGAAGGGTGTTGTGTAGGTAAAAGGTAGGACATGTACTATTAAGTTTCCCTTGTCCTGGTAGTGGCAAACACCCAAATTCGTTTTTCACTACTATGAGGCCTACTACACTCATAGGTTAACATTGAGAAGCTGTAATTCCTGACCAGAAAGCAGTAGCTGCATCATGTTTTATCTTTGGAATGGTAACGATAAATAATCTTTAATGGTGAAACTGGACTTAACATTACTATTTTAGAAATGTCACTTTTAGAAGGTGGGCGTTTCTCTGCTCTTACGGCTCTTTGTGCCTGCAACCTGTCTCAAATACATGTCGGAGATGGGTGACTGCTACACTGTGTGCATTCCCTCTAGAAAGGGAGGGAACACAGGAAGGGTGGGTGCGACGGAGAACTCATCTGCATTTATCTGCATTCTGATAGCTCTTCCTGGGCAGTAGGAAAGAGTGGAGCTGACATATCTGAATAGGCAGTGTCATGTTTCCCACACAAAGAGCTGATTACCCCAACCGAAAATCTGGAGCAACGGCTGGGAAGAAAAGACCTGTGTGCACTTCAAAGACCCTTCTTTGAAGTCACCCCCACTTCAAAGGCACAACTGGGTATAAGTACTGAGGCTCTGACCCTACCGAGACATCACAGTACTAGGGTTGTGAAGAACTCTGGCAGAAGTAAAGACTGCTGTGCTACAAGGATTGCCACTCTGCTTGACTGCTGGTCTGGAAGAACTGTTTTTAGGTCGAGCCTGTCAATGCGCGTGCGCATTGAGCTTGCGAGAGATATTGGGGCTTAACGAGAGCTTAACCATCGGGCGATGTGATGCTGTGCCCGTGAAAAGCAAGCTCAATACGCAAGCGCATTGACCTAAAAAGCGCGTGCACATCAAAGCCACCAGGCTCCCTCCCACAGGCATCCCCCAGCGAGCGCTGTGCCTCAGGCATTTCTCCTCCACTAATTACATCCTGCTTTGATCGTCTCTTGTAGCCTCTTTCCCCCTCCCTCCGTCCCATTCCAACCTCGTCAGATTGCCCTCACATCCGAACGCCTTTCACTACAGGCCTGTAAATCTTGCTCGTATCTGGTCACAGCTGTAGAGCATTCAAATACCTTTCTATTTCCTCTTCCCTTACCAAGGACATGCTCTCACAGTTTCACGTAAAATTATCGGATTACATTTAAATATTTGTTTGTTTCCTCAACTTGCTCTTTTTAAACATTTTGTTTAGGTAATGAACTCTTGTGTTTTAACAATTAGGAGAATGCCTATGCCTTTCTCTTGTCATGAAAATTGTATACGGCTAAATGTGGCCTCTCTAAAAAGGTCTTCGCTGTTTACTTACACCGCTGAAGATTGGTATGTGCCACAGGCTGCCAGCAGACTTACTGCAGCCATGAACTCTCGTGTTTTAACAATTAGGAGAATGCCTGTGCCTTTCTCTAGTAACGAAAATTGTATACGGCTAAATGTGGCCTCTCTAAAAGGTATTAGCTGTTTACTTACACCGCTGAAGATTGGTATGTGCCACAGGCTGCCCGCAAGCTTACTGCAGCCACACGCACTGGTACATATGTCATGGCAGCACTTTGCAAACTCCTCCATGGGCATTACTGGCCCAACTATGGAAGTCACCACATCTGCCTGCCGTCGTCTTCCATCCTCACCGGCGCTTTTTTTTTCTTGTCACTTTTGTAAAGTGCAGCGAGTTATCGATTATTAATTATTTTTGTGGATCGTGCTTAAGTGGCAGCTTTATTATCTATAACTTTGGTCAATGTTTAAAATATATGGTGCTTCACTCACTCTGTCTCCTGTAGCCTCTTTCTCCCTCCTACCTGCCCCATCCCAACCCAGCCAGATGGCACTCGCATCCGAACGCACTGATTTAACTGCCAGGAAATCGATCTTATAGCAATAAACAAGACCTCGGTCTTCCTTCCCTCGTGGCCTCTGGTCCAGCCTGACCCCAGCTCGTCCAAAAATCTACTTTGCCGGCTATGCTGACAAGTTCTGCACCAGTCCTATAGCAATTGACAATAATTTGTTAAAAGATATATATATTTTATGTGCATGGGCCTAATGCTGAACAGCAAAAAACGGCATTAAACAACCACAAGAATGATGTTTACCAATATGATGGTTCTAGGGGAATGGCATGTTACAATGCTTTTGTGGGGGAGGGGTTGTGACGGCATTGTGCATTATTCTACTGCAGCCTTCCCAAGAAACATGTAGGAGGTGTGATGCGCTACAGTTGATGCATTTTCATTATTACCTCCTTGTCAGTCTCCCCACACACACAACCCCCCCACACACACACAAACCCCCCACGCACACAGACAAACCCCCCACGCACAAACACAATCCCACACACGCAAAAAACCCCACACACACACAACCCCACACACACACAACCCCCCCCCACACACAAACCCCCCACACACACACAATCCCACACACACAAACCCCCCACACACACACAATCCCACACACACAACCCCCCACACACACACAAACCCCCCCACACACACACAATCCCACACACACACAATCCCACACACACACACAACCACACACACACACAACCACACACACACACACACACAACCACACACCAGGATAGCAACACATAGTATAACAAAACATAGTATAGCATAACAAAACATAGTATAGCATAACAAAACATGGCATAACAAAACATGGCATAACAAAACATAGCTAGGCATAACAAAACATAGCTAGGCATAACAAAACATAGCATAACAAAACAAAGCATAGCACAGCATAACAAAACATAGCATAACATAAAGCACAGCATAACAAAACAAAACATAGCATAACATAATACATAGCATAACAAAACACAACATAGCATAGCATAACAAAACATATTATAGCATAACAAAACACAACAAAACATAGCATAACAAAACATATCATAGCATAACAAAACACAACAAAACATAGCATAACAACATAAAGGAAAAGCATAGCATAACACAACAAAACATAGCATAGAATAACAAAACATAGCATAGCATAACCAAACACAACGAAACATAGCATAACAAAACATAGCACAACAAAACAAAACACAACATAGCATAGCATAATAAAGCATAACAAAACATAGCACAACCTAATGCATAGCAAAGCATAACAAAACACAACAAAACATAGCATAACAAAACAGAACTTAGCATAGCATAACAAAACATAGCATAACAAAACATACATAACAAAATACAGCATAGCATAGCAAAACACAACAAAACATAGCATAGCATAAAACACAAAAAACACAGCATAGCATAACAAAACATAGCATAGCATAACAAAACAAAACATAGCATACCATAACAAAACATAGCATAATAAAACAACAAAACATAGCATAACAAAATATAGCATAGCATAGCAAAACACAACAAAACATAGCATAGCATAACAAAACACAGCATAGCATTGCATTACAAAACATAGCATAACAAAACACAACACAGCATAGCATAACAAAACACAACAAAGCATAGCGCAGCATAACAAAACATAGCATAGCATTACGAAACACAACAAAGCTTAGCATAACATAACATAGCATAGCATAACAAAACATAGCATAGCATAACAAAACATAGCATAGCACAACAAAACATAGCATAGCATAACAAAACAAAGCATAGCATAACAAAATACAAAAAAATAGCATAACAAAACATAGCATAGCAAAGCATAGTATAACAAAACAAAACGCATAGCATAGTATAACAAAACAAAACATAGCATAGCATAACTAAACATAGCATAACAAAACAAAGCATAGCATAATAAAACACAACATAATAGCATAACAAAACATAGCAGAGCAGAGCAAAACACAGCAAAGCATAACAAAACATAGCAGATCATAACAAAACATAGCATACAAAGCATAGCATAGCATAACAAAACATAGCATAGCATACCATAACATAGCATAGCATAACATAGCATAACATAACATAGCATAGCAAAGCATAGCATAACAAAACATATCATTGCATAGCATAGCATACCAAACACTACAAAACATAGCATAGCATAACAAAACACAACAAAACATAGCATAACAAAACCTAGCATAGCAAAGCATAGCATAACAAAACAAAACATATAGCATAGCAAAACATAGCATAGCATACCAAACACAACAAAACATAGCATAGCATAACAAAACATAGCATAAGAAAGCATAGCATAACAAAACATAGCACAACAAAACATATCACAGCAAAACATAGCACAGCAAAACAAAGCATACGAAAACAAAGCATAGCATAATAAAACACAACAAAACAGCATAGCATAACAAAACATAGCATAGCATAACAAAACATAGCATAGCATAACAAAGCATAGCAAAACATAGCATAGCATAACAAAACATAGCATAGCATAACAAATCAAAGCATAGGATAGCAAAACATAGCATAGCATAACAAAACATAGGATAGCAAAACAAAACATAGCATAGCATACAACATCACTCAGCCCCACCACAGCATCACTCAGGGGCACCACAACATCACTATGCGCTACCACAGCATCACTGAACGCCACAGCATCACTCGTTCGCCACCACAACATCACTCAGCGCCTCCACAGCATCAATCTGTTCAACCATTCAACAACAACTGGTTCAAATATGTTCTCTCAATGTTTGAAGCTTTATTAAAAATGTCACAAAAAGATGCTAATATTTCACTTCTGTTCTTAGATTTTCGTCACAATAAAATACACTGAACATAATCTTCACAAGTTATTTACAAAAGTTTAAGCTATTGCCCGAACTGCCAAGCCATGCCTTCCCTGGACCGGAAACAAGCTTCCTAGGACCGGTTTCTGGCATTACAGCCGTCTTCAGCCAGGCTTGCTTGAATCCATTGGCAATGCTGCTGACGAGAGGTAACAACCTCGAAACACGTGTCCAGGGATGGCCAACGCGACTTTGATTTTTTTGCTCAAGACCCTGGCTGAGGCGCACCCGCTGATGCTGACTACATGGACCACGATGCTTTGGGGCAACACGCTGATAAGACAAGCCGTGTGCGACCAATTGGACTTTTACTTATATTCAAGCTCCTTGGAGCTGGTGGGGCTGACGAGCCGGGTTACGCACCTGCGTGCCACGAGTGGTACCGGACCTGAGGATATTTTTTGGCAGCCTATGCAGCACCCCTAAATACATGGCTATTCCCTGCTGACGAGAGGTAACAACCTCGAAACACGTGTCCAGGGATGGCCAACGCGACTCTGATTTTTTGCTCAAGACCCTGGCTGAGGCGCACCCGCTGATGCTGACTACATGGACCACGATGCTTTGGGGCAACACGCTGATAGGACAAGCAGTGTGCGACCAATTGGACTTTTACTTCCATTGGCAAAGTGAGCAAGGGACTCACGTCTGAGCATACCCTGCCAACTTATGGCGAACTAAGCGGTACAAAAGGGGGTGGTGATAGAAAGAGCATCTGAACCAATCAAACACTCACACCCAGTCAACAGATCTGGGTTTAATCCATCACCGTTCTTTAGCCCACTCTGCCACCCCAGTTCAGAAAAGGCCATATGCAAATCAGTCTGACCCTGCGCCTCATGGGAACAGTCCAGCCCGAACTGGCAAGCCATGCTTTCCCTGGCACGGATTCAAGCTTCCTAGGACCGGTTTCTGGCATTACAGCCGTCTTCAGCCAGACTTGCTTGAATGCAGTGGCAAAGTGGTATTAAGAAACGAGAGGTATTAGTGTTCCCTACAACAGAGATAAGAGATGGAATCGCACATCTAGTGATCATTTGCAGTCAACAATTCACAGTGTGAGAACAAGGAGTTTTTATCAACACAAAATTTTCAACTGTTATCGGGGTGTTATTCTGATCTTTCTGGCACCCACTACCCAAAGAGTACCATTGGTTACAACAAACAAGTTGTGTACACAAATGTATAACAATTAGAAAGACATTTGGAGCTCACCCTTATGTTTACAACAAAACGGCCAATATAGGGGCCTTAGATTCATGAAATCAATATTTCATGTACTCAGCACAAAAATGTTCTTTCTGGTGACCAAGTAAGCTCTATACAGGAATCATCGCCCTACTCCTTAAGAGACTCCAGACAAAACAGACCTCAGCTTCCAGACGCATCATCGACACACGAAAAGGATCCACATCACCCCCACCTCAGGACCTCCACTAAATCCCTAATCAGAAAATATGCCACTTCAAGATGTTGACCCACTCCTACAAGGCCCTCCACAACCAAAGACCAGCACACATCAACCACCGGCTGAACTTCTACCAACCCTCCAGACATCTGCGCTCAGTCTCTCTCTAACTCAAACACACCCCTGCACCCACCAAAGCTATAGTGGAGAATGCTCCTTCACTTAACTCGCTGCATAGTCCTTGAACAACCTTCCCCTATGAACATCATCCTCTCTCTCGGAATTCAGAAAGAGACACAAGACTTGGTTTTTCAATTGAGCCTAGCAAGAACCTAGCACCTGGAGACCCTTACAAGTGACTAGCCGCGCTTTACAAATCCAAGTTGATTGATTGATTGACTGGTGTTCCATAAGTTGGGTACATAGTTTTCTTTGCAAGTTCGGGTTCACCAATTGGCTGGAAGATCAATGTGGTGGTCGGTTGGGTTGCTGATGTTTATGGGTGAATTGTTCATAAACCATCAATTGCAGGTTTGCCAATGCTACTATTGACAAACACTTCAAATCAATTACATTCCTGACCTGAAAAGTGAGAGAGCTTCATAACCCAAGGAAAGTGAGGCAAAGTAGATATGGCATGAAACGTATTCTATTCTCCCCGGCTGGGTCCAATTTACATCCAAATGAGAAAATAGTAAATTATTTGCCTAGTTCAGCTTGCACTTGAGAAGGGTAGTGATACTTATTCGAAGGACTGTCAATTTTAAATCGAGAAAGGTTACTGCAGACTACATTGACAAATAATTGCTGGTGAAGGACTTCTTTTTCGGCACACACTGACCCTCATCAATATTTATGGCCTGAACCACGATTTAATGACTATAATAGATAACACCTTTGACCTCTGCAGACAACACAATGCCAGGATTTTCTCTAGTGAAGGGACTTTAACCTTGTTTTAGACCCGTCGCTGGACAGATCTTGCTCTTCTATGAAATCCTTACTGTATGGCATGGAAATTCTGGGTTAGACAACATGTGGAGAGCTTGACATGGAGTGTCATAGGCACTTTCATTATATCTTACGGTGCACAACACATTATCTTTCATAGACCTGTTTTTGGGACACAGACTCTTGATCACCTAGGGGTCCAATATAATCAATCTACTGAGGTCTTTGACCACTCCCCTCTAAATCTCATGCTAAATTTACCTGCCCTTAGGAACCAGGTAGAATCACTTCCTCAATAAGTCATTGTGTGTGAAGCATGTAAGGTCCTTATTATGGGTTTTAGAATTTCAAGGCACAAAGTGTGTGATGCTACGTGCTTGCATTGGCAACTAGGTATATAGAAACAAATAGTACCAGTATCAATACTGAGAGAATAAACTTTACATTTACATGTCACTGCCCCTCACATTTTTTCTTTGTTTGTATAGAGTTTCTGTGGTGACAAACAGGCACAGTTTGAGGGAGCCTTTCCTGACCGCCAAGCAAGTGCATCTGCCCCAATTAAGGATATAGGAACAAAGACAGGCAGGCTTTCAGAAGCACCAGGAGGTGGGTGGAGGAAGGAAGGTCCATATGGAACTAATCTCATTCTGAAAGAATCCAGAGAACCCTTTTTAAGCCAAGGTAGCGAGGGCTTGGAAATATGGGGAGGATGAGCAGTTGGGTAGGGTAAACAACTTTACAGCAAATCTTTCTCCACGCAGGGAATCACAACAACCGCGTTGCGATTCCGCATACCATTACTCCGCAACTCGGAAAGACTTGCGGAGGGGGGGGGGGTGCGGGGGGGGGGAGGTGTTGGATTTAAAATCCAACACCTTCCCTATTGTCCACACTGACTGGAGTTGGAATAGTAAATTATAGTATTCCAACATCCAGCGCCCCCACCCTCCGCAAATCGTTGTTCCGACTTGCGGAGTAATGGTATGCAGAATCACAACGTGGTCGTTCAAACGACCGCGTTGTGATTACCTGCGGGGAGAAATACAGCGGGATGGCATCACATATTCGTCGGGTAGACCTTTTATGCGGCTTATTCGTTGATCGATTAGTCAGAATGTGGCTACATCCCTCTACAATGATGCAAGGGAGATGATGTTTAGCAATAATTGTATACAAGATACATCTGCTGAGTACTAAAGGCTATTGCACCTTTCAATCTACTCTCATGTCACTCCAGACCAGGAAGAAATTGCTATGGCTTGGATAGATAGATGGGGAATAGAGACATACCATTGTTGCTCCCCTGTAGGATACAAAAATGTGGACTAAAATAGACAATCTGATCATATGTAGAATTACTATGCATGCTATTACTGCTAAATCTTACATAAGTCCTGGAGCTGGTGGGCTCCCATGGGCCACTTAAGGGGCCATTTTTTATCCTGTTGCTTTAACCTTACAGTGAGACATGTCAATCGTATAGGCCCCTGTCTCTTCTTAACATTGGTATTCAAATGCAGGTGTGGGTGACCGTAAATGAACTTTTAATGCAGAGTCTAGAGCTCTCTAATCAGATAGGTTTTACCCCTGGCAGATCAACATCTTACAGCATACATAACTCTTCCCTCATTTGTAAAATGTACCTTCCATTTGCCTCTCATGATGCAGAGAAGGAGTATGACTTCATAAAATGTTTTTAATGAAAATGTTGCCCAGTAGGTTAGGTATGCATGACTGAATGTTAAAACTCATTCAGTTCTTATACTCAAAATCAACAGCCCTAGTCTCGGTTACCGGCTAAATAACCCACCCCTTTGAGATCAGCAGGGCAAGTGGCAGAGAGGTCCCTTTCATCATTCACAACTTCGGGCCTGCCACTGAGAAGCTCACTTCAAGGAGAAGACATTTATACAATTGCATCTATAGTGGGCATTACAGGCCTTATTAAATTTGTGGTTTTGCCAAAATTCCAACTCTCCATCAACATCCCTATTCTATTACCACAGTCAATCTTTTATCAGGCTTCAGAACATACTGTCTACTCTAATTTGGGCAGGAAGAAAGCCCATCTTAGATGGGACACTGTAACCCTGCATTTTGAGATAGGCAGCTTCTCAGTGCCAGACCAAGAACACTACCATTACACCACATAAACCCACTTTGCTTTATAATAGTTCATCTCATCCTGCCTTCCACATATAGTAGAGGAAACCGCTTGTTGAGAATCAGGTACACTGCAGATGGTAATAGTAACCAAGATACCATGCCAAAAGGTCATGGACAGACACAGTGGCCTCCACCAAATGGGCATAGTATACATTGGGCAGGCAATATAGATACACTTGTGTTTATTCTCTAGTTACATGAATAAGGGATGCGCGAGGAGCACTCCTAATTTGTAAGTATTTTAAACCTTCTTGTCAATTGGTGCAATGATTGTAGAGGGTTGTCACTCCTAGGTTCAAATGTAGGTAAGACTAGCCGAACGGTTAGTCCAATCATGCACTGTTCGCTCGGTGTATTCCCACACCTATTCTGCTTTTGACTTTAAATTAATTCATAATACCACCACTTTTCATGCTTTTTAATTTTCCTTGATTTCAAAATTCATATTGCACGTCACAAATCATACGTTCATCACAATCACTTTGAGTTTAGAAATCATATATACATTTATACATTATGATAGTTTTCTCATATCATTTCATATTTCAATCAACATTAACATTTGACACGCCCAATGCATTTCGGTATCGAACCGGTAATTTCCTCAGGGGCAACTCTCAATTGGATGGATATTTGTAAAATCTCGCCCGAGGGTACTTTGGACTGGTTCTCTAGTTACACCACGCTAAAATCACCTGGCTATCCCTCTTACAATTGAACAGGCAGCAATAGAATCTCTTAGAAGACAGGAGTCAACCTGTCTAAGGTACCTCTGTAGAGATGGGAAGTTCATGGCATCTCTATAGAGATGGGAAGTTCGTACATCTAGACTATCTGTGAGAGGATGGTGCTGGCGGCCCTCTTCATATATTTACAGGCTGAGGAACACAGTCAGGTCAGTCAGCTCTTTCTTCCCAAACGAACACCCAACATTCGCTCCCTTGAGAAACTGATACACTTGAAGTACACTAGGGATTGGGTTTCCAGACTATGCAGTATGACTACCGATATCAAAGTGAAGACCTTCATTCCATCAGGAAAGCATTATAGGCAGATTTTGGGGAAACGCTGAAGGACAATAGTTTTCTTTTGCTGCAGTACCAAAATGGCTGTCATCTCTCTATAAATTACAAATGCAAGCTACTTCACTTCATACACCACGTCTATGTCATAGCCGCCATTAAGCACAAGATAGACCTGACTCAAAATCACATATATTATAGATGTTATTTCCCAGCAAGCACACTTTTCCATTTATCTTAGATGTGTGCTTTGATACAATATTACTGGTGCAGGACTCGTTCCTGACCGGTTGCTCCCTCCTCGCTCCTCTCCCATTACTGCTGCTGCCTGCCTGGTGATCTTCGCACCCCTAACTGGACAACACGGTATCGCCTGCGCTTAGTTAATTAGCGTAGTGTGATTTTAAAAGCTGCTCACTATAACGCTGTCCCCGCATTGTAATTGACCGGCTCATAGCGCATGTAATTGTAGCGCCGCCCGCCCTGCTTTGCAATTATCTGTGTTTGCTTACTTCTGCCAGCAACTTCAATTATATTTATTCCACTTTCGGTGACTCAGGCGATTTGCTGCCCCTGCCTCGCCTCCCCTTTGACCTCCATTTTGTTTGCTGTTGTTGTTGTTCCCAGGCACGCCCCTCCTCCCCGCTACCGCCTCCCAGCTGCTGACCCTCCCACGCTCCGCCCCCTCCACCATCCATTTATGGCCAATGCCCCCACGCGCAGCGTCCACGCGCTACGGCCGCGCCGAAGGTGCGCCAAAGGTAAGCCCATCTACGCCCGTCCGCGCCTGGACCGCGCCCAGCGCCAGACCCCCTGGTCCTCGTAATGCCCGCCCCTCCCGCATTACATACGATGCCACCACCCTCCTAGCCCTTAACCCCGGCCGTTCCCCCAACTGCGTCCAAGCCGCTCCTGGACACACCCATGGACCCTTCTCCTGCAACTCCTGCAAGTTCAGCGGCACCAAGAACAACCCCTCATCTACGAACACACAACAGACATCCGACCCCAACCACCTACAATGCATCCTGCTCAACACCCGCTCTGTCCACAGGCACGCCATCGACCTCTGGAATCTACTCGACACCATCTCTCCGGACGTCGCCTTCCTAACAGAAACATGGATGAACGCCACATCAGCCCCAGACATCACCATTGCCATCCCGGAAGACTATAAGATCATTCGCAAGTACCGTACCGGCTACACAGGAGGAGGCATCGCTATCGTCCATAAGAAATCCATCCGCATCTCAACCAGCTCAGACGTCAATCTCGCCAACACTGAACACCTTCACTTCCTGATCCACATCGACCCCAAGACCACACTCAGAGGCACCCTCCTTTACAGGCCACCAGGACCCCGCGCACAATTTAGTGAAGACATCACGGACTTCATCACTCCACACGCGCTCCCCTCCGAGGATTACATCCTTTTGGGAGACCTCAACTTTCACCTTGAAAAGAACAACGACCGCAACACCACCACCCTTTTGGACAACCTTGCCAACCTCGGACTTAAACAACTTGTCACTACCCCCACCCACATCGCAGGTCACACACTCGACCCTATCTTCACCTCCAGCAAACATGTCTCCTTCAGCCACACCACAGCTCTCCTTTGGACTGACCACAGCTGCGTTCACTTTACCTACAACAAGCCCACATCCAACAACCACCCCCAACCTACTCTGCAAAGAAACTGGAACAAAATCACCATCGACCAGATCTCCTCATCGCTTCTTCTAAACCCCCCAGCCCACTCCTCAAACCCCGACCAAGCAGCCACCAACCTCACCCAATGGTTATCCAACAGCGCCGACATCCTAGCACCACTGAAAAAACGACAAATCATACTAGGCAGCAAGAAGGCCTCCTGGTTCAACGATGATCTTAAGAAATCCAAGAAACTCTGTCGCTGCCTCGAGAAGGCCTGGAAAAAAGACCCATCCACCAGCTCCAAGGACGCCTTCAAAAACGCCACCCGCATACACCACCAACTGATCCGGAATGCCAAGAAAGCCGCCTTCAAGGACCGACTAGATAACAACGCCCACAACAGCAAGGAATTATTCAACATCGTCAAGGAATTTACCAACCCCTCAGCCAACTCCAACGACATCACCCCCTCTCAAGCCCTCTGCGACTCCCTAGCCTCATTCTTCCACAACAAAATTGCAGACATCCACAACAGCTTCGACAACCGACCCGAAGACCAACCCACCCAACCCCCTGCAGGACCCCCACCCCCCTTGAACATCCTCAATGACTGGAAGCCAATCTCCACTGAGGACACCATCCGTCTGATGAACTCTATCCACTCAGGATCCCCCACAGACCCATGCCCTCACCACATCTTCAACAAAGCAGACTCCATCATAGCACCTCACCTCCGAGACGTCATCAACTGCTCCCTCAACTCCGCAACCTTCCCGGAAAGCTGGAAACATGCCGAACTCAGCGCCCTCCTGAAGAAACCCACAGCTGACCCCACCGAACTCAAAAACTACCGCCCTATCTCACTCCTTCCATTCCCGGCCAAAGTCATCGAAAAAGCGGTCAACAACCAGGTCGCCGCATTCCTCGAAACCAACAAATCCCTCGACTCCTCACAATCCGGCTTCCGAGCCAAGCACAGCACTGAAACCGCCCTCATCGCAGCAACAGACGACATTCAAACTCTATTGGACAATGGAGACACAGTCGCCCTCATCCTCCTCGACCTCTCCGCAGCCTTCGACACAGTCTGTCATAGCACCCTGCTACAACGCCTCAGAAACATCGGAATCCAAGAAAAAGCACTGGACTGGATCACCTCGTTCCTTGCCGGAAGAACCCAGAGAGTCCGCCTCCCACCATTCAAGTCAGAGGCCACTGAAGTCATCTGCGGCGTACCACAAGGATCCTCACTTAGCCCCACCCTCTTCAACGTATACATGAGCCCCCTCGCGGCCATCGCACGCCAACACAACCTCAACATCATCTCCTACGCCGATGACACTCAATTGATCCTATCCCTCACCAGAGACCCTAACACTGCCAAAACCAACCTGCATGAAGGAATGAAAGAAGTAGCCGACTGGATGAAGCACAGCCGTCTCAAACTGAACTCAGACAAAACAGAAGTCCTCATCCTAGGCACCTCCCCCTCCGCCTGGGATGACTCTTGGTGGCCTGAGGCCCTTGGAAAAGCACCCATCCCGACAGACCACGCACGGAACCTGGGCGTCATCCTGGATTCCTCCCTCTCGATGAACAGACAAGTCAACGCCGTTTCTTCATCTTGCTTCAACATTCTTCGCATGCTCAAAAAAACATTTCGTTGGATCCCCACCGAAACTAGAAAAACGGTCACCCACGCTCTGATCACGAGCCGACTGGACTACGGAAACACCCTCTACGCCGGTACCACCGCAAAACTCCAGAAAAAACTCCAACGCATCCAGAACGCTTCAGCCAGGCTCATACTAGACATCCCGCGTAAAGAACACATCTCTGGTCACCTGAAAAACCTCCACTGGCTCCCCATCAATAAGAGGATTACTTTCCGGCTCCTAACCCACGCACACAAAGCACTCTACGAAATCGGACCCGAATGCCTCAACACACGACTGTCCTTCTACACCCCCTCCCGCCAGCTACGATCCTCCAACCAAGCCCTTGCCACTGTACCTCGCATCAACAAAACCACCATGGGAGGTAGATCCTTCTCCTACCTGGCAGCTAAAACCTGGAACTCACTTCCCACTCACCTTCGCCTCACTCAGAACCACCTAGCATTTAGAAAACAACTTAAAACGTGGATATTTGACAAATAATTTCCCACCCTTCTTCAAGCGCCTTGAGACCCTCTGGGTATGTAGCGCGCTATACAAATTTTTGACTTGACTTGACTTGAAAGATGGTCTCTAAAATTATTTTATATGAAATCCAAACGTTATCACCAAAACCAGTACTGTGATATGTTGCAGAGACACCTAAAGACAGTTAGCAGGTTGACAACAAAAATCCGAAGCATGATCTCTACAAGTGTTTCTTAATCTGTGGTCCACGAATCCTAATCAGGAGGCCTGTAACTACTTGGAAAATTAAATAATTTTAACAGATTAATGAAGTGTACATAAATAAAGAAGCAAAAAAGCAACATTGAAAATTTTAAAAACTTCTCTAAAACTGAAGGAATTCGAAACTGGAAGCTAAAAATTAATTTAGTACTGTCCAATTGATTTTTAATAGCAGTACAAGTACATACAATATAATATAGTATAGAAACGCTCCAACCTTCTCATTTAAATACAAACGTAGTTTGTGAATTCAACAAAATATTTCATTATTCATGTATTTGTTTTACAACATAGCTAAAAACAGAAAAATCTGCTCGTAATTACTTAGAAAATATAGCAGAGAACTAAAAATCTGCAGAATAAGGACTCTTATAAATGAGCGCTGCCTAGATATCCTTTAAAAATCAAATCTGTGTGTAAGTACTTTATCACTAACCAAGTTGAACAGCCAGGCAAAGCACCTAAAGTGCTCTTCAAAATCATTTGTGATTTTACTAGCCCTCGGGCGTGTGTGCAGTCCTTTAGTGTCGCAGGAACTGTGTAACTCTCTAGAACACTTTTTCTCAGGAGAAAATATCTCAGATTTACTTAAACTTCAAGACTCTTCCCATTATAGACAATTCCAATACCAACAGTGTGGCTGATATAGAAGTATTAGAGACACTCACATTGAAAGGGATCAAAGCCTTCTTTTTGGAGGAAGTCCAGAGATCTCTGGGCTGTGCAAAATCAGGCTCCCCCTTAGATATCTGCGCTCCCAGAGTCATGGCTTCACTATTTAGACATTTTGCTCTGGCTATTCAATTTATATTTCATCTTATGGTGTAAACTGGTACAATTCCCTCTGAATGGAAACTGGTCCTAAAATCTTGACCCGAGCATCTCATCCAATTACCTCCCCATATCCTTGTTTCCCCTTCTGGGTAAATTGTTGGAAGGCCTATTCAACAAACATTTAACAGCCTATCTTTTAGGAGGATCAAATTTTGGATCCCTCGCAGTCCGGATTTAGACTATGCTCATGCTGTTTGATCTTTCAGCAGCCTGTGATACGGTCTCTCATTCCAGGCTGTTGAAAAGGCTGTGCGAGATAGGCATTCAGGGGACAGCTCTCAAATCGTTACATCATTTTTAGGACGACAGATTCCAAACGATCACACTTGGCCTCTATACCTCCCGCAAGGTGCAACTGGACACAAGTGTTTCACAGGGCTCATGCTTCAGCCCTACATTTATATGACACCCCTTGCTAAGATTATAGAGCCTTTTGGCTTTGGAATACTGTCCTACAATGACAATACTCAGCTGACCTTCACTTTTGATTCTGATCTGGCTATAACCAAAGATCGCTTTGCTAAGGGAATGTTAGCCATCTCTAGTTGAATGACTGACAACTATCTGCAATTGAACGTAGACAAGACCGAGATCATCCTGTTAAGCAAAGCCACAGCTAAGTGGTCAAGGGAGTGGTGTCCCCCTCAACGGGAATCAATCCGTCTCCCAAATAATCTGTGAAGAACCTTGGCATAAAAATTGACCAAGCCCTCTCTATGAAAGTTTATATTTTGGTTACCACGAGTTTGTGCCACCATAATATGCATCTTCTTCGCAGAATATTTTCTTAACTTCCGATCTCTGCCACAGAACATTAGTTCATGCCCTGGTAGTGAGCTGACTTTATTACAGTAATGCTTTACTGGCTGCAGTAAATGAGACACTTGTGGCTAATGTAAAGGTAGTTCAAAATACGGTACCATGTCGGCCCCTTCGTTAAAGACTCTCCATTGGCTGCCAGTAAGAAAAAGGGAGCATTTTTAAGATCTGCTTTCTCACATATAATGCCTTAAGGGGCAAAGGCTCCAGTGATCTTCAACAGAAAATCAAATCTTATGTACCCACCAGAAGTCTAAGATCCAAGAACAAAGCCCTGCTATGCGTACCCCGCATCTGCTTGGCTAGATGTAGTGGGAGAGCCTTTTCTTACCTGGCTCCTTTTCATTGGAATAGACTACCTGTGCATATTTGTATTTGCACAAAAAACTGCCAATTTAGAAAACTGCTGAAAGCCTCCCTATTTTAATAGCGACCTCTTCTTTTGTCTTGTGGATTCTTGCTTGCTATTATAGGCAGGGCCGAGATGCCCTAGGGTGATTTGAGCGCTATATTTAATATAATTAACATAACAAAGCTCATTTTCGTATTTTTTGTGCATTGTTCTGCGGTTCAAATAATTGAAAAACACTTAGGCCAGGGCCCCCCAGCTTCCAGTATTGACTCAGTAAAGTTGCCCAGATTCCAATAACGATTCGGAAGGGGTCCCCAGGTTCCAGTAATGAATAAGTGAGGATCCACAGAAGTAAAAAGACTAAGAACCACGAACCTATACAATTAAATAGGTAAAGGGGTAAGCATGATTGCGTCTTTCCCTCACACTCTCCACAACATTACATGCCTATGTACTGCGATGCACGGTGCACCATGTTTAGAGCATGTGTCTGACCCTCACGCACCTCAACCAACATTTCTCACAGAATTCAACAAACACATTTCCAACATTACAATAAGAGGCACGAAACACTATACAAAAGTGACAATACAGAGAAACAGTAACATCTCCGAAGGTCATAACGATGGCCACAGCTATCTCGCAAACAGGACTAATCAACAAAATGCATGACTAAGTCTGTTCACTGCACCTTCATGCACCCACCAAAATGCTAAAGCCAATCAGAAGGTGTAGTGCGGTCACATCCAATCCAACTCAACGTAATATACCAGCTGCTGTTCCACGCTTTGTCAATGCCTGATACTCTACAGAAAGCAAGCACCATCCAAGGCGTAACAGTGACGGCAGGTAGCAGAAAATGGCTTTCCTAAAACATAAGCCAAGCAGACAAATAATACGGCCCTCGCAGCACTCTTAAAACAAGCATTTACAATGCAGTGGTTTCGGCATTATTAAAGGTAGAGCTATTGACATTGTTCATGACATTTTTTTTGTGTTTTTTAAAAAAAATCATAAATAGCATTGTTATTTACATTACCAATAGCTTAATTGTTAAATAAATGGCATTGTCATGTACAAAGCCAATAGCTTAATCGCTCGCATATGCATGACCTATTGCATTTACACCCACACAGAGCCACACACATACACAGCCACCCACACAGTCATTCACACAGAGCCACCCACACACACAGACAGAGCCACCCACACACACAGACAGAGCCACCCACACACAGACAGAGCCACCTACAAAAAAAGCTATCCACACAGAGCCCCCCACTCACACAGAGCCCCCCACTCACACAGAGCCCCCCACTCACGGCGAGAGCCGGGGGAGGAGGGTGGAGGGAAGGGAGAGAACCCAAGAGGAGAGCCGGCGCGAAGAGGAAGAGCAAGCAGAGGTGGAGGAAAGCAGCACCAGCGAAGGGAAAGAGCACCGCGAGAAGAAGGGGAGGCAGTTCATGTCTAGGGAGGGCAGACAAGTGATGGAGGAGAAGGAACAGACAGGCGGAAGGAGGGTGATTCGAGAGGCAACAGAGAGGGATTGGAAAGAACTGAGACGTGAGAGACGAGACGAAGACGAGCAGAGGCGACCAGACCAGTCGGAGAAAGAATAGAGAAAGATGGCTTATCTGTAAAATTGCCATTCATTTTAGAAGCGTCGTTAATTATTATGCAAACTTGTAAATGATGTCGATTTTTATGATAAACTGAGAATATATGCTTTTTATGTTTATAGTGTTTAATAAACTGATGATAAACTATTATTTTGATAAACAGTAGATCAGCGGGAGCAAGCAAGAGCCGAGAACTGCGGGGGTAGAGAGCCGGAAGTGGGTTCTAGGTCATGGAATGGAGAGATAGCAGAGGTGTGGAGAACAAGAACAGATTGAGAGTGAGTGTGAGAGTGTGAGAGAGTGAGAGCAGGAGAAGAAAAGAAGTAGGCGAAAGAGGGAGCAAGGAAAGTGCAAAAGCGGGGGGGGGGGGGCAGTGAGCAGAGGGGAGAGGGACAGGTCTGACCGGAAAAGAGAGGGCAGACAGAGACAGAAGAGGGGGAGTTGAGGGCAGCAGCAAAGAGGGGAGGGGGAAGGGAAGGCTTGAGGGATGGGCATAAGGAGGGACATGAGAAAGCGAAGGGGAGATGGAAGGGGCGAGGGTACAGACAGAGCAGAATATATAGAGGGGGTGGAGGCGAGTTTAGGAGAAAGAACGAAGATAGGACTGAAGAGAGGGAAAGAACAGAGGGGTGCGAGGGAGAAGAAACAGCAGCGACACCAGGAGAGAGGAATACATCCAGGGGAGCAGGGAGAGGATAAGAGTGTGGAGAAGCGAGATCAGAGGGATGGAAGATGGGGGAGAGGGCTGGGGACAAGTAGAGAACAGGGGAACTCCAGAAACCGGAGGTGAGGAGGGATGCGTGCACTCTGAGGAGAGAGGGCAGAGGGAGCACGTGGAGGCGAAGGGAGAAATCTGAAAGAGGGTGAAAGAGCGGGCGCTGTGATGAGATATGAGGGGTGGAGGTGAGGGGTGGAGGTGAGGGTGGGTGGGTGGGGGGCAGAGAGGAGCGGATGAGGAGATAAAGTACCGGTCTGAGTTCATGAATGAGAGCTGGGCTGGTGGGGAACTGGAGGTACGCCTTGTAGAAAATACATTGATTCATATCCTGGATAGAAATGAATAACTAGGAAAAAGTTCAGGAGAAAAAACAGACTCATGAGCAAACAACAGGCAGCTGTACCCTACCATCTCAGACACTCTTGATCCTGCTTGAAATCCCTGGAATTCGTCGAAGAGAAATTGCACTTTACTTCTGGAAGTTTGTGTCGCATCACAAACACACAGTAGTACCTAGCAGTTACGGAAACGTGTGCTTTAAGACACACAGTTTCTAAAAGCAGTTTAAATGGAGTTAAGGACATCCAAAAAGTGCCGTCCAAAGTTAACCGATGTATAAATCTTTTTTAACATAGTAGCATTAAATTAGGGTTCAGATCTACAAAATTAAAAACCATGATGCATAGCAAGATGCACAGCAAGATGCACAATTCCCCCCAATACTGTAAGCACAAAACAGAAGGCACAAAAGGTGAGTACTAGAGAGTGTTTTCGAAGTCACAGGACACGCCATCACTGAGTCAACCAAATTGTGAAAGGGTAGAGGGTACACCAAGGCCATCACATGACCTTACCTGTCATCCTCGCCATCGACCAGAGGTAAGGACTTCAAGGGAAGAAGCCAGACCCGCTAGACTGCTACCCCTCCCTTCCAAAGAAGTTGAACCACCTATTCCTGAAATGCCTTCAGCGATGATGGACTGCGGCAAACCGGCCACCGAGTGCTCCATGAGACGCCTTGCATCTGGGATCTGATTTGCCACTGACTGGATGAGCGAGGGCGCAAAGATTTGAGCAGAACTTAAGAGGTATCTGGTGTGGTATGTGCTGAGACACCGGTACACTGGCAGGATAGTGAGCAACACCCTGAGCCCTGTTGTGTACAGTGGGGGGTGTACAGTGGGGGGCTGGGACATGACAAGTGCGGGGCCCAGACCAGCAGAAGCTGTCAAGCTGATCTGGCTAACAGTGGCTGAGGCAGGGGCAATTGGGCCGACAGCCGGGATCTGCTGATTATTCATTCCTTGAAGCACGGGTTCCAATCCTTGAGCCTGGGGTTTTGCGGGAACGGGGGCCTTCTGCGCTGCCATGACCAGTTACTGAGGAAGGCTCCGCGGGCCCATCGGCACCCCCTGGGACTGAAGCGGCTGCAGGAGAGGTGCAGTTAGAGTGGGGGCACTCTGCTGCATGACGGAGGGCATTCCTTGGTTAATAGCTGCTGGAGCTCGCTGCGCCGTGGAGGGCAGATTCAAGTGCTGACCCACTGCCACATTATGACTGGACTGCGACGCAGTGGGCAGATTTAAGGATTGACCCACGCTGTGACTGACAGGCGTTGCAAGGGGGAGATTTATTTGCTGGGGCACATTCTGACTGGTGACCACTGACGTGGGCATCATCGTGGGTGCATGTGCAGCAGTCATAGCAGAGGCCGTGGATTGTGCTTGTGCGGCTGTGGATTGCATGTGTGCCGAAAGATTATGCCCAGGAGCCCTGGCCCTACCAAGGTCTGCAGCTTATGGGGGTGCTGCAAGTAATCAGCCACGCTCCCTGTAACAGTAGTCTGAGTAGCCGGCATGGCGATGAGGGGAATCTGCTGCTGGGCTGCAAAGTGGAGCTGCTGGGGCAGAGTCTGTACAGGCTGTGAATAGGGGGGTTGTTGGTGCACTGAAGGCACGGCCCCCATACTATGACCAGCCGAAGGGTTCAATGGAGGTTGGTAGCCCGGCTTTTGCTGTCCACAGCCGCCTTCAGGCGGGTGCGATTGTGCTGGCAAGGTGGCACTCTGAGCCCCGGGCTCCGAGTACCCCTGCTGCAGACCGGGGCCTGCGCACTCCGTATAGTGGCTCAGAGTGCTGCTGGCCGAGCTCTCGCTGGTGCTTTCCCTCTCCTCGGCCGCCTGCCTGACACTCTCCACCACCCTGTGAGGGGCCTCCACAGGCTGCCCCCGCTCGTAGTACTAGATGCAAGTCCAGCGGCCCTTGCGGAAGGGCTAAGAGCTTGAGTCCAGTTTCACCACCCGGAACCGTGATGCGGCCGCCGCCGTGTCGGGAGCTGCGGGGGGAGGGGGCTGAGTTTGCGGCTGCCCCACGGCCGACCCCAGCGCGGCGGCCGCCACCGCCGCCTGTGCCACCTGTGCGATGGAGCCCCCGGAGGCCGGATGGGGGGGGCTACGTGCACAGCTCCAGGGAGGTTGTTCATCATGTTCACTGCAGCCATGCCCCTGGGCAGGCCAGCGGCAGGAGGCTGCAGGGGCTCGGGGTGCAGGGGCCCGGCGATGCCATTTATGAGCAGCGGCTGAGGAGGGGGCAGGCCGGGCAGGCGCGGCTGGTTTGGGGGACAGCGCCCCGCAAGTGCTGCAGCTGCTCCTCGTCGCCGCGCTCGTCACCGGACAACTCCGGCGCCGCTTTCTGTTGGGAGTCCTCGCTGCACAGCTGAGGGAATCCCGCCTGCTCCTCATCAGCTCGATCCTCCAGCTGCTGTTGAGCGGCACTCAGGATGCCTGAACGAAGGCGCCGCGGCCTGGATTACGCCGTGCACCTTCCATGATTGCCGCAGAGGATTAGGCTCCCGCACACCAGGAAGTGAACGCGGACGCTTGGGTGCGGTCTGCTCTGTCGGTGGCCGGTTACTAAAGGTTTCCTGGCGCTACAGCCGGACGTCAAAAACGGGCAGCGTAAGAGCCTGGGGAAAAGAAACCCAAAAAACACCTAAATATTAACTTGGGACTGCTGCCCGAGCAGAGCAGCCATACAAAGAAGAAGTACTTGTCCGTCACAAAACGCAACGTGACATTGCAGGCGGTGGTGCTTGTGAGTCGGAAGCCCGTGGCGCAGTTAATTTTCTCGCAGGTGGCAGCAGTTGGAGGAGAGCAGAGGAAGCGGCAGCTGTTCGTATCAGCTGAGGAAACTTTGACAAGAGAGGAGCCCTCCACGACCACGTTTCTCCGAGGCAGAAAGGCCTCGGAGAAACCACTGCCATTTTCGTGATTGGGGGGCGTGTTTTCGTTCTCTCCTCTTCCCATTGGCTGGAAGGTAAAATTCCAGCCAATGGGAAGAGGAGAGGGCGTGACTTAAAAAAAGACACGGAAACGCCCCCGAATCGCGTGAAGGCGGGCCCTGAACTCAGTGACGCTCCTCTCCTCCAATGGCTGGCCAGCATTTACGAGGCCAGCCAATGGAGAAGAGGGGCGTGTTCAGGCCCCCTATACTACTAACAAAAGATTTCAGCTCCGCCTACCCACTGCTTACACAGTGGGACGGTAGCCGAAACCTAAACAGCCAGTACTAGTAATCTTGGCTCTGGAGCTGTGTGCTACTCGTTTTAAATCACTTCAGTGCCTTGTCAGGAGTAGTAAGTGCGATATATAAGTAATTACAACACAAGTTACAGGCAGCTACTGAAGCATGTTGATTAGAAATGCTGTACATAATAATAAGGGGTTTGGAGGAAAAACACTAAACAAACGTGCACACAGTGCTTGCAAAGAGAAACAACGAGGCAGCCTGTTTGTTTCCCGAAGAAAACAGAAGGTCACCCACTGGACAACGAGTAAAAACACAAACATATCTCTTCCAGATAAGCACGTCTACTCCTTGGCTACACTGCCAAACATACCGACCCCCATACAACTAACTATACCCTTTATAAAAAATCTTAACTAACATCAATACTTCAAACTCTGGTCTGCACGAACACCCACGGCCATATTGAGCAGCACATTCCAGGGGGTCCACAAGCTACAAGCACATACCAATGTCAACTAAGTTCTATAAAAAGACTTGGAAAATTAAACACCCGAGCACCTCACAGCAGTTTGCACGCACCCTAAAAGTTCGAAAAAAAATAAAGATTTCAAAATGTTCAATAAGTCACAAGGAACCCCAGAACCCATTACATTTTGCTCAATCACCTTTTTTTTTTTAGTTGAAGATGGATTCCTGTTGAACAAGCAAAAAAGAAGGACATTTTGCCAACAAGGTGCGAGACGCTCAAAACAAGTTAGTAAGCCCTGTGTACCTAAAATACCAGGTATTTCAAGCACATCAGCCAAGGGCAATTCTTTAACATTTCATTTGACTTCCTTTACTACCTCTTGTTCATTCCTTTCTTGTTGAACCAGAGGTACAGGACCAACACCACGTTCTGATTTGTATTCAAGGAAGCGCGTCACGCATTCGTAAACAGTGCTTGAAACTATCACGTGAATCTTGCACATAGGAAAAACATCGGACGTCAAACAGATTACGCAACACTCTTAGAATGAGGAACCAGACTACCGGTATCGTGATTTACTGTCTGCAAGTCAGCACTACAGGTGACCGCATCAGATGTCAGAACCCGTGGTAAAGACAAGTGCAAGTTCACACAGGTCTTAGAAAATTCAGGGCACTTAGTAAGGGCTGAAGACTGTGTTGCTTTCAAGTAAAACATTTACTATGTAAGCAAAAACTGCCTAAAACGCAGACTTACTCTGTCCAAAATAACATGGTAGACATTATTTGGGAGAACTCCCTACTCTCTCCCGCTTATCCCTGGTGTACCCTCTCTCCAACGCTGAATTCTTGTTTCATTTAACTATAGCTAAGAGCAATTTTAGGACTGCTGTTGCGCTCTACTAAAATCTGCACTTTTCACTAACTTAATAAAATAAATATATGCTTTTATAGTGGACGATGCTGGGTTTACCTCAACTGACATGTAAATCGATTCACAAGGGTCGTTCGAGGGGGACATAGATTCTAGCTTAAAGGGTCTTGCATTTTATCAAACTAATTAGAGTAACATAAACAAAACAAAAACACAACAAAAGTTTAGAATCAAAAAACCATATCAAGGATTATTATAAAAGTAGGTTACGTGATGAAGGGTTATTAAGTGGTCTTAAAAAGGTATGCATCGATGGGTGGCGTAGATATTAATTTCTGGTGTTTTATAGTACTTTCATGCTGTCAAGTCCCTGTTGTTAAGTCAAACAGATGTTCTTAAGCATTTGGTTGGTCCTACCTGTTTAAACACTTGTTGAATAAGGTTAGTTTGATAATTAAACATTGGCCTGATATAATTCACCAATTTACAGTTCCGGCTTGAAATCAACCTAATTGTACTGAAGAGGGGCGCAAGGGGTTTGTATTGGGACAGAGGGAGATGGACTACAAGCAGGTCAGACTGTGAAGTCATATCTCTGCTCACTTTCTTTTGATCACTATATTCTGCTTACAATATGTGCCAAGTTTTACCAAAACATAAAGGTGATCCTCAAGCTTTTTTCTCTCATCACCGGATTCCTCTTTGCAATTTATGTATTTGGGATCAAAAGAGTAATTTAAATAAAGTTTGGGAAAACTAGTGGTTGGTCAAACTCAAGAGTCCAGTCAAGGGATGGGAGCACACCAATCCTACAGACCTCGGGATTTACATCCTACAATTTTAATACTGAGATTAAAACTAATATGAAAAGTGTGCCTTCAAAAAGTATTCTGCATAGCGGTGGCAAAAGACATTTCTTGTTTGGTCAATGTTGAGCATGGTGGCCAATCACAGGTTCATGGTTATCAGCTAACTGAGAGACCAGACGCTGAAGATGACTAGGGCCATTACTCCAGTAACCCATGTGCAAATAAATGATTATTTGATTTAATCGTAGATGTGAAGAGTTTTTTTAGAGTGGTTTTTATTTAGATTATGTTCTGATATCTCCTAGGAGCATAAACTACTCCTCTTGTGGCACAGTTCTGTAGTATTTAACAGTTTTTTAATAGATCTCTTTGCACACCAATAAAAAGGGATCTGCAAATAATCAATTATGGATTTTGCAACCTTAGATCTGTGCTTCTCATCTTGAAATGGAACTGTGATTGCTTGATAGTTGAATATATTACCTTGAAGAACCTACTACTGTACCTGCATGTCTTTTCATAAACAGGATAAAATAAATAAAATCACATCAAATGCCTTGATTTTCTCCAGAGGAGCAACTATGGTATCAGGAATACATGTCAGTGTTTAAGGCTGCTGGAAACCAAAACCAGCTCTGGCAAAATGTTCAACTCAGCTCAACACTTGAGGAAGAAATTATTAGAATGAAGCTATGAGGGCATGATGGTGTCATGGTAGCCCATCCTGCTCAGACAGCACGCCCATAGACTGCAGCCTCCCAGGTAAATGTCAGAGTGGCATTAAGGAACGTCCGGCCCAGTTTGTATTTAATTTGATCTGGTTTTCTCTCTTCACACAGCAAGAATTACGTTGGGCCCCATTAAGACACAACAAATTACTGTTTAGGCATTCAATATGGTAACAGTTCCAGGCTATATGAAATCCATATCTTGCTTAGGAGATTGAAGAAGATTCTAGTATTGTCTACATAAGAATGGAACTACAACTACAACTTTAACAGGAACTGATGTAAAGACCTGGTAGATCTGGAAAGTATGATGAACGCCATGAGCCCAGTGCGACCCAAGAATAAACCAGTGGCCAAGCAAAAGAAAGATTCCCTAAGAAGACTCTGCAACCTGTGAAGGAATGGGAAAGGATTGTGTAGATTACACTACAGTAGCTCCTCAGGCATTGTATCATCAGTGTTCTTATCAACTAAACTCATTAGAAGGGTTGTGAGATAAGTAGGAGATTTCAGGACAAGGAAAATTAGGAATTAGGGCCCTCTAATGCTTCATTTATTTGGATGGGATGTTTAGTACTAGGTTACAGACTATGCTGAGGTTTTTTACTTGATGTGTTTGATAGCATGATATCTCTACAGAGTTGTGAAACAAGAACTGGGTCAACTTAGCCCTACCATGATCTCTGTTTTAGCACTACTAAGGCAGATGTAGTTCTGTTTCATTCAAACATCGAACCCCAATGTTGAAATACACTCATCTGAGCATAGGGAATTTTTTTGAGAGCACATTTCCCACAGAAGCTTACATGTTGAAGCACCATATATGTTTAACAAACAAAATTAAATAACCTTTTTTAGTGGCGGCGGCTAGATCTAGATCACGCAAGATATTATAAGGTTTTCCCAAATGAATTGCATTTTAACATCTTTTTAAAAATAATCTTTTTTGCTCAAATACCTCGCCATATGAACTTGATTGGTATGAAATTGTTTAATTGTGTTTTATCTGTATAAAAATGTTTTTAATTATCTTTGTATGATTTTTAACTAAATCGAATAAAGATTCTTTGACTGACTGACTGAAATAACCTTTAACATTTCACGTTGTGAAAGACAACAAATGGGTAAATCTTAGAAAGTTTAGCCAGAAACATTATGGGATCCCATATGCTTGTGACCATATGTCTCCAAGATGCTGTAAACAACGCTGCCTACTGAATGTTTATTTAACAAATCAATGCTTGCTGAGTATTGTAGATACAGTTAGCTTTCATTGTCCTATGGAACTAGAATCAGACTATGTCGAGTTGTTAAAGTAAAGATCATAACTTGAAACACGTCTCCTCACTGGCCTGTAACCTCATAGTGAAGATACCCATAAGCAAACAAAATGAGATAGCAAATAAATTCATTGTTACAAATTAGAGATGTTGTCATCAACCAATACTGTATTTTCAATAACAACAAAAACGTTATAGTAGGTATACCGTAAACAAGGGGCAGTCAGAAGCTCAAAAGCCGAGTTGTAAGTAATTGGGCCCAGTAGCCATTAATATAGTTACAGTGGGCACAGGAAGGTAAGTCGTCATGAGGACTGTGGAATAGACAGCGGATGGGGGTGCAGTAGTCAGGAGAGGGGACGGGTACCCGGAGGTCAGCAGGCAGGGTCTCAGAGAACAGCGAGCCGGAGATCAGCAGGGGAACGATGATATTTGGGGAGGGGGAGATCAACAGAGGCCTACAGGTCAGCAGCACTCACCCTTTTTGTCCATAAGCCACATGAAGATGAAGCAAGGCAGGAAGCCTATGGGCCCCCACAGCACTAACAGGGCAATGTCCAGGCTAGAGAAGCCGTACGCCTGCTTGGCCGAGCCTTGAATGGGGCCCCAGGTGTTCCATACCAGGCCCTGCATGAATGCCATCATCGAAAAGAGGCCAAGGACCAGCCAGCGCCGCCCGAACACTCGGCTGCCCCTGGCCGGAGAGGTGGGCAGCCCTAGCAGCGCCTCCCGCTCCTCCGGGGCGCTGCTGCTCCACTGCAGTCCCATGCCGCCGGCACCGGGGAGGGGAGCGCTGGGGAACGGTGAAGGGAAACCGCCGGCCTACGGCACTACCGGGTGTCCAGTTCCAGCTACAACCGGCGAAAACACCTGCTTGCTTCAGCGCTGGGTGCCGGGTACTGGGACTGTAAAAGCAAAACAAGCCCGGTCCCGGCGCATGCGCAGCTGGCTCCTCTTGTTTGAACTCTGCGTTACACAATACTCTGCGAGGAAACCCAGAGGAAGAAGGAGAATGAAGTAGAGCGGTCCCCAGTAGGACTAAAGGCAAGCCAAGGGGTCAATGGGAAGGAGAAGGGACACATGCTGCTACAGAGGAAGGAGAAGAGGCGCAGCACGAGTCGGAAACAGCTCAACGCATTCTAGATTCAGCACAGGGATGATGCACCAGAGGAGGGGGAGACACAGCATCGATGAAAAACAAAGCAAAAGGTTAAAGGGAGAAGGCGCAGCAGAGCAAAGTGGGAAATGTGACGTACACATGGAGAAGGGATTGGGCTAGCACAGGGGAATACATACCAGAAGTAAAAAAAAAATATATATATATGCTATGAGAGAGAGCTGGAAGGAGAAGCAAATTAAACAATCTGTTTATTCCGAGCGTTACCCCTTTAAACCACTTATTCATATAATAATTTTCAATCCATGGTAATATATATAAAACGTTCAGAAGATACAAAAGAATCTTAAGAACCATTAGAATTGTAGTCCAAAATCCCTTTCTCAAGATTAAACGTAGCCAGCAGCAACCTAGCTAGCCACTGCTGGAACGTTGGGGCAGCTTGATCCAGCCAGGCTGAGGCAATGCAGATGCGTAGTACCACCATAGCTAAAAAAGGAAATCGTAATAGGGATTTTGTACTTCCTTACTATTTATCCCCAAAAGTATTAGAGATGGAGTAAGAGAAATGTTAAGGTTCAGTGTTTGGTCAAAAAACATTTCAATTGCACTCATCAGGGCTTGCAACCAAGGACAAGACGAAAACATATGAGTTAAATCAGCATCCACGCTATTGCAGCAAGGACATCAAATTCCCTCCTGCCCCCCCCCCTTGTTGTGTCTAAGTACAAGGATGACAGACAAGTATATGTATATTCATAGGAGCTTTATTGAGTACCTCCTTCAGTGTCCCTGTCCCTACTCTAACTGCCCCTATCCTGTCCATGCTCCTCCTCTTCCCCTCAACCCCACTAGCTCCACCCACCCAACTACTAGACTGCTGACTACATAACATCTCCCCCTTTCTTAACAAAATAACAGAACAGTGTGCTAGATCATATTTCTTCAATTAGTCTTTTCGGTCGTTGTATATCTCGGCGGGGTCGCATAGACATGGCTCCAGTCGTATCATCTACCAGAGGGTCTGTTCCCTTGATAGAGCGCGCAGTTCACCCGGGTCACTGGGTTTCCCGATTCTCACACGCACTGGGCCCTGGCGTGCACTTACAAACAAATGACTGTCGTTTGGCGTGAACCGGGTGAGTTTTTACACGCTACTATGAGTAATTCGGGGGGTGACTTCACACCACTGCTGATCATGTACCTGACTTACCACAGGCACATTATTCCAGACGGATCAGGAGCTAGCAGGGAATAGGTGACAGGGGTCCTAGAAGAAATACACTTTATAAACCAAAATACATTGTCCACACTGTAATCTGTAAAATGACCACAGACACCTGATGAGTTTAAGAGTTTATAAAAAAGATTTCAGAGTGAATATGCCAAGATAAGACAAATACTAAATAACACATCAAGCATTAAGATCACAACCAAAAGGTAGCTATGAATTAGGGCAAGGATCATTTGAGTATACGTGAACACTAAGGGTAAGAATATTAAGAGCCAACTAGTCACTGCAAGTTTATACTAGGACATGGGACATGAACAGGACCTAACATGTATTTAAACTAGACTACCTAGGCTATTCTTAATAAGTTCACTGCAACCACACTAAAGGAAGGGGAAAATTGGGAACACACTAGTATGTATGACAGATCAATGATATCCTACAGGTGGGGAGAGAAGTGGAACAAATCTAAGAAACAATCGCATATAATTGGCATAAAGTGATAGAGCAATATCACAGGCAAGAGTGCTTTATTAAGAAAGGAGAGAAAAAGAGATAAGAAGACGCAAACCCACAGTTTAATATTTACCTAATTAAGAATGAAGACTAACCCTGGCCACGGGTCAGTTGGGAAAGACGGGGACAAGGACCCTCAAGGAATGGAATACCAGGATGCGAGCAGGTACAGCTCACGGGAAATCAGGACAGGATACCCCTCAGGTTTGGGTCAGGACTGGGCTCACCAAGGTACGACCAACTCCCACAGCTTCGGATGCAACGCCTGCGTTACCCCTTTCTGCAAGTAATCCGCCAGTAACCCCAATTGGGTTTTTCGAATTTCCCCAGCAAAGTGCTTCGCCAGCACTCAGGACAATTTCCACCCCTTAGGAGTTTGTGGAAAGTATGGACAGGGTGCTCCGCAGCACTCTTAGATTGATCACCTATAGAGTTCGTAGGGTCAGTGACAGGTCTGCTACTCGGACAAGTCGGACAATTTCTCTATGGAATACCAGGTCAATTATACTGTTTGGGAACCCTCAGACCACCCACTAATGTTGCAAGTGACAATTTCCCACATGGTGATTGGTCAGGAGAGGTGATTCGGTCATTGTTACCTCCTAGAATTCAGTGTTCACATCATAAATATTAAATTTTGCTTATCCGCCCCTTGGGTTCACGTTCCCATCCATAGGAATACAGTAGACAATACGAGAATACAGGGCATAGCAACATTGTCTTTGAGGTTCAAGGTAAAAGACTGCATCTTGTGATGGGTTTCTCAGGCGCATCGGGCTTCAGGAGCCAGCTGGCTTGTTTCAGCTTCTGCGCAGTAGAGTTTCTCCCCGGTCACATGACGGTGCCCAGCAGAGCCTCAAGTATGGCTCCGCTCCCGATTTTCCCAGCCCCAGAGACGCGATACATGAAAAGTAAGCGAGAACAAATTAGAATCACACATAAAATGATCACACTGTATACCGTGATAAAATTTAACACACCCCTTACTTTATAACATTTATAGCATTAAAGTTTAGTGCGAAAAGACAGATAGGCTGAAGCAGCAGTAGCAGGCAGAGTGCGTGGTGAGAAACAAGCGGCCATGTTTGCATCAGTGCGCATGAGCAACAGATTCCCTCCAGAATGCGAGTGCGTCACATCACATGGGTATGACCGACGCATGCGCAGACTGAATTTCAGCGAAGCAGCCATTTCTTCTAGTGCAAGCTTTGTTAGTATGAAAAAGACACACAGGCAAGCCTCTTGGGGACACCCGCGTGTTGGGGAAAATGCTAAATAAATGACGAACAGTTGGATTAATATGATTATACATTAGACGAGGTTCATGAATGAGAGCAAGTCGCTTTACGTGCGAATCCTTGCTCCATCAATCCCCTCTTTGATGATATTTACTATCATCACTACATAACGGAAACAGATGCCAACTTTCATTCTTCCACATCATTCATCTCAATTTCAACAAATTTGTTGTTGATTTTTCTTTCAGCTTCTCTATGAGAGTGGTGATTCTTCACCTTTTTGTAGATTTCGTTCCTTAATTCTTCTAATTCTAATTCATCAATGTTTCTCTTCACCCCTCTTTTGTTTACAGTGTATTTTCTTTTGCATTTTTGACATTTACAGCAGATGAAAATTATCAACACAATCACACCTATTCCAATCATTGGCATCAGTATTTTCCACAGGATGTTTCTACCTAGGTTAGAAAACCAACTACCTATAGAGGAGAGACCTCCAGTCAGTCTCGTCCAGGCACTGTCAACCTCTAATGGTTTGAGTTCCTTTTCCAAATTAGTTATGTTCTTCACATATTGTTTTAATTCGATACTTTTGTCAGGAATGTAGGTGCAACAATGTTGCACCTTCAGCATTCTACAGACTCCACCCTCTTTTGCCAATAAGGTGTCAAGAGCAAGGCGATTTTGCAAACCCATTGATCTGATCGCAACCATTTCAGTATTGACCAGCAGGAATCCAGCAGCAGTGTCAGTTGATAACCGATCCACTACAGTAGACCATTTGCAGATTCTGTGAGTGTTCAGAACTACCCCCATTCCAGGTATCAGTGCACTAAAGATATCACCTATAATTTCACCTACACTTTCACGTTTACTACGCACTAAGCCATTAGTTTCTTCATTGCTTCCAGCTGCATTATTCACATGGTATATTTTCGGGAAAACAATGCCAAAATAGCAGCTTCCATACCAGTGATCCGGCAATTTGAAATAAGCCTTGTTCCCACATATATAATAAATTCCGGGGAACACAGGTTCTGACCCATTTTTGAAACCCCAACCTCCAATTACCTTGTAATTATGTTCACACTCGCTGGAACCGATGAATACATTGTTATAATACTCTGTCTTTTCCCTATGGATACAAAGTTTTCCCTTTCGTTCAAAATCCAGCAACAAAGCAGGATTAGCTTCGCCTTGTGAGGTGTTATCCATGTGCTCAGCCCACCTAGGGACTCTATCCTTTTCGTCACTTGCTTTCTTCTGAAACTTTTCTCTTCTTCTATCTGCCATCTTTATGAACATCTTTTCCTGCTCTTGCAGAGAACAGGTCAGATTAGCTTGTCTTGCTTCATCTAAATCTATGTTACCTATAGTCAGGAAGTATTCTCCCATATGACGAGTTACTTCACTTTTAATATGTACAAGGTTCAGGTGTCCTCTAATAGGAAGCTCAGAAAAGACTACGTCAGCATTTGAATAGTAGTACTGTAACGTGCTTCTATAAAACAAGCTAGCTAATATACTACAGGAAATTCCATAGGTTAGGGGTAAGTGGTGGTATGTCACGCCTTCAGCTACAGAAGTGGGTAGCTTCATGCAGACATAGCAGTCTTCTATTTCCATAGCCTCTACATAATGCACTAACAGGTTAGCAAAAACATTTAAATGCGTCCGGTTTCTCATTTTGTGAAAATGTAGTTCACCCTCATCTGATGCTTCTAAATTAGGTCGTGTGTGTCTCAGACTCACTGGTTTGTCACGTCGTTCTAAGCTACGTGGTGTTTCTGCAGTTTGTACAGCTCCTACGTCTACTGCTTCTGGTTCAGTCGGGGACAAGTTAGGGTCTTTACTTATCATAAAAGGTATGAAAACTGTAAGTCCTATCCATATCACTATTAACATGGCTACACTACATAAGCATATTTTACAGCAAGTTTTACAACACCCAAATCTGGATCTCCCAGCTACGTTTGAATCAGACATTTTTAGCTTACAGGTGGTTTTTGCAACCCCTTTTCTTTTCTTTATACCGAAGGCTCACTTCGGGGTTTTCTCTAGGGGGGTCTTCGTCAGAACTCCGATCAGTGGTGGACTCTTCGTCACTTTTGCCACTGTGGTGTGGTTCATCAGTTTCTTCCAACACCAAGTATGTCCATTCAGGGCTCCGATACAGCCGGTTCTGCTTCTTTACTCTGTCGCTCTTTCTCAGAGACTTCCCTCGGGCTGCTTTTCTTTCACTTTCAGCCCTTTTTCGGTCTTTCAGCTTTTCTTCGACTGTCTTTATTCGGAGCCTCAGCCTTTTGACGTACCGGGGTGCACCTTTGCCTCTGGGACTCCCAGTGGTCGAGGAAACCTGGCCTTCCTTGTGCACTCTTTTTATTTCACTTCGTTGTGGCACCTCTGTATTGTCTGATTTTATTTCCCTTCCTGTCTGACTAGTTCCAGGTCTTTCATCTATTTCTTCTGCCTGGTCCCTAAGCTGGTCCTGTTCAGGTTCGAACTGTATGTGCTTTCTATTTTCGGGCGACTTTATTTCCGTTGCCTGAACACGTTCGTCTATTTCTATCTGTTCCTGTTCATGCACTTCGATCTCTTGGTTTTCTTCCGCATGAACATCAGCTTTAATCACTATCTGTCCCTTTCCAGACTCCAGAGTTTCAGGAGGAGTCTCGATGTCTTGATCTGTCCCTACTTGGCCTACTTCCTGATCAGGTGTGATGTGATTTTCGTTGATCTGACCGTCTTCTTCTAGATCTGTCTCACCTGGACTATCCCACTCACTGTCTAGATAGGAACATTTTCTGGTTCGTATTGGATCATGAACCAGGTCGACGGCGGGGAACCAATCAACGTCTCGACTTGTGCTCGGCAGTTCGATGTCAGCTAGCTCCGGACTCTCTTCCTCGGGAGCCTCTTCAGCTGCGCTGCCTTCAGCTCCAGTCGCGTTTTCTCCAGTTACCCGCTTCGTGTGACTGGCATGGATCCACTTCGGTACACCAGAACACTTTACAGCAGTTGTAGTGACGAGGATCACTTGTCTCGGCTTTCCCCACTTCGGTCCCAGGCAACTCTTCCGGGTGTGTTTCTTTAACGCCACCCAATCTCCTGGTCGCAGTTTATGTGCTGGAGTCTTTGGCCACTCATCAGTCGTCTCTCCAATCTGCTGAGAGAGAGAACGCACTTGGTCACCCAGCTGCTTGCAGTATTCTAGCACCATATCATCAGAAATGCTTAGCAGTTTGTGTCCGGGTACCCACGCCTGTCGCATCACTCTCCCCATTAACACCTCATGGGGGCTCAGGCCAGTTTTCCGGTTCGGGATACTTCTCAAACTCATCAGCACAAGGGGTAAAGCGTCTATCCAGTTCATTTTTGTGGAATCACACATCTTTGCCAGCCTGGACTTCAGGGTGCCATTTATTTGCTCCACTACCCCAGAAGCCTCTGGACGGTAGGCACAATGCAGTCTTTGCTTCATCTTAAATGCTGCACAGAGTTCCTCTAGGACATCGTTGGCAAAATGCCCACCTTGGTCCGTTTCAATCGTCTCAGGGATTCCATACCTAGGTATCAACTCCCTGAGCAATAACTTGGCTGTAGTTAGGGCATCATTTTTCTTTGCTGGGTAGGCCTCCACCCACCGGGAGAACAGGCAAACTATGACCAGGATATATCTATATCCCTTGCATTTGGGCATTGTTATAAAGTCTGCCTGCATTCTGACAAAGGGACCTACTGCCTTTCCAATGGTACTCTGTTCTACTACAGTCCTCTTTCCTGCATTGAATTGCTGACACACTAGGCACCTCTGGCAAAGCCTTTCCGCCTCGTTCCTGAACTTTGAGTTATAGAACACTTTGTCAAACACACGACACATCGCATCCCTTCCCATATGTGTTGGTTCGTGTATCATCCTGATCATGGGGTCTATCAGGCTGTCAGGTAGCACAGGCACCCCAGTCGAGTTTATCACCACACCATCATCCCTCAATTTGCATCCATCCACCGACCACCTGCCTTTCTCTTGCCTGTCTGTTGCCTGTTGCAAGTCTTTTAGTTCATCCCATGTTGACACATTCTCAAACAACATAAGTTGGCAGCTGGTTCCACCCCACAACCCAATTTTGAGGGACATTTGGTATCGGGCACAAAATTGGGCAATTTGGTCAGCGTATCTATTTCCGGCTGTCACATCGTCATTTCCTGATCTGTGAGCCGCACACTTGACCACAGCCAATTCTTTGGGCAATTGAATAGCTTCCAGTAAGTCATGTACCACCTTTCCATTCCTGATAGGGGTACCTGAGGAAGTCATGAATTCTCTTTGCAACCACAATTGGCCGAAGTCATGAACAACCCCGTAACAGTACTGGCTGTCGGTGTAAACAGTTATTCTTTTGTTCTTACCCCTCTTACATGCTCTGGTTAACGCGATGAGCTCTGCCACTTGTGCAGATTTCACCTCGCACAGGTAAGATGCTTCCAGAGTGTGCGTCAATGTGACCACAGCATAGGCAGCACACAGTCCTCCACTTTCATGTCTTAAACACGAGCCATCACTATAGCGCGGAGATACCCCTTCGGGGGTCTAGTCTAGCGCTCTATAAGCAAATAAAATAAATAAAGATGGTAAGATCTCCATCAAGTAAAGCTATTTCGCGGATTTCAGGACGGGGCTTAGTACTGAATTCTGTTAAATCGATGCAATTATGTTCCCCTTCCTCTTCAATTTCTACATCCAGAGGAACAGGTAACAGCGTCGCAGGGTTTAGGACGTTGCACCGGGAAATTGTTACATTTTCAGCACCAATCAAAATCCTCTCATACTTAGTCAGCCGACTAGGTGTGAGGTACTGGGTCTTAGTTTTTGTCAGTAGAATTACAACAGAATGTGGAACATATACGGTGACATGATGTCCCATGACAATATTTTCACTCTGTTCTAGACTGACACAAGTAGCAGCTACTGCTTTCAGACATCCGGGTAATCCAGCAGCCACCGGATCTAGGGTGGCCGAAAAATAGGCCACAGGACGCCGGACCAGTCCATGTTCCTGGGTCAGGACGGAAAGAGCACAATTTTCTCTGGTGTCACAGAACAGTTCAAAAGACTTAGAATAGTCAGGCATACCTAATGCAGGAGCGGTACATAGACAGTTTCGCAACGTTACCCAAGCGTTCATGCTCTCATTGTCCCAACTGACGGGGTCTTCTACTCCTTTCTTGGTCATTTTTATCAATGGTTTCGCTAGGGCTGCAAATCCTACAATCCACTGTCTGCAGTAACCCACGATTCCCAGAAACATTCTCACTTCCTTCTGAGTTCGGGGTAGTTCCATTGCTTTAATTATTTTGATTCTCTCTGTGGTGACTTTCCTGATTCCTTTTTCTATCTGGTGCCCCAGATACTTCACTGAGTTCTTACAAAACTGCAATTTATCAGGCGACACTTTATGTCCTCCCTTTCCTAGGTGATTCAGTAAGGCAATTGTGTCGGTGACACAGTCATTTTGGGTCTTAGACGCCACCAGCAGGTCATCTATGTACTGCACCAAAACAGACTCTCTTGGCAGTACTAGAGATTCAAGGCATTTTTTCAATATCTGGTTGAAAATCGATGGACTTTCAGTGTACCCTTGAGGAACACCATTCCAGACATAGATATGGCTGTCAAATTCAAAACTAAAAAGGAACTTGCTTTCGGGATGTAATGGGATGGAAAAGAATGCATGGCACAAGTCAATGACCGTGAACCATTCCGCATTCCAGGGAATCTGATATAGTATCACTGCAGGGTTGGGCACAATAGGACAGCAAGGTACAACAATTTGGTTTACCTTGCGCAAATCCTGCACTACCCGGTACTTTCCACTAGGCTTTTTAATCCCAATGATAGGTGAATTGCAGGGACTGCTCATTACTTCCTCTATTATTTCTGCTTCGAGCAACCTGGTTATTTCGATTGCGACTCCTGCTTTTACTTCTGCGCTCATTTTGTACTGTCTGGTTTTGGGGTATACAGCATTTGTCTTTATGGCTATTTTAATTGGGTCTACATTTGCCATTAAACCTACATCTTTTCCTGTGAAATCCCATACCTCTGGTACTACTCTTAACTGGAGCTCTTCAGGTAAGTTCTCTACGGACAAAGGTTTAATATCAGAGTCAGGTCTCACTAGCATCAGTTTGTACAAACCATCTTCATCGGGGGTCTGAATTTCGACACCCTTTGGTGTGCAATAGATGGTGCAGTTCATCTTGCACAACAAATCGCGTCCTAATAGGTTCACAGGACTGGAATCACAGACCACAAATCTGTGCATTTCTTTAAAATTTCCTATGGAGATTTCCATAGGCTCAGTTACTGGAGTACTAATAATTTGATTGGAGACACCCACTACTTGGATTGCTTCTCCCGAGAGGGGTAGGTTAGGAACATCCACTGTTCGTACAGTGGACCGGGTAGCACCAGTGTCCAACAGAAAGGTGACGTATTTTCCCTCTACCTTTCCTTCAATGTATGGTCCAGTCTGGTCTACCGGTAAGGAGGCGCCAAGCACGCACTCCTCATCCTCCCCCCTCAGGCCCCGTCAATCTTGTTCTTCACAGAGGAACGAATCGTTTAACAAGTACTGTGGAATTACTGCATTTCTTTCATTCTCGACTTCCCATACCTCCGCCCTCTCATTCTGCTGGCCCTGATTCTTAAAATTCTGTCTAGGAGCGCGAGGTACTGGAGGTAGCTTTACCTGTTGCTGGTTCTTCCTTGTCCCCTCTTTCTGCACCTGTGGATTTAAACCATTTATAGGGGCATTACCGGCCTGTAGGTGTGGACACTCGTCTCTCCAATGCCCTATCTGGCCACACCCGTGGCAGGGGAACTTTTTCATAGCCTCTTCCCGACTCATTTTAGCTCGGGGCTTCCCTCCTCCCCCAGCATTGGTATTCTGTGTATTATTATTAGAATTTAATTTACTTAACTGTTTTTCTTGCTGTTCAGCCAATTTCACTTGAGCCCACATTACTTTCTCCTTGAGGGCTTTCTTTTTATTCTCAATTTCATCTTCGCAGTATTTTGCGTACTTAAGGACATCATCTATGGGTTTTTCTTGCCAACTTATTTTATTGTCCCGAATCCATTGGGATATTTCAGGCCTTAAACCTAGCACAAATCTGTAACTGAAATGGGTCATGTCTTTCATGTCCACATTATCGATTCCACTGTAAGTTTTGAATACTTGCAGTACCCTTTCATAAAAGGAATGGACAGTTTCATCACGCTCTTGGGTAGTTCTATCTATCCGGGTCCAATCTGTTTCCTTTGCGGGCACCTTTTTCTTGAGGTACTGTATGACTTGATCATACTTTCTCATTACTTCAGGTGAAGGAGCTCCTGTTTTCTCATCTCTAGCATATTCCTCACTGGGCCAATCAATTTCAATTTTGCATTCAGTCCACAGATCTACAGGTACTACAATGTCGAAAAACCCATCCAGGTCTTTTAAGAGACATTTCTGGACTTTTATGAAACGCTCGACCTGTCGGTACCAATCGACTGGTTTCTCTCGCAATTTTGGGAAATCATTTGTAAATGACACAATATCCTGCCGGGACCACGGGACATGAACATATTTTCCCCCTGGGACCTCTCTCATGGGACACAATTTTTCTGCTGGGGTTACTTCTTTTAGCACGTATTCTGAAGCCTGAGACTTTGCCCTGCTGTCTTCCTTTTTCTTTGCCCACCGGGTTCTCCACTTTCCTACATCCCCCCATTTCTGCAAGAGTTTCAGTAATTCTTTTATCTGGATTTGTTTTCCTACCACATTCAAGCTTTCTAAGTCCTTGTCTGAAAAATCTACTCTGTAGGGTTTCTGAAGGATTTTGGAGCGACTGACATCTATTCCCATTTCTGTGGCAGTGTCCATTATTCTCTCATGGAGCAATCTAGCGTTCCGGGTAAGGTTTTTGCTGATGAACAATAACTCTTCTTCGCTGAAGGAGTTTAAGCGCTCTAATCCTACATTTCCAGCCATCATCTCTTCTATTTCTATCCTTAATTTATATATCTCTAATGCTTTGGGTTGGGGAGTGGTCTCTTTTTCCAATTCTTTGGTCCATCTATCTAATTCTTCCGGGGATACTACTGTGGCACTCCTAACCCCTGATGTGCTTTCTATCAGAACTTCCTTTGCCTTATTCTGTCGTCGGGTTCCTGACATGCTAGCCCTAGATTCTCTAATGGGCATATCCATCAGGACCACTGATTCGCATTCACTTTCTTGATCATCATCTATGAACACTTCTTTTCTTGAGAGTGGAATGCTAGGAGTCGGCATGATTGGGGAAATAACAGGAGGACGAGGACTAGCCAGGCCATCCCTATACAGAGGAATAGCAGGACCAATAGTTACTGGAATAGTCAGGGAATCTGGATGGGGATGTATCTGGGCTATGGTTCGAACCAAATCATCTCGCTGTCTAGCCAGGGCTTCCTTCTCCTGTTCTCGTAAAGCCTTTTCTGCAGAATTGTCATGCAATACTTGGGGTACCAAAGGAGGATAAATACTTGGGGCAGTCGGGGTAACTAATCGGGGTGGACCTTCTCCAAACGGCTGATAATTTGGGACCGTAGATCTAGGTCTGCAAAACCCGTCCCTTTCACTGGTTTTACTATCCGTACCCGTTCCTTCTGTCTCGCTATCTCTCCTACATCTGGGATATTTAGCAAACGGGTTTGGTGAACTTAAAGGCTCTGACTCTGCTACATAGGGAGGTGGGTTTTTCATTAACAAATCTTCCAGGTGCTCATCCTCTGAGTCCCCTACGGGCATTAAGTGATGGGTCTTTTCTGTGCTTTTTCCTTTTCCTTGTTCTAATACCCCCATCATTGGAAACAATCCCTCTGTCATCATGCTTTGTCTCCACTGTTTCATTTTCTGCTCTTTGGTTTCTCTATGGACCCTCGGATACCATTTGCTTACTCCCTTGTCCATTCTGGGTCTATCTCTTTCCAGAGCCTCAATTTCCCATTCCTCTAGGGCTTCGTACTGTGTTAATCTGGGTCTGGGAGGTAATTCATTCATGCGAGTCCTCAAGTTAAACAAAATTCTCCCATTAAACGTACCATCAATAGGAAATGCTAGGACTCCGTCATCTGCAGTATACTTTGCCCAATTTTCTAACCATACACAGGTATGATACCCTTTTTCAAACATCATGAATGAAGCAGGGGTATTCGGTGGAGGAATGATCACACCCTCCCTCGTCCTAATGGGTTTGTCTGTTTTGAAAAAATTCTTTATTTTATCGGCAAGTGACATTTTTCTTTTTATTCCGTACATCATATGCGGTCTACCTCGTATAATCTGTTCCTTATAAAAGCCTGAGTTTTGAGGATTAGGTAAAAACTCAGGGTACCACATACACCTTTCTAGACTCGCTTCTAACTCGGCCTGATTAATTTTGTTTACCTTTGTGCTTCCAATACTAGCACGGCTTCTATCTCGTAGTAACCAATCAACACTGTGAATACAAAAATCTCTGTCCAATGGGTGCGCGGCCTTTTCGCAAGATGAGGTCTCACGCTTCGGCACTCACCCCTCCTTTACAAATTCGGCTTCACTACACACCCGCTGTCTTGACCAATACCAGCGCGGCACGGAGTGACGTCAGAGCAGTCTTCCGACCGACTCCCTCCTTCACAAGGTAACGGAAACTTTTTACTTTCCCTAAAGTGCGAGTGCAAATTTTAGTTAACAACATGCAACAATTGCCACTGTGTCTGAGTGTTCTAAATAGATAGAAGAACTTTCTCTCTCTACAAGTAAACCACTTCTGTCTACTCTTCATTCACTCCGGACAGACTTCTTTGCCTATCCTCTCACTCTAGTAATATAGAACCTGTTATTCTTCTGACTCATCCACTTCTTTCCGGGATATATACTAAGTCAGAATTTCACCAGCGGACTATTTTACTTACCATTCAAGCCTCGGAGACCCTATTACTCCTCCCGTATGTGACCCTTACTAGGTGATATCACAATGAAAGTTTTATAAAGGACTCGTAGCTATCATTTATTCAGGTGCAAAAAGATCCTAATTAGTGCTTCCAGTTATTCCTAACCCTGCACTAATGACTCTAACAAGTGACCTTAGCAGCTAACCGGATTCTACTCACCGTTAGCTAAATACTTCCCCGGGGATTCGGACTACACTGAACACGTACAAACAGTTCTTTTGTTAATATTACATATAATACTTATAGCAGTAATGCAAAATCATATACACAGTCATATAAATCCTTAAAACATCGCAAAATATTTGAAAAATGCAATAGAAAATCAGCAGCATAGAAATTTCAGCAGCACATTTTAATTTCACAGTTTGTTTATCAACTATCCTGTCTACCTAATTTAACTAGTCTTAACCATTACCTCTGCTACCAGAAAATTACTGATAGAGCGCGCAGTTCACCCGGGTCACTGGGTTTCCCGATTCTCACACGCACTGGGCCCTGGCGTGCACTTACAAACAAATGACTGTCGTTTAGCGTGAACCGGGTGAGTTTTTACACGCTACTATGAGTAATTCGGGGGGTGACTTCACACCACTGCTGATCATGTACCTGACTTACCACAGGCACATTATTCCAGACGGATCAGGAGCTAGCAGGGAATAGGTGACAGGGGTCCTAGAAGAAATACACTTTATAAACCAAAATACATTGTCCACACTGTAATCTGTAAAATGACCACAGACACCTGATGAGTTTAAGAGTTTATAAAAAAGATTTCAGAGTGAATATGCCAAGATAAGACAAATACTAAATAACACATCAAGCATTAAGATCACAACCAAAAGGTAGCTATGAATTAGGGCAAGGATCATTTGAGTATACGTGAACACTAAGGGTAAGAATATTAAGAGCCAACTAGTCACTGCAAGTTTATACTAGGACATGGGACATGAACAGGACCTAACATGTATTTAAACTAGACTACCTAGGCTATTCTTAATAAGTTCACTGCAACCACACTAAAGGAAGGGGAAAATTGGGAACACACTAGTATGTATGACAGATCAATGATATCCTACAGGTGGGGAGAGAAGTGGAACAAATCTAAGAAACAATCGCATATAATTGGCATAAAGTGATAGAGCAATATAACAGGCAAGAGTGCTTTATTAAGAAAGGAGAGAAAAAGAGATAAGAAGACGCAGACCCACAGTTTAATATTTACCTAATTAAGAATGAAGACTAACCCTGGCCACGGGTCAGTTGGGAAAGACGGGGACAAGGACCCTCAAGGAATGGAATACCAGGATGCGAGCAGGTACAGCTCACGGGAAATCAGGACAGGATACCCCTCAGGTTTGGGTCAGGACTGGGCTCACCAAGGTACGACCAACTCCCACAGCTTCGGATGCAATGCCTGCGTTACCCCTTTCTGCAAGTAATCCGCCAGTAACCCCGATTGGGTTTTTCGAATTTCCCCAGCAAAGTGCTTCGCCAGCACTCAGGACAATTTCCACCCCTTAGGAGTTTGTGGAAAGTATGGACAGGGTGCTCCGCAGCACTCTTAGATTGATCACCTATAGAGTTCGTAGGGTCAGTGACAGGTCTGCTACTCGGACAAGTCGGACAATTTCTCTATGGAATACCAGGTCAATTATACTGTTTGGGAACCCTCAGACCACCCACTAATGTTGCAAGTGACAATTTCCCACATGGTGATTGGTCAGGAGAGGTGATTCGGTCATTGCTACCTCCTAGAATTCAGTGTTCACATCATAAATATTAAATTTTGCTTATCCGCCCCTTGGGTTCACGTTCCCATCCATAGGAATACAGTAGACAATACGAGAATACAGGGCATAGCAACATTGTCTTTGGGGTTCAAGGTAAAAGACTGCATCTTGTGATGGGTTTCTCAGGCGCATCGGGCTTCAGGAGCCAGCTGGCTTGTTTCAGCTTCTGCGCAGTAGAGTTTCTCCCCGGTCACATGACGGTGCCCAGCAGAGCCTCAAGTATGGCTCCGCTCCCGATTTTCCCAGCCCCAGAGACGCGATACATGAAAAGTAAGCGAGAACAAATTAGAATCACACATAAAATGATCACACTGTATACCGTGATAAAATTTAACACACCCCTTACTTTATAACATCTATAGCATTAAAGTTTAGTGCGAAAAGACAGATAGGCTAAAGCAGCAGTAGCAGGCAGAGTGCGTGGTGAGAAACAAGCGGCCATGTTTGCATCAGTGCGCCTGAGCAACAGATTCCCTCCAGAATGCGAGTGCGTCACATCACATGGGTATGACCGACGCATGCGCAGACTGAATTTCAGCGAAGCAGCCATTTCTTCTAGTGCAAGCTTTGTTAGTATGAAAAAGACACACAGGCAAGCCTCTTGGGGACACCCGCGTGTTGGGGAAAATGCTAAATAAATGACGAACAGTTGGATTAATATGATTATACATTAGACGAGGTTCATGAATGAGAGCAAGTCGCTTTACGTGCGAATCCTTGCTCCATCACCCTGACTCTCGCTCTCTTGGTCAACTCGGTCAGACTCTTTGGGAGCAAGTGCTCCAGTCACGTTCGTTGAAGTTCTTTGCATGTCCGGAGGGCATTTCTTGAAATACGATACATTCCTGGTAATTCATCGTTGATCAGATTCCGCAGGTAGCATAGTGCCTTTCTGTTGGGTGACCAGCAAAGGTTCATCTCGAAAGCGACAGTCAGTCTTTCTTTGTTGGTCTTGTTTGACGATGACGTAATCTCCTTCATGCAAAGATGGTGATCGCGCCCTCCTCTTGGTATCTGCATATGATTTCATTTTGTCCTTGTTGCAACTATCAGTTGCTGTCACCTCTTGGTGGCTGCGGAGTGGCGACACTGCCCGCAAGGCCCCTTCCAAGGTCGGGATGCGATTTCTTATGGGGCGCCCCAGCATCAGTGTTGCAGGACACTTTCCGGTGGTCGAGTGAGGAGTTGTCCTATATGCTCTAAGGACCTCATTGAGGGCTGCTTGCAGGTCCTTCTTTTCAGCAGTGGCTTGTTGAAACGTCTTTTTAAGTGTGGCCATGAACCTTTCAATGGTCCCATTTGCTTGTGGCCAGAGAGGTGTAATTCTCCTGTGTTTAAAGTCCAGGTGCTTTGCAAATGCACTGAACTCGTGCCCATTGAACGGAGGTCCATTGTCCGTTTTCACCTCTCTGGGTACACCCCATGCTGCAAACACTTCATCTAGCACTTTGAGAGTGCTAGAGGCACTTGTGGATGACACGAATTGCGCGATGGGAAATCGTGAGTACTCATCAATGATGGCTACCACATATTTTCCAGATTGTAGTGGTCCGTAGAAATCCATGGCAAGTTCTTGCCACACTCCGCTGGGTAGGGTGGTCATTTGTAATGGGGCCGGTGGATCCCCTTTGTTGGTCAGCTGGCATAGATGGCAATCCTTCAGAGTAGACTCCACCATTTGGTCGAGGAGGGGAAACCACACTCGTTCCCGGAGGGCTCGTTTTGTTGACACTACTCCTCTGTGCCCTTCATGGGCAAGGTTGATGACGCCTTGCCGTAGTTGACCAGGAATAACAATCCCCTGACCTCGCAGTATCACTCCATCCATGGTGACAGACAGTTTGTCACAGACGTGTCGGAATGCTTGCATTTCCTGCTTGACAGCCGGATCATTGTTGTCTCCTTTAGAATCATGTCTCCACCGGTTGGTCTGAATCCGACGGAGTTCCTTCTGCAAGACAATGTCTTGCGCAGTGGTCTCTCGGATGACTTCCATGGGAATGGCAGGTGGCAATGCTCGATCAGCCACAAAGTGGATGTACTCCTCAGCAATGGAGGGCTTGGAGTCTGACGATGCGTGAGGGTGTCGTGACATGTAGTCTGCCGGGTTCTCCGCCTTCCCGGGTTTGTGGACAATAGTGAAAGTGTATTCCTGGAGTCTCAGGCCCCATCTCCCAATCCTCTGAGGCATTTTGGATCTAGGGTTGCGTAGATGGTGACCAGTGCCTGATGATCGGTGATCAGAGTAAAGTGCTTGCCGTAAATAAAAACATGAAAATGTTCACATGCCCAAACCACCAGCAAGACTCTCCTTTTCAGGTTGTGAATATGCCCTTCCGGGATCGGACAGACTGCGACTGGCGTAGGCAACGATGCGTCTCTGGTCAGAGTCATTGTCATATTGTGCCAGAATCGCCCCTAAACCTACAGGGCTGGCATCCACAGTAATTTCAGTTTTCTGTCGAGGATTAAAGTATGAGAGGTTGTCGGCGGACTCCACCGCCAGTTTGATCTCTCTAAATGCTAGTTCACACAGGGGCGTCCAGTCAAACGGTTGGCCTTGTTTTGTGAGAGCACGAAGGGGAAGGCTGATGGTCGCATAGTCTCTGATGTAACGGGCACAATAGCTGACCATCCCCAGGAACGATCTCAATTCACTGACATCTTGTGGGCTCTTGGTGTTGTTCAGAGTAGCTATCTTGTCCGGATCGGGTTTCATCCCGGCACTCGAGAAAATGTGACCAAAGAATTTCAAAGTGGATTGGTGGAACTCACACTTATCTTTGTTCAACGTCAGGTTGGCATCCAGCAGGGCGTGACAGACGCGATCTAGGGCCATGTCGTGTTCACGAACGTCTGAGCCATACACAAGAATATCGTCGCTGTAGTTAAGAGTGTTGGGTATGTGCTGAATGATTTGACGGATTGCCTCTTTGTTGGACAGGCCTCGTGGAAGGCCCGATCCCTCCCCGCATGGCGGGTCACGGACCCCTGCACCTCCTGTTTCCGGGACAAGAACCACCCCTGCAACCCGCCGGGTCAACCCACGGCCCGTCCCCGACGGAACCCTGGCTCCTGAACCCCACAGTATCGGCTGGCCCGGATCCCTTCCAGAACCCCTGTCCCTGGCCCAGCCGCCATTTTTGGACACTACACGACCAGGCCTCGTGGCCTCGGGCCGACCTCGGCCTCGGACCCAGCCAGGCCCCGACATCGAGGCACCACCATCCACCCAGGGGGTAAAGAGACCACTTGGCAGGTCAATGGAAGGAGGAGTGTCGATGGCTCCCCTCCGCCAGGTTTCGATCGCCCCCAGCCTCCCTGGGCGCTGGCTCCACCCCCCTGCTGGGTGTCTGGACTCCCTCATCCCGGACCTCCCGACCTCCAAGTGCGAGGGTCCGGACATCAAAGGGCGCCAGACCTATAACTGGTATTTACAACAAGGGGTGGTGAGGGACAGAGTCTCTGAATTAAGCAGAAAGCTCTCACCCAGTCAAGAGATCAGGGCTAGATCCAACACCGTTTTTTAGCTCACTGCACCATCCCAGTTTCAGAACCTGGCTGTATGCAAATTAGTCTGTTCCTGTCCCAGTGCATGATGGGAACAGGGCAAACCAAACTACAAAAGCCAATTCTTATGGTGAAGAATTGGCTTGGCAGTTTAGTCTGCCCTGTTCCCATGATGCACTGGGCCAGGGACAGACTGATTTGCATATAGCCAGGTTCTGAGCTGGGATGGGGCAGTGAGATAAATAACGGTGATGGATCAAGCCCTGATCTTTGGACTGGGTAAGAGTGGTCTGTTTAACTCAGACACTCTGTTCATCACCACCCCCCTTTTTGTAAATCGTTTTTGGCCACTATAGGTGTGGCAGGGTATACTCAGACATGAGTCCCTTTCTCACTGCTCCATCAGGATTCAAGCAAGCCGGGCCGAAGAAGGCTGAAATGCCAGAAACCGGTCCCCGGTAGCTTGTCTCCTTTCTGGTGAAGAATTGGCTTGGCAGTTTAGTCTGCCCTGTTCCCATGATGCACTGGGCCAGGGACAGACTGATTTGCATATAGCCAGGTTCTGAGCTGGGATGGGGCAGTGAGATAAATAACGGTGATGGATCAAGCCCTGATCTTTGGACTGGGTAAGAGTGGTCTGTTTAACTCAGACACTCTGTTCATCACCACCCCCCTTTTTGTAAATCGTTTTTGGCCACTATAGGTGTGGCAGGGTATACTCAGACATGAGTCCCTTTCTCACTGCTCCATCAGGATTCAAGCAAGCCGGGCCGAAGAAGGCTGAAATGCCAGAAACCGGTCCCCGGTAGCTTGTCTCCTTTCTGGTGAAGAATTGGCTTGGTAGTTTAGTCTGCCCAGTTCCCATGATGCACTGGGCCAGGGACAGACTGATTTGCATATAGCCAGGTTCTGAGCTGGGATGGGGCAGTGAGATAAATAACGGTGATGGATCAAGCCCTGATCTTTGGACTGGGTAAGAGTGGTCTGTTTAACTCAGACACTCTGTTCATCACCACCCCCCTTTTTGTAAATCGTTTTTGGCCACTATAGGTGTGGCAGGGTATACTCAGACATGAGTCCCTTTCTCACTGCTCCATCAGGATTCAAGCAAGCCGGGCCGAAGAAGGCTGAAATGCCAGAAACCGGTCCCCGGTAGCTTGTCTCCTTTCTGGTGAAGAATTGGCTTGGTAGTTTAGTCTGCCCTGTTCCCATGATGCACTGGGCCAGGGACAGACTGATTTGCATATAGCCAGGTTCTGAGCTGGGATGGGGCAGTGAGATAAATAACGGTGATGGATCAAGCCCTGATCTTTGGACTGGGTAAGAGTGGTCTGTTTAACTCAGACACTCTGTTCATCACCACCCCCCTTTTTGTAAATCGTTTTTGGCCACTATAGGTGTGGCAGGGTATACTCAGACATGAGTCCCTTTCTCACTGCTCCATCAGGATTCAAGCAAGCCGGGCCGAAGAAGGCTGAAATGCCAGAAACCGGTCCCCGGTAGCTTGTCTCCTTTCTGGTGAAGAATTGGCTTGGTAGTTTAGTCTGCCCTGTTCCCATGATGCACTGGGCCAGGGACAGACTGATTTGCATATAGCCAGGTTCTGAGCTGGGATGGGGCAGTGAGATAAATAACGGTGATGGATCAAGCCCTGATCTTTGGACTGGGTAAGAGTGGTCTGTTTAACTCAGACACTCTGTTCATCACCACCCCCCTTTTTGTAAATCGTTTTTGGCCACTATAGGTGTGGCAGGGTATACTCAGACATGAGTCCCTTTCTCACTGCTCCATCAGGATTCAAGCAAGCCGGGCCGAAGAAGGCTGAAATGCCAGAAACCGGTCCCCGGTAGCTTGTCTCCTTTCTGGTGAAGAATTGGCTTGGTAGTTTAGTCTGCCCTGTTCCCATGATGCACTGGGCCAGGGACAGACTGATTTGCATATAGCCAGGTTCTGAGCTGGGATGGGGCAGTGAGATAAATAACGGTGATGGATCAAGCCCTGATCTTTGGACTGGGTAAGAGTGGTCTGTTTAACTCAGACACTCTGTTCATCACCACCCCCCTTTTTGTAAATCGTTTTTGGCCACTATAGGTGTGGCAGGGTATACTCAGACATGAGTCCCTTTCTCACTGCTCCATCAGGATTCAAGCAAGCCGGGCCGAAGAAGGCTGAAATGCCAGAAACCGGTCCCCGGTAGCTTGTCTCCTTTCTGGTGAAGAATTGGCTTGGTAGTTTAGTCTGCCCAGTTCCCATGATGCACTGGGCCAGGGACAGACTGATTTGCATATAGCCAGGTTCTGAGCTGGGATGGGGCAGTGAGATAAATAACGGTGATGGATCAAGCCCTGATCTTTGGACTGGGTAAGAGTGGTCTGTTTAACTCAGACACTCTGTTCATCACCACCCCCTTTTTGTAAATCGTTTTTGGCCACTATAGGTGTGGCAGGGTATACTCAGACATGAGTCCCTTTCTCACTGCTCCATCAGGATTCAAGCAAGCCGGGCCGAAGAAGGCTGAAATGCCAGAAACCGGTCCCCGGTAGCTTGTCTCCTTTCTGGTGAAGAATTGGCTTGGTAGTTTAGTCTGCCCTGTTCCCATGATGCACTGGGCCAGGGACAGACTGATTTGCATATAGCCAGGTTCTGAGCTGGGATGGGGCAGTGAGATAAATAAAGGTGATGGATCAAGCCCTGATCTTTGGACTGGGTAAGAGTGGTCTGTTTAACTCAGACACTCTGTTCATCACCACCCCCCTTTTTGTAAATCGTTTTTGGCCACTATAGGTGTGGCAGGGTATACTCAGACATGAGTCCCTTTCTCACTGCTCCATCAGGATTCAAGCAAGCCGGGCCGAAGAAGGCTGAAATGCCAGAAACCGGTCCCCGGTAGCTTGTCTCCTTTCTGGTGAAGAATTGGCTTGGAAGTTTAGTCTGCCCTGTTCCCATGATGCACTGGGCCAGGGACAGACTGATTTGCATATAGCCAGGTTCTGAGCTGGGATGGGGCAGTGAGATAAATAACGGTGATGGATCAAGCCCTGATCTTTGGACTGGGTAAGAGTGGTCTGTTTAACTCAGACACTCTGTTCATCACCACCCCCCTTTTTGTAAATCGTTTTTGGCCACTATAGGTGTGGCAGGGTATACTCAGACATGAGTCCCTTTCTCACTGCTCCATCAGGATTCAAGCAAGCCGGGCCGAAGAAGGCTGAAATGCCAGAAACCGGTCCCCGGTAGCTTGTCTCCTTTCTGGTGAAGAATTGGCTTGGTAGTTTAGTCTGCCCTGTTCCCATGATGCACTGGGCCAGGGACAGACTGATTTGCATATAGCCAGGTTCTGAGCTGGGATGGGGCAGTGAGATAAATAACGGTGATGGATCAAGCCCTGATCTTTGGACTGGGTAAGAGTGGTCTGTTTAACTCAGACACTCTGTTCATCACCACCCCCCTTTTTGTAAATCGTTTTTGGCCACTATAGGTGTGGCAGGGTATACTCAGACATGAGTCCCTTTCTCACTGCTCCATCAGGATTCAAGCAAGCCGGGCCGAAGAAGGCTGAAATGCCAGAAACCGGTCCCCGGTAGCTTGTCTCCTTTCTGGTGAAGAATTGGCTTGGTAGTTTAGTCTGCCCTGTTCCCATGATGCACTGGGCCAGGGACAGACTGATTTGCATATAGCCAGGTTCTGAGCTGGGATGGGGCAGTGAGATAAATAACGGTGATGGATCAAGCCCTGATCTTTGGACTGGGTAAGAGTGGTCTGTTTAACTCAGACACTCTGTTCATCACCACCCCCCTTTTTGTAAATCGTTTTTGGCCACTATAGGTGTGGCAGGGTATACTCAGACATGAGTCCCTTTCTCACTGCTCCATCAGGATTCAAGCAAGCCGGGCCGAAGAAGGCTGAAATGCCAGAAACCGGTCCCCGGTAGCTTGTCTCCTTTCTGGTGAAGAATTGGCTTGGTAGTTTAGTCTGCCCTGTTCCCATGATGCACTGGGCCAGGGACAGACTGATTTGCATATAGCCAGGTTCTGAGCTGGGATGGGGCAGTGAGATAAATAACGGTGATGGATCAAGCCCTGATCTTTGGACTGGGTAAGAGTGGTCTGTTTAACTCAGACACTCTGTTCATCACCACCCCCCTTTTTGTAAATCGTTTTTGGCCACTATAGGTGTGGCAGGGTATACTCAGACATGAGTCCCTTTCTCACTGCTCCATCAGGATTCAAGCAAGCCGGGCCGAAGAAGGCTGAAATGCCAGAAACCGGTCCCCGGTAGCTTGTCTCCTTTCTGGTGAAGAATTGGCTTGGTAGTTTAGTCTGCCCTGTTCCCATGATGCACTGGGCCAGGGACAGACTGATTTGCATATAGCCAGGTTCTGAGCTGGGATGGGGCAGTGAGATAAATAACGGTGATGGATCAAGCCCTGATCTTTGGACTGGGTAAGAGTGGTCTGTTTAACTCGGGCACTCTGTTCATCACCACCCCCCTTTTTGTAAATCGTTTTTGGCCACTATAGGTGTGGCAGGGTATACTCAGACATGAGTCCCTTTCTCACTGCTCCATCAGGATTCAAGCAAGCCGGGCCGAAGAAGGCTGAAATGCCAGAAACCGGTCCCCGGTAGCTTGTCTCCTTTCTGGTGAAGAATTGGCTTGGTAGTTTAGTCTGCCCTGTTCCCATGATGCACTGGGCCAGGGACAGACTGATTTGCATATAGCCAGGTTCTGAGCTGGGATGGGGCAGTGAGATAAATAACGGTGATGGATCAAGCCCTGATCTTTGGACTGGGTAAGAGTGGTCTGTTTAACTCAGACACTCTGTTCATCACCACCCCCCTTTTTGTAAATCGTTTTTGGCCACTATAGGTGTGGCAGGGTATACTCAGACATGAGTCCCTTTCTCACTGCTCCATCAGGATTCAAGCAAGCCGGGCCGAAGAAGGCTGAAATGCCAGAAACCGGTCCCCGGTAGCTTGTCTCCTTTCTGGTGAAGAATTGGCTTGGTAGTTTAGTCTGCCCTGTTCCCATGATGCACTGGGCCAGGGACAGACTGATTTGCATATAGCCAGGTTCTGAGCTGGGATGGGGCAGTGAGATAAATAACGGTGATGGATCAAGCCCTGATCTTTGGACTGGGTAAGAGTGGTCTGTTTAACTCAGACACTCTGTTCATCACCACCCCCCTTTTTGTAAATCGTTTTTGGCCATTATAGGTGTGGCAGGGTATACTCAGACATGAGTCCCTTTCTCACTGCTCCATCAGGATTCAAGCAAGCCGGGCCGAAGAAGGCTGAAATGCCAGAAACCGGTCCCCGATAGCTTGTCTCCTTTCTGGTGAAGAATTGGCTTGGTAGTTTAGTCTGCCCTGTTCCCATGATGCACTGGGCCAGGGACAGACTGATTTGCATATAGCCAGGTTCTGAGCTGGGATGGGGCAGTGAGATAAATAACGGTGATGGATCAAGCCCTGATCTTTGGACTGGGTAAGAGTGGTCTGTTTAACTCAGACACTCTGTTCATCACCACCCCCCTTTTTGTAAATCGTTTTTGGCCACTATAGGTGTGGCAGGGTATACTCAGACATGAGTCCCTTTCTCACTGCTCCATCAGGATTCAAGCAAGCCGGGCCGAAGAAGGCTGAAATGCCAGAAACCGGTCCCCGATAGCTTGTCTCCTTTCTGGTGAAGAATTGGCTTGGTAGTTTAGTCTGCCCTGTTCCCATGATGCACTGGGCCAGGGACAGACTGATTTGCATATAGCCAGGTTCTGAGCTGGGATGGGGCAGTGAGATAAATAACGGTGATGGATCAAGCCCTGATCTTTGGACTGGGTAAGAGTGGTCTGTTTAACTCAGACACTCTGTTCATCACCACCCCCCTTTTTGTAAATCGTTTTTGGCCACTATAGGTGTGGCAGGGTATACTCAGACATGAGTCCCTTTCTCACTGCTCCATCAGGATTCAAGCAAGCCGGGCCGAAGAAGGCTGAAATGCCAGAAACCGGTCCCCGGTAGCTTGTCTCCTTTCTGGTGAAGAATTGGCTTGGTAGTTTAGTCTGCCCTGTTCCCATGATGCACTGGGCCAGGGACAGACTGATTTGCATATAGCCAGGTTCTGAGCTGGGATGGGGCAGTGAGATAAATAACGGTGATGGATCAAGCCCTGATCTTTGGACTGGGTAAGAGTGGTCTGTTTAACTCAGACACTCTGTTCATCACCACCCCCCTTTTTGTAAATCGTTTTTGGCCACTATAGGTGTGGCAGGGTATACTCAGACATGAGTCCCTTTCTCACTGCTCCATCAGGATTCAAGCAAGCCGGGCCGAAGAAGGCTGAAATGCCAGAAACCGGTCCCTGGTAGCTTGTCTCCTTTCTGGTGAAGAATTGGCTTGGTAGTTTAGTCTGCCCTGTTCCCATGATGCACTGGGCCAGGGACAGACTGATTTGCATATAGCCAGGTTCTGAGCTGGGATGGGGCAGTGAGATAAATAACGGTGATGGATCAAGCCCTGATCTTTGGACTGGGTAAGAGTGGTCTGTTTAACTCAGACACTCTGTTCATCACCACCCCCCTTTTTGTAAATCGTTTTTGGCCACTATAGGTGTGGCAGGGTATACTCAGACATGAGTCCCTTTCTCACTGCTCCATCAGGATTCAAGCAAGCCGGGCCGAAGAAGGCTGAAATGCCAGAAACCGGTCCCCGGTAGCTTGTCTCCTTTCTGGTGAAGAATTGGCTTGGTAGTTTAGTCTGCCCTGTTCCCATGATGCACTGGGCCAGGGACAGACTGATTTGCATATAGCCAGGTTCTGAGCTGGGATGGGGCAGTGAGATAAATAACGGTGATGGATCAAGCCCTGATCTTTGGACTGGGTAAGAGTGGTCTGTTTAACTCAGACACTCTGTTCATCACCACCCCCCTTTTTGTAAATCGTTTTTGGCCACTATAGGTGTGGCAGGGTATACTCAGACATGAGTCCCTTTCTCACTGCTCCATCAGGATTCAAGCAAGCCGGGCCGAAGAAGGCTGAAATGCCAGAAACCGGTCCCCGGTAGCTTGTCTCCTTTCTGGTGAAGAATTGGCTTGGTAGTTTAGTCTGCCCTGTTCCCATGATGCACTGGGCCAGGGACAGACTGATTTGCATATAGCCAGGTTCTGAGCTGGGATGGGGCAGTGAGATAAATAACGGTGATGGATCAAGCCCTGATCTTTGGACTGGGTAAGAGTGGTCTGTTTAACTCAGACACTCTGTTCATCACCACCCCCCTTTTTGTAAATCGTTTTTGGCCACTATAGGTGTGGCAGGGTATACTCAGACATGAGTCCCTTTCTCACTGCTCCATCAGGATTCAAGCAAGCCGGGCCGAAGAAGGCTGAAATGCCAGAAACCGGTCCCCGGTAGCTTGTCTCCTTTCTGGTGAAGAATTGGCTTGGTAGTTTAGTCTGCCCTGTTCCCATGATGCACTGGGCCAGGGACAGACTGATTTGCATATAGCCAGGTTCTGAGCTGGGATGGGGCAGTGAGATAAATAACGGTGATGGATCAAGCCCTGATCTTTGGACTGGGTAAGAGTGGTCTGTTTAACTCAGACACTCTGTTCATCACCACCCCCCTTTTTGTAAATCGTTTTTGGCCACTATAGGTGTGGCAGGGTATACTCAGACATGAGTCCCTTTCTCACTGCTCCATCAGGATTCAAGCAAGCCGGGCCGAAGAAGGCTGAAATGCCAGAAACCGGTCCCCGGTAGCTTCTCTCCTTTCTGGTGAAGAATTGGCATGGTAGTTTAGTCTGCCCTGTTCCCACGATGCACTGGGCCAGGGACAGACTGATTTGCATATAGCCAGGTTCTGAGCTGGGATGGGGCAGTGAGATAAATAACGGTGATGGATCAAGCCCTGATCTTTGGACTGGGTAAGAGTGGTCTGTTTAACTCAGACACTCTGTTCATCACCACCCCCCTTTTTGTAAATCGTTTTTGGCCACTATAGGTGTGGCAGGGTATACTCAGACATGAGTCCCTTTCTCACTGCTCCATCAGGATTCAAGCAAGCCGGGCCGAAGAAGGCTGAAATGCCAGAAACCGGTCCCCGGTAGCTTGTCTCCTTTCTGGTGAAGAATTGGCTTGGTAGTTTAGTCTGCCCTGTTCCCATGATGCACTGGGTCAGGGACAGACTGATTTGCATATAGCCAGGTTCTGAGCTGGGATGGGGCAGTGAGATAAATAACGGTGATGGATCAAGCCCTGATCTTTGGACTGGGTAAGAGTGGTCTGTTTAACTCAGACACTCTGTTCATCACCACCCCCCTTTTTGTAAATCGTTTTTGGCCACTATAGGTGTGGCAGGGTATACTCAGACATGAGTCCCTTTCTCACTGCTCCATCAGGATTCAAGCAAGCCGGGCCGAAGAAGGCTGAAATGCCAGAAACCGGTCCCCGGTAGCTTGTCTCCTTTCTGGTGAAGAATTGGCTTGGTAGTTTAGTCTGCCCTGTTCCCATGATGCACTGGGCCAGGGACAGACTGATTTGCATATAGCCAGGTTCTGAGCTGGGATGGGGCAGTGAGATAAATAACGGTGATGGATCAAGCCCTGATCTTTGGACTGGGTAAGAGTGGTCTGTTTAACTCAGACACTCTGTTCATCACCACCCCCCTTTTTGTAAATCGTTTTTGGCCACTATAGGTGTGGCAGGGTATACTCAGACATGAGTCCCTTTCTCACTGCTCCATCAGGATTCAAGCAAGCCGGGCCGAAGAAGGCTGAAATGCCAGAAACCGGTCCCCGGTAGCTTGTCTCCTTTCTGGTGAAGAATTGGCTTGGTAGTTTAGTCTGCCCTGTTCCCATGATGCACTGGGCCAGGGACAGACTGATTTGCATATAGCCAGGTTCTGAGCTGGGATGGGGCAGTGAGATAAATAACGGTGATGGATCAAGCCCTGATCTTTGGACTGGGTAAGAGTGGTCTGTTTAACTCAGACACTCTGTTCATCACCACCCCCCTTTTTGTAAATCGTTTTTGGCCACTATAGGTGTGGCAGGGTATACTCAGACATGAGTCCCTTTCTCACTGCTCCATCAGGATTCAAGCAAGCCGGGCCGAAGAAGGCTGAAATGCCAGAAACCGGTCCCCGGTAGCTTGTCTCCTTTCTGGTGAAGAATTGGCTTGGTAGTTTAGTCTGCCCTGTTCCCATGATGCACTGGGCCAGGGACAGACTGATTTGCATATAGCCAGGTTCTGAGCTGGGATGGGGCAGTGAGATAAATAACGGTGATGGATCAAGCCCTGATCTTTGGACTGGGTAAGAGTGGTCTGTTTAACTCAGACACTCTGTTCATCACCACCCCCCTTTTTGTAAATCGTTTTTGGCCACTATAGGTGTGGCAGGGTATACTCAGACATGAGTCCCTTTCTCACTGCTCCATCAGGATTCAAGCAAGCCGGGCCGAAGAAGGCTGAAATGCCAGAAACCGGTCCCCGGTAGCTTGTCTCCTTTCTGGTGAAGAATTGGCTTGGTAGTTTAGTCTGCCCTGTTCCCATGATGCACTGGGCCAGGGACAGACTGATTTGCATATAGCCAGGTTCTGAGCTGGGATGGGGCAGTGAGATAAATAACGGTGATGGATCAAGCCCTGATCTTTGGACTGGGTAAGAGTGGTCTGTTTAACTCAGACACTCTGTTCATCACCACCCCCCTTTTTGTAAATCGTTTTTGGCCACTATAGGTGTGGCAGGGTATACTCAGACATGAGTCCCTTTCTCACTGCTCCATCAGGATTCAAGCAAGCCGGGCCGAAGAAGGCTGAAATGCCAGAAACCGGTCCCCGGTAGCTTGTCTCCTTTCTGGTGAAGAATTGGCTTGGTAGTTTAGTCTGTCCTGTTCCCATGATGCACTGGGCCAGGGACAGACTGATTTGCATATAGCCAGGTTCTGAGCTGGGATGGGGCAGTGAGATAAATAACGGTGATGGATCAAGCCCTGATCTTTGGACTGGGTAAGAGTGGTCTGTTTAACTCAGACACTCTGTTCATCACCACCCCCCTTTTTGTAAATCGTTTTTGGCCACTATAGGTGTGGCAGGGTATACTCAGACATGAGTCCCTTTCTCACTGCTCCATCAGGATTCAAGCAAGCCGGGCCGAAGAAGGCTGAAATGCCAGAAACCGGTCCCCGATAGCTTGTCTCCTTTCTGGTGAAGAATTGGCTTGGTAGTTTAGTCTGCCCTGTTCCCATGATGCACTGGGCCAGGGACAGACTGATTTGCATATAGCCAGGTTCTGAGCTGGGATGGGGCAGTGAGATAAATAACGGTGATGGATCAAGCCCTGATCTTTGGACTGGGTAAGAGTGGTCTGTTTAACTCAGACACTCTGTTCATCACCACCCCCCTTTTTGTAAATCGTTTTTGGCCACTATAGGTGTGGCATGGTATACTCAGACATGAGTCCCTTTCTCACTGCTCCATCAGGATTCAAGCAAGCCGGGCCGAAGAAGGCTGAAATGCCAGAAACCGGTCCCCGGTAGCTTGTCTCCTTTCTGGTGAAGAATTGGCTTGGTAGTTTAGTCTGCCCTGTTCCCATGATGCACTGGGCCAGGGACAGACTGATTTGCATATAGCCAGGTTCTGAGCTGGGATGGGGCAGTGAGATAAATAACGGTGATGGATCAAGCCCTGATCTTTGGACTGGGTAAGAGTGGTCTGTTTAACTCAGACACTCTGTTCATCACCACCCCCCTTTTTGTAAATCGTTTTTGGCCTCTATAGGTGTGGCAGGGTATACTCAGACATGAGTCCCTTTCTCACTGCTCCATCAGGATTCAAGCAAGCCGGGCCGAAGAAGGCTGAAATGCCAGAAACCGGTCCCCGGTAGCTTGTCTCCTTTCTGGTGAAGAATTGGCTTGGTAGTTTAGTCTGCCGTTTCCCATGATGCACTGGGCCAGGGACAGACTGATTTGCATATAGCCAGGTTCTGAGCTGGGATGGGGCAGTGAGATAAATAATGGTGATGGATCAAGCCCTGATCTTTGGACTGGGTAAGAGTGGTCTGTTTAACTCAGACACTCTGTTCATCACCACCCCCCTTTTTGTAAATTGTTTTTGGCCACTATAGGTGTGGCAGGGTATACTCAGACATGAGTCCCTTTCTCACTGCTCCATCAGGATTCAAGCAAGCCGGGCCGAAGAAGGCTGAAATGCCAGAAACCGGTCCCCGGTAGCTTGTCTCCTTTCTGGTGAAGAATTGGCTTGGTAGTTTAGTCTGCCCTGTTCCCATGATGCACTGGGCCAGGGACAGACTGATTTGCATATAGCCAGGTTCTGAGCTGGGATGGGGCAGTGAGATAAATAACGGTGATGGATCAAGCCCTGATCTTTGGACTGGGTAAGAGTGGTCTGTTTAACTCAGACACTCTGTTCATCACCACCCCCCTTTTTGTAAATCGTTTTTGGCCACTATAGGTGTGGCAGGGTATACTCAGACATGAGTCCCTTTCTCACTGCTCCATCAGGATTCAAGCAAGCCGGGCCGAAGAAGGCTGAAATGCCAGAAACCGGTCCCCGGTAGCTTGTCTCCTTTCTGGTGAAGAATTGGCTTGGTAGTTTAGTCTGCCCTGTTCCCATGATGCACTGGGCCAGGGACAGACTGATTTGCATATAGCCAGGTTCTGAGCTGGGATGGGGCAGTGAGATAAATAACGGTGATGGATCAAGCCCTGATCTTTGGACTGGGTAAGAGTGGTCTGTTTAACTCAGACACTCTGTTCATCACCACCCCCCTTTTTGTAAATCGTTTTTGGCCACTATAGGTGTGGCAGGGTATACTCAGACATGAGTCCCTTTCTCACTGCTCCATCAGGATTCAAGCAAGCCGGGCCGAAGAAGGCTGAAATGCCAGAAACCGGTCCCCGGTAGCTTGTCTCCTTTCTGGTGAAGAATTGGCTTGGTAGTTTAGTCTGCCCTGTTCCCATGATGCACTGGGCCAGGGACAGACTGATTTGCATATAGCCAGGTTCTGAGCTGGGATGGGGCAGTGAGATAAATAACGGTGATGGATCAAGCCCTGATCTTTGGACTGGGTAAGAGTGGTCTGTTTAACTCAGACACTCTGTTCATCACCACCCCCCTTTTTGTAAATCGTTTTTGGCCACTATAGGTGTGGCAGGGTATACTCAGACATGAGTCCCTTTCTCACTGCTCCATCAGGATTCAAGCAAGCCGGGCCGAAGAAGGCTGAAATGCCAGAAACCGGTCCCCGGTAGCTTGTCTCCTTTCTGGTGAAGAATTGGCTTGGTAGTTTAGTCTGCCCTGTTCCCATGATGCACTGGGCCAGGGACAGACTGATTTGCATATAGCCAGGTTCTGAGCTGGGATGGGGCAGTGAGATAAATAACGGTGATGGATCAAGCCCTGATCTTTGGACTGGGTAAGAGTGGTCTGTTTAACTCAGACACTCTGTTCATCACCACCCCCCTTTTTGTAAATCGTTTTTGGCCACTATAGGTGTGGCAGGGTATACTCAGACATGAGTCCCTTTCTCACTGTTCCATCAGGATTCAAGCAAGCCGGGCCGAAGAAGGCTGAAATGCCAGAAACCGGTCCCCGGTAGCTTGTCTCCTTTCTGGTGAAGAATTGGCTTGGTAGTTTAGTCTGCCCTGTTCCCATGATGCACTGGGCCAGGGACAGACTGATTTGCATATAGCCAGGTTCTGAGCTGGGATGGGGCAGTGAGATAAATAACGGTGATGGATCAAGCCCTGATCTTTGGACTGGGTAAGAGTGGTCTGTTTAACTCAGACACTCTGTTCATCACCACCCCCCTTTTTGTAAATCGTTTTTGGCCACTATAGGTGTGGCAGGGTATACTCAGACATGAGTCCCTTTCTCACTGCTCCATCAGGATTCAAGCAAGCCGGGCCGAAGAAGGCTGAAATGCCAGAAACCGGTCCCCGGTAGCTTGTCTCCTTTCTGGTGAAGAATTGGCTTGGTAGTTTAGTCTGCCCTGTTCCCATGATGCACTGGGCCAGGGACAGACTGATTTGCATATAGCCAGGTTCTGAGCTGGGATGGGGCAGTGAGATAAATAACGGTGATGGATCAAGCCCTGATCTTTGGACTGGGTAAGAGTGGTCTGTTTAACTCAGACACTCTGTTCATCACCACCCCCCTTTTTGTAAATCGTTTTTGGCCACTATAGGTGTGGCAGGGTATACTCAGACATGAGTCCCTTTCTCACTGCTCCATCAGGATTCAAGCAAGCCGGGCCGAAGAAGGCTGAAATGCCAGAAACCGGTCCCCGGTAGCTTGTCTCCTTTCTGGTGAAGAATTGGCTTGGTAGTTTAGTCTGCCCTGTTCCCATGATGCACTGGGCCAGGGACAGACTGATTTGCATATAGCCAGGTTCTGAGCTGGGATGGGGCAGTGAGATAAATAACGGTGATGGATCAAGCCCTGATCTTTGGACTGGGTAAGAGTGGTCTGTTTAACTCAGACACTCTGTTCATCACCACCCCCCTTTTTGTAGACCTATAACTGGGGCAGCTCCAGAGCAGGAAGGCAGTTGTATCCTGGAGTCGAGAGACTCCGAGACAAACTCATCCTTGGAGGCCTGCTGGCTCTGCCGCGGCTCCTCTTCGTGAACGCTCTTGAAGGCCTGCTGGCGCTGCAGCGGCTCATCCTTATCGTAAACCATCGTGAAGGCCTGCTGGCCCTGCCGCGGCTCATCCTTTCATGAACCATCTTGAAGGCCTGCTGGCGCTGCCGCGGCTCATCCTTTAGTGAACCATCTTGAAGGCCTGCTGGCGCTGCCGCGGCTCATCCTTTCGTGAACCATCTTGAAGGCCTACTGGCGCTGCTGCGGCTCCTCCTTTCGTGAACCATCTTGAAGGCCTGCTGGCGCTGCCGCGGCCCCTACTTGCGAACCCACCAGCTCGAGGATTGTGAGCTCCACACCCGCTATCCCCGTACCTGTCCGGTACTGAGACTGTCCCGCTACCCTTTTTCCCAAAGAGACTAGAATTGACAGGATCCTCGTATCCTGGTCCTGCTGTACCGCCAGTTACCTTGCCTAAAGATATATATTAAAGTGTGCAGAACTCATCTCTGTGTGGTGTCTATCTGTGGGGGGGAAGTTACTTGTCTGTCCGATTACCGGAGAGGGCCCTCACCAAGATGCCTCTCCCCCTTTACTCGGCCAACCCTCCGGGTCCCCGTCTAACATTGGTGGCCAGCGGCGCGATCCGAGCCGACGCATAATCGTACAGAGAGTAACTCACCCCACGACACACAGCCACCATGACGACAAAAGAGAGTGGAACAACCGAAACATTTCAGATGGAAAAGCTGGAAGAATACAGCCACAAAAAACTAAAGCAATTCTGCATAGAGCTGGGCATTGCTACCACGGGACTAAGCACGAAGGATGACCTCAAGCACGCCTTGGAATCTTGGGTGGAGACGGAAACATCCCCACCCCAAAATCAAAGCCTCGAGACAACAGAAGCAAACACCACTCCTGTGGAAGAAAGAAGAGCGGGCCTCTCGTCCGAAGAGGCCCGAGAACGGGAGAAAAGCCGGCTCCACGAGTTGGAGCTGGCTCGACTCCGCCTAGATGGAGAACTCAAACTGGCAGAACAAAAAATAACCCTCGAACACTTACGGCTCAGGGAAGAACGAGAAGAGAAAAAGAGCCAGAGGGAGCTGGAAGAAAAAAGACTAGCATACGAGCATGAGCGCAACTTGAAGGAGTTAGAAATTCGACGGCAGAACAAAGACCTCGGCATCTCCGGGCACCAGAGCCCCACTTCCCCTACGGACCCCAAGGTCCACATCCCCAAGGACGTCGTCCGGGAATACTACCGGAACGATGATATCCAGCAATGGTTTAAGGCCTACGAGGTAGCAATGACCTCCCACCGAATCCCGCGAAGTGACTGGGGAGCCGGGTTATGGGGAAAATTCGTCAACGAAGGAAGAGATGCCCTGCTGCAACTCCCCGACCACGAGATGACATCCTACGACCACATAGCATTGAAGAAATTGAAGAAATTGACTTTTAAAAATTGTGTATAATTGTGTTTTTAAAGCGATAGCACTTTACCTGAATAGACTGCTAGAAGCCTCCCCAACAGCGAGTCTTGCACTGGGAAGGAGAGTACATAGGAGCTCTGTCAGGCGCCATCGACCACGCCGAGCAGAGGGCCACGCCCCCTTCCTGATAGTACATCTGCAGCGCTGAAACTCGAGCGCGCCAGAAACCCACAACCCTCCTGAGGCACAGCCGGGAGCGAGATTTTAGCGAGCATTGAAGAAATTGACTTTTAAAAATTGTGTATAATTGTGATTTTAAAGCGATAGCACTTTACCTGAATAGACTGCTAGAAGCCTCCCCAACAGCGAGTCTTGCGCTGGGAAGGAGAGTACATAGGAGCTCTGTCAGGCGCCATCGACCACGCCGAACAGAGGGACACGCCCCCTCGAGGCCACGCCCCCTTCTCGCCCTACAATAATGTGTATGCACAGGAAGCGCAGTGGACGAGCGCAGCGGGCGCGACGAATGCGCGCCGAAGGCGCGCATAAGGCAAGCTCGTCTGCGCTCGTCCGCGCCGAGTCCGGGCCAAGGGCCACATCCCCTGGACAAATAAACCGCCACATAGGGCCACGGAAATACTCAAGTGAGGAACTAAAATGTTGGAGACCTACCACCTTATGCCCCAAGATAGAACCACATACAGAGGGCAAGAAATGTCCGTCATGTCCACTCACTTTCGATTTTCTTCCCGCCAAAAATATGGCTAACACCGGGATACCAAAGCACAGAAATTATAATCTGAAAGTCGGTCTGATCAATACAAGGTCACTGGTTAAGCACAATATACAAACGTCCGAATTAATAAACGGACAGAAAATAGATATATTATTTGTCACTGAAACATGGGCAGACGAGGCATCAGATGCTGACCTAGCCTTAGCCATTCCAGACGGATACTCTCTCTCCAGAGTTGACAGAAAAATTAAACGCGGAGGAGGGATAGCGATTATAGCTAAGGATTCATTGAAGGTAAAAACCTCAGACAAAGGTAATACCGCAGACTGTGAAACATTGTCATTCCAAATAAAGATCACAGATAATCACACTTTTAATGGAATACTAATATATAGACCACCCAGTGCGAAAACCCCCTTAATCAACTTACTAAGCCCCTTTCTTGAATCAAGTGTGACATGTCCCGACTATACCATCCTAGGTGACTTTAATCTACACTTAGAGAAAAAATCAGACCCTAAGATAGCAGCATTTATTGATGCTATGGCTAACTTTGACCTGGAAAACAAAGTCAACGTCGAAACTCATAATGCTGGACATACACTAGACGGGATTTTCTCGTCGTGTCAGAACCTACACAATGTAGAGACTCTCCCGATTCCATGGACAGATCATAAATTAGTAACCTTTACGCTAGAAATTAAAAAGGAGACGGGAAGACCAGTGGACATTATTAGGCAGGTAACATATCAGGACTGGTCTAAAATTGACAACCAGGCGTTCAAGGAGAAACTCCAAATATCCTACCCCACATTGGACGATAACTGTAATACAGCCTGTAAACAATTTAATGAGTGGATAGATAAGGCAGTCAATTCGGCTGTCCCTCAAAAAAAGGTAACTGTGAAAAGAAAAACCCCATCACAACCCTGGTTCTCAGACGCGTTAGGAACACAAAAACAAATTTGCAGAAAAGCAGAGAAAAAATGGAGAACCAAATACGACGCCCACCTCAGACAAGAATATAATGTCACCTTAAATAATTATAAAAAATTAATAATTGAAGAAAAAGGTAGATACTTCACTAATAAAATTAATGAGTCAAAAAACTGCAGTAAAACTCTTTTTGACACTGTCAAAAAACTTTCAAAGTTTGAAAACAATAATCAGGAAGCACTGTCATCGGAATTCTGCAATACACTTGGTGACTTCTTTGTTAACAAAGTCTCATCAGTATACAACTCCTTTAAAAATCAGAACAGTGAAACTCTGGAAAAAGATATATCCCACTCAATTAATTCAGAAACTCAACAAGACCTAATACCAGCCTTTAGTTTCACACCCCCTACAGCTGAGCAGATACAGAAAGAAATCCTTACTTGCAACTCAGGCAGCCCAACAGACCCCTGCCCACCCCGAATAATGCAGGCTTGCTCCATTGAACTAAGCCTGGTGTTGGAAAAACTATTCTCCAAAATTATCATTACCAACACCTTCCCTGACGAATGGAAAATGATATCCATTAGGCCACTGCTAAAAAAAACCAATCTGGACGGCGAAAATCCCAACAACTACAGACCAATAGCCAGGATCCCTTTTGCCGCTAAAATTCTGGAGAAACTGCTAAATAAACAACTATCCCAACATCTGATGGACGGAGAATGGCTGGACCATTCACAATTTGGCTTTAGGGCGGAGCATGGAACGGAGACAGCCTTGATCACAGCAGTGGAGGAACTCAGGACAATAATGGATAACGGATCGAAGGCCGCATTGATATTACTTGACCTATCGGCGGCCTTCGATACGGTTAGCCACGAAATCCTCATAACACGGCTAAAAACAGCAAATATTCATGAGTCAACCTGTGCTCTTATAGCCTCATATCTGGAAAATAGAACATTCTCAGTTGAATCAGGAGAAGCAAAGTCTAATCTGTTCAGCTTGCCATGCGGAGTTCCGCAGGGATCATCGATGAGCCCCACGCTTTTTAATTTATATGTAGCCCCACTCGCGCAAATAATAAGAAGTGAGGGATTCACCCCTATATCCTACGCCGACGACACCCAAATTGTGGTGTCAATAAATAAAGAGGTACAAGACACAGCAGCAAAATTCCAATGCTGCATGACAAAAATCAGCCAATGGATGCAAATGAATTGCTTGAAATTAAACGGCGATAAGAGTGAAGTACTGATACTAGGTGGTGACACAAACATATGGTCACCTTTATGGTGGCCCACAGATATGGGAAGATGCCCAGATTCGTCGGAAAAGGTAAAAAACCTAGGAATAATGCTAGATACTAACCTCTCATTTGACGCTCAAGCAAGCAAACTAGCATCATCACTTTGGTACATCCTGAAAATGATAAGAAAAATATTACCTTATATACCACATGACTCTCGGAAAACAGTGGTGACGGCATTGGCCTTGTCCAGATTGGATTATGGAAATGGTCTATATGTCGGAGCAAGGAAGAAAATTCTTCTTAAATTACAACGCCTGCAGAATGCAGCAGCGAGGCTGATATTGGAAATTCCAAAGTTCGAAAGAGTAAGCCACAAACTTAAGAGTTTGCATTGGCTCCCAATTGCAAGTAGGATAGAATTTAAGTCATTATGCTTGGCATACAAAGCAATAAATGGAACGGGATCAAAATTTCTAAAAACACACCTACAACTGTATGAGCCAAATAGACTTCTGAGATCCGGACAAAGGAAACTCATAAAAGTACCCAGATACAGAAGAACAAACTGGGGAGGCAGAAGCTTCCTAGTGCAGACGGCAAAAATGTGGAACCAATTACCGCTGGAATTGAAAAACAGTCCATCCCTGAAAACCTTCAGAAAGGGAGTCAAAACATGGCTTTTTGCTAAACAGCCCTAACTACATACTTAGGAGTCAGTGGGAATCTCAGCGCCAAGACGCCTTTTGGCATTCGCGCGCTATACAAATTGAAAAATCAAATCAAATCAAATCAATCAAATCACATGAAGGCCGCCCTCCTCACTCGCTATGGGCTCACGCCCGAGATGTACCGGCAGCGATTCCGAGACTGTAAACGCATCCCTGGTACAACCTGGGTGGAGTACGTAAACTTTTTTAGCAGAGCCTTTGAGGGATGGATCAAGGGCAGCCGGGTCACCACCTACGAGCAATTATTCGACCTTATTGTGTGGTAGCACCTCTCCAATAATTGTTTCGTCGAACTCAGACAGCACCTCCTTGATAGTAAGCTGACCGAACCTCGGAAACTCGCCATCGAGGCAGACCGATGGGAGAGCACCCGAGTCCCTCGGAGCTGGCCCAGCGAACAGAACAGAGCCTCCCAAGGGCCCCACCGCCCACGGGGGGAGGAGGAGGCCAGGGTCGGGGCCGGGACACCGTCACGGTGCCCCCGACTAGCAACCCCCCGCCCCCGGCCGGAAGAGGAAGCCCTCCAACGCGACCAGGGTTCCGCGCCAACGTTACCTGCCACAAATGCCAGCGACCCGGCCCCTACGCCAATGATCCCAACTGCCCGAAAAATCAGAGCCCCATGAACCGCCAGATCACCGCCGCCGCCCTGGCAGAAGAGCCGGGCCACGAAGAAGCCGAGGAGTACGAGCAGTACCAGCCCGAGTGGGAACCAGCCGCCATGTCCCTGGTCTGTCTAGGGGAGAGGGACATGGTCCCGCAGGTGCCCATCCCCGCCAACACGCAGAAATACAGCCAGTGGGTCACCATCAATGGACGCCGGGCTGAAGCCCTACGTGACACAGGGGCCAGTGTGACCGCAGTCCGCTGCCATCTGGTGACCCCTGACCAGATCCTACCCAATGTACTTAGTCCCGTGCGGTCGGCAGACAACTCCGAGAGCCTGTACCAGATGGCCCGCGTCCCCTTCGAGTGGGGGGGGGGTGTCCGGCATGCTAAAAGTGACTGTCCGCGACGATGCCCCGGTGGACTGCCTTCTGGGGAACGACCTCGAGAGCTCCCCCTGGTCAGCCGTTGAGCGAAGAGAGCACCTGGGGATGCTTGGTCTCCCTGAATGGGTCTGTGTAACGACCCGATCCATGGCCGCCCGCGCCATCTCCAGCCCAGAGGAACCGGAGTGGCCCGAACCTCCTCCGCCAATCGTCACAGAAGAAACCACCCCTGAGCCTGGTCCTCCGGGGTTCGGCAACGAAGAACCGGATCAACTCCAAGACCTCCCGGAGCTGGCCCAGTGGCGCCAAGAAGGTGGCCCCACTCAGGAACAGTTCCGCCAGGAACAAAGGGCATGTCCCTCCCTCGAGGGACTCCGACAACAAGCCATAGCCCAGAGCGCAGGGGATGCCTCGGGGGCCCACTAGATCTACTGGGACAACGGGCTGCTCTACAGTGAGCAAAAGATTGGCGAGCTGGGAGCCAGCCGGGTGCTGGTGGTCCCCCTCAGCTTCAGAGACTTCCTATTGAACCTGGCACACAATTTGCCTCTTGCCGGGCACCTGGGGCAGGACAAGACGTACAGCCGCCTGGTGACCCACTTCTACTGGCCGAAGATGCGGAACGATGTAGTGAACCACTGCCGGGCCTGCCCCACCTGCCAGGCCAGCGGGAAGAGCGGCCGAAAACTGAAAGTCCCCCTGCAACCCTTTCCCATCGTCACCACCCCCTTTGAACGGGTGGGAATAGACATTGTGGGGCCCCTGGAGCCCCGGACAGCACAGGGACACCGGTTCATCCTTGTCCTGGTGGACCATGCCACCTGCTATCCCGAGGCCATACCTCTCCGGACCGTGACGGCGCCCGTGGTGGGCCGAGCCTTGATGGGGATCTTCTCGCTGGTGGGCTTCCCCCGAGAAGTCGTCAGTGACAGGGGCACGAACTTTATCTCCAGGTACATGAAGTCCCTATGGCAACAGTGCGGGGTCACCTACAAATTCACAACCCCCTATCACCCGCAAGGGAACGGACTAGTAGAACGATTCAACCGCACCCTCAAGGGGATGATCATGGGCCTGGAAGAACCCCTACATCGCCAATGGGACGTGCTGCTCCCGTGCTTCCTGTTCGCTTACAGGGAGGTCCCCCAGAAATCCCTGGGCTTCAGTCCGTTCGAACTCTTGTATGGACACCCCGTCCGGGGCCCCCTCAGCCTGGTCAAAGAAGGGTGGGAGGTGGCCCCTCAGAAGACTCCCCCTGATGTATACAAGTACCTCTTGACCCTCCGTAACCAGACCCGGCGGTTCAGGGAACTTGCCAAGGCCAACCTCGAAGCCAGCCAAGAGGACATGAAGCGTTGGTATGATCAGAATGCCTCATCCATCGAGTTCGAGCCGGGTCAACAGGTCTGGGTGATGTCCCCGGTTGAACCTTGCGCCCTCCAGGACAAATGGACGGGACCCTTCAAAGTGGTGGAGCGCAAGGGCCCCGTCACCTACCTGGTAGACATGGAGTCACCCCGAAACCCCCTACGTGTCCTCCACGCCAACCGACTCAAGCCCCACTTTGTGCGCTCTGAACTTAGCCTCCTGATGGCTACCGACAGTGGTGCTGAAGAAGACTCCGAGCCCCTCCCCGATCTCCTGAAAACGTTCGAGAAAGACGGCTCCGTGGAGGGAGTCCAACTCTCCGATACCCAGTCCCCAGCACAGCGCCAAGACTGCCAAAAACTGCTACTACAATTTGCCGACCTGTTCTCCCTCATTCCGGGGGTCACGCCCTGGTGCCTCCACGACGTTGACACCGGGGATAGCCCCCCTATCCGACACAGGGCGTACAGGGTGCCTGATCGAGTACGCGCCTGCATCCAGTCGGAAGTCTCCAAGATGCTAGCTCTAGGAGTGATCGAGCCGTCCGACAGCCCCTGGGTCCCCAAGGCCGCCGCCCCGGGCGTCGCCCCCGAGCTCAGGTTCTGTGTAGACTATCGGGGTCTGAACGCCGTCACCAGGACCGACGCTCACCCCATTCCACTGGCAGATGAACTGATCGACTGCATGGGGGCCGCCCGCTACCTGAGCATCTTTGATTTGACAGCGGGCTATTGGCAGATCGGCCTCACTCCAGGTGCCCAGGAGCGATCCGCCTTCTCCACCTCGGATGGCCGCTACCACTTCAAGGTGATGCCATTCGGAATGAAAAACGCACCCGCCACCTTCCAGAGACTAGTGAACAAAGTCTTGGCGGGTCTGGAGGAATTCAGCGCCGCCTATCTGGACGATATTGCCGTGTACAGCCGCCACTGGGCAGAACACCTCCACCACCTCCAGAAGGTCCTGAACGCCCTCCGGCAGGCCGGGCTAACCATCAAGGCCAGCAAGTGCCAGATCGGCCAAGGGTCCATGACCTACCTGGGGCACCAAGTGGGAAGTGGCCTGGTGGCCCCCCTCCAGCTCAAGATTGCCGCCATCCAGGCCTGGGAGCCCCCGGTCACCCAAACAGAGGTCCGAGCCTTCCTGGGGCTCACCGGGTACTACCGGCGCTTCGTAAAAGACTATGGCAGCATTGTGGGGCCCCTCACAGAACTCACATCCAAGAAGAACCCCCAGAAAGTCCACTGGACTTCCGAATGTCAGGCGGCCTTTGAGAACCTCAAGTCCGCCATGTGCACCGCCCCCGTGCTCCAAGCCCCCGACTACAGCCGGGAATTCATAGTACAGACGGACGCCTCAGATCATGGCGTTGGGGCCGTCCTCTCCCAACTCAACACCGAGGGAGTCGATCAGCCAGTGGCCTTCATCAGCCGACGCCTGCTGGCCCGAGAATAGCGCTGGAGCACCATTGAGCGGGAGGCCTTCGCCGTAGTGTGGGCCCTCAAGAAGCCCCGGCCCTATCTCTTCGGTACCCACTTCCGGGTGCAAACAGATCACCGACCCCTGCAATGGCTGAGGCAGATGCGGGGAGAAAATCCGAAGCTGTTGCGTTGGTCCATCTCCCTGCAGGGGATGGATTTCACTGTGGAGCATCGCCCCGACCAAGACCACGCCAACGCAGACGGCCTGTCCCGCTTCTTCCGCCTCGGCGAGGAGAGTACCCAAGAGGATGGGTGACTCTCCTTGCCTTCAGCTGGGGGGGGACGCACGTTGGACAGGCCTCGTGGAAGGCCCGATCCCTCCCCGCATGGCGGGTCACGGACCCCTGCACCTCCTGTTTCCCGGACAAGAACCACCCCTGCAACCCGACGGGTCAACCCACGGCCCGTCCCCGACGGAACCCTGGCTCCTGAACCCCACAGTATTGGCTGGCCCGGGTCTCTTCCAGAACCCCTGTCCCCGGCCCAGCCACCATTTTTGGAAACTACACGACCAGGCCTCGTGGCCTCTGGCCGACCTCGGCTTCGGACCCAGCCAGGCCCCGACATCGAGGCACCACCATCCACCCAGGGGGTAAAGAGACCACTTGGCAGGTCAATGGAAGGAGGAGTGTCGATGGCTCCCCTCCGCCAGGTTTCGATCGCCCCCAGCCTCCCTGGGCGCTGGCTCCACCCCCCTGCTGGGTGTCTGGACTCCCTCATCCCGGACCTCCCGACCTCCAAGTGCGAGGGTCCGGACATCAAAGGGCGCCAGACCTATAACTGGGGCAGCTCCAGAGCAGGAAGGCAGTTGTATCCTGGAGTCGAGAGACACCGAGACAAACTCATCCTTGGAGGCCTGCTGGCGCTGCCGCGGCTCCTCTTCGTGAACGCTCTTGAAGGCCTGCTGGCGCTGCCGCGGCTCATCCTCATCGTAAACCATTGTGAAGGCCTGCTGGCGCTGCCGCGGCTCATCCTTTCGTGAACCATCTTGAAGGCCTGCTGGCGCTGCCACGGCTCATCGTTTAGTGAACCATCTTGAAGGCCTGCTGGCGCTGCCGCGGCTCATCCTTTCGTGAACCATCTTGAAGGCCTGCTGACGCTGCCGCGGCTCCTCCTTTCATGAACCATCTTGAAGGCCTGCTGGCGCTGCCGCGGCTCCTCCTTTCGCGAACCATCTTGAAGGCCTGCTGGCGCTGCCGCGGCCCCTACTTGCGAACCCACCAGCTCGAGGATTGTGAGCTCCACACCCGCTATCCCCGTACCTGTCCGGTACTGAGACTGTCCCGCTACCCTTTTCCCCAAAGAGACTAGAATTGACACGATCCTCGTATCCTGGTCCTGCTGTACCGCCAGTTACCTTGCCTAAAGATATATATAAAAGTGTGCAGAACTCATCTCTGTGTGGTGTCTATCTGTGGGGGGGGAGTTACTTGTCTGTCCGATTACCAGAGAGGGCCCTCACCAGGAGGCCTCTCCCCCTTTACTCGGCCGACCCTCCGGGTCCCCGTCTAACACTCTTGAAAAATGTCTGCGGCTGAGGAGACGCCAAAACTCAGTCGCTTGTATCTGAAAAGTCCCAAGTGAGTTGCAAATGTCGTAATGTAGCGGGACTTGATGTCCAACTCCAGCTGGTGGTAGCCTTTGTTTAAATCCAGCTTTGAGAACACCCTCGCCCCATTCAGAGCAGAAATCATGTCGCTTAGATGCGGCCCCAGGGTGACGCTCCCTTTCTATTGCCGTGTTAGGTAGTCGCATGTCGACACACAGCCTCACCTTGTTAGCGGTGCCCTTCTTTGGTACTATGACCACTGGCGATACCCACGGAGTTGGACCATCCGTCCGTTCAATAATGTCTGCTGATAGGAGGTCTTGGAGTTCAACTTCTACAGCTTTTTGGAGATGAAATGGTACAAGTCGAGTGTGCTGTGCCACAGGTCTGATCTGTTCGTTGATGTGCAGATGGATTTGGCATCCCTTCAACTTCACTAGTCCCTGAAATAGTCTGGGAAACTTGCTGGCGATGTCTTGATCATCACTGACCTTAAATAGGATCTCAATGAGGCAGAGACGCTCTGCGGTTGGTTGACTGAGTAAGCAATCTGCCTCAGGGCCTTTGATGACATGTATGACCGCTGGAATGGTTACAGTGTCGTGTTTGAGTGTTGTTGGAAATTTTCCCAAGCAAGGGAGAGGCTTCTTGGACATCCAAGTGAAAACTCGGACCGGTGCATAAGTTAGTGGTGGCTTAGGATTCATTCTAAGACACCATGGATTCCAGAAGGTTTCTATAAAGTTCTCAAAACTGCGATTTGTGCAAGTTTATTAAATCATTTGTTAATCCATGATTTTTAAATTCCTCATTATCTCTTTATCAGACTTCATACATTGAGAAGGCTCCGATGCATTTCGGACTCTCCAAGTCCGAAATGCATCAGAGCCTTCTCAATGTATGAAGTCTGATAAAGAGATAATGAGGAATTTAAAAATCATGGATTAACAAATGATTTAATAAACTTGCACAAATCGCAGTTTTGAGAACTTTATTGAAACCTTCTGGAATCCATGGTGTCTTAGACACACAGAACCTGAATAAGTGTGCCCTATACAGGGATGCGCCTACACTGCTGTAGCACACTTACCCTCATTTACAATTTCAGACGCACCAGAACAGTTGCGTCACCTGTGGGAGCACCTTGAAAACCACAACCATCTACTACTTTCCGTTTGAATTTCAAACTATCAACCCAGTGGTGCGCCGTGCTCATTTCTTTTCCATTAGGATTCATTCTCTCATATTCTGTGACCGGGATGTAGTTTAGCGACGCCCCGCTGTCCAGCACGAATTTGGTATCATGGTTCCCTACTTTTATATCCAGGCGTGGATATTTCTTGAGCTGGTCGGGATCTGCAATCATATTCACGTACTCCACTGTGTACTCAGAGTCTCTGGATGATGATCTGGAGTCTCGGGATGGTGATCTCCGCTCCCATCGAGATATGTGTGACTCTCGGCTGGAGTGTGACAAGCCTGAGGACAATGTAGACTTTCCTTGGACTGCCCTTATGTGATGTTTCCTGGTGTTGGAACGAGATGACCTCGTTGTTCCGCTTCGCCTCTCCTTGTGGTAGTCCCCACACATCGCTTCGAAGTGGTTCGTCCGCCCACATCTCCTACATCGCTGGCCCATGGCAGGGCAGGCATCTGCATGTGGATAGTCATATCCACACCTATAACATCTTTTTGTGCTTTCCGGCCTCCTTTCTCTTCGCCCAGGGTCTCATCTCCTGTGCTCAGTGTGTCTTTGACAGGATGACGCCCTGGGTCTCCATTGCTTTTTCTTCGAGTTTCGTCGGCTGCTGCCGCTGGCTTGGACACGACGCGCTTGTTCATGACTTACGTTGCGTCCTGTTTCAATGCTGGTGGCATGTTCCTCGGCCTGATCATAGACACAAGTCATTTCTTCAATTTCATCTAGTTCATGAGGTTTTCTTAGTAGCCGCCTCCTGAGGGTTTCCGAGTGGCATTCATCTATGATTTGTGATTTTATGGCGGCATCTGTTGAGAAGGTGTCAAATTCACAGTGTCTCGATAGTCCCCGCAGTCGGGTGATGAACGCGCTCATTGCTTCATCCTTTCCTTGGCGTGCTTGATGAAACGCATGATGTTCATAATCAACATTTCTTTTATGGAGGAATTTCTTGTTCAAGGCCTCACGCACCTTGTCGTATGTTCCAACATCTGCAGGGGGAAGATCCTTGATTATCTTGCTTATTTCTCGACCTGCCAGGTTGCGGAGGGCAATCAATTTCTCTTCATCAACTGTTACCTTGGACCCTTTGATGTAGTCCTCGAAATCTTCAAGCCATTCTTGCCACCTTGGGCCCATGCTCCCTCCTGTAGTCAGTGTCAAGGGTTCCGGGGGCCGCAGATGCGACGCTCCTGTGAGAATTGGCTTGACTTCATTTCGCTGCGGGGATGTATTTGGAGTCACCATCGTGATATCACGTGCTTCACACCCTGTTCTCTGACTCTGATTGGCCTGTTGCTTCCTGTTCACAGGTGCTCTGGTTGATCAATTACTGTCGTCTGTAGTCAATATTATTTAACTTTACTAGTGCTTGTTTATATTGTTAAAGCTGCTTGTGCTTGTTTAGCATGGATTTCTTGTGTTGGTTCATGCTTGTTTTACTTCTTTGTAGTCTGTGTGTGTCATTTCTTGCTTGTCACTTAACACGCCTGACCCTAAAATGGCCGCCCCCACACTGCACAAGGGGTCTGTCCTTATGGCTGCCTGACCTCAAAATGGCCGCCGTTGCTGAAATCTCACTTCACACAAGACTTTCTCTCTGTTCATTCTAACCAGGGCCGATTCAAACGGGACTCACCGGCCGCCGGTCTCAGGGACAGTAGTACTTCTCCACACCTTGTGCCACTGCTGCCACGTTCAGGTGAGGTTGGGGTGGGCTCCCACCTTGCTTCTTGGGGTCTCGCGCTCACTCGGCGACGCCTTGCCGAATCTCACGCATCGGGAGTGAGATCTCGATGTTGTGTGCCCCTTGAGCTCCGTCTTTCACCACGCTCAACGTCGCTGGTCCGCAGGCCTTCCACGGACAGTGCTCACTGTTAGGGCAATCCCGGATTGCTTTGGGTGGCAGGCAGAGTCAGAGTGGGCTCCCGATTTCTGCTCCTTCAGTGCGTGCCAACTTGCACGCATCGGGCGTGAGTCGCGTTTTGGCGCGAATGAGTTCTTCTTTTCTCGAGCGTCTCGGCGCTCGTCACTTCGGCTCCTCTTGGCTCCCTCACAGTCGCCTGACTGGGGAATAGGGTCACCTGCTGCTGGCCTCTCACATCAGGCGGCAGCTCCACTCTGCACAGCACCGCTTCTCTTTCTGGACGCTTCTTGGGACGGGACGCTCCTGCAGGGTTCTGTGGGTGGTAGGCACACCAATCCCACCCTCGTCGCCAGTTGTCGTGTCTAAATACAAGGGTGACAGACAAGTATATGTATATTCATAGGAGCTTTATTGAGTACCTCCTTCAGTGTCCCTGTCCCTACTCTAACTGCCCCTATCCTGTCCACGCTCCTCCTCTTCCCCTCAACCCCACTAGCTCCACCCACCCAACTACTAGACTGCTGACTACATAACACCCCCCACTGTGGAATACTTGCTGGTGTGTAGTATAGATAAAAGATTGTTTTAAAATGCTGAGCTTGGAGCCCCTCAGAACAGAGGGCAGTCTGGCCCAGCTCTAAGGAACCACAAAAACTATCTTGATCAATGCCAAGCTTGTCTGCCTATTTCTTCCCATGCTTATCCAAATCATCCTGCTTAAGTAGCGAAAGTTCAGCATAAATCCTCTTAATAGTACAATCTTCTCCTTCTCTTACAACATCAATAATTTTGATTTCTCTAAAACCGTTCAGCCCGCCCTTTTTCCCGCCTAGGAAGCTACGTATTTGAAGGTACTTAAAAAAATTCTCTTATCAATACCATAATCATATTGGATTTCGCTAAAAGGGCGAATTCGTTCTGGCCCAATTAAATCCCCTATTTTCCAGGTCCTGCACTCCTCCCATTCTGACATTATTGTGTCCGAAAAAATTACTGGAAAAATGGGATTTCTAAACAGCTAGGTATAAAAATGGAGTCTCCCTAGACCTGTTTTTTTTCTAAACATTGCCCAAATCTTAAACGCAGCCATCAGAGTCTTAAATCTTTTCTTTTTAAAATAGCTAGGCTCGGTGAATTTCAAAAAGCAATTCACAGCATCCTCTCCTAACAATAACTTATATATCTCTGGTGACCCTCTATTGATCCATGGATCGGTAACATTCCCACCGATTGGCCCACTCATGTATTGAAAGGCCGCTGCCCAATAATACATTTTAAAATCGGGGACAGCCCAACCTCCTCTTTCCCTTGGCAGTGACATATATCTCAGGGACCTCCTTGTTTTCCCCTGTGCCCATATAAGCCTGTTCACCTTATGTTCGAGCGCCGCAAACCATTGCCTCTCGAATTATTCTAGCGGTATAGCCCTGAAGAGGTAGAGTACCTTGAGAAAGGGATCTACGAGAGAAAGAGCAAGAGAGGGAGCATGCTCAGCAGATATATTTGGGGACCCATATATAGATGGAAGGAAGATATGTTCGATAGCAGAGCCTGAAGTAGCTTAAACAGGCAGATTTTAATTTCTACTTTCCGAATGTGAGTAGGTGACATGAATTATGATGGTAACAGTAGTTAAAATAATGATTACTTTTTTCTGTTAAAAATGTAATGTTGTTCTTCTTTTTTACAAGTGCTTTACGTATTTAGAAGGCTTGTTGGAAATGTGTATATATGGAGTTTGATGAACTATTCCTCAAATAATATCTGTTTGTATTATAAAATTTGCTGTGATTTAAAAAATAAAGAATTTTAGTCCAAAAGATGATAAAACTACGTTTCCGATACATCTCCTGTGCTAATACAGTACTTTCTTCTTACATTTCATACAGACATAGAATATTTTAAAATGCTTGAAAGAATGGGTTCCTTAGGATCATGTTCTTAGAGCCTCTTCATAGTGCAACAGTCCTAAATTGTGACAAACCGGTGCAATCCATTTCTTACAAGCATAGGAATAAGCTTTACAGCAAAACATTAGTTGGCCATTGTAGAGTCCTCTCCAGCCCGGTAACATGCAAAGGACCACACCACACACGGAGCTCTTTAGTACACGTCATTATTCTTCAGGGTGCAACCTTTAACTGAATGCACTGTCTCATAAAGTTTATTAACCACACCAAGACACACCCAACCAATAGCATCATTCTCCTACTGAGTCCACCATGGATCCGAGGGGTCTTGCTATTTATATTTACACTACATTTCCCCTTTGTTAAATAAAAAGTACAAATACTACACGTATGCATTATATTTATTCAATGAGTCACTGAGGTGCTCGAACCAATCTTCCGGATTTCGTTGTGTTAGGTTGGTGAGGCGTAGGAGAGAGACCTACCTCGGATACAGGTGATGCAGAGGCAGGTGTATGAGTTGGGCTCTCCAGACTTTCTGGTGGACATGTCTCACTTCTAACATCTGAAGCTGAGGAACATCGAGGCAGGCGCTTGAAATGTGATGCGTCTCTCGCGATGAACTCTCCGGTACGTCGAGCGATCACTGTAGAAAAGTAGGATCATTCACATATAGATACCCCCACTTTTTGCCTTCTGTCAGTGTGTTTTGACTGTAGTTCACTGGAATCCTGCTAATCCGGATCCCAGTGGCAGTGCTCTCTCCTCTCAAATCTCTGGTAAATACCTTGTACCCCCACATTTGGCATACTGGGATACCATTATAAGTCCCTAGCATATGGTATTGAGGTACCCAGAGCATTGGTACACTGGGGGTCTCCTATGGGCAGCAGCATGTATTATGCCACCCATAGGTGCCCATGCAAACTGTGTCTGCAGAGCTGCAATTACAGTCTGTGTGACAAGGTGCAGGCACCCTTCACTTTGGATATAAGGTTAGCCGTATAGCCCGGTCACTGCATTACTAACCTATAAGTCCCCAATGAGGTAGTCTATTCAGTCCAAGGGCAGTGTGCATGGTCCTAAGTGTGTGGCTATCCATGCACTAGCAGAGGTACCCCTACAAACCCCGGACTCCATTCTCTGGGCTTAGTAAGTGCAGGACAGCCATTACAAGGTATGTAGTGGACACTGGCAAGTCGAGATGTCCAACTACATAATGGCTGCCTGAACCTGGTTATGTTTCGTATCTAACATGTTGGAATAATGCCATCCCCCATACCTATCTGTGCAGCCTTACAGGGTCTGCCTGCCAGCCTGCACTGCTGCAGACCCTAGACATGTTTTGCCTCCCTGCTGATGAGCTTAACTCGGACAGGGGAAGCTGAACAAAGGATTTCCTGCAAAGGAAGAGTGTGACCACCTCTCCTTTAGAATTAGGTTGGGTGGGGACGATTCCGAGCGCCACCAGACTGCATTGAAGGGCGCATTTGGTGCCCTCCATGCATAAACCAGTTTTGCACAGTTCCGGAGACCTTGGCCCCCGCAATGGTGCAAAACCACACAAAAGACAGGGGAGTGTGCACCCCCTGTCTAGCTCCTTCCTAGGGAGGTGCCTAGAGATCTTCGAGGTGGGTACTTGATTCTCCCATGTTGAATCTTGGCCCCTGGGAGAATCTGACTGGCTAGGACAGCTGAGTAGCGTCCCGGACCCCCTCTGATAGGTGGATCGCCGTCGAAGAGGTCCTTCGCCTTTTTAGGGTTACTTAAGACTCCCAGGGCCGGACTGGCCATAGCGGGCACCGGGCAATCCCCCAGTGCGCCGCATGGGTGGGGGCCGGTTTTGGGGCCCTGGGGGCCGTTTTTGTTACAGGACCATTTTTTCAGCATAGCTGCAAAATCGGTCCTGTACCAAAATCGGCCAAAAACCGGCCCCGGCAAAGAGCTCGGTGGCACCTCCACCCCCGAGTGATGGGAGGGGGGAGCCGAGCACTTTGCGAGGGCTGGTTGTGGTTCCCAGTCCAGCCCTGAAGGCTCCCCTGAAGGTGGGTCCCTAGATCCGTCCTGACAACAACTTTAGGAACGGACTGCCTGTTGCTGAAGATTGTTCAAAGACTCTTCTGCTAGTGAACACTGGAACTCTGCTATTTTTGCAAGTCAAGACTCACGACAAGACTGCTCCCAGCAGGAAGAATCCTGCTGCATATTCAACCTATGCTTCTCCAAAGATCTGCAACTCCATGGCCATGCATCCTCTGAGTCCCCAAGGACTCAGCCTGCATCCTAGCATGAATGAATCTCCCTTGAAGTGAAGGAGTCACTTCCCTGCATCTGCAGGATCCTCGACACCGATGATCAGTTTGCTGATTTTGTTGGTTGTTCCACGGACATCGTTCGGCTCTGCAACACAGGTGGGGGTTTGTTTGATCTCCAGATGCATGACCAGTCTTTCCTGCAAGTGGGGAGACTGTAATCCCTCTCCAGCCAACATGGACTACCTTCCTGTGCACCACATCTGTTGAGTGTTAACAAGGCTTGTTGGATCACTCAACCAAAGATCTTCAAGCTCCAAGTAGCCTCTGCCTCCAGCACTGTAACACTCCAAGCACCCCATCCTGCCTGCAACCTGTGCATTGTGTGCCTTCATCTCCTGTATGCTGATGGAGCTTCCTTGCGACCTCCTGTGCCTCCTGACAGAGGGTCCTCGAAGGGGGCTCCACCAATTCCTGCTGGCTCTCCATTGTGCTGAGGGCCGGTCCTGACTTACCTATGCTGGGGTAGTCCCTCAGGCCTTGCTGGTCTGCAACCAAGCATCTCCTTCTGCTAACTGTTGTTTGCATTTGCCAAGGCTTGATGGTGGTCCTACCGGCCACTGACCCTCCTGCACACATCAAATGGCGTGGGACAGCTTGTGAAAGGCTCCTGCACTCCTACAATGTCACCTGGTCTCCACAGCTTCTGTTACTTCTACTCAGTGCTGCACCAAGAGCCTTCAACCAGGGCTGGCATTGTCCTTTATTGCCCCCGGTCAACTCCAGGTGGTTGGGACTCTGTCTCCTCTGCTTTCAAGTTCTTCTCATCTGGATTCTTCATCCTGATTCCACCGACCTTGTCCACGAGACGATGTAGCTCATGTACTTCCACGACCCTCTATTGGCATCTACTGAGGTTTTTGACAGGCCTCAACCCTATGCACCCGGGCTCTCTGGTGCAGGTTTCTGTATCTTCTGGGTATCCATGGGTGGGGTGACTCTTTAAACTTCCTTCGGGGTCCTTTGGGAAGGGTCAAAGAACTCAAAATTTCCAACCACGACTTACTGTGTGTTGTCCTATGGACGTCTGACCCGGTGTAACCACTCTGCACCAGGTCGCCTTGGGGTCCCTGGCTACTCAAAAGAAGGGGGGTGGTTGCGCACAAGCTTGGGTTTGAAACAACGTTGGTATTTTTCTAAATTTGTAAGGTGCCTCCAGAGGTCTCACTTTGTTGACCATAAAGTGTTCAAATACATAAAACAAGATGCGAACTCTAATAATAGTGTTCGACCCTCTGGGCACACCGTAAGTGTCGCTGTCTCGCGATTTAAATCAACAAAGTTTACTAAATGCCAAAATCTTTCTACGTTATATAGATGACATCTTTGTATTATGGTTAGGCCCACAAACTACACTGATTCAAGCGCTGGAACAATTGAATACAATAAACGATCGGATACAATTTACTCATCAAATTGATAATAAATCTATTCCGTACCTTGATGTCCTTTTGTACATTAAAGAAAACAGAATTAAAAACTGCTCTCTTTAAAAAACCAATAGATCGGAATAACCTTCTTCACTATAGACGTTTCCACCAAATACCACTCAAAAATAACTTACCACTATCACAACTATATAGAGTTAAAAGAATTGTGTCAAATACCACCGAATCAGATATACAAATTGACAACATGATGAACCGCTTCAAAGAAAGAGGATATCCAGATAGGATCTTACAAGAAGCCAAAAACAAATGCGCTTCAAAAACAAGAACGGAACTACTGAAAAGCGCAGTAAGAACCAATCAGACACGAGTAGTGATAGTTTCAAAATATTCAACAAAAAGCTATTAATTTAAACAATCAATAATAATACATTGGCAAATCCTTACAAATGAATCAGATTTCAATGGTATTTTTCAAAACAAACCTATATTTGCCTACACATGGAGCAAAAATATACAAGAGATGTTAAAGCCCAAAGAACAGGTACAAATTATTCATAAAGGTACATTACCTTGTCACAATTGTAATAACTGTCATTCCATCATTAAAGGTAACAACATTATGCATCCCAGGAAAGGCACACCTATCAAGTTGAAAGTTACAGCAACCTGTGATACCTCTCAAGTTGTTTACATTTTGAAATGCCTGTGTGGCCTAGTTTACATAGGCAAAACGATCAGAAAAATCAAAATAAGACTGTCGGAACATAACTGCAACATCAGAATGAAGAATGAAAAATATGCAGTGGCAGTTCACTTTAATGAGAGACAACACAATATATCACAACTTCAGTTTACCATTTTGGAAACTATAAAACAAATAGAAGGCCAAGACATAAATAAAGTTCTATTGAAAAAAGAAAATGCATGGATATATAGACTGGAAGGGGGCGTGGCTTGGACGCCGATCGGGATGGCGGCGTGAGCTTGCAGCTCCGCGCCTGATCCCGTTACTTCTCCTGAAATCCCTACCATCAGCGCTCCCTGAGGGGCGGTTTCACCGCACGAAGTATCGAAGGAGCAGAGGAGAGCGGCTGAGGACCAGCGGGAGACCGAACATAGTGCTGGGATCCGATCCCGGAGTCCGGAGGAGCCGAGCCGGGTACAAAGAAAATAGCGGCGCACGGGAGCTGTGGAGACTGCTAGCGGGACGAGGCGGGTCGGCACTGAGCCGGATTACAAGCTACTGCTTAATAAGGCGGGCGGAGCAGGGGCCCGACAGAGAGAGACTCCGGTGCAGGGCTGGAGACGTGAGGGGCTCCCGACGACCCAGGAAACGGCGGACACAGCGCCCATCCCCCGCTCCCTGACATGGCGGCTGTGTGAAGGGCGGCCCGCCCTCAGACTGCGACCTCTGCCTCCAGTGGCTGCCGGGACCATCGTGAAGCCAACCAAAGATCCCTCAGGAAGGGGCTGCGAGTGGAAGAAGGTGCGGCCGCTTGCACAAGGGGCACCAACTACCGGCAACAGGCTTACTTATAGCCTCAAGCGCGGACCCTGGACACACGCGGATCCGGATTCTGAGCATCGGTGGGAACAGCTACTGCCGTATGTACTGAGAACCGGTCCTGGCTACGCTCAGTGCACTAATTGAGGCTGCAGGGGGCTGGTGATCAGCGGTGAGTCACCCAACACTATAGGGCTCACTGTATGGTGGTGGGGCCGAATCTGCGCGGCGTTTGGGACTGAGGCATAAGCTTCACACGGCGCAACGCCCGTGGGCGGACAGCACATCCGGCTCTGGCGGACGCCCGCCTGCTCTGTCGGGTTCATATTGCTGATTCCTCTGACACCTGGATTGGACCTTCCCTGGGCCTTGCTGAGGGGGTGTGGTGGGTCCGCACTGAAGACGGCGATAAACTGTATGGAGAGACCCCTGGGCCATGAGCGATCTGCGGGTGCATGAGACGAGAGGCGGGCATATAGAAAGCCTTTTTGGCTAATGGGGCTGAGCCCTTGTGCTGACGACGGCTTGGCCTTTGGAGGTGGTGATCGCTGCTGAGTGGAACTGTTGGGACGCTTAAGCGAGGACGGAGAAAAGAGGGCAGCGTTCCCACGACGGAGGACGTGGGGACTGGTAAAGCCCCTAGAGGCGACCCCATAGCGACACACGAGACGACCAAGATGGCCGCCACTGGCAGTGATCTACCTATGAAGCAAGGTCGTGACGACGCGACCGCTCTGGTCCAAGATAGCGGAGCCCATACCCCCCCGGATGCAACGGCGCAGGAACGGAGGCTGAATCTGCGACTAGACAACATACTAGAAGCAATAACCGCGACAAAGGAGTCATTGCACCAAGACATAGCGCAGGTCGCCACGGGACTGGGTCTCCTGAGGGCGGACCATGCTAAGCTCTCAGACAGAGTAAAAGAAAATGAACAACTACTTCAGGAGCTGAAACCGGCAGTAGTGACCGCGGAACACAAATTGACAGATATCCTTGGCCGCCTGGCGACACTGGAGAGACGTGCAGAAGATGCTGAAAGTCGCAATCGGAGGAACAACGTGAGGGTGGTGGGCCTTCCGGAAAAAATTGAAGGGGATGATGCTGTGGCCTATATGGAGAACTGGTTTAAAACGGTTGTAGCACCGGAGGGTCTCTCTCCCTTCTTCTCCCTGGAGCGAGCACACAGGGTCCCGGCCCGCCTGTCTAGGCAGGGCCGGCCACCTAGGCCGATGGTGGTAAAACTATTGCACTACAAGGATCGTGACCTGCTGATACAGAGGGCGCGCTCACTGGGCCCCTTTCAAGTGGACAATAACCAGGTCACAGTCTTCCCGGATTACACACAGGAGGTTCAGAAGAACAGAGCATCCTTCCTGACCGTGAAAAAAGAACTGAGGGAGGAAGGGATCCAATACTCCTTGCTTTTCCCAGCCAAGCTAAGAGTGATCCTAGATGGGAAAACCCAATTCTTTCAGACCCCGGATGAGGCATGGTCATGGCTCGAATTATACCGCGGTGGAACGGACCGCAATAACAAAAGCGAGAGGGGGAGACAAAAACCGATCTAGGTCCGAAAATCACAGCACATCCGCAAACGAAATAAACTCAAAAGAGCGATGCGGGATGTTCAGATGGCGGCAGACAGGAAGGGTGCATTAGCTGCAACAGCAATCATTACGGGGTCGCAACAAGAGCAGGCATCGGTGGGGTCGGACTCTGACGATGATGGAAGAAAATCTGGAGGAGACGTATCGGAAGCTGAGAGCTCGAAGGGACCAGCGGTCACCCCGCAGACATCAGATGGACTATTTAATGAGTAAATGTAAATGTAAATGTAAATGTATTGGCATTTATATAGCGCACTACTTACCCGTAGGGTCCCAAGGCGCTTCGACCGCTGCGAAACCCTTCCTGGCTTCCCTGAGAGATGGTCCCTTAATGGGTATCTCCAGGGTGAGACCAGGCATCCCCGGCGGTCTGGTGGGGCCGTTAGTGAAGATGAGGCAAGCTAATGCCCAGAGTTGCCGAGTGTGATCGCTGATCAGAGTGGGCACCGAGGCGAGAGAATTATCGAGTCCGCTGACCCTGGTCCAGAAACCTGCCGCGCCGGGAATCGAACCCTGGTCCCGGGCCGTCCTCTGCTCTCGGGTCTGCTGCCTCTAACCAGTGAGCCACACTACTTCACTGAGTGACATTTAAGAGAACAGAACAATTCCGATACTCCTATTGGGGCAGGCTCTCCTGGTGTTTGGCGGACTAGCAGGTATGGTGCTGCAAATGCAGTATGGGATCAAGGGCGCGGGGTGAGAGCTCTGCCCGCCCTGGGTCGGCGCTAACTCACCCTCTTGTGGGCCTTAAGGCCTTCTGTGGTGGCGACCACAGATTAGTGTAATGTATGATGTGTTACAGGTTTGGATCAGGGCTGAAGCTGGGTTATTAGGTCCTGTCCTGGGGAGAGGGGTTTGGAGAGTTTTTCGGGTAGTTTTGAAGGGGGGGTACAACTGCAATGATGTGGGGAACAACTGGTTGTTATTGATATGATACGGTACGGAGATGGCTACTATGGGGACGTTACTAATTTGAAATGCCTTACATGGAATGTCCGTGGACTTCGAACAATGGTGAGACGTCATAAGGTTCATGCCTATTTGGTGAAGCGAGGCGTCCAGATTGCAATGTTACAGGAAACTCATTTAACCAAGCAGTAATGCACTGCACTGCAGAGGAGGTGGCGTGGTCAGGTGTTCGGCACCACGTATTCGGCATTTGCCAGAGGGGTGCTGATATGGGTAAGGGCGCGGATACCGTTCCAGGTCACGAACCAGCTGGTGGACCCTGAGGGTAGATACGTGGTGGTGGAGGGGAGGCTATACGGTCGGGATGTGGTCTTATGTAGTGTATACACCCCTAATGCTGATCAGGCCCAATTTTACGATAATCTAACTAGTTCGCTGGCATATTTCCTGGCGGGCCCCATCATCCTGGGAGGTGACTTTAATTCGATCACTGATGTGATACTTGATAGGTCGCATCCACCATTGGCCGATTCCCCAGTGCGCAGGTTAGCCACACACAGGAAAGACTGGCAGGAGAGATGGGGACTGAAAGATGTGTGGAGGGAGCAGCATCCTGCTACTAGGGACTATTCTTTTTTTTCAGCCTTGCATGCGTTACACGTCAGAATAGACTCCGTCTTATGTAGTGGCCTCCTAGCTGCCGTGATAACTCACACGGAATACCTGACCAGGACTATCTCAGATCATAATCCCTTATTAGTGTCAGTGCAGTGGCACCAGGCAAGATCAGCGGTTCCAACATGGAGGCTGCGGCCTGATACACTAGAGGATCTGGTGTTTAGTGACACGGTCCAACAGGGCATCGAACACTATTTTGAGGTGAATGAGGGTTCAACTTCCACGAGATCGATAGAATGGGATGCGATGAAAGTAGTAGTGAGAGGCGTATGCATGGGCAGGTTCTCGAATGCAAGGACATCAGTCTTGACTGCTCTGGCGAAGGCGGAGGATGTGTTAAGGGCACTTGAATAGCATAGGCCTGAATGACCGGACCTACAGGAGCAATTACTTGAGGCTAAGGAAGTGGTGGTGACTGAAACAGAACGGCTGCAGTGCTATGACTATAAGCTGTACACCACCAAGGTACATGCAGAAGGAGATAAAGTGGGTTCGCTCCTTGCTAAGCTTGCCAACCCGGAACCTAGAGGATGCCCGGTCATGAGCATAAGAACAGAGACGGGGAAAATAGTCTACTCGCAGTCAGTGGTCCTGGCGCGCTTCCAGTCTTATTACACGAGTTTGTATGCGTGCCAACTGGGGGTGGAGGTCTCTGAGATAAGTGAATACTTGGAATCTGTCCCACTGCCAGTGCTGGATGGCGAGGATGCGAAAGACCTGGGAGGACCCGTAACTCTATCAGAGATTAGGGTGGCCATTAAACAGATGGCTAGAAATAAAACGCCGGGGGTGGATGGCCTACCGATTGAATTCTACGTAAAATATATTGATATTTTAGCGCCCAGACTATTGGTGGTGTACTCTGAAGCCAGAAAGTTGGGGCACTTGCCCAAATCGATGAGGGAGGCGCTAGTGGTGCCACTACTGAAACCCGGCAGAGAGGCATTGGATGTGACGTCTTATCTGCCCTTGTCTATGCTGACGGTGGATTATAAGATCTTGAAACGTATCCTAGCCACCAGACTACTACCGCACATGACCAAGCTAGTACACGGGGACCAAGCAGGGTTTATTCCTACTAGGAACACGTCAATGAACATACGCCGATTGGTCCGGATACTAGACAGTGCCGGGGACTCAGATCATAATCCTGCAGTATTATCAGTTGATATCGAAAAAGCTTTCGATAGCCTTGAGTGGAAGTACCTAGATGAGGTGTTGGTGAAGTTCGGCATAGGAGAAGGGTTTGGGAGATGGACAAGAGTTCTTTACTCATCTGCTACAGCGAGGGTACGACTAGGGTCGGTTATATCCTCGGCTTACCCAGTGCGTAGAGGGACGAGGCAGGGTTGCTCGCTGTCTCCCTTGTTGTTCGCACTGGCGATGGAACCACTGGCGGCGCAGGCAAGGTCAGGGGCAATGTACCAAGGGATCAAGCAGGGTGCGGAGTCGCATTACATATCACTGTATGCGGATGATCTGTTACTATACCTAGCAGACACGGAACGGGCCCTGGAGGGAGTGGTAGACATGTTATCCAGATTTGGTCAGTTGTCAGGCCTTAACTGGACTAAAACCTGTGTTTTTCCGTTGCGGGCAGGCGCGCCGTGTCCCCCTCTTACGATGGAGGTGGTCTGGGAGCCCTCCTGCTTCACTTATTTGGGTGTCCGCATCTACCATGAGGCCGCAAACCTGTTGGAGGGTAATATAGGGCGTTGCGTGCGCTCGCTGAGGGGTTGCATAGCCTTTTGGGCCCCCCTCCCTCTATCAGTGTTGGGCCGAGTAGCACTATTGAAGATGGTGGCACTACCGCAGTTGCTTTATTACTTCCGTACCCTGCCGATATGGATCCCACAGCGGATCTTCAAAGAACTGAAGTTGATGGTAACTGACTTCCTTTGGGGTCACGGAACACGCAGGGTGGCATTGAATACTCTGACTAGACCCAAACTCGAGGGGGGGATGGCAGTCCCCGATTTTGAATTATATTATTTGGTGGCACAACTGCAGATATTAACGCAACACATTGCCAGAGAGTTCAGGGGACCGGACCACAAACGAGAGACTGGTACTCAGCGACATGTCTTGTCCTACATAGTTATGCAACAGAAACTAGATATGAGGGACCTCACAATGGAGGAAAGGACTCTCAGATTTTGTTGGCACAGAAGTCTGAAGAGAGCGAAGAGAGCCCGGCCATATACGCCGGAGATACCACTGGGGATGCTGACTGCACTGCCGCATGGGGGCGATTGGTCCCCGTTGTCAGAGTGGGAAGAGTTGGGCTTGCAGATGGTGGGGGACTTATACATAGATGGGACACTGGTCCCCTTTCAGACGTTGCAAGATCAGTTTGGCCTGCCAGACGGGAATTTTCTTCTGCATACAGCAGTGGTTGCGGCGATGCAAAAGCACTGGAAGGGAGGGCTAGCTGAGCCAGACACGACCATGGCCTGCCAGTATGTGGTGATGGCTGCGGGCACTTTTAAAGCGGTGACCTGCCTCCATACTAGAATGTTAAATGAAGGACTGGAACCACTGCAAGCGCTGAAGTCGAGATGGGAGGACAGCATAGGTAAGCTCATACCGGACACGGTCTGGGGCCATATTATGAAACGGACGTGGAAGGGAACCAGGAATGCACGTTTTCAGCAGGTACACTTCTTCGTCATACATAGGGCCTACCTGACCCCGGAGAGGATTAAGCGGTACTTTCGGGTACACGACGCAATGTGCCCGAGATGCTTGGCGCCTAAAGTTGACCTGGATCACCTGATGTGGGGATGTCCGAAGTTAGGGACATACTGGCCTGAAGTGGGAGAACTCCTGAATGTGGTTACTGACAGGGAGGTAGACTTTGACATGGCAGCGTGTTTACTGCTTTGGTTCCCTCACACAACGAGGACGAAAATCACAAGCAAATTTATCGACCTAGGACTCATGTTGGCTCAAAGAGAGATTACCTGGCACTGGAAATCCAAGGAGGGCCCGTCAGTGAGGAGGTGGATGAATGAGCTGTTGAAATGGTCCGGATGTGAAAGTGTAATTAGAATGCGACAGGCTGCCAGGACTGACAATGATAAAAGCTTGGAGATGGCGAGAGCATGGGAAATGATAGTTCAAGCGTTGCGTGACTGCATGATAGAGGATGAAGATTAGGCACATTGAATGAACGGGGCTCCATGAGGCTTGAGCGAACAAAAGCAACACCCGACCAGTGACGTGCTCCGTTATCAATACAGAATGACTATGCCCGCATCAGCAGCAGTTGGGGGGGAGGAGGGAGGGAGGGAGGGTTTGAGAGGGGTTGTTAGGCACCGGGGCAATATTATGGAGGGTACCAGCAGCTGGGACCTAGGGCTGGGTTACAGCAGTGAGGTCCCCGAGGGGGGTAAGGCATTTCCCGGGAGGCGGTAATAGTAAGACCCTGGAGACGGCCACCATAGAAGAACACTAGCAGGAACACGTTGGCACAGGTATTAGAATACCGACATCGCCCCACAGGGCGCCTGGATGTGCTTGACGGTGTATAGGGGGGTGGGAGTTTAGGGGGGAAAAAAAGCAGATACTGAATGGTGTTGTTAACCAGACACCCGTATGAGGTGGCCACTGTGACATTTTTATTGCAAATACGACTTGGTGCACCGCCCGGCCTCCGGGATGTGGGCTAATTGGCTGTGTTCGAATTTACTATTATTTCTATGCTTTGCGATGTCATAAGTGTACTGGTTGACCTACTTCGAGGTCTTGTTTCTCATTCTGCAATAAAAACAAATTTAAAAAAAGGGATATATAGACTGGAAACTATGAAGCCCTTGGGGCTAAATGACCACTTGGAACTTTCTTGCTATCTATGATCATTTGCATATTGAACTCTGTAAGCCACTGACAATTTTTGCTAATTTTTACCATTCAGTTATTATCTTTTGAGTTTATTATTTTATCTCATACTTTTATCCTTTTTATTTATTTTATTTTTCCTTCTACATTCACCCTATATTAGGTTCACACCATTACATTTTACACTAACACCAACTCTATTTCAAAACAAGGGACATTTCATTTAACCGCGTTTTGTTTCATCGGCGATTAGTCGCATTACGAGATACACTTAACATAGAGGATTACACCACTCTAAGATGGCGGCTTCATTTCGAGCAACATCACGTGATGCGGAAACACTCCGCCTTTTTCAATTTCTACTATATTTAAATGCTGTTCATATTGACGGCACTCACAAATTTTGAACGCATGAATACCGCAGAAGAAACCGATACCAGAACATCACCACTATTATAGTCCGGTAAGAAATCTCCGTCTATACCACAGTTTCAAAGTTTATTGGGAGACTTGAGACAACGCGTCCAGTTCCCTTTCACCTAGACTAATCCCTTGTTCACGTCTTAGACCCTAAGGCTTTCCATTTCAATTACATGCCCACAGTTACTATGTTTGTTTATTTCGCTCCTTACATCTTTTGTGCGCAGTTCCATTAACTCAAACACAAGCACTTCTTTTGTTTAAAAACACTTTCACAAGTAATTTTTCCCGATTTCATTCACTAACAGCAACTCATGGATATTTCACGAACATTGACCATAATTAGTAAAGCAACAACTATTATTTATTTAGTACCCTCATTGATTCATGTGTATTATTTTTATCAGATTCCCCTGATGAAGTGCCATGATGGCACGAAATGCATTGGGAAAAATTGAATAAATGTGTAACTATGATGTCTGGAAATATTCCTTTGAAGAATGATATGTGATTTACAACATATACGAACAAATTAATAAAATTAGAGGAAAGAAGAACATCAACTTTTTGTTTACCTTTGGATTATTCAAGTTGTTTTCAAAAAAACTTTATTGATTTAAATCGCGAGACAGCGACACTTACAGTGTGCCCAGAGGGTCGAACACTATTATTAGAGTTCGCATCTAGTCCCTGGCTACTCACCATGGGTGGTTCCTGGCTTCCCCTGGGGTCCTCCAACTTTGGCTACTAATCCTGCTTTGGTACTCACCCTGCATCCCACTATGTTAGTATGTGGCTTGGCCCCCAGTTGGGCCCTATGCGTTTTTCTATGCTACTTGGCTGTTTTCTATGTGTTCTTTTGTATAATTAATATCTCTGTGTAGGAGATATACCAAGTTAGTGTCTAGTGTATAGTAATAAATATAAAGTATTTTTCTACTCACCTGGTGTGGTTCTTTCTTGTGTGAAAAGCTTACTGACCGACTATAGGGGTATATGCTACTGCTTTACGCCCTCCTGGATGAGCCTTAACTGCTCTCCACAGCTACCCCTTGAGAGCTTTGGTTTTCAGGGACCTAAACACCATCACTAAGGGTTGCCTGGACTCAATGCACAGTGCCTCACCATAGGTGGACACTATATACTGAGCCAACCTACTACCATCAACATATGTCCTTTTCTCATCACAACCCTAAGTGGATCTGCATCAAACCGAGATTCAGACTTGTGTTTCCTTTTTTGTTTGACTAGGACCTGGTCTGCTTCCTTGAAAAGCATGTCCCGAAAACATCAGCGTTTGCCAGCATAGGTCTTTATTCTGTACTTGTGAAAGCAATCCGTTGTACGGATCTTGTCAGCATTTGTCAAACTATTAGTGGTCCATTGTGCATATTTTATTCCCATGTCTCTCCCAAACTCTCCCAAACATCAAGGTGGTGGGGCTTTCACCTTTTGTGGAGTGGGAAGTTGACCTGTAACCACAAATGGCCGAACATAAAGCTGACTTGCGGTCACTTCCTTCAAGCGCAGCGCGCTGAACTACTCTTTTTACTGTTCCCATGAATCGTTCGACAACACCATTAGCCTGTGGCAAGAGAGGTGTACTTGGTGTACTTTTCTGATGTTTTTAGAAAGAAACAGACGTCCGGGTTCGTTGGACAGTCAGGATGTTGTCTTATTTTAGTATAGGACTAATGGGTATCACCTTTAACAACCTAGGATAATTACCAATGCTTGGAGGGCATATTTACCACGAAGAAGGCAAAAATTACACACTTGTTGTGAAGCAAAGAGCATACATTTATATAGTTGCTTATGGTAGGAAAAATACATATATGTTGTTTGGTAGAATAATTACGGGGAAATGACAGGATCCAAAAAAGTTGATTCAGTTATCTGAAGCCAATCTTATGCATTTGATTACAACAAAACAGACAAATTTAAACAAGTTAATTGATTAAAAACGTTTTTTGATTAAAAACATATCACCACATTTGTTTGGTAACAGTATATAGGTTTTATTACACAATGCAAAATATAAAAACACATTAAAAGCATTAAACAATGAACATGATCATCACAATGTTATTAAAAAAAGGTCACAGAATCAAAGGGTCGACGCGGCGTTTCGGCTTTTTCTAGTACACCTTCATCAGGACTGATTCTAGACAATTAAAATCATAAAACACAAAGTTACCAAACAGGTAAAGAACGTCTAATACATTATTTGTCTGTCCATTGTTGCTTCTCACAACCCCGATCTAGGATGCTATGTTTTTCCGCATAGTCTAGACACATATTACTAATGAATTACACTGCACATTCTCGCTTTTCTACAATTCACATGGTTTTCTTTTGACATATATTTTTATACTCCTCTCTCTATTTGCCTTCCCCTTGGATATGTGTGCTATTGTATAAGAGACACCCATTTACTCCCTTACTAAAAGAAAATACCTCCTAAATATAATGGAGGGTCCTTTTTAATTATTATTATTACTACCCTATTTAGCAAAAATAGGGTGTTAATAATAATAATTAAAAAGGACCCTCCATATCTATATTTTTATATCCACAGGCATAAAAGGAGAGTATTAAATCTCCGACCGTATATATAATTTTACTAAGCTGATCTGGAAGTGGGGGAAATTAAATTAACCCACGACATTGGTATGTAACAAAAGTTTTTTTGACTATATGCAGCCCAAACATGAAAATCAACATGTACATATAGAGTGGTTATTTAGTATCTGTATGTCTTTATTTAAGAGACCGAGCAACTTTGCAAATACTCAACAAGCAAAGCACCAAAAGTCCAAATTTCTCAAAAAGGACTCCTCATAGAACCAAGAAGTTCCATCCAGGTGGAAAATAAATCCATTTGGATTAACAAGGTACGCACCGAATTATAGGAGGTACTTTCTTTTAGTAAGGGAGTAAATGGGTGTCTCTTATACAATAGCACACATATCCAAGGGGAAGGCAAATAGAGAGAGGAGTATAAAAATATCTGTCAAAAGAAAACTATGTGGAGGAACATGGCGGCGGGCTGAAAGCCGGTCGCGGCAGCTCCGTGGTGTCCGGATGACCAAAGAAAGGATTGCAATTTCACAGTGAGAGGTCGCGTGTCTCCCCGCGTTGCGGTGAGTAACAGATGCGCTTTCCCCCTCTGAAATCGCCGACGGCAAGCCTAATGCCGGTGCCTTTGTTCTTTTCCCTCGAGGAAAACCAGCCGTCCCAGGAGGTACTGCTGCAGGCGGGTTAGATCGGATTGGGGTGTCCGGTTGTGGTCTGCTGCAGGAGTCGTCACAACAGGACGAAATGGAGGTGGTTTGCAGACCGTTTTCTTTCCTCATTTAAAGCGCCTAGAAAAACGCTTAAAGAATCATTAAGGTAATACTGCACCAAAGCGGAGAGCAGCATCAGCGGTAAGGAGAAACACAGGGGGGGCTTAATAGAAGCTTTTGGAATAGCCCTTAATTGCTCATTCCTTATAAGAAAGGATGCAATGAAGATGAGATATAGGTGCAAGGCATTATGGGCATTGGAGTCTTGGCAATATTGGGTTACTTTGAACACTGACTCTGACTTCGAATATTGACTTACTAGCTCCGCTATTGTGAAAAGGAGTGCATCTGCAGCACATGCAACGGAGTATGTATGACATTTGATCCTCTTTTTTTACAAAAAAAAAAAAAAACACAGCCCACTCTAGCCCACTCTAGTCCTCCCTCACTGTGTGACTTAGAGGGTGTATTTAAGACTTTCAAGCAGCTGCCTATCATATTTGCACTTTTAAGGTTGCAGCGGGCTAAGCTTGGTTTAAGCTAGGCAGATCTGACTGTGGACTAGTGCACACTTTCACTCAGTGCACATCTATATCTACATATATGCTGGAAGAACGCCGCCGATGTTTATGGAGCAGGTTTCGCTCTGCACTGTTCAAAATTAAACTCGGAAGCCTAGTAATACAACCACCTAAACAACATCACACTAAAATAGGCCTCGAGAAAAAAAAACTTTACTCTCCTGCAGCAAAGTGCAGGGATAGGGGGACTAGAGGGGAAGAGGCTCCAGGACTTACTACTGGAAGGGGGGGTTGTATGGATCACACGCAGCCTGGTCCCCTAAAGTATTACAGCACGACTGAATTCACTGAAGTCACTGAAAGTTTAGAGCAAGAGCCAGTTCTGCTGAAAGCTCCTGAGTTAGGCGGGCCAGAATCAACAGAGGCAGTATCATTTAAGACCACAGAGCAAGCCAAGGCGGAGATAAGTTTAACTTCGGTAAAACAGGGTTACATTCTTCCAGTAAGAAGAAACAGGTATCAGCTTAGATCCAGGGCAGGATTAAAAGAGAAAGAGGCTCTACAATTTGAAGAGAGAGAGAGACCTATGCCACTAACCCCCTGTAAAAGCAAAAAGAAAAAGAATATTTCAGTCAAAAAGTTCAAAGGTGCACCTCACGAGGGCCAAGTGGTAAAAAGTACTCCATCCCTAAAATCTTTTTTTAAGGTCCTGGATCAGGCTAAGCGTTCCGCAGTGCAGTTGGAGGGCAATCCCGGCTCTACCCCTTTAACAAATAGATACAAGGTCTTAGAAAATATAGACAATATGGAAAATGCAGACGAGGCCGAGAGTGTAACAGAAAACTTGGCTAACTTGACTAAAGCCCTTACAACAGACTCAACTAAAGCCCCCACAATAGATAAAACCCGAGGAAACCAAGACACCAGACCCAAGAGTCAGGTTGCAACAGTTAAATTTACACAGAGCAGTTCTAAGGAGGCAGA